>NC_068418.1:22880395-23580395 GCF_023724105.1 Carassius gibelio
ATTCCTGAAATATGGCTGGTGGATCTAAAGTAGACTTTGAGATATGAAGAACAATATCCCCTAAATTTATAATGCATTTTATGCACAGGAACCACAGAAGGTGTTACCTAAATCTAATGCTATTTTCTCACTAGGCTAATATTCTTTTCTAAAAAACATCCCATGAAGATAATGACTTGAGAGACCGACTGGTTCCATGTGAATAAATAACTCCATGAGGTAATGAGATGTGTTTGTTGCTTTCAGTAACTGAGATCCTCTAAGGCCAAACCACACAAATGTAATATCCGAGTATAAAAAATGATATCGGGAAAAACTGTCCATAATAAACGAGCGGCTTCCTCGTTTTTGCAGCCATTGCTAATAAAAAGGCATTTGCTTTTTAATACTTTCCGACAAAGTCATAATTGCTCTGGTTGAGCTCTGGGCAGGCAGACTGATCCAGGATCACTGTGAAAGGGCACCTTTCACCAGGGGCTAAAAAAGACCTCTGCATCCAGATATCCAGTGTGCCTGATATGAGGAACACCAGGTGTTTTTGGACTGATAGGAGGCTGGTGATTGGCCGGGCAGAAAATTCATTAGCTCAGCCGACCAATAAGGTCACAGGGGAACTGTGAGGAACATGAACATGAATGTGCCAAATAAACCTGCAAAAACAAACAGACTTTGGCCACGTATATCACAGTAGATTTGAAGCTGCACAATGTTCACTGCATACTGCAGTCTATTTTAATTTAAATATGAAAACATAACACAGCCTGTCATCACTGCAAATAAATATTATTTTTAATCCAGAAAATCGTTTTAACTCTTGGCCGTCTGATTAAATAATGATTCGTAATGACATTAAAAATCATGGTTGATATTAGTTTATGGTTCTATCTAAAACAAGACTAAAAAAAGACCTAATGAATAAGGACTTCACTAACACAACATGGACGCAAATAAATCACTGAATCATTTGTTGTAAAGGTTAATTTGTATAACCTGTGCAAACTGATTCAATAAAATGAATCGGACCCTTTAACGCTACATATAAACAAAATATGTTTTTAATTGTTCTCTTTGTTTGACTAGCAGAATTTGCTAACTTTAAGAGCAATTTTAATGAATAAACAAACATATATATATATATATATATATATATATATATATATATATATATATATATATATATATGTATATATACACACACAAACACTACAGTATCTCTACACGTTACAGTGGTAGACACTGTAAACAGACTGTGTGGTCACAATTATGAATTTGGGACTGCTGATATAAACCTACATGTACAATAAGCAGAATAATTGCAACATATGGTTATAGAGCATGAGGCTTGCAGAATGATGCTAGACAACCCATTGCAATGCATTATGACAGTAACGTCTCAGATAGTCTGACGGCAAATAAAGTAAATGATAAATGAATGAGTGATTGCTACAAATATGCAGGAGCTCATATGTTTGTGATGTACTAGAACAGACCCCAATGGTTTTCGTGCATCACGCATACACATTTCTTATTATTTTGGTTTTAATGGTGGGTAAGCATGAACATGTCAGCGTCTTGTTTTCCATTTAATGGAGGTTGGCAAATCCCTTAAAGGGGGAAACCGCCCCATACTACACAACACCGGCATGACAGCTGACGTAAAATTAGGATCGGGTTAAGGAGAGCCGATACCAATCAATTAAAATAAAATTAAAAAACGCTTTATCAGCCCTGATGCCAATCCTTGATATCGACTCGGAACAACCTTAAAAACAGGATAAATGCAACTTTTTAAGTCACAACTCTGACTTTTTTTTCTTGCAATTGTGACATTTTCCCCTCGCAATTCAGATTTTATATCTCAAAGTCATAAAGATATAAAGGTAGAATTGCAGGATAAAAACTCACAATTGAGAGAAATAAAGTCAGAATTGTGATTCCAATTCTGAAGGGGGACAAATAGTTAAATTTGTGCATTTATATCTCACAGTTCTGATTTGACTCACAATAGCATGTTATGAAGTCATAATTGTGAGATTTAAACTCTGAGAAAAGTTACAATTGTGAGTAAAAATTCAGAACCGTCATTTAAAATGTCACTATTTTTTATTCAGTAGCATTTCCATTTATCTGGTTCAAGCATCAATCAATCAATCAATCAAATAAAAAAAATATGAAATGAAATACAGTTGAATTACTGTCATAATCCTTAAATGCAGAAGCGCTGCTATGCTTAGTTCTTCCCCTAAACCGCAGGCTACTAGAAAAAAAAACACATTAAACTATTGTACATTCAAGCTACTTAAGTGGGCAATATCTGTTTATCTGCACACTGCAGATGTAGTATGAACAGTATGCTAGTATAGTGACATAACCGTTCTCTGGATTTCCCCCTCACTTACACACACTCACACAAACACACATACACACACACACACACACACACAATGGCTGTCTACATGTCCATCTGTGTTTTCCTCATCTTCTCCTCTCAGCTGTTTGCCTCTCACCCTCTTTGTCCATCTGTTTGACACTCTCCCTCTCTCTCCATCTTTCTGTTCGTCCATCTGTTTAACCCTCATCTAACACCTCTCTGTCATGTTTATCCATCCATCTTTCAGTCTTATGGAAGCCCGCACGTTTTTCGACAGCTAATATTCTGCCTTTGTCTGCATCTGTAAGTGTGTGTGTGAGGGAGGAGAGAAGAGTTTAACGGGAATTAAGTTATTATTTCTAAGCTGGGTCAGGGTGAGAGAGAGAAGTGAGCTGACGGCCAGCTAGAGGGAGCTGAAGGGATTATTCATCCTTCAGTCGGGTCTCTTTCTCCGTCTTATCTTTGTCTTGTTCTCACAGCTTTTTGGAGTAGTACTTTAGTACAGAAGGAGTGTGTGTGTGGTCAGAAGAAGGCTTTGCAGTGGTTTCCCATCCTGTGATCACACTAACGCTCGGCATGCTGGGAAACTGAAGTGGGTTGAGGGAGCTTGTGATTAAAGGAGCTCTTAGGTTCTTTCTTCCTGCATCTAAAATCTCTTCCCCCTGCTTTTAGTCTTAAAACAGTGACAACTTTCTGTCTTTTTCCTTTCTTTTTTTCAATTCTTTGACTCTCTCCCAGCCCATTTCTCTGTACTTTTTAGACTTTCACACTGCTTTTTAGACTACAAGATGTCAAACACTCCCACATCCTCAGCACAAATATACAGCAAGTACAGACATACAGTCGCCCCTGTGGTGCACATATACTAGATTGATAGAGACTGGTCTTGACTGTCTGCTACATACTGCAGCTTTTTCTAGTCAAAAATATTCAGTGACTACTTACAGATCACTCTGTTTAATGGTAAGGCCATTTTAACATTCTAACATAATTTTTTATTTGAAAAGGCACCATGTACAATTTTAACATAAATGTTTTCATTTCATGCATTGTACCAAATTTGTACCAATGGCTAGTAACACCTACATGGTTATTTTGAAAAACTGAGACATTTCCCTTCGTTTACACGCAAATGGAGAATTCGCCTCTGAAACCGATTCTTTCTAAGAGTGGAGATTTAGAAAATCTTTGTTTGCACGTTTGTCTGTAAACTGAGACAAACGGGTGTTTAGGCAGCCAATGTCACAGTATGTGCTAGAGCTCGCACGATGTCAAAAAGTGCAATCTATGTTTACTTTGATTTTCGGGATTCTGATTGGCTTACGTGGGCTTGAGCTTCTCATTACACCGGCACCTACAGGTTTGGCATGCTCTTGACGGCATACATACCATATTTTTTGGACTATAAGTAGCACAAAAGTATAAGTCGCATCAGTCCAAAAATATCTCATGACGATGAAAAAAATATATATAAGTCGCACTGGACTATAAGGACCAATCCCAATTCTACCCCTAAGCCTTTCCCCTTTCCCCTACCCCTCTGTTTCACGCGTTCAATTGTATACCCCTCTGTTTCACGCGTTCGATTGAATCCTCTCGTCGCTGGGAAATATAATGTAGCGATTCATTATTTAAACTGTATTTAATAAAAGTCGTGGGGCAGCGTTGACAAGTTTATTTTCTCCTGGATGTATGAGCTGCGCGATTTCCGATATGTATGTGTGTCAGTAAGCGGGGCATTAATACAGAACGATAATTAAAGGCATAATGTACACCAGCATATGTGTGTATTGTAATAGCTAGATGACGAATGATGGCGTGTGACCTCATGGTAGTGGTGTCCCAATCCTTAGGGGAATATTGTCTCCCCTACCCCTTGACACTCTGTTTCAAGGGACAAGGGGAAGGGGTAGGCGGAGGGGTAGGGGAAGGGAAAGGGGTATAAAATAGAATTGTGATTGTGCCTAAAATTTATTTAGGCCCAAGAGAAAACATTACCGTCTACATCCGCTAGAGGGCGCTCTTTGCTGCTCAGTGCTTCAGTGGTAGGCTAGAGGAGCACTGAGCAGCATAGAGCGCCATCTTGCGGCTGTAGATGGTAATGTTTTCTCTTGATTAATTTCTCTTGGTTCATGTCAAATAAGTTTTGATAAAAGTCAAGCCTGACTTATAGTCCGGAAAATACGGTACACGGGTATGTGTAAATGAACACTTTTCTGAAAACTGGACATGTGTGCACGATGTTATTTTTGAAACGGGAGAGATTGAAATGTTCCGTTTATGATAATAGCCTCCCACATGTAAATATAGCCTAAAACTAAATGCAAAATACACTCACAGGCCAATTTATTAGGTACACCTGTTCAATTGCTTGGTAACACAAATTGCTAATCAGCCAATCACATGACAGCAACTCAGTGCATTTATGCATCTAGATGTGGTGAAGACGACTTGCTGAAGTTCAAACCGAGCATCAGAATGGGGAAGAAATTAAGATTCAAGTGACTTTGAACATGGAATGGTTGTTGGTGCCAGACGGGCTGGTCTGAGTATTTAAAAAACTGCTGATCTACTGGAATTTTTACGCACTACCTTTTTTCTATGAATTCTATTCTATTCTATTCTGTTCGTCTTATTATTCATTAAGCTTGTATATCCCAGTTTTTCTTGCAGAAGCACACACATATAAATATATACTGTAGAAATGCATGCATTGCTGGACCCTTCTGGATGAACCCAGTCTGTGCATTGATCATCCCTCATTATCCTGTGCATTTTCCCTTATCACCACACAAACACCAGCTCTGTACCGCTGTGCATCTGACAGCATGGATATTTAAATCTACAAATTAGCCCTGAAAATGCCTTAATACACACACACAGATGCATTTGCATACGTCAGACCGGAGAGCTGTATATTCAGTGATGGCAGTGCTCAGCCATAGCAGAACATGAGTGCACGAGCTGTCAGACTGTTTTAAATAAGTGAGGTAAGTACATGGATTCATAATCCCATATTAACACTCGTCCTTCCATGGAACACACGCTCCTGCATTAACTCCCACAGACAGATGCTATGTTTGCAACTGACTTACTTCATATATATATTACAAACTATTGGCCAAGTTTGGTGTCATAAATTGTACTTGTTTAGATACAATATAATAATAAAGCTGCCAGTTTAACTATAAGTGGGGCCTCCTTGCAAAATTATAAATTTGCATTTATACATATATTTAGCATTAGAATGATTCACCTCTCAACAGTCTTCCAGTTCAAGCTACATTCTATTTAAAGTAATTAAATTACAGTGATCAGTTATACAAGATGCTAACAAGCTTAATCTCTTTGAAAGATGCATCTTATGCTCACCAATTCTGCATTTTTTTTATTCAAAATACAGTGATCTTGTGAAATATATTAACATTTTAAACTATTTTCTATTAGAAAATATTTTAAGATGTAATTTATTCTACATTATTATTTATATTATTTTTTAATCAAAATCTTTTGTAACATTATGAATGCCTTTGCTGTAAATATAATGTGTCCTTGCAGATTAAAAGTTCTTTAAAATTCTACTGACCCCACACTTATCTACCAAATCATAGTTTATTTTTTCAAACTGCAGTATTTTCCTGGCACAAAAGCAACTGGGATTTTAAATGAATGCATGCATGAACAGCTCCTAATTAGTGAGACAGCATCAAACTTTCTACTAAAAACACCCATATACTGTATATTTATAAAATGAAAGAAAAAAAATGGATGTAGAAAAAATGATGTGATTTAAGGCGACACAGAACTCAGATAAATCATTGCAGTGGTTGTAAACATTTCAAGAGGAAGTAAAAAAAAAAAAAAAGGAAGCAAAATTCTGTCTTCATTTCTCACCCTTGAGTTGTTGTAAACCTATATTGAATCTCTTTCTCCTGATGAAGATAAAAGAAGATATTTTGAAGAACATCGGTACCTAAACAATTGCTGGCCCCAACTGAGATCCATAGTATGGAAAATAAATAATTATCGATGGGGACCAGAAACTGTTTGGATACCCACATTCTTCAAAATATCTTCTTTTGTGTTTAATTTACATTGATCACCTGAACAGACCCTGAATTTCCTATAGGGTTACTCTCCCTGTGTTTCAGTATTTCCTCAAGTCACTCAACTATAAAACCTATGCACAATGCAATGGGGCACTAACAACCAGCTATGTGGCGTTATGTCACGCTATACTACTACTTTTTGGAAAACAACAGCATTTTGAAAACAGCTGAACTGTTATTACACTGCTAAACGTGTTGTGCATAACATTAGGACTTTCTAGTTAGCTGCGCCCCAACATTGCATGGTAGTGTGCTATTGCGAATACTGTACTGGTTGGTTGAAAATTTGAGAGACATGAAGGCTTTTGATCATAATAAGAGCTCTGAGGTACACTGAGTGCTTTTCTTTAGTGTACTCTGAAGCCATTTGTAGTCAGAGAGAGCATGTATGACAGTGAGAGGCAGAGAAGGAGCCGCTCTTCTGAAGAAAGAGAGGGAGACTAACACAGAACAAAGCATTTGAGTAGATCTCAAAATCAGCTCTAATAGATATTAGCACCAGTCAGAGTGTCTGAGGAGTTTGAGAGAAAAACGCATTTATTCTGACATTAGAGAGAAAGGACGGACATAATCAGCGGTTCTGCAATTATTCTGAGATAATCGGGCAGTTTTCACCAGTGTTGCTGAAAATAAAAACTAGTCTATAAAACCAGAAGAAAGCTGTCTGGTAGTATTTGCATTGGTCTTCCTGGAAGTGCATGATATGAAATTTTTGTTATTGGCTGTTAAAATAAAATAGTGTATTATTGATATATATATATGTATGTATATATATATATATATATATATATATATACATATATATATATATATATATACATATATATATATATATACATATATATACATATATATATATATATATATACATATATATATATATATATATATATATATATATATATATATATATATATATATATATATATATATATGAGGCGCCGTGTAGGATTTAAATCAAACTTCGCTTATCAATACATACATAAAACACGTGCATATACACCTATAAATTACTCGCATATACATGCATACTACTGAATGTTCAAAAATACATATATACAATACACGTGAACACTAATATGAAATCGATACCAATACATATAATGTTAGCAATGTATGCATACACACTTGTGAATAACTTGCGTATACATATAAACTTGACACGTGCATACACCTACAGACACTCACATATACATATTAACTTGATCCATGCATATACACCTATTAAACACTCGCACATACATATAAACTCGCTGCATACAAACACAACTGCACATACTCGCACATACATATAAACTTGATCAGTGCATATACACCTATTAAACACTCGCACATACATATAAACTCGATGAGCGCATACACATCCATAAAACACTCGTGCATACATAAACAATAACATTTACTAACGTATACAGTTCAGATGAGAAAAACATGTGTACATGTATATATGCGAGTGATTTCATATGTGGATGTGCGTGAATTTTCAGTATAAACGGAAGGCATTTCAGTGTAAACGGAAGGCGTTTAAGTGTGAACGGAAGTAACCAAATTTGCAATTATGGACAGGGATCTGTGTCATTCCTAATCGTTTGCTCAGTCATTCAAAAAAAAAAGTTTTTAATAACAAAACGAAATCGGAGTGTTATATATATATATATATATATCACACACACATGAACTGGAAGATTCTTGATCAAATTTTTTTTTTTTTTTCCCAAAACTGATACATTTATTAGATAAAATGTACTCTATAGTTAAAAAAAGGTTGTAAAATGTCTTTATACACTTTGTTTTTGTCTTTAATCATATACTGCATTGTGGTGCACTTTGAGATGAATTGTCCACAGACCATGCTCTTTTTTTTTTTTTTTTTTTTTTACAATACCCTTTATTCACGAAACATGTTTTATTAGGTTGTGCTTGATTTGATTACCTTGATTTAAAAATTGTGGATTTCAGGAACAGAATATAGTAAAACTGGTTAATAATACAAAATTTGTATCAAACAAGGTTTTTTTTTTTGCATATGATGTTTAACTATTACACTGATAAAGTACACATCCACCATCCCCTGCATCAGATAATAAAAAACTTAATTCTGAGAAGGTTGGGTTTACCCATGTCTTCATGTATGTGTGCAGTAGTGGCTCATATATAACTTGAGAATGAGTCTCCCCCATTAGAAGAGCTTCTGCAAACTAGGAACAAAATAACAGGCAGAAGTGCAAGTATCAAACTCTGCTGATTTGTAACATATACATTAATTACAAACAAACATTCTCCACATGAACTGTAGGCTCTCATGCACTTCCATGTGAAACCTTTTTTTAAGGAGAAAAAAAAAAGTTAAATAGTTGTTACTGCATACGAGTCTTTATATATAGTTCTTTATTCTCAATGACACCAAATATCTCAGACACTGAACATTTCATAACACTGGCGAGTTCAAGGGCCATAATATCACACTCGTCAGCAGTAAGTTAATTGGCAGTTTCGATCTAGAAAAAGGTGAGAATTTCACAATTTCACTTCTATGCAATCTTCACGAAATAGTCCCAGTCCCACTTGAGCTTAGCCATTTTCAGAAATAAAACCCTTTCGCACATGAGTTTAAAATATTCTAGCTGAACCCCAGCGTGAGTTTCTTTAGGCGACCGTTATTTTAGAATGTACCGCCTTAATGTTTCCATGGCGACGCGTCATGCTTGTCATGTGACACAACACAGCCACGATAGATCTGTATGACACATGGATCGCTTTTATTTTATTTGTTTTGTTCAAAATATTTGCAAACATACTCACTATATTATGAAGTTATGATATTCCGATTCTGTGCAAATAGCTTAAACACTTAATTCTGAAAATGGCTAAATTCACTAGTGGGACTTAGTTGGGAACACATTTTATATTTTTTAACTAGAGGAAAAACTGTCTCTCTCCCTCTCCCTCTCTGTATGTGTATGTGTAACGTTAACTTGCATAGCGTTTGGAAGTTATTTCGTGAAGACTGCATAAAAGTGAAATTCTCACCTTTTTCTAGATCGAAACTGCCAGTTACTTTACCACTGACAAGTGTGATATCACGGTCCGTGAACTTCGCCGGCGGATGATCGCATCGTTTGCGGGGTTATTGATGCTTTGTATGCCACCAGGGCTCGAAGGCCGAAACAAAGTGCGCGATTCAGATTGTGTTTCTGACTGCAGACAGAGACTGCAGGTGAGCAGTCAACACAAACTGATGGTAATTGATCTTATAATAGTGGGCGAAAAAAGAACATTCCGCAAAATGCTTCAGGTGTAGCACAATCCCGGTCCATGATTGCAAATGCGGTATTTAGACAGGTTACTTCCGTACACGCTTAAACGACTTCCTTTTAAACTGAAACGCCTTCCGTTTACACTGAAATGCCTTCCGTTTATACTGAAAATTCACGCACATCCACATATGAAATCACTCGCATATATACATGTTTTTCTCATCTGAACTGTATACGTTAGTAAATGTTATTGTTTATGTATGCACGAGTGTTTTATGGATGTGTATGCGCTCATCGAGTTTATATGTATGTGCGAGTGTTTAATAGGTGTATATGCACTGATCAAGTTTATATGTATGTGCGAGTATGTGCAGTTGTGTTTGTATGCAGCGAGTTTATATGTATGTGCGAGTGTTTAATAGGTGTATATGCACTGATCAAGTTTATATGTATGTGCGAGTATGTGCAGTTGTGTTTGTATGCAGCGAGTTTATATGTATGTGCGAGTGTTTAATAGGTGTATATGCACTGATCAAGTTTATATGTATGTGCGAGTATGTGCAGTTGTGTTTGTATGCAGCGAGTTTATATGTATGTGCGAGTGTTTAATAGGTGTATATGCACTGATCAAGTTTATATGTATGTGCGAGTATGTGCAGTTGTGTTTGTATGCAGCGAGTTTATATGTATGTGCGAGTGTTTAATAGGTGTATATGCATGGATCAAGTTAATATGTATATGTGAGTGTCTGTAGGTGTATGCACGTGTCAAGTTTATATGTATACGCAAGTTATTCACAAGTGTGTATGCATACATTGCTAACATTATATGTATTGGTATCGATTTCATATTAGTGTTCACGTGTATTGTATATATGTATTTTTGAACATTCAGTAGTATGCATGTATATGCGAGTAATTTATAGGTGTATATGCACGTGTTTTATGTATGTATTGATAAGCGAAGTTTGATTTAAATCCTACACGGCGCCTCATATATATATATACATATATATATATATATTACAATATGTGTATTCAAAGTGTGGGGTGTGAAACATTCAGAATTGAATTGAGAATGTTTTTTAAATTCCATTTCACTTCCTCCATTTGAACCAAATCCAAATTGCGGAACCATTATACAGATATATGTTGATAATATTTAAAAAATATACACTTGCAGTTTGAATTTAAATGTTCAAAATTTGTTATAATTGAATGAAATTCAATGCAACTATTTTTAATTTTAAAGGTTTTAAGAGTAGTTGAAAAGCAATGAAATTTGGATGGATGGATGGATGATGGAACAAACGATGAATGGATGGATGGATAGCTAGATAAAATGATGGATGAATGATCGAATGATAGATCGAATGATAGTTCGAAAGATAGATAGATAGATAGATAGATAGATAGATAGATAGATAGATAGATAGTTTTTTTTGCAAAAGCAGCAACTCAGACATGAAGCAGAAGACCACATAACCTCACAGAGCAGATCACTGAGTGCTGAGGTGCATGGTGCGTGAAAGTCACCAACGCAAGTTCCAAACTTCTACAGGCATTAATAGGAATGAGTTTCCATGGCCAAGCAGCTGCATGCAAGCCTCACAACACCAAGTACAATGTCAAGTGTTGGATGGGCTGGTTTTAAAGCAGACCACCACTGGACTCTGGAGCAGTGGAAACCCATCTGTGGAGTGATAAATCATGTTTGGCAGTTTGATGGTCGAGTTTGGGTTTGGCAGATGCTAGGAGAACATTACCTGTCTGACTGCCAACTGTAAAGTCTGGTAGAGGAGGGATAGTGGTATGGGTCTGTTTTTCAAGGGTTGGGCTAAGCTCCTTACTTCCACTGGAGGCAAATCTTAATTCTTCAGCATAACATATTGGACAATGCTTTGCTTCCAACTTTGTAGGAAAAGTTTGGGGAAGGCACTTTTCTATTCCAGTATGGCTGTGCCCCAGTGCACAATGAAAGGTCCATAAAGATATGGTTGGATAAATCTGACAAACTTGAATGGCCCGCAGTGATTTCTGACCTCAACCCCATCAAACAACTTTGGCATGAACTAGAATGGAGATTGTGAGCCAGGCATTCTCGCCCAACATCAGACCTCACACATTCCCACAGAAACACTTCCAAATCTTGCTAAAAGCCTTCCCCCAAAGAGAAGAAGATGATAAAGCTGCAAAAGAGTAACCTACTCCATATTAATGTCTATGCATTTAAAATGGGATGTCATTAAAGTTGGTGTAATGGTCAGGTACCCCAATACTTTTGTCCATAAGGAGAAGATGCTCTGAAAAATAAGCAGTCAACAAATTGTCTCTTTCACATCAGAGATTATTTTCCTTTAGTTTACAGGCAAAATATTGCTAACATTAGCCAAAATCTTGCTTGAGTCTGTGCTGCACCATTTCAATTTCACATATCAATGAGGATGTCAGAACGTGACATGATTGATCAACATAAAACGCTGCCAGTCGAGAGCCGTCTTAAGACATATTTCAAACTGTTTGACATAAAAGCCACACAGTGATGTGGCACAGCTTGCCTTGGCTTTTACCCAAAATCTCACTGGGGTCGTATCATACAAGCTGACAAGCAACAGCCGTAACAGACAGAAAACAATCACACAGTCTTCCTTGTTTCATTTCGGAAGATTGGAGCTTCTGTAATATATTTACAAACCCGCTGACAGTGGTCCCAAACCCGACAAACTGACAAATGTTCTCTGAAATTCAGGGAATTCATCCTTGAATTCCTATGAGTGCGGAGCCAAAGACAAATTTAGCCGCAAGTGATGTGAAGTGGGAAAGATTTACACTTCCTGCAGTCAGAGAGACTTCCTGTCCTGAGGGGGTCACACAGGAGGTACGCTTGGTTGATTTTGGGAGGCAATAAAGCAAACATTGCTCTGTGTCAGACGAGGAAAAGAGCGTGGCATCAAAGAGCAGCTTAGAGGAGCCTCTCTTTCTCTCTCTCGCCGCGGGCTGAGCGGTCTGCGTTCACGCGTGTGTGAGTTCCAGAACACAGCACGACCATGATGTCAAAGCACATTCACTGACTATTACTCTACGCAGTCAAAACACACTCACAAACACAGACGCGCACTTATTTAAAGCATACAGGAAATCAAAATTGACCCTATTTACTAGTTTGGTCTTATTGTGCGGAACTCATCAAAAAACTCCATCCAACATTAACTTTATGATTTCTGACATGCAAATTAAAATGAAATGCAAAAATAATGACTGGTAATAATAGATTACACATTTTACGTTTAATGCAACACTTGCTCATGCTCCTTCAATTACTCGAATAACAGAAACGAATTAAATTGTAATATTAATCATATAATTATTTATATTTAAAAAAATGTAATGCAATAAATAAATGCATAAAATTAATTAATATTTTAATTCATAATAATCATGATAATCACTGAACAACTGAAATATTTTTTTTTATTCTATATGGCCAAAGCAAAGTAATACTCAAATATTGATATTTTTATTTTATTTTATTTTAACCGAAGCAGAGGTTACATGGTATCCAAAATATAAATCTTTAATCTTTCTTTTTTTTTTTTATTATTAAAATTAAAATTAAAACTAACTTTTATTATTTCCAAAGCATCACTACATTTAAACACTACAGATAAACACAATGCACAAATATACAAACATAAATTTACACACCATACACAGAAACACAATCACTAACAGACATACACACAGCACACACATGGTTCAAGCACTATATCGTGCTGCTTACAGACAGTGTGTCGAATCTGACCACATGCTAAGAGGGGCTTCAGCTCTGCCCATGGTCCAGTGATGGCCAGGTTTACAGCCTTCACTTAAATTAAGACCCTCAGCTTAACACACACACATACACACACACAGCTAAGAGCTGCCAAAAGCTTCCAGGCCTGAGTAAACATGCAGCGATAAACCCATCACTACAGCTCAGGACCACCAGAACCATCTCTAGCTTTCCCTGCTCAGTAATAATGCATGCTAAACAGTGACTTCTGGACATCCATAAACCTGTCAACTAACAGCAGGCTGACAGAAAGCACACTGCCTACTTCAGCGCTAGCATTCAGAGTTTTCATCTCGGATGTGTTCAGAATTGCATAATAAAATAGCATTGCATAATAATATAGTACAATTTCCTCAATGCATAGAATGCATATTTGCCAAAATGTGGAGAATACAGGCATTCAGTCTCATCCAGATTCTCAATCCCCTCAATCCCCTTTTTCTGTGCAATATGATCACAAGCTCTTATTCTGTGTTGTTCATTGATATGTTGTCAGTGGCTAAACTGCTATGATTTTATCACGGGTACAGGGTGTTATAAGGCATGACATGACACAGCAATTTGATGAAAGACACCAAAGTAGACTAGAAGTGAAATTTAATGGGATAAAAACAACTTTTCCACCAAATCATATACTGCATTATTCTTATCTTAGGCGATAGTCAAGCAACTTTGCAAGGACAGTCTGGCACTTCTGATTCACAGTCTGTAAGTACATTTTCATAAAGGATTTACCAATGATGATTCAAATCAAGAGTTTTGAGCAGTGTAGAGTAGAGCTTGTTCTTTGTCGTGCAGACATGGTTTTATATTTATGCGGCACGATCCAACGCAATGCGTAACATGACAGTATAAGTCATTATAATCAGTAATTATGTCTCCACTGGATGCAACAAATGCCTCGTTTATAATGGGTTTTATTATTTTTGTCCTGTACACATTATCACAGCCAATAACAACGCATTGGAAAGCTGGCCAATCAGCACACACCTCGCTTTTCCGAGGATGAGCTTTGTAAAAATCTACGCGTTTCAGAAAGGCAGGGCATAGAGGAGAAACAATATGTACATTATGTGGAAAATAATGTGTTTTTTAACCTTAAACCTCATAAACACATTGCATTACACTCAATACACAAAATACATTTATTTTTAGCAACATCATATGACCCCTTTAAAATAAGACACGTTGAGATTAGAAATTTTGAATTAATGAATAAAAAGACAAAAAGTAAGAGAAGCATAAAGGGTGCTGCACAATATTTTTATTGCTAAATACTAAAACTATTAAAAATAGTTTTCATCAATTGAAATTAAGCTGAAATGTAACAATATAACTAAATAGTAGATTTAATTAAAAAAACGTAAACTTGAAAAGCTTGAAAAGTAAAATAGTTTGAAGTACTAAATTTACTTAATTAAATTAAATTGAAATAAAAAATTCAAGCTAAACAAAAATATTTAAAAGCTAATAAAAAGATAAAATCACATGACAAAATAAAACATAAAATAAAATTTTAATGATAAAAAATATATATTTAAAATATTAATAAATACTATAATAGTTTCACAATGCACAAAAAGCAGCTCATCGTGTGGTAAAATGGAAAAGCATGAGTATTGCACAAAAACACCTCATTCAAACAAGGTTAAGTTCATTCAGCTCCAAATGAGATTGTTTTACTTGTAACTCCCACTTACAAGCATTCCTTCAGATATAAAAAGACACAATGATGACTTTTAAAAATAAAAAGGTGCAACTTTGCAAAATGGAAGAATAGGTAGGGTAAGGTTTTTCATGCAAATTCTATATAAGTAGCCTATAAGTCTTTTCAAATACACAACAACTGTTACTGAAAAAAAAACATCTATATACAACACATCATCTAGTCTACATTTGGAAATTTTGTTTTAGAATGAAACAAATGTAAAATTATGAGCATATAGTGGAATGAAAGAAGAAAACACTTCTGAAGGCACTATTTCATGAACGTCAGTGATGTGGATTACTTGTGGATTATTGCTGTTGTACTTGTGGATGTTTGGATGCTTTGGGATAGACTGCTGGTAATCAAACAGTCGGTGGTTCCCACTGACTTCCATAGTAGGAATAGTAATTCTATGGAAGTCAATGGGTACCACCAACTTTTTGATTACAAGCAATCTTCAAAATATCTTCTGTTATGTTCAACATAAGAAAGCAACTCATACAGGTTTGGAACGACATGAGGGTGAGTAAATGACAGAATTTTCATCTTTGGGTGAACTATCCCTTTAACTGCAGAGGAACCATGGGTGAGCAAGTGATGTAATGCTAAATTTCTCCAAATCTGTTCAGATCTTGAATAGCCTGAGGGTGAGTAAATCTTCAGCAAATGCTCGTTTTGAGTCAATTATTCCTTTATCAAGTTGCAAAATAAAAAATAAAAAAGTCAGCCAGTTTGTAGGGCAGAATTGTTCAGATTAACTTAGTACAGCAGAAGTACTTGATTTCAGACATCATCTTTAACCTCAATCAGTATTTCCATATCCTATTTTCTTTGTTTCTTTCATCTCCTCTCAAATCTGTTATATAAATCTCCTAATCATTCGCTCTCAGATTTGTGCTTTAATTGCTCTACTGCAGTCGTCTGTGTACACTACAATGTTTCACTGTGGGAATGAAATGAATCCAATACTCAAAAAAAAACTAAACAAATTTAGAGACAAAAAAAGAGATGGTAAAAAAAAGAAAAGAATGGAATTTGGGAAATGATCTCTGATGAGTTTCCCAGCAGGAAAAGCCCCTCCCTGCTTCTCATTCTCTTTCATCCACACTGTTGTACACTCTTCTCCTTGATCTATCCATTTCTCCCTCTTTCTGATTTTCCAGTGTCCACATTTGTTCTTTCAGAAACACCACATGCATTTCTCTCCTATACTCAATTCCTCCACTAATGAGTTCAAATGAGGCAAAACACGCACATCACAAGAAACTCCTAAACTCACGCACATACATGCACACTCGATTTCTCAAAAATGAATACAGACCTTGAGGTCCTTGAGAAAATAAAATATTGAGCAGTTGCTTCCAGCATGCATGTCTACACTTAGAGGATATTGATACATCTACTGTAAGTGGCTCATTTGTGTTTGTACAGCAAAGGATGTGATGGGTATGAAACACTTAAAGGTGAAATATGTCATTTTCTGCACCCTTAGCACTGGTTGAAGGAAAAAAAAGAGAGAGAGTCTACATTAGAGTAGTCAACTGCAAGTGGTAAAGACTATTTCTAGAAGGCATTTTATTGGTCAAAAATATATTCTGGAGTTCAAGCGGTACTGTTGTCTTTGTAATTTCTGGGATATCTTTGGATTTGGGATAATAATTATTCGTAAAATGTGAAGTAGAATCTGTGTTCACACTCGTGTCAGACAACAAAACTGGAGTCACTATGAAAACATGATTCAGTCCTATTACTAGTCCATTGCAAGAGGTAGAAAGCATTTCTGCGAGAATTTTATTGGACAAAATGTATTTTGGAATTCTGTCTGAGAGGCAGATATGTTGTCTTTGTGATTTCTGGGATATTTTTGATTTGGGATAATAATTATTCATAAAACATGAAGCAGAATCTGTGTTCACACTTGTGTCAGACAACAAAAGTGGAGTCACTATGAAAACATGATTCACTCCTAATGCTAGTCGATTAAAAGTGTTAGAAAGCATTTGTAAGAAGATTTATCGGACAAAAATGTATTCTGGAGTTCTGGCTGAGAGGCGGTCCTGTTGTCTGTGATTTTTGGGATAGTAACTATTTAAAAAATTTGAAGTAGAATTTGCATTCACACTTGAGCCACTGTGATTCACTACTACTGCTAGTTGATTGCAATTGGTAGATATCATTTCTAGAAGGCATTTTACTGGACAAAAATATGCATAAAACTATAAATCTGCAACATTAATTTTGTAAACTTTTAAAAGGATGCTTGCTTACAGATTAACCTCAAAGCTAACAGAAATAGACTACTCTCATTATGATTTCATGAGTTCTCAACCTTCACTTCAACAACTAACCCAGCCTATTTGTCATGTTAAACAACCCACAGATTCAGTAGCTTTACTGCAAATCCAATAGGAAAGTTCCCAGTTCATACATCAACGTCAGTGCTTGTGTCTGGCCTCGCATTACGCCTTGCAGCACTGCAACAGTCAAGTTCAGCTTTGTCTTTGAGACGGTTCCCCTTCATTCAGCCATAACTGATTCACAATGCACTTCTCCGGATCGCGCACAGGTAAACGGCTCACCGTGATGAACAACAGCACAGACAACAGCATGTCCTGGCCCATCGGATAAACATTTACTCCGATACAGTGTCAGCACAGTGACAGGCAGAGAAGCGAATGCAACATTTATGAGGTGTGCTCTCTTGATCTTGTGTTGGTTTAGTGCCAGACTCTTTAAAGCCTTGTGTTCTGTATAAGCAGCTGGCAAACTTACTCAGTGTGAATCACAGCTAATGCGATCCATCCAGTGCAGCTCATTACCGCAGAGCGCGTGCAAGCATCTGGGTTTTTAGTGCATGCCTTTGTCTGTGCATGTGTTTCTAAATGTGACCAGCGAGCATGTAATTGCGTTTTGCAGTCTTTTTTTCTGGGAACATCTAATAATTACTGTCCAAGTCCCATGTTTAATAAACTCAGAGGTAATGCAATGGGCTTGATTCATTTATAAGATAACCTTGCAAATTGTTAATGTGTGTGTGGGGGGGGGGGGGGGGTATGTTTTTGTGACATATCAGGACACAACTCTGTATAATGACATGGGTATGACACAGAATATGTAACCATATTACATGGAGAGAGTGACTTATGAGGACATAACCCATTTCCCCATTTTTCAAAATGCTTATAAATCATACAGAAATAGTTTTTTTATGAAAGTAAAATTGGACAAAGTTTCCTGTGAGGGTTAGGTTTAGGTGTAGGGTTGGTGTAGAATATACAGTTTGTACAGTATAAAAACCATTACGCCTATATGATGTCCCCACTTTTCACAAAAACAAGCATGTGTGTGTGTGGAATTACTCCAGTTTTCAGTGTCACATGACCCCTTCAGAAATCTGACTAATATGCTGATTTGTTGCTCAAGAAATATTTGTAAGAATTTTGATTTTTTTTTTTTTTTATAATTTAAACACCAGTAATAACAAATCAGCATGTTAGAATGATTTCTAAAGGATCATGGGACACTGAAGACTGGAGTAACGATGCTGAAAATTCAGTTTTGCATCACAGGAATAAATTACATTTTAAAATATATTCAAATAGACATTCTTTTTCAATTCTTTTTAAATGTGTATTTGTAATTTTTCATAATATTTCACAATATTACAGTTTTACAATATTTTGATCAAATAAATGCAGCCCTGATAAGCAAAATAGACTTCTTTCTAAAATATGTAAATCTTAATTATTCCAAACTTTAGTCCAGTAGTACATATGTATTTTTCATCTTGCATTTCTTAATTTTTTCTTTTTTTTTTTTGGCTCACAAAATACTTTTTTTTTTTTTTGGAATACACTGTGTATGAACAATGACAAAAGTTTTTCAAAATATCTTCTTTTGTGTTCCACAGAAGACAGAGTCATACAGGCTCGGAATGACATGAGGATTCATGAATGAGTCAGTAAATGACAGAATTATCATTTTTCAGTGTTCTGCTCCTTTAAAGACAACAATTTCCTGATCTTATTGTGAACAATTTGTCAATGCACACTATACCAAAGAATATGCGTTTGTAATTCTTTCTATCACAGTTTCAACCAAAACGGCTTCTGAAAAGACTTTTCTTTCCATCTTATGTAACCAAACCATTTTTTTTTCATCTTGAATAACTTTTTTCACTCAATATCTAGGGTTACAGAAGTAAAACACATTTCATTAATTGTTTTAAATAAGCATGGAAGTATAACCAATGCATTATAAAAATGTTCAGCTTACCCGTCCAATCAGAACTGGTTCTGGTCCACTATATTCCTCTATCACAAAAAACTGGTTCCAGATCCAGCTTCTTCGGCTGCGGGATTGTGAAGGCATCTCCTCCAAATTTGGTCCAGTAAAGGTCCCATGGAAATCACCACTGCTGTCTGACTCCTGGTTGCCCATCATTACAGTTTGCACTTCCTGATTGCTATTTAACCCAGACGCTGGCTTCAGAAGTATCACGCTGGCATCAGATGAGCCATTCAGAGTGGATCTGTCAGGTTTATTTTCATCTACTGCAGGAGTTAGTTCAGCAGGAACGAAATGATCATGAGATCTAGATATTTTGGAGTCCTGGGTTAGAGTTGATACCTTAGTCTTTGTGATTTCAGGGATATCTTTAGATTTGGGATAATAATTACTTTCATTACGTAGAGTAGAATCTGTGTTCACACTTGTGCCAGACAACGAAACTGGAGTCACTCTGATTTCAAATTCCGATTTTGCAGTTTCTTCAATCTGTGCTTGATGCAGTCCTGATAAAGACTCAGTTTTTTCTTTGTTGCTTTTTGGTAAAATCCTCAAATTATCTTCATTTTTCTTTGCTAAAGTTGGTGTTCCTGCTGTGTTGGCAAATGGCATCTCACTTTGCTTTTCCTCCACGTCTAGATGCTCCACCAAACTTTCTTTCCTTGCGGTTTCCTCACTCTTCCATCTTTTTAGTGGAGCACTGCTTCCCCCGAGCTCTGGGCACATGAACAGAAAGAGCAGTGCAGCCCAGATATGGCCACTCATCGTGCCTCACTTCGTTATTAGTCACAATGTTTGCCACAGGGGGAAGAACAATAAGATCGACCTTCACTCACACTCTGTCTTGCTGTGTGGGAGGCTGCTCCATTCATCTCCTCTTCTTAATTCCTTATTCTTCATGAGTCTCAATGGTCATTTAGCATCTTATCCACTTTTTTCGGATTATATTTCTCTCTTTAGGCCTGGTTAAACACAAAGGGCGATTCCCATGGTTTGGGTTTGATCAGGCAAACCTGTTCAAAGAGATAAGAGTATGAGAATCAGTGCTGATCATGAGTAAACGTCATTGGGATTTGCGGTTGGGATTACTGGAAAAACAGCACAGTTTTAATAAGGGTACAGAAATGAGTCATGGGTACACAAATGTGCACAACTAGCAAGGGTTCATAAAACTTTTAATCGCTTAGAATCAGGGACTGCTTTTCACAGTATTTTTAAAACAGATTTTTTGAAAAATCATGAAAATATCTTATTGTCTACAAGTCTTTTAGTCAAATTGAGTAGAGTTGGGCGATGATATAGTTTACATTCTGCAATGATGCAAGCAAGGAATCAGTAATTTTGGATATGTTATATAATAGGCTATATATCACCCTACATGTTTATACATATGCAAATAAAGTCAAACATATGAAATTTTGTATTAAAAAACTATTCGGACGATGAAACAATTGACATTTTGCAATACTAAAAGCAATCATGCAGTTGATATTTGCTATACAATATAGTATGTATCGCTTTATGTGTATACTGACATATGTCCAACTCTACATAAAGAGCTTGGTGATAATATATAGCCTATTTACTTTTTGTGACAAGATAAAGAAATCAGGCAGCGGAGATTTATTTTCTATGTAGTGTAAATTGCTTTACATGAATGTGCTGTATGTATGCAAACAATAGCTGTGCAAAAATACATTTTACATTACCTGATATTTCTTCAATGATATGAAGAATCACGACAATAAACAACAGATACAATGTATATTGCTTTATATCTAATACTTCATTTAAGGATTTGCCTTATGTTAAAGTGAAATGAACAAAAGCAGGCAGCTACTCTAATCTTAACATGTTCAACATAAATTACAATCTTGCAATATTCTTTAAACTGCTCTTGGACATCTCACAAACTTTATGTTCATGAAATGTAATTACTGGCATGAATTTTAGGTGGCTAAGCACTTTGGAACAGTCAATCACTTGGGTCTTGAAAATGTGTTGATTTGTGTGATTGAGCATTTTACCGGGCTGTCTCTAACTGTACAGACGAGGTTATTGCCATCCATATTAAGGCTAGTTCAACCATTTTACATTCTGGCACCAAACCATATCCTCATTGACTTATGCAGCACATTTTCTTTGAGGCACAGATGCTCTAAACTGAAAACAACTCGACCATTTCAACAAGCAATACTACCTTCAAACAAGACTATTTGTAAAAAATAAAAAAATAAACTGTCCTTTTATAAAAAAAGTATTTCATAATAATTCAGCTGTACAACTGCTTTCCTTTACTTCAAAGTGTTTTACTATAGTGTTCCTGTAGCTCAACTGGCAATGCGTTGCGTTAGCAAGCAAGCTAGCGCAAGGTTGGGGGTTTGATTCCCCAGGAACCCATGATAGGTAAAAATTGATAGCCTGAATATACTGTAAGTCGCTTTGGATAAAAGTGTCTGCTAAATGCATAAATTAAAATTAAATTAAATAATAGTTTACATTCTAGCTTTACTATCTTTGTGAAAAAGACGTACACTTTAGCGTATTTTTAACTTAATATGGAAATAATATACTTAAGTGCAAACTTAATGTTTAAATCTCATGTAATTGCGTATTAATTACAATCTATTAGTTTTCGTTTATATTAAATTAAATTAGCTGAACTTAGTAAAAAAAATGTATATGTTAAAATACATCTGTATTTTTTTAAGCATGGTTAGCATTTATTATAAAATATACTTTTATACTATATAAGCTTGTATGCCATGAATTTAAATATATTTGTAAATACTTATTTGTAATGATTAGAATGTTATTTACTTGTAACTTTTAATATTTATCAAATAACATACTACACTTGAAATTAAAATTTACTACGTAAGTAAAAAAAATTCTAAAATGTAAATTTTAAAAGTGTACTGAAGTGAGTTAAAAAACTGTTACGAAAGAGTACTCTTACTCTTTTTGCAAGTAGTCTTTTTTAATTTACTTTTAAGATTTGAAATACACAACAAGTGCACATTTAATACAATTAAGCGCACTTATTTTCACACAGGTACACATCTTAATAATTTTACCATATTGTGGCTTTATAGCATTTATAACGTTCCATTTTCTCTGCATCTAATGCATCTTAACTGTGCTGGTAAACTGTGACATTTTTCACTTTCTCTAAAATCTTGTTGTGGCCTAAACAGTCAGACAGTTTTCCCTAAACAGATTAAGAGCAGGAGAGAAACAGTCTGCAGCTCTCCTCACACATTTAGACAGCCAACTGAGAAAATAACAGCACACTTTTAGTGAATGTAATCTTATGGCCATGGCACTGTAGCTAAATTAAGAGTTGCTATTTTGCCTTTTTCTTTGATTATCTAATGAGTATGAACTCATTACACACACACACACACACACACACACAAAGACTTGGCTAAATCCCTCTTCAAATGTCTCGCTAACAGTACTTAGCGTTTCTCGAAAAACAATACGGTCATGTTGAACTCGGTGCATCTCTCAAGAGACCGCAGTGGTGTAAGTAATCTCTGATCAGTGATTCAGAAGGAAACATCAAATGTCAGCCTTCACAATCCTGACTGGCTCGGAGCTCAGGCTAGTTGGAGAGCTGAGACTCAGGCTACATCCAAACTTTCAATTATCAGAGTTGTGTGACTCTTGAACCTTGGTGTTTGTACAGAAGTGGCATTTTGTAATTGTATTTCTTTACAACTGGGAGCTACCCATAGAAAAGTCAAGATGAAAACTAACTTTGAAAACTAGTTTTTAACATTTATGGAAGAAAATGTGTGTGGTGCAAAAGTTTACTGCTTATTTGGTGCTCAGGTTGACTTGTTGACCTAATGAATAATCAAACCCATCATTTTTCCTTGGAACTCTGTATAGTTTTAGTTAGTTGAGATTAATTGTTTAGTATGACATTTGTATCCTCAGTTTATTAGGCCCATATATTTATTTTCATTTACTATTGTTTAAGTATACTTTTTTCTTAAAATATATATATTATCTTTCATTTGCTCATCTATACAGTGTACGGGCATTCTATTTCTTCTTTTGATCAATGTTGAAATATGTTTAATATTTTTTGTAGAAACCATTTTTTTTTCAGGATTCTTTGATATGAATGGAAAGGTCATATATATATGAAACATTTTAATGAAATATTTTAATGAAAAATTGCTGAATGAAAGCAAGTATTAATGTCTTTTTTCTTATCAAGTGCAGTTTATCACAATTTCCACAAAAAAAATTTTAAGTGCCACAAGAGTTTTCAACATTGATAATTTATGGATATTTAAAGCATATTAGAATGATTTCTGAAGGATCATGTGACATTGAAGACTGAAGTAATGATACTGTAAATTCAGTTTTGCATCAGAGGAATAAATTATATTTTAAAATTATTAAAATAGAAAATAGTTATTTTAAATTGATATAATATCACACAATCTTGCCGTTTTACTGTATTTTTATTAAATTTTTAAAATATAAAAAAAAATGAAACCTTGTTAAGGGTTGGTTAAGATAGTCATGTCTGGAACTCAACCCAAAACTTTGTTACAGACCCTCTTCTCAGGAGGAATATTAAGACAGAACCTATTGCAAGACAAGCACATTAGCCCTTGACTAAGATTGGTTTTCGATCGCAGTGAATTGCCATTTAGTTGAAGCTCTGCAATGTCCGAGATGAGAAAACCTTTTGCACCAAGCCGCCGCATCACCACGGTAGTCCACAGCACCCCTGCAAAAAACATTAACTTTAATTTATTCTGAATCGCTCCCATCCCCCGACTGAATAAAACATATGCGATATGTACAGTACAAATCCCCGTGACAGTCTTGCTTGCCCTGGGTCTTTGTTCACAGCGAAAGAGCTTGTACCATCGGCCATGAAACGCATCATTAATAGAAAGCAATAAAGTCGCTGTATGGGCCGCTGCCTCCCCGGCTGTGGATCAATATTGTTTCCACACATCAGCGGCGGTGACAGCAACAGTATCGCGGGAGAAAGTAATAGAGACAGGTGGAAGTGAGTGGGCTGAACATGGCTGTAATGGAATGTCAAGGCCAAACTTATGCAACTGAGTCCAATTAATCAGCAGCCTTTGATGGACGTGACAGTAAACAAGTGAATAAAGATCAGAACAAACTGACCTATGTGTTCTTTTTTTGTAATGCTGAGAAATAAGAGTTCAGGTCAGGTCATTTCTGCTGCATCTCTTCTGAAACATTTTATCATATTCCAGCTCTACCTTATCAAGCATTATACACCAATTCAGCTCTAATACATCAGGTACTTCACTATATTTCAGCTTTAATATATGTCAAGATTTTTTCCATTCATGTACCATACTACATCATTAGCATTTTACCATTTCAGCTTTTCGATTCTTTCAGTATTTTGGCCATATTCTAGCTTTTTTTTTTTTTTTTTTTTTAACCAAATTCAAGCTTTACTACATTCCAGCTTTACGGCATCTCAAGAATTTGTCCAAATTTCAGTTTTACCACACCTCAACTATTTGGCTTTATTTTACCATATTCCAGCTGAGCCAAATCTCATGTATCTTACTATATTCCAGCTAGATCACATCTCAAGAATTTTACCATATCCCAGCTTTACCACATATAAAGCACTTTACCATAATCAGTCTTTACCACATATGGACTACTTTACCATATTCCAGATCTAGTACATCTTAAATATTTGACTATATTACATTTTTACCACATATGAATATTTGACCAAATTCAAGTTTCACCATATATCACATTCCAGCTTTAATCTAAAAAACTAAAACATTTTACAATAACAACTTACGTATTTTACCATATTTCCACTTTTCTAAGTCTTTTGTATTTTTACCATATTCTGGCATCACCACACGTATTTTACCACAATCGAGCTTCACTACAATTTAAGTATTTTACCGTATTCAAGCTTTACTATGCCAAATATTCTACCATATTCAATCTTTAGCTTACTGAAACTTAAATGTTTATCAAGATCCAAACTTTACAACAACAAAAGCATGTGTCACTACCAACCAGTTTTACTGTATCTACAGTATTTTTACTGTATTCCTCAACAACTGAGCTGATAATACTGTTTTTGACTGCTAGAGGTTGCTTTGTATTCATGTGCGCAACACCGGTTATAAGGCCTTTTTACGTGCCAGTGATTTTTTTATATGAGGTAGCATTTTATGGTTAACATGAGACCTGATTTTGAGTAACATTTCCCACTATTCATTCCAATAGGCCCTAAACACTGCAGAATCTGCATTAACTGTAAGATTCTTCCTCTAAAGTGTTGCTCTACTGGGCCGAAAATTCAATGCGGTCCTTGTCATGGGTCCTATGTGTTCTTTTTTTTTTTGTAATGCTGAGAAATAAGAGTTCAGGTCAGGTCATTTCTGCTGCATTTCTTCTGAAACATTTTATCATATTCCAGCTCTACTTTATCAAGCATTATACACCAATTCAGCTCTAATACATCAGGTACTTCACTATATTTCAGCTTTAATATATGTCAAGATTTTTTCCATTCATGTACCATACTACATCATTAGCATTTTACCATTTCAGCTTTTCGATTCTTTCAGTATTTTGGCCATTCTAGCGTTTTTTTTTTTTTTTTTTACCAAATTCAAGATTTACTACATTCCAGCTTTACGGCATCTCAAGAATTTGACCAAATTTCAGTTTTACCACACCTCAACTATTTGGCTTTATTTTACCATATTCCAGCTGAGCCAAATCTCATGTATCTTACTATATTCCAGCTAGATCACATCTCAAGAATTTTACCATATCCCAGCTTTACCACATATAAAGCACTTTACCATAATCAGTCTTTACCACATATGGACTACTTTACCATATTCCAGATCTAGTACATCTTAAATATTTGACTATATTACATTTTTACCACATATGAATATTTGACCAAATTCAAGTTTCACCATATATCACATTCCAGCTTTAATCTAAAAAACTAAAACATTTTACAATAACAACTTACGTATTTTACCATATTTCCACTTTTCTAAGTCTTTTGTATTTTTACCATATTCTGGCATCACCACACGTATTTTACCACAATCGAGCTTCACTACAATTTAAGTATTTTACCGTATTCAAGCTTTACTATGCCAAATATTCTACCATATTCAATCTTTAGCTTACTGAAACTTAAATGTTTATCAAGATCCAAACTTTACAACAACAAAAGCATGTGTCACTACCAACCAGTTTTACTGTATCTACAGTATTTTTACTGTATTCCTCAACAACTGAGCTGATAATACTGTTTTTGACTGCTAGAGGTTGCTTTGTATTCATGTGCGCAACACCGGTTATAAGGCCTTTTTACGTGCCAGTGATTTTTTTTATATGAGGTAGCATTTTATGGTTAACATGAGACCTGATTTTGAGTAACATTTCCCACCATTCATTCCAATAGGCCCTAAACACTGCAGAATCTGCATTAACTGTAAGATTCTTCCTCTAAAGTGTTGCTCTACTGGGTCGAAAATTCAATGCGGTCCTTGTCATGGGTCCAAATTGGATCTACTGACTTAGGACCCCCCCAGGCCAAGCATCTTGAGGAGTTCAAACTATCAGAAACATCTCCTTGAGCTGATAAATTGAAGCTATAAACGGTATAATTAATTCTTGTGTTCTGCACCCATACGTTTAACGATCTGAAGTTCGTTAGCATTAGAGTCAGGTCCCAGTCATTGATCTTTTGAGCCCAAAGGCATGATGGAGCCTGTCACCAACATAACGAGACTTAAGAACTATAATTACCAGGCATTTTTCTTCCTCAGTCCTACATCCCATCTTCCTCATCCATCCATCTTATCATTCTCGCATATTAACACTCTTTAAATTGATACAAACTTGAAAATATTCAGAATAGAGAACACTATTCAAAAGATTGGATCAGTAATATTATATATAAAAAAATACTTGAATGGATTAAACTGATCAGAAGTGACAGTGAAGACATTTGTAATGTTATTAAAGATTTCTATTTCAAATAAATGCTGTTCATGGGACACTGAAGACTGGAGTAATGATGCTGAATTAATAAATTACATTTAAAATACTGTATATTCAAATATAAATTATGATATAATCATAATACTCCTGTTTTACTGTATTTTCTAAAAGTTAAAGGGATAGTTCACCCAAAAATGTTTTTTTTTTCTAAACCCATAAGACCTCCTTCATCTTCTGAACACAAATTAAGATATTTTCGATGAATTCTGAGAGCTCTCTGACTCTCTCATAGACAGCAATGCAATTACCACAATCAAGGTCCAGAAACATAGCAAAGAGATAAAAAATAATACATGTGACATCAAGAGTTCAACTGTAATTTTACAAAGCTACGAGATTACTTTTTTTATGCAAAGAAAACAAAAATAACTATTTTATTCAACAATTTGCCTCCTCTGCATCATTCTAGTGCCATTTTGGAGAGTATCCACTGAACGTAAACGGTGTATGCTGTTCTGTGTCAGCTGACAACATATCCCAATACCACAGCTGATGCTCTTACTTTCGAATTACTCTCTGATTTTAAAATTCTTCCTATCCCAGCTTAACATGCAAACTCTAAAAATTCATAACTCGATTTCCCTGAAAAGTGTAAATACAGCAATTTCATGATGCGTTGAAAACACTGATCTCCCTGATTGAGCATCCTGACTTCTGAATCAACAAATGGTGTGAGTTAAGGTTGGGTCTATTTGTTTTGTCTGACCAATGGCGGACAGGGAGACATTATTTTTGTAACCCCATCTGGTGGGACCCAAGGGTTCAGAGTTTGTCAGATCATGATTTCATCAGTCCATGCTGGACAGTGCTGAAACTACATCATCAACTTGCAGCCAAAAATCTTTCACCATTGACACCTAGCTCTCATTAATTTGCAACTATGCGAACTGGGTACTAAATGGGTGCCGTCAGAATGAGTGTCCAAACAGCTAATTAAACCACATTAATTGACAACTAGTCCATTTGATTCCACTCCATCATTTAACATCTTGTAAAGGGAAAACCTGTGTGTTTCTAAATACATAAATAAATCTATCATTAATGTGTTTTAACTTTGATTCTTTCCATAATCCATAATAATGCTTGCTCCAGTGAAAAAGTCCATCCCCTGTTGTCTTATCACATCAAAATCCACCTGCATTTTTGTTAAGAACCGTTTGGGCTTGTAAACTGTGCTTGATCTGTGCATATTTCTCATCTGATTTAGAGGAGATGGTTTTTCACTGGAGAAAGCAATATAATGGATTAAAGACTCATATTTCAATCTTAAAGCAATGTTTTAATGTTAAAAATGCATGATGGATTCTTACAAGCACACAGCTTTTCACTTCATAAGGCATTAATTGATGAACTGCAGTCGAGTGGATTATTTGTGATGTTTTCATCAGCTGTTTGGACTGCTGACGGCACCCATTCACTGCAGAGGATCCATTAGTGAGCAAGTGATGTAATGTAAAGCAACAGTTGAATGACAAATTCGACTAAGTATGAATTTAATTCACTAAAATGACATACAGGGTGCAAATTGTGCCTTATACAAATATACGTGATGAAAAGGTGTGCATTGCTTAAGCTATGTTTGATTTGTTTCTAATTTAAACCTTGACACGCTGGTGTAAATGTCACATATTTAAAAGTATTTGGACTAATACCAAAACAAAATGAAAGCACGCCCCTGAAACTCTGAAATATACACACACACAGCACTTTTACAAATCCTTTTTAGTATCCTACACTTTTCCAGGTCTCTACACCACAACACAATTATAACTTGCTCAATAGCTCACTAAGCCTCATTCATTAAAATGGAAATGAGGAACGGGCCAGCCCTCTGAGTGTGTACAGCTGCCTTTTATTGATCCAAACTGGAGTGTTTACCAAAGAGATGAAGAAAGACAACACATTTTCATTTATTCTATAATTCACCGCTGTTCTGTGTCATTGGGGAGCACAGTAAGTGTTCTGAGCTTCTGATCATAAAACTTTGACTTACTCTACGGCTCAATCCCTGTGTTCTATTCTTTTCCCCTTCCTCGACCTATTTTCACAGCCCTTCTCAAAGGTAAAAAAGGAGATAATGTCATCTCTGCTAGAGTTGCTTTTAGGATCACATCAACACTTGCTCATCAATATTAACAGCAAACTTGCCTTTCCAAATGTATCCTTCCTTCTCATCTCATCGCATGCCCCTTCTGATACACTTCAGTTTCGCTGAGGCCTAAACCCCTTTCCCCAACCCATTAAACTCACTTTGGCTCTGGTTATATATGGAAGAGCACAATGCTGCTCTTACTATTCCTGCAATATATGATTTTGCAGTATGCAAACAGCCTAAATGCACTGCATTCCCAGAAGACCTACTATGTTTGCCAAAATGTGCATTATAAAACCAAAATACATTTGCAGAATAATGTACAGTAAGTCAATGCATTAAAGCAATACAATGCTACAGTGCAATGCAATGCATAAAGCAATTGCTGATAATTTACTCACCCTCAGACCATCCAAGATGTAGACAAGTTTGTTTCTTCATAGAAACAGATTTGGAGGAAGTTATCATTAGATTACTTGGATCAACAATGGATCCGCTGCAGTGAACGGGTGCCGTAACAATATCTCAATCACAACATCACAATAATACACAAGTGATCCAGACCACTCCAGTCCATCAATCAACATCCTGTGAAGTGAAACACTGCAAACAAATCTATCCTCAAGGCAATTTAACTTTAAAAAGTAGTTTAAAAAATGACTCCATAATCTATAATAATGCTTATTTCCATCCCCTGTTGTCCTCTCACATCAAAATCCACCCACATATTTGTTTAGAAATATTTTGGACTGTTTTTGTTCATACACAGTGCTCAATCCATGCATATTTATCTCCTGATGTTTTTTTTTTTCATTAAAGAAATCATTATAATGAATGGAGGACTATTTTAGTCAGAAACAATAGACCGAAGTTATAAATGCATTAATGACAGATTTCTTATAGAGATGCAGCGTTTCACTTTCCGAGACTAACTGATAGACTGAAGTGGTGTGGTTTAATTGTGGATTATAGTGATGTTTTTATCCAACTCATCTACATCTTGGATAAGCCTGAGGGTGAGTAAATGTTAAGCTAATTTTCCATCTTGTTCTTGACAGATCAAAAAAAAAAAAAAAAAAAGCTAGCTATATATACATATGTAAAAACTGGGACCCATAGAGCAGAATGTATCACAGAGACTTGAGGTTGGGCTCTTTTGACTCCAACAAGCAAGCAATCACCTAGCAACCATCCAGAACACCCCAGAGACCGCATAGCAACAAGTAAATTAAAAAACACTCAAAAAACCACAGCAATGCCTTGGAATCAACATGGCCACTTTTATATGGTCAGGAGCCGCTCTTTAATATTAGAACGTTTTAATGTATCCCGTGCCAAATGTAGTCTCTGTTTGAGGTTACTTAAAAACATCTCTGATGTTTAATGCAGGATTTTAAACTTTTAAATGGCGAAAGTGAGAGGTTTGCTTTGGAACTGCTTAACTAACAGAGTGTAAAGTAAATCATTTAGCACCACCTCAAAACAGCACTTTTTCACTGACAGTTAGTATGAATATCATCCTGTCTGTAGGCCAGATGATCAAAAACTAAATCAGCATTATTATGGAGAGTAGATATTAGAGCCCTGTTCATTTGGGATACACACAGCTTCTCTGGTGCATTAGACCTTCTTAAAAGTCTTTTGAATTTGATTTAATATGTAATAGGCAAACTGTTTTTAAGGGGTTACTGCTGTCGTGGGTGAAAGTTAAAAAGAAGCTTTAATAGAACAAAAAGAAAATACACAATGCTTAAAAATACATCATTTTGAAGAGAACATTTTTAAAATAATCCTATTATTAAGCAATTTGTAGGTTGATTTCCCTGTCGAAATTATAAAACCTGTTCAGACAATAGTAGAAAAGCATAACTAAAAAGTAAGATTTTTATTTTCTTTATTTTGTCATTTAAAAATGAATGCATCAATAGAGTTATAAATAAGATTAAAAAAATAAAATCATACACAATAATATAATATATATAAAAAAATAAACATTAAAAAGGAAAACTATGGAATGTTTAGTTCGATTACCCTCTCTAAATGATAAAATCTGTTTAAATAATAGCAGAAGCAAAACTAAACTGTAGATTTTTCTTTTGCGATTAAACGATTATCACATCAGAAGAGTTAAACAAATTTAATATTAATGTATTAAAAATAAAAATTAAATATATTTAAAAATGGAAAGTAATATTAGATGAAATACAAATATTAAATATTAAGTAAGACAGCTGTGAAAATGCCCAAATGATAGTTAGAGTGCACTCTGAGAAAGAGTGAGAGGTTTATGGATATTTGTGATTCATACAGGCTCAGATGGGTAATGATGAATGGTCACTGCATCTCAAATGGCAAATCGCTGTTCCAGTCTCACTTCACTGGACTCAAACACAGCCGCCAGTAAAAATAACCCGCAAGCTTGTCAAATTCGCACAGGCAGACGACAGGAGACACGCACATATTGCATGTGCGAGAGTCAGAGAATGTTAAAGCCTTAAATGGCTGAACCACAAAGGCTCTGGAAACCAAACTCACGTCAGTATCTCATGCAGATCTGTGCTTCTGCTTGCAAATGGAGCTGAATGGCAGTGTCCGCCCTTAAAAGGCAGACTGGGACTGATCCTTTGCAGAACATTTGTTGAACAAATTTGTTCTTTAATGAACTAGCTGGAGCACACACACACACACATACACACCCTGACTGGGCAAGGGTGTAATTACAGTGAGTTGTTGCAGTAATCTTATTTTAATGCTCACACTGATGCATGGAATCCATTAAGAGAGACAAACTAAAGAGGGAGAAGCCTAAACACTTCCCTATAAATGCCCGTTTTCCAGGTTTGAGCTCTCATAAAGATCATAATTTTCCTGCTACAAGTACAGTAAGCCATGTCAAAGTCTACTCACATGCACAAATACCACTTACAAAATACTTTCAAAAAATAGCATGGTAATAATACAGTACTGTGGTAAATTAAAGATCACTTGAAAAAGAAACATTAGGACCATCATTTTACAGTTGTAATGTAAAATAAAATTATTACATTATTTTTTCTTAAATACTCATTTTTTTATTTTAGTTTAATACTACACAGGTAATATTTTCTTTTTTTTTTCTTTTTATATTGTTTATATTTTATGTAATAATTGCTATTAATTATTTGCTAACTGTTTACTATTTATTATTAATAATTTTGTTTTTAGATTTTATGTATACTTAATAATAGTTATTATAATATAATTATTTAATAATAATTATTATTAATAATATTTTATAACCATGTTGATTTAATCTTGTTCAGTCCTAAGCAAAGCAAACCTTGATTTATTTTATTTTTAATTGCAATCACAATTTTTTATCTGAATAATTCCCTTGCAGCCCATAACTTTACATTGTGCAGCCCATATCTTTATTATGGTACTGACACATTTTTTAAGGATTTACATGAAGGCTCCTTTTTTTTAATCTAGTGAGTTACCTTGCTGTCTGCTTTGCATCCTACATAAAAAGGAACACTATTAGTGTCTATTTTGGAATGTTCTAACTTGGCAGCATTTAAATTGTGACTGTTTTAAATACTTCTCAGTAATGAAATGAATATAAATTAAATTCAACTTCATTTTTTGGATAAAATAAATGTAAATAATATTTACGTTGCTTATATATTTAAAACAATAATCATTAGTTCCTTCATCTTAGTTTTCAACCTTCAATGCATTCTGGGATTGCCAGAGAATACATGCAATGTTGGGTTAAAAATTGCTCAAAGAAGGTATCTTTTGGAACAGACTTCAGGTCTGGAAGGTTTTTTTGATGCGGCCCACGTATGCAGCTTGCTAAGTTTTGGAAAAGTGCCCTAGACTTCTGATGACCTCAATTGTTCTTAAGTAAAACAGTTTATAATTACCACGTCCTAATTTACATTTTGGATTTCCTACATTATGTGGCCGATTTATGAATCTTATTGAAAGCCCCAACAAATCAGTTTTAAGACATTTGTGAGGATATCTTAATAAATGTATCTCATGAGGAAATTCTATGTAAGTACATTAGACTTTGAGTCCAATTACATAAATGCGTGTTGTCCCAAACAGCGATTTTGAATGTTTATCTTAAATTAGTAATTTTTTTTTTCCACCAAAGAGTAAGCTCGGAGTACACTCACATCTGTTTCATATAGCCTATTATACACAATTCATTATCCAAAACAATGGTTCAGTGTTTTCATTTTAGCAGTTTCATTCTCAGTTTCATAACTTGTTGAATAACTATTTAAAAAAAGGTTTAATAGCCCATTATAAAAAGAATAATATGAATACTTACACATCGTCCTTCAACACCCCGCTAGACATTAACGTTGAAAAAGCTCGTTGTCTATCTAGACTTTATATGAGAGAATTTGAGTATCAAAGATGTGACAACTTGCCCCTGCGTCTCCTCTAAGCATAACATGCACGCACAAACAGATGTTCACTACAATAACGGAGACAATCAGAGCAGCTGGTGAGGTCGTAGGTTCAAACCCCCAAAGCCTTGATGAACTATTCACTATTGTTCCTGAACCTCGCCATGAATCATGAACTACAACCATGTGTCTATGATCAAGACAGTTAACCTCAGGCCATTCTAACAGGGCTCGGTCTGTAAAAAAGTGACCTGAAGATACTGCATACGACTGGAGCGACTAATCAGTAAATGAGCAGCCTACAGTGCCCTTCGAGTCCGTGCGCTCCGGTAACCGGTCACCAGCGCGCGCGGCGCAGCGCGGCTCCATCTGTCAGAGATTCAGCCGAAGCGAAAGCAAAAGGTGTATTTCCCAATTGTTTCCACATGAAACGCGTCCAACCTGCACACATCAGCGAGCATCTGTCCTTTTCCACAGCACGTCTAGTATGGACGCACTGTAAGTGCCTGTAGATATCCAGACATTCAGCGCATGTTTCCGCTTTAATAAGTTTGATTATGCTCATGATATATAGATGCATGTAGCCTATTACATGCAACCTTCCGCTGATAAAAGAAGAAGAAGAAGAAGAAAACACCAGATCTTACCTAAAGGAGGCTGGTTTTAAATGACAGCAGGAGAGTCTTGTGTTGGTGAAGGTCTGAGAGACAGACACACGCACATTGAGGAGCGCGTACTGCTCTCTCTCTCTCGCGCGCGCGCGCGCATCACTATACAGCTATGAGACCTGCGCGCGCACGCTTAAAATCAAATTAAGCTTTTTTTTCTTCTCCTTCTTCTTCTTTCTTACATTTCAGATATGATATAGGCATTTCCGGAACCCAGGACTTAATAGTTAAAATATATAGAGATGTCACAAACATTAGGTGAGGGATATTGTTGACTGTATTTAACATTTATTAAGCCTACGTTATACAGTATTCTTTATACAGTAAAAAAAATTGTGTAATTAGATTACAGTTAGGCTAAGAAACTGTTAACGATTACAAAGGGGTTACATCTATATTTTCACACATGTAAATTTGATTGATTTCGTTTCAAACTGCAATGACTGCTCTACAATATGAGACACCAATGGACGCAGAACAGGACACTTTTATTCTATAACTATTTTTTTCCTATATATATATATGTGTGTGTGTGTGTGTGTGTGTGTGTCTGTTTGTATATGTATGTATAAGGCTTTTTTTTATTCCCAAGGCATTGTTAGCACAGTGTTAGCCCACCTGTCGTAGATATGCAAAGATTTAACTTCAAAAATAGTACAGCTATTAAACTAGCCTATATATTGTTATGATTTAAAATCTGTAAACTACTTGACCTCAGAATTATCTCAAAGTAAAAAAGGTGCTAAAGTCAGATTTTGGTGACTGTGCTTTATATGTAGGCTATACAATCTTAATCCACGTGATGAAGGATTTTGAAAGTCTAGTTTTTATTAAATGAATTAGCAATTTTGATCCTAAATTTTGAAAAATATTTAAAAAGTAGTCAAATATAATCAGTTACATAAAAGTAACTTAATAGTTACACATACTTGTTACTTTTTAAATATAACTTGTAATCTGTAACCTATTACATTTCCAAAGTACCTAAGTCTACATTATGTTTTCATACAAATCAAAATTCCTGTTCAGTTTCAAAAAGTAATACTTGAGGCCAAACATGCCATTTATTCTAGTCGTAGGATAACCGTTAAATAGCGCCAAATAGCTGTTCAAACTTCTGACGTATTCCAAGTTCTAATATTTGAATGGAGAGCGCGCGCGGAATCGAACGCGACTGGTTTCCCAGATGGATGAACGTCGATTGTTTAGATTTTTCATCAGTAAATGCGTAGATTGACTAAACCAGAATTAGGCAGGCTATTCCGATAAATATTATGATAAAATTATAGATTGGTCATATGTCAAAATATTCGAGATATTACTCTGTTGGTTACAGTAAAATGTTCTCATAACAGCCCTAATGGATTCTGCTTACAACTGAGGCAAGAATGACAACTAACCTCTATCATGGTAACACAAGACACGAAAATACACTAAATCATATATGAATACATCATATAGGCTATACAGTATATTCAATAGACTAGTGGCATTAGAATAAACTTGATGATATATATATATATATATATATATATATATATATATATATATATATATATATATATATATATATATATATATATAAGATAATTCCTGCTTTCACCAACTTTAACCTGCTGGATGATTCCACACTATAGACCTAAACAATATAAAATGGTTGGCCCACTGAGCAACCACCCCAAACACCTTAGCAACTGCATAACAATGCCCTAGCAACCACCCATAAATGTGTGAGGGGTCTGTAAAAGCACCACTCACATGTTTGTGAGGAAATGTCTACTTACTCATCCACAAAAGACCTGCATGCAACAGTGTTTTTAACACAAAAACACATTTATTCCAGTAGAAGAACGGAAATGGATACAAATCTAAAATCGTCTTAATCTTGCTATTTTTCTAAAGTTTAATTGCACTGAAATGTAAAAAATCTATGAATTGCTTAGATTTACAAACACACGTCTTTTATATACCGCAGTTACATAAAACCACATTCTTATTATAATAACTTTTTACAAATTATCTGCCTGTATCCTGTAATGTTCACTAAATCAATTTCAACAGTCATTTAAACACAAGAAAAAAACTTTCTTCTAACTCAAAAAAGGGGGGGGGGGTTATTTACAGATGTAATGCAGCATAAATGTTTAATGTTTAATGTTTCACATGCATATTCTTGATCGTAATACTGCTCTGTTGAGGTTTCAGAGCCTTGAAGTTTAAATGCTGTTATTAACACTCAGATTTACACAGGCTGTTTTATGTAGGCCTAAAATCACATCCTAATTATCATTGTTGTTCCACAATTTACCCGCTCATAATGCTCATTGAATGATTCTCAACAGTAATTTAAACACAAGAAAGTTTGTTCTATTTGCTGATTTTATAGGGCCATAAATGTTTAATATTTTGCTTGCATATTCTTGATGATGCTCTTTTTCTGTTTAGCGAAAATTGAAGCATAATTGCCTTTTAATTGCCCTGAAGTTTATAGTCTGTCAGAGAATATTGCTTGGGAGTTTCAGCCCAGTGTATAAGAACTTAAGCGGAAAAGTTTCCAGTATCGACTAATAATCTATTTGTAATCCCCTATATATACATAATGATGAATGTGTGCCTTGTAAACTGTGACCTGGGTTTGTAAATGGGTTCCCACATGACCCAAAATACATTGCTGTCAGCTCATTTCCCTGCGAGTGTAATTTCAGCAGGGATCCAGCTCCAATCTGTTTATTTCTAATTTTACCGTATACATAGAATAACAATGACTGGGAGAATATTTGCCTGGCACGCAGCCCCAATACTCGGAGAAGATGAATGCGTGGCATAGTAGGCTACTTTCATACCTGTGAATCTGTGTGTGCGTTCATTACAATGCCCCAGTTTAGCTGCCTCCTCTCCTCTGCCGTTGATGGTATCTTATTGTTACCAGGTGGCTGCAAGTGACAGGAGCATTGAAAAACTGCTGACAATAAGCCACGGCTCAAAGGAAAAGCGAAAAAAGGAGGACACGCGAGCAGTGTGGTTCTTCCTCGCGAAGGCGTAGGGGGTAAGGAAACCGTGTTAGAAAGGAAAGGAACGAGATCCCCAGGGAAACGTTCCAGCGAGTTCCTGTGCTTTAGATGATGGTTCATAAACTACCATCATCCTCGAGGGCCTGGGGAGCCCAAGCTGAAATACTTCAGAAGTGCCAATAAATGAAAAAGTGAAAATTAGAGGAAAGTTTGGCTAGCTGAGGGGTGTAATGGAGACCAGCGGACCATGGGAAAGAAACCCCCCTGAGGAAGAAGTGAGGTCTCGTGTGAAAGATCTCTGTCATTCACACTGAGAGGGTTTGTGTGCCGTCGTACTAAACAGCTGTGGAAAATGAGCACTCATTGATTTCATGCATATGGCACCCACGCATGTAAACACACACACTGAAGACTCCGTCACTACAACACAGCCATCCTAGCGTGACAAAGCCACGGGGAATAAAGTGCTCTTTTCCGTTCTAATTTAGGAATTTCTCTCATTTATTGCCATGTATTACACACGATTGCACGCATCAAATGATTATCTCTGCATCACGACACCAAGACCATTTTTCCCCAAGAATCCGAAAAGAGTTATTTGCTCTGCTGTGAAACATTGTTCCCTTGAGCGCAGATGTGACAAAGAACATCCAGCGACATGAAATTTTCGTGTAAAACGGGAAGATGAAGGCTGCATGTGGACTGCAGTGTGTCTGGTGAACATGATGTTACTTAAGCAAAATCCTGCAGGCGTGCAGCGTGAATATCATATTTTAGGATAGGCACGGATCTGTTTATTACTGTACTGCCTTCTGTAATTGAGATTAATGCAGTTCAGTGAGCACAACAAGATAAATGCCAACATTTTTAATCCAATCCTCAGTGCCAGGTGTTGAGTTTTCAATAGCAGAGTAATAGAAAACTTCTGATTCTGTGTACAACTACAAACTGATGTGCTCTTAACCTACTTGCAACACATAAAAATAGATTCCTATTCTAGTTGAATTAGTTGGTTATGTAGACAGATTTCCTGCTAATCCCCAAGGGACACGCAGCTGGTACCCTCCCTTTTTTCTAACACAATTGTGCCCCCTAGTGACGCTGTCTTGAAAATATAGAGGAACACAACATGTACGCATATGGTCAAGTCTCAGCATCATGTTACATCTACATTTATTCATTTAGCAGACGATTTTATCCAAAACGACTTACAAATGTATATATATAAACACACACACACACACATAATTGCACACATATTTGCATAAAATCAAAAGAAAATAGAATACAAAAAGATAAGAAAGGTAGTTAGATTTTTTAAAGAATAGAAGTAGAATAGTGAGTGTTAAAATTAGAGGGTCAAATAAAGAGAGAAGAGATGGGTTTTAAGCCGATTCTTGAAGATGGCTAAGGACTCAGCTGCTTGGATTGAGTTGGGGAGGTCATTCCACCAGGAGGGAACATTTCATTTAAAAGTCCGTAAAAGTGACTTTGTGCTTCTTTGGGATGGCACAATCAAGCGACGTTCACTTGCAGAATGCAAACTTCTAGAGGGCTAAACATCATATATTCTATATGTGTGTGTGTGTTGTTATTATTAATTTAGGCCTAATTATTTTAATTTTTTTTTTAAATAGGCTGTTTGTTTATCTTAATAAGCACCGAGAAACTATAATGATGTGAACATACTAAGATAACAAAACATTTTATGCTGGTCTCGATGATGTGAATCCGTTAACTTTTACATTTAGTGTAACGTAAACGCTAAACGTTCAGAGTACAACGTTCACAGTAGCAACGTTTCATGAGAGACATTTTTTTTTGTCCTGCGCAGGTTTTGCGCAGAGTGGATGCGCACGAACACACGTCAACGGTCTTGTTATCACAGAGGAGGCGTACAAACATTATTGTGTTCATCTGTGCCTTTCGAATATTAACGTTACCGATCAATTTTAGTCAATAAACGAACGATGAGTGATCACCCGGTGACTAGCAGGTGAGCCAAATCTGATCGTCGCTGAAAGAAAAAGGCGAAATTTCGGCTATTTTGTCAGGTGAGTGAACTGAAAGACATTCAAACTAGACGCAGCAAAATCACCAAGAATAGAAATATTTATTCAAATGACCCAACTGATGATACAAATATGTGATTTTTATATGCTTGTAGTTTACAAATCGATCATTTGGAAGGGTTTGGGAACTGTGTTTTAATTTGAAATAAGGCTGTTGTTGCTGTGTTTTGGTCAGGGGTGTTGTCCTGTTTACAGGCCTCAGTCTGATCGATCAATGATCTGATCACAACTTCAGCACATACAAAGCCTGATCAATCTTATTCATCGAGTGAGTGTAATTAAATCAATTATTAATATGATATCTACAAGTGTAAATAGGTAGATTTCAGTAAATCTTGTTTGAGTTGTTGATGGATTTGGGCCTGTAGTTCAATATAAAATCACATTTGTCTGTTTAACCGCTCACTGTCACCGAGTTTGTTTAATCTAAATATGTATATTTATCATGAGAAAACATATTAATATTGTTTTATTAAAAAATATAAAATCTTTAGTCTATCTGACCTTTTTAGCTTATGGTCGTGTAACATTGTTGATTTAATTTTATTATGTAAAAATATTATTATTTTGTAGCTTATTTAAAAGCCATTAAAAAAGGATAACGTTTGTTAACTAAATATTTAAAGCTAATGTTTCTATCAGTAACTTAATTATTGTGCAAATATTATTACTACTTATTCAGTCTGTATGATTTTTTTTTTAATCTCTTGCATTTAACTAATTTAAGTTGATGAATTTTAAATGTAAATCGTTAAATATTAATCTTTATTTTTTATTTTTTCTTAATTTTTCTATTATAGGAAATTTGATGGTTCCAAAGACATTTAGATTTAATCTTTAACACATACAACTGATTCTTTATAGCTGGTATTATAAATGTTTGCAAAAAAATACATTGTATTGCTGTTATTTGTTATCATAACCATGTGTTTAACCTAACGTAATATAAAAGTAATGTCTGATATTCTAGTATATTCTGTACCAGCATCATAAAATGTCCCGTAAATGGTTTGGCTGTAAAGGATTTGGGTCATGATATATTTAGATCATTTCTGCATCTGATTTGGCACAGTTGCCATTATGAGCATACACAGGTTGACCTATCAAGCCAGATGGTTGTGTTGGAGTCAGTTTTATAAATGTATAATGGTAAACAAAGATTTGAGTGTAAATGAACAAATCTTTTCAAGAGAACAACATAGTTTTCATAGTTTGCCTCCTCTCTTTCTTTGTGCTTGAATGTGCTTTCAAATATTAACAACTCTTTTTATTTTATGTGTTGCACAAGACTTTGGTTTTATATTGACTGATAATACGTGAATCGCACACTTTCTTGTAAAAGTGGAGTAATACTTATCTGATGAGAGACTGGAAATGTTAGAGCTTTAATCAAACAGATCAACAATGAACAAAGAACTCAAGTTAGCCCTGTTTACTCGTGACTTTTGTCTACTTGGGCAACATAGTTTGGTAAACAGTGCCCCATTTGTTACATCTGCTTACATACCGCTGACGTTAGCTTGTGTAGGCAGCGCATTTCTCCAAACTTGTTTTCGCATGCATCTTCTCCTGTGAAATCATATTGTTTTTTATTTGTATTATTTCCACAGCATGGCTAGTTGCGGCGACATTAATCTTTCCGTGGACTCCTTGACTTCAGGCAAGAAGGTGAGTGGGGAGTCTGTGACGGAGGGCAGTCCATCCCCTTCGTCTCCTTTGCTGCCCATCCCGGAGTGTGCAATCTGTCTGCAGAGCTGCGTCCACCCCGTACGCCTGCCATGCCGTCATATTTTCTGCTTCCTATGCGTGAAAGGAGCTTCCTGGCACAGCAAACGCTGCGCCCTGTGTAGAGGGGAAGTGCCTGAGGATTTCCTGGAGCGTCCCACTTTGCTCTCGCCCGAGGAGCTGAAGGCTTCGGCGACGGGCGGACGTGGGACGGGGACTGGTGGCCACGCCTGGTACTACGAGGGCCGTAATGGATGGTGGCAGTACGACGAGCGGACAAGCCGAGAGCTAGAGGACGCATTCAGCAAGGGCAAGAAGAGCGCTGAGATGCTGATCGCCGGTTTCCTGTACGTAGCCGACTTGGAGAACATGGTGCAGTACAGGAGGAACGAACACGGCCGCAGGCGTAGGATGAAGAGGGATGTGGTGGACATCCCTAAGAAAGGTGTGGCCGGATTAAGACTCGATCCAGATCCAAATCCCAGTCCAGCATCGGGATCAGGAACTGATCCCATTCCAGCGCCCGCAGTTGCGGATTTAAATGGAACAGTAGATGGCGCCACAGCGGAGCGAGAGAGTTCGGCGGATGGTGCAGACACTGGAGTCAGCGGAGGACGTCCTCAAGGTGTCTTTGTTTCTGCTCCTGTAAGGCCGCCAACCGTCTTGGGCGGTCACCTGACCAGCCCTGCTTCCTCTGGCGATATTCAGCTTGTACAGGCTCTCTCTCAACTCAATATGAATCCTGCTGAGCAAGAAACAGAAGAGGAAGATGCAGATGACGAAGACGATTCGGCAGGTCCGGACGCCTCGGGGTATGAATCCGAGTCTGGCACGAGCGAGGATGAAGATGAGCAGGCTGAGGACGAAGGTGAAGACGAGCACACAGAAGGCTCCCAGGGTAGGCATAGACTGCATCAGTTGGACAGACCGCCCCCTGGTGGTGGCCCGGCACATAGCGGCGATCGCTCTGGGTGCCCCGATGGTCAGTGCACCATTACAAAGGTCTGACCGCAGCACAACTACAGAACTCCTACCCAACTCCCACAACCGCTGGGTATTTCTAACCAATCTCTGAAATGCAAAAAATTTAATGAATTAACTATTCAAATCAATGAAACACAGTCTTGGATAAGGGTGGAGGCTTGGGGCAGAAGGTTTTAGTGTTAGAATAGTGCTCGTCTTTCTCTTTCAGTCTTAGAGGACTGTACCAGGGCTGTACTCTTTAATGGAGATTACAGGCAAAACTACAATAAACTTGCTTTTACCATGCCTAGAATACTGTAAATTGGTCCAACCATTACACTTTCATTTGCATTCATTGTTATTGAAAATAATATTCCAATAAAACTACTTTTCACCCTGCAATTAAAAGAAAAATGTATAAAGTATATTTAGTTTATTCCTTTTGTGAGCATTAAAATTTTTGTTTTCATAACAATTACATTCTAAATTCTGAAAATGCACGTTTTATTAGTTATTATTCTCAGTGCTGCTTTTCATTTGATTCTTATTACTGTGCTACAGACATTTATGTAAAAGTTGTATTTATTATTATTGCATTAATGAGAATTTGCCTAATTGTATACAATTTCACGATGCAAAGAAATCTTAATGATCTGAGTACAGGCTTCTCTACGTATTAAAAAAAAAAAAAATTAGATTTTAGGGTAAAATGACCCAAACATGTTATTCAGGTTCCTGTTTTCAAGTCATAAATTTCATTACATCTAGAATAGCTCAACACCATTATCCATTGGTCATGGAGTCAACACAGTAATAATGTGCTGTGGTGTAATGAAGTTAAAATCTTTTCATAAAAATATGCCATATCAGCTTTTACCCTTAGGCTACTGCAATGCCATCAGAAAATAATTGGAACTTTATGCACTGTTTTAATAATAATAAAATAAGATTGCATCTCTCGTTAGTAACCCCATATGCACTGCATCTTTACTAGTTTTATTACTTGAATATCACAATTGCTCTGTAGATCAAAATGCCTGACTTTATATTTTGCAAACAGCATTTTCATTGAAATGTAGAACATTCATTTTGTTATGCACCAGCTGGTACAGAGCCTTCTAGATCTGCAACAAGTAATAATAAAGTCGTGGTTTTTTGAGAAGCATTAGATGCAAAACCAGGATAATTTCAAATGCAAAACCTAACGGGAAAATTTATTGTAGTTTTGCCAAGGATTCCTCTTTAACACGCTCTAGTCATTAGAAAACCTTCAGTCATCTTACATTTACTACTTCTAGTGATTCATGATGTGAGGTTTAAAACTCTTTAACGGACTGTGTGTTGCATTTGTGTTTATTTTAAGTCAGTTGTCTTTATTCTTGTCTCAGTCTCATCTTGGTGTGCTTTATCTGTTTCATGGATTTGCATGTGTTGCTGTGAGCAAGGATGGAGCCCTGGACTATGGCGCTTTGAACTCTGGGATAAGCGAGTTTTATCATATTGTAATTTCTAGTTGTAAAGTAGTCCTCAGACTGCAGCACACAGAGTGAGTGAGTGGTTTTCAAGCATAGGTGTCCGATTTGAAGTTTTTTTTTATTTTTATTTTAATGTTATTTTCATCCCTGCTAATTCTCATCTCCGTTTGTTCAGGTTCTTTGTTGTCAACGAAACAAAATGAAAACTAAAATTAAGAATAATTCCTTTTGGTGTATTTTTGTTTTAACTGTGTTTTGTTACCAGGTTTATCTAAGAAATAAAGTTGTCTGTTACCTGTCTGAGATCAAACTGTCCTCATGTATATTTTTCACTTTTAAGGTTTACTTAACCTTAAAGAATGTTGATTATTTTGTATTTGTCCACCTACTAATATTATGCATAGTCTAAACATGTTAAAACTGGAATTAGCCACCAAAGCTCATTTTCAGAAATCAGCAACCCTTTCAGAACATAGTTGTTTCATTACTGCAGACAGTTCAAAGAACTGATTTGCAGATGTAAACATTTCTGAATAAGGTTGGACCAGAGGTGCTATTAAAATATCTGTAGTTCTTATAGGAATAGTTCTTCCTGAATAGTGCTCTTTGACTTTTTTTTTTTTTTTTAAATGAACTTATTAAAATCTTGTGCGCGCTGACTTGTAAGAACTGTGTAAAGCCAGCTGATTGGAGTTGAGATTTTTGGGAAAGGTCTTGCTGTTTTTGTTTGCAATATTCAGATGATGCTGAAACTAGTCGAAGGTGATTTACAATCTGTGCTGGATAATATTTACACAAAGACTTAAGACTCTAGATTTATTATCGTTGCAATACTGTATCTTAAAATGAAAGGTATGGCCATAAACCTACTGATACTTATGTATGTGAAAAATATCTTGCTATCACATTAGAATATTATTTGAATCCTTTTAAAGGAATAGTTCACTTAAAAATTAAAATTGTTTAAACTTTACTAGTTTGTCCATTAACATAAACTAGATTACCTTCAAAGCTAACAGACATGGACTAAAAAACACAAAATAAAGAGTCCAATAAGAATTTCTTTTGGTTTTCAAATCAGGTGAAATTAGACACAATAGGAGATCATGCTATTTGTGTATGCATGACTGTCTATAAAATATGGGTAAGTGGAATTGTGGCAAATTTAGTGAAATGGAATATAGCCATGACAGTCTCTGTGATCAGTGTTATGGTGAGGATTTCGTTTTAGTCTTCAGACATAGTGGAGTCCTAGGTGCATGAACCTAGGTGTCTTCCAGGACAAACCCCTGTGGTACTCCAGTAAACTCATTAAACTCTGTCCGCGCTGACCCGAATGATACACCCTTCCTCTTGTCCGCCAGACAGGCATCCGTCATTGCATCTCTATCCCATCACTACAGGGGGGATGGATTGATGGATCTACAGTAGCATCTCGCTCCTTGAATAGCAAAGGGAATGTTTGTATAGTCGCTGTTCACCTTCATAGCTTCAACCAAACTTGGTAGCCTGATATTTCAGGACGATCTTTGGGCCTTAATGGTCTTACTTAATCGAACGTATTTATTGTGCGTGTGTATTTAAGGACAATGTCCTGTATCTGGCTGTCGGTATTTAGCGAACATGTTGGCTCAGTGTCAGAGATGATCTCATTCTGTAATGTCTGTGTAATCATTAATAACTTTCATATGACACCTCACTGTGCTGATGACATCTCAGCTCATTTTCTGCTGTGCTCTGGTCATGGCGCCGGCAAGTATGCATGGGTCATTCCCCTGGATCAGATCACAGTCTGCTTTTTAACCAGTCAACGGTTTTAAAAGCACGATATCCAGGGTTAAGGCTGTCTATACACTTTAAAAAAGTTGTAGGAACTGCTAGTAAATTTCTTAAATAAGTACAAGAAACAGCAATTAACACACTGAATGCATCTTAAAACAATGCAGTTTTCTTGTAAAACTAATTTTATTTTATTTTATTTTCAATTGCAAAACACACACACACACACACACACACACACACACACACACACATATATATATATATATATATATATATATATATATATATATATATACATATAATTACATACAAACAGACACATACATACAGTGAAATCCACATATATTTGGACAGTGACATGAAATTGAAGTGTGTAACAAAAATATAATATGCTTAGAAATTACACCCATTTTTATACACAGCCCCCATTTTCAGGGGCTCAAATATAACTGGACAAATAAACATAATCATAAATAAAATGTTATTTTTTTATATTTTGTTTAGAATCCTTTGCAAGCAATGACTGGCTTAAGTCTTGAACTCATGGACATCACCAGAGACTAGGGTTCCTTCTTTGTGACACTTCCAGGCATTTGCTGCAGCTGACTTCAGTTGTTGTTTGTTTGTGGGTTTTTCTGGTGTTAGTTTATTTATTTATTTCTTCCTGTCATTCTGGTACAGGATGGTCTTCATTTCAGCCTTCCAAAAAATGCTTTTCCAGAATGGTCTTGATTTTTTAGATGTTTTAGGCAAAGTCTAATCTGGCCTTGTTTGCATCTTGTGCTGAAGCCTCTGTATTTGCTCTTGTGAAGCCTTCTCTTGATTGTAGACTTTGACAGCGACACGTCTACCTCCTGGAGAGTGTTCTTCTCTTGGCTGGATGTTGTGAAAGGGTGTTTCTTTACCAAGGATAGGATTCTCCAATCATCCACCACTGTTGTCCTCAGTGGACATCCAGGCTTTCTTGTTACTGAGCTCACCAGAGGTTTTTTTTTTTTTCTCTGAATGTTTGGTCACTCCTAATGCTCCTGCTATCTATCTGATGGACTTGTATTGATTATGAAGCCTACTTGTATGGAAATATTCTTTGACTGCATGATGTTGGTTCAGAGCAACAGTTTCCAAATGCAAATGGCACACTTAAAATCATCTCCAGAACTTACTTGCTTAAAGGGGGGGGGGGGGGGGGGTGAAATGCTCGTTTTCACTCAATCTCCTGTTAATCATGAGTACCTATAGAGTAGTACTGCATCCTTCATAACTCCAAAAAGTCTTTAGTTTTATTATATTCATAAGAGAAAGATAGACTGTACCGTTTTTTCGCGGAAAAACACGATTGACTGGGGGCGTGACGTGTGGGCGGAGCTAAAGAATCACGAGCACGAGTAGGCTTTTGCGTTGAGAGCGTTTGGAAGCTGTGACACATCCAAAACAAACCATGGCTAACAGTCAGATTCAGCCGTATATTTATGATCCAGAATCAGATCCAGAGGCTGAAATTTAACAAGAGCAGCATCAGCAACGACATCTCTATGTGCTATGTACTGAAACTGTATATATTTGCTTAGAAGTTTTGGAAAATGACTAAGTTCCACTTAATGTCGTGTTTTTTTTTTTTTTTTTAAGCTGTACATGTGGAAAGTGCAGTTTGATGACAACATTGCATGTTGTTTACTTGATGTGCTTACGCGCCGATAGCTAAGTTAACAACACAGAGATATTTGAAGCAGTTTTACTCACCGCCTGCGGTTCCAACACACGATCGTGACCCTTTTTTGTTGGGACTTCATTATCTTTAAGAAATAAACGATACGCAAATCCGGCGTCAAACTGGGGCTTGTTTGTAAAACAAGCATCTTCGAAATGCAGGGAACAAACAAAAACACTTGCACAACTCCGTTGATGCTCTGTAAAAATAAACTCCATCCACTGGTCCCTTAATGCTGTTTTTTTTTTGGTAATCTGTGCAGGGTTGTCTTGCCCTGGCAACCAAAAACACACTTCTTTTGTGACTTCTTTTCGCGACGCTCTCGCTCTGATCAGTGAAGTCTGTTGTGCTCTCAGTGCTCTGCTATACGGGAGCGCGCGCTCTTCCGGCAGAAGTGCCTCAGGACCCATATAAGGAAATTCCGCTCCATCTAACGTCACACAGAGCCATACTCGAAAAAAAACTTTCCGAAACTTGTGACAAACCGGAAGAGGTATTTTTGGAACAAAAATGCTCCTTCAAACGTACAACTTAATTTTTTAAACTTTGTCCATGTTTAGCATGGGAATCCAACTCTTTAACAGTGTAAAAAACTCAGTATGCATGAAATAGCATTTCACCCCCCCTTTAACTGATGTAGAAATAACAAAGGAATAGCTGTTATCTTGCTCTTTCCTATCAAACACTCTCTTTGGTGAGTTCTCTTTGGTGTTTAGGTGCCTGAAGTTTTTTCATCTTAGAGGTGTGTATCATCACAAAACAATAATCACTGTTTTCAAACAGGCTTCCCCAACAGTTTTCCTGACTTCCATTGGTTGAAAAAGCAGGTATCTTCCCTAACTTTGTACATATTATTGAGTGTTAATGTGACTGACCCATATGGATGTTCAAAACTACAGACTTATGTGTGTTGTCTGGTTTTTATAATGAGTTGATTTTTTCATAGTGTGACGAGTGGGGCGGGGGCAAGAGCCGTGGGAACGGAGCAAGACCAGTGGAGTGTTTGGAAATGTGGGAAACCTGTGCCACTCACCGAGTCCCACAGAGGAGATCCGGAAGGGTAAAAGAGGAGTTACGACAGTGAAGGACGAAATAGGTCAAGGCCTGGGTTTTATTTTGTGTTTTGGTTTTGTTTGTGCGCAGCAGTCATCTGCGAGGGGCTGTCGTGCTGTTTAGTGTTTATTATGTTATGAAAGTTTAATTTAAATGTTCGCCTTTTCTCGCTTCCTTCTTCCCGTGATTGCGAGCTTTTTTTATATCGTTACACATAGTTTTCGGCATTATGATGCACATTTAAGCATGCACTAAGGTCATTTGAATAACTTTTTTCTCTCTTTCTTGTCAAGAAAAGTTCATAAATAGTTCAAGCAAAAGCCGATTTATGCTTTTCGGTGGGATTATACCCTCCTGTGCATGCTATTCCATTTTTGAATCTGTTTATGTTTTGACGTTGTAGTGTCTAGGTGGTTTTTCTCTTTATTGATCTCCATATTAAACATTTTTTGTTGTCGTTATATTAACATAAAAAAAAAATACAAAATTGTTTATGTATCACTTGTTTATGTTTAAAAATGTAATCCTTTTTAGCATTTAGCATCATTTTGAACTTCTTTTAGATTATCTGTGTCAGCATTTATCTTAGGTAGATACCTTTTATTATATAATATTTAACCAAAATATGAAAATGAGACATTTTGCTACTGTAAGGAGGTTCTGGTTTCCTGTACTGTTATTACACTGGTCTGAGGGACAGTATGGAGATCAGGTGATAATCTTCTCTCTGACAGCAGCTGTTGGTGGAGTTCACATTCCCAAGTCTCAGACTGACTGAGAGTGTGATTTTCTCACCCTCTTGAGTTGCTCTATTCTTCACTGTCTCTTTACATGTGCTCAGGCGCCACATAAACGTGTCATGTATGCTTTCATACTCAAGAAATTTAGTCATATATTCAATATCTTGTGAAGTTTGAGAACTACTATATCTACTGTAAAGAGATAATCCACCTCAAAATGAAAACTCTGTCATTTTTTACTCACCCTCAAATTGTTCCAAACTTGTTTGATTTTCTTTCTTCTCTTAAGTGGGTAACCAAACACTTTTTGGTCTCTAATTAATTACTACCATAGTTTTTAGTAATTAGAGACCAAGAAGTGTTTGTATAACCACATTCTTCGGAAGAAAGAAATGATTACCGGTTTGGAACACAAAGTTAATAACATTCTCCCCTGAATCAGTTGCGCATAATATGTGACATATGCTTCATCTGAACCACCATAGCAACAGCTGACAGTCTAAACCAATCAGAGGCTGACTGTCGGTCTAATAATCCAGTTGTCAGCATAGACGGCCTTTAGGAGTGAGTGTCAGGTCTGTATTGTACACAGGACTGAGCTATATCTGATGTGAGGACAGTTCTCTGGATATAAACACGCAATCAGCAACCTCTTTTAACCTGTCTGTGCTCTGCGGTGCAGCACTAAATGGAAGTGTCTAGAACGTCTGTCATTAGAGGTGGACAGGGTTTTTTTTAACTTCAAGGGCGAGCTGCGTTTTTTATTTATGTGCAATTCCATGCTACCCTTGTTTACTTTCCAAAGCAGAGGTCACGTGACTCTTTTATTGTAAAACGAAATGTTATATGGGTTCAAAACAAGTCAAGCTCTATCGATAGCATGTGAAACTCATTTCAGACCATCCCACAGTTTAACAACATAATTGTGCGAGGTTGTATTTATTTGATAAAAAATTATATAAAACAGTAATGTATTATAATTTAAAATACTGTTTTCTATTTTAATTTGTATTCAAATGTAATTCATTCCCTTCGAAGCAAAGATGAATTTCCAGCATCATTACTCTAGTCTTCAGTGTCACATGATCCTCCAGAAATCATTCTAATAGGCAGCATTTATTTTAAAGGAAAATATTTGGTAGCAAATAAATGCGTCCTTACTGAAAAATCAATATGAATTTATTTAAAAATGTATAAAACTAACTGACCCTAAACTATTTAATAGTAGTGAATAGTGCCATGAAAACAAGTTGCATATTTGTCACATTTAAAAGATTCAGATCATTAAACAAATTTTTTAATTACACAAAGATAACTCGAGTAAATATAAAAGGCAGTTATAAAATAATGATTTCATTTATTAAGGGCAAAAAGCTGTCCAAACCCGCCTAGCCCTACGTGAAAAAGTAATTGCCCCCTAAAATCTAATACTTGGTTGTGCCAAGTTATACTAATAATATAGTACTTGGTTGTGTTACTGGAGTCCAAAAAATGACTTTATAGCTCTTTCCAGACTGATACATGTTAACTATTTTGTTTCTCATCTGTTCGTGAATTTCTTTAAATGGTGGCATGATGTGTTGCTCTTTAAGCGTGCTTCACTTTATCAGACAGGTTCTATTTAAGTGATTTCTTGATTTAACAGGTCAGTAATCATGCCTTTGTGTGGCTACTGAAAATTAACTCAGCTTTCTAAAATAATGTGGTTAATCACAGTCCTTACATGATTTAAACGGAGGCGGTAATTCATTTTACATGTAGGACCAGTTAAGTTTTTTCCCTTGAAATCATAATTTAAATACTGCATTTTATATTTACTTGCATTAACTTTGTGTAATATTAAAATTAGTTTTATGAATCTTATAAGTGTGACACATATACAAAAAAATCAAATCAAAATCAATAAAACCAGAAAGGAGACAAAAACATTTTCATGACACTGTATATTGTGAACTCACAATCAGTTATTATTATTATTATTATTACAAATTTAACTAGCCTCCTTCTAAAATTAGATTTAAACAGGATCAAAGACAAATTATGAGTTTTAACTGCAGTTTGATGCTGATGTTGATGTAAATGGTAGCAGCGATTTGCATAAAAGATGGAAAGCCACAATATGTCAATAGCTGAAAGTTGTACTGATTAAAACTGGCACCAATTTAACTGCAGTTTAGAAAATTTCGCATGTGAAATAACAATATTCATTTCCTTACTCGTGCAAAGTCATGCTCAATTGGCCCAGCTAACTTTCCATCTCTCATTAGTCTCCCAAACGCTCCCATTCCAGCCTGTCATCCTCTTGTGTCCCACAGATTTCTTGCCAATTTCTCAACATGGACTGTGGATCCACAGCTGTCAGTCAAACACAAACTATTTCTATTAGAGACAAGGACAGCAGGCCTTTGTCCAAGTCTCATGTAGTTTGCTCTTGATATGCTTCTTAGAACAATTGTGTGTGGTCCAATGGTCTGTCCTTTCCACTGTTTAAAGACTTGTGGATGAGTATCTCCTTTCAAAGGGATGTTCTGTAACCTTTCTCTATTTTAGAAAACAGGACAGATATTCCCATGATCCCTCAAGACCTGGTATATCAGTCACAAGCAGTTGTCAATATCAACACCTTATCCTAAGTGCATGGAAGACTCAAAGGTTGTGAGGTGTCCATGTTGCTTATCTTTGCAAATAAGTTGTATTCAGTGAGTGTTGTCACTTGATCTTTTTCCACCCACTCTCTGACTTATTAAATGGGTGATAATTCCTACTGTCCATGTTTTAATTTCCTTTAATGTGACTTATTTAATAATAAAAAATATTTAATCCCATGATATTTCACACCTTTTTTTTTCAGACATCAAATTAAACTTCATGTTGACTTTTTTATATAAATATAAATTAGCCACCAATTTGCCAAAACCATTTTTTTTTTATACATGACTAATTTCCAATACTTTTTATTATTTTCATGTTTTAATTTACTTGAACTTTTTTATAGTAGTAGTAGTAGTAATAACAATAATTTTGATACTGTAAGTGAGAATTGCATCTCAATGGAACATTTTCCTACAGGAATACAAATTAGATTTTGATGATCACAATAAAAATGAATTGACTTATTTAAATTAAATTAATTAAAAATTATCTTCCATTTTGCTTAACATTATCTCTCTCTATCACACAGACACACTTTCTGTTTCACTCTCTGTTGTGTCTCTTGATTTTATTGGATGTCTATTTCAGTACTGAGTTATGCCTGCTGTGTGTGTGTGTGTGTGTGTGTGTGTCTGTGTGTGTGTGTGTGTGTGAGCATACAGTATGTGTGTGAACTTTTAATCCGCAGGTCAGAGGGGGGCAGGGTCTCAACGTGAGGTGCTCGTGTGTCCATGCCACAGTTGTTTAGCCCACACACATAAAGCCCTTCGACATGTTATTATCAACCATTATAGCAATTAATGACCCTCTGGAGCCTTGTGGCTGTAATTGGCATTTGCCAGCAGCAACTGTGACTATCATGTGTTTTGGGATTGGGAATTACAACCAGCAGATCTCAGATCAGTTAAAGTAAAATGTTATGATCTCAGAGCATTATTTCTATTCTTAAATATACTGCATGTTCAGTGCCTACAGAATACATGCATAAAATAACAGTTAAAACAACATTTGAATTATACCTGTAGCTATTTAATTAATTGTAGTTATACACAAGACCGACTTCTCCATGGTATTTTTTTCCCTTAGTGATTTCTAGAGTTTTTCCTCTACGCTGGATTGATCAGTGTTTACTGATGACGTCACAGTAAAAGTGTCAGGTCAGTAATCTGAGGCATGGAGGTAGAAATTATTGTTTTTGGTGTGTGCTCTTGGCATTCAGTCTTGAAGTTTTGTTACATAACAGAGGTCTTTCATGGAAGCATATAATATTTAATCCTGTACCAGATTATTGATATTGTGGGCAAAGGAAAGTGACTTTCCTGGCTTATGTAATATGTAGCTTATTTTACATTTTATAAGTGCTGTTTAAGAGTCTGAAAAGTGTCATTAATGCTAATGACTTTAAAGGGTGTTTATTCGTAAACAAAAATTGTATAATAAAATACAGTCTACACTTGAACACCAGCACTTCTAGCAGAACTCAATTCATAAATTACAATAACTTGTTGCATGGGTGGCCTAATGGATAGAGAGAGACTTGTACTGTAAGTTGTAACTTGAAGGGAGTGAGTTCGAGTCTCAGGTGGCAGGAATTGTAGGTGGGGGGAGTGAATAAACAGCACTCTCTCATTTAATACCACAACTGAGATGAGACCCTTGAGCAAGGCACTGAACCCTCAACGTCTCCTTAAGTGCCGCAGCATTGGCTGCCCACTGCTCCGGGTGTGTGTTCACTGCTGTGTGTGTGTGTGCACTTGGATGGGTTAAATGCAGAGCACAAATTCAGAGTATGGGACACCATACTTGGCCACACATCATTTCAATTTCTTTCTCACTTTCATTCACATAGATTTCACTAGGAGTGATTTAACATGCAGTAGCATAAACCACCTTCTATTATATATTTTTTCATGGTGAACAGTTTGCTTAGTTACTATATGAAACAATGCATATTCATAGCATAGCCTGGAAACATCTTTTCATTCACTTCTGCATTTATTTGCATATTTATGTAGAGTGAAAAAAGTGAAAGTGACGTGACATTCAGCCAAGTATGGTGACCCATACTCAGAATTTGTGCTCTGCATTTAACCCATCCGAAGTGCACACACACAGAGAGCAGTGAACACACAAACACACACTGTGAGCACACACCCAGAGCAGTGGGCAGCCATTTATGCTGCGGCACCCGGGGAGCAGTTGGGGGTTCGATGCATTGCTCAAGGGCACCTAAGTCGAGGTATTGAAGGTGGAGAGAGAACTGTACATGCACTACCCCCACCCACAATTCCTGCCGGCCCGGGACTCGAACTCACAACTTTTCGATTGGGAGTCCGACTCTATAACCATTAGGCCACAACTTCGACAGTAATGCACGACGAGTGCATTACTGTCTTAATGTTTGCAGACTTACATAAATTATTATACACTGACTGAAGGACTAATGCGAGTATATGGGTGATATTCACAAACTCAGTTATTATTCAAACACACATCCCAAGAGGCTCACATTGCTTTTTTCAAAATGCAGTAAATATACATATTGGGGCTCTTTAAGATGTGGGTGAATCTTTTTGTTTACCAGGAAATAACATTGTATAGCATGTCCAGTTTTGGACTCTTAAAACAACATTTAGGTTGATATGACTTGTTTGAATTACTTTTAAGACCACAGCTATACCTCCATGCAAGTATGTACAGTAAATGCAGATGTGGATTATTGGCCACTGCTCTGCATGCACATGTTCCCATTATACAAACCTAAGTGCATTCAATGGGGGCAATTTTATGGGGCAATGAAGCCACCTTAAAATATCAGTCACTGATTGTTTTGAATCTAGTGGAGGTGAGGAGTTGTAAGTGTTCATAAAATTCTCTTAATATGCAAACTTGCATAGCTAGAAGCATTTGAGTTTGCTAACTTGGGCCTCTCTTTAATCATTATCAACTTATGGAAGTATAATACCTCTTTTTCTCTTATGTAATGTGCTGCAGCAGGAGACACATGGCGAGACATCTGAAGGGCTCCTTACTGGTTGTCTTTCCTCTCTGACATCACAGGTGTGTTACTGGGCAACTCTTACACATTCAAGCGGTTCCCCAAACACTTCTACAACAGCAGGTGACACTGGCTAAGATGATCTGAGATCAGTGTTCACTTAGAGAGCTTTATATAGCTAAGTTGTCTGTGTTCTGCTGTCCAGGATTAGACTTTATTAATTCAGCAATTCCAGAGAGACGTCTTTATGACGTTGTGGAGAATGCCCAGCTGCCCATTTAACCCTTTAGGCATTTATCATTCAAGTCATCAATGCTAAAGCATCGCTATTGCTATTACTATTACTTCAGTACACAGCTTGCGCCGGCATATCATAAGGCCTTGGCTCTTTGGTCTGCAAGTAACTAGCCTTGCCTTTACAGATGAAATAACTTTTCCATCCACCTTGCAAACACCGTATCATCATAGTCTGGGAGTTTAGTTTGGTAAGTACCACTCAAACAAACCTCAGGTTTTCAAGGACCCAAGGGTGGTGGTTAAGGGGTTAAGGCTCAGGGCTGGTAACCAGAAGGGTGGTGGTTCAAATCCCACAAGTGAGCAATGAGCACTCACTATAGGCATTTAACCCCAGGTTACTCCAATAATAATAAATCCATGTGGCATGCTATGAAGACCTCACATGAAAGTTGTGAACATCTATCTATATCTAAAGACCTCATTAAGATGCTGTTCCGTGCTTCCAGTGAGGTGTTATAGTGCATGAAAGACTTTATTACTCATTTACAGATTCAGAGTGAGACAGAGATGCCCCCTGAACATCAGACGCCTCCCCCCTCAGCCCTCCACTGACACGTCTAAGATTTCTGGCACCAAAACAACGTCACGCTTCCTATTTCAGGCACAGGTGCCACATTTCAGCAGCGGGTCGAGTAACTGTGAAAGCAGGACAGAGAGATATTAAGGCATGGTAAGAGCAGGTTACATTAGGACTCTGAATGAGGAATAGGATGCTTTTTGATAGCTTTTAGTAACGTAGGGCACGAGCAATGTTAATACTGTTAATACTGCTTAACAAGGAGCTAATTAGAGCGAGAACTTTTTACTATGTTGGCATAAAGCATCTTATACTTTTGCTTTTTTAGTGAAAGGAGAAGTGATGTAAGAAATTGTAAAATGTTTTACCCCACTGTTGTCAAATTTTCAGGAAACTACTATACTTTTTATATTTCTTATTTTATATATAGAGTGGTGCATGACCTAGGAGAAGTTGCTGATAGGATATTATAGGTAGTGGCGTGGTTGTTTCTATGTTAATAGAGTTATTAACATATTGGTAATTCGTTACTTAATGGCCAAAATCAAAACAACCCACCCTTAAAATCTGCATGAATCAAAAGATGCTGCCAACTTTTAACATGGTTATGTATTTCCAACTGAAACTGAATATTAAATAGAGGGCTGTGTATTATTTTTGCTCACCTTATCTCGTTTTTCACTTATAGCAAACTAATGGTTAAAGGTACGTTGTTTATGACTGTCATTGCCCTTGATGATTCTGGTCTATAGACTCCATAAGTCTGTAGGTTTGTTGTTCACTAGTTGAAAATAAGCTTGTCAGATTGCAAAGAAAAGTAACAGTGAGCAGAAATATAAATGCTAACATTAGCAATCACCACTAAAAAACAATAAACTAACTCGTCAAAGCACTTGCGTTTATTATCCAGAGGAAGAAAAACCCCAAAAGCATCACGTTTTTGTAAGGGTCATGTCACAACAATAAATAAACATTCCAAAAGCATTTCTTCATTATAATATGGTCAAAAGATATACTTTACTCTTCACAGATGTTGAACTTAAAGAATAATTAACTGCATTTGGCATTTTTTTTTGTTGACAAAACTGGCGAATGCAGACATGTTCCCGCAAAAAAGGTGCCATGCACCGAGTAGTTTCAGCCCACATCAGGCACAGTCAAATAAGGCTTATAAAAAATATTATAAGCCTGGTAGGACCTCTTCCATTACATTATTATGAAGCACTAATGCAGTACTGAAATGGACTTTATGACAGACCATCAAAATGCTTGCACACACCTTTACAGATTATGCATAATATATAAGGCTCAATAACTTGTTGCCATGTATGTTTAAATACATGTTATGCCGTTTGCATACATGCTTTTATGGTTACAAAAAATGCCCTACATGGCACCACAAGAACTGCACTGTACACAAAGCACTCGGGAAAATAGAAAACAGAATAAAAGAATACAAAATTTACTGAGAATGACAAAAAGAAATAAACAGAAATGGCAATGAAGGGTTTATATAGGCACAGTTCACCAGGTCAAAAAATGTCCACTGAAATTTCTTTCCAAAGCACTTCAAACAGCGCAGAGTTAAACTGAAAGTGGTATCGTTTTGAAGTTATTTAAGGAAAATACCATAGGCCATCCTAGTGGGCTGCAATAAGGTACTTTGATGTAGTGGTGGTGGTTATATTATATATACAGAAAAGTAGATTGTGTTCTACAAAAGGTCAAAGTCTCGTCTTTGCCATTGAAAATGACCTTTGAAGGTTGTTGTATCCTGGTCACATGATGACAGTTTCTGTGTGCCGGGAATATGAATTCAAGAATTGTTTGGCTTTCAGACCAGGGCTTGGTGGGCAGGATGTCTGGCCAATTTTGCTTGGGTGAATATGCTTAGCCCATCTGGATGGACGACGTTGATTGGCTGGTCGAGCCGGACGAGAAAAATTGCTACTGCTGGGTGCAGGAGATGACTCAGGATTGACCTAGAGAGGAAAACGTTTTAATGTAAGTATCTTTCTGGATAAATGAACAATACTTGGATTAATCTACTTGTATTTTATTTACCAACATATAATGACTTTATTTGACAGGTTAGCAGAAACAGAAAGCAAAGTAGTATATGGGAGAGATGGGAGAATGAGATCGGGAGCACCACAGCTGCTATGCATCAAAATCAAGGCTCCTAATTCTTGGTCCTTTAGAACCACTTTTCTGCTAAATTTAGACCACATTGAAATAAAAAATGTGCTTGAATTAACTAATCAAGGTCTTTGGGTTTACCTAAAAACCAGATATGTTAGAGCACACTTGGAAATAAAATCCATGAAAGTGGCTTTCCAGAATCAGGAATGAGGAACACTTGCCAAGAGCATGGGCAAAATGATTCAGACAAAAATAAATACTGCATTGAAATTTAGTGTGTGTGCTGATCAAATTTGTACCCTCTTCACCTGCTTGTTGTCCAGTTGCTGGGTGAATGTGGTCCTATGGCTTCTGTTGTTCTCCACTTCCATCATTTCCAGAAGTTGCTCCAAGTTGTCAGTTTCCAGTCTCGTCATGTCGACACCAAGTCCTCTGTGTATCTTACTGAAGTTTTGAGATCCTGCTCCCAGAATCCTTTCCACCATCTGGTAGTCAGAAAATAGGTTCTCACTCTGGAAGCCTGCTTTGTGGGAATTAGACAGTGAAGCCACCTTAGGATACCCCGAGTTAAGGTGAGACTCTGTCTGGCTTAAGTTATAGGCCAAGCCATGCTGTTCAAGAACACAACCACTCTTCCCACTGTCTTTGTCTCCATTGAGGAGGTGTCTAGGAGGACCAGCTGTCCAAGACTCCTGGCTGGGCTCCAGATCTGCTTCTAGTGCGTCACAGTCTGCAAGGCATTTCTGGACGGGCACACGTGAGGATGCCCGTCTGGCATCAAACTTGCTCTGGCAAATGGGAGTGCTGGTGTGCCTCTGAGCTTCACTGGAGACAACGGTGGTCACAAGACCATCCTCAATCAGGGTTTTCCCCTCATTCTCCTGCAACATGGCACCAAACTTGCGCAATACTGATGGGCTGCCAGATTTCCTGTCAAGCAAGAGGCATTTCTTATCAGGTTGTTGTGATGACTCATGGTAAGTGGAGCGGGAGGTTACAGGAGAAGCATCTCTCTGTCTGATTGCCAGTTTGGAAGCTGTATTTTTAGGGGGAAGGTTGTTTGTTGAAACCGGGTCTTTCCAGCTAACATGGCGGGCTTGGGAGTCATCCCAGTTTGATTTCTTGTTATTTTTGTTCTCAGCCTCAGTCTCCTCCAGAACAACACACGGGGCAGTCCTACTGTGAAAAAACAAATCAACCAGGAAGTCACAAGAGGAAATTGGGCAAACACTAAGCGTTGGTCTATAACCAACAAGAAACATGCATGATAAAAGGACAACAATAGTAATGAGTCTGATAGGTTGAGATTGAAAAGGTTTTACCTGTTTGTTACCAGGCTGGTCTCCATGCTGTCTTGATAACTGTGCGTAACTGGATATACCTTAGGGGTCTGGATCTAAAAAAAAAAGAGGGGCAATGAATGGTTAAAGTGTAAAGACAAATTATTGAGGTGTAAGAGTCTAGTTTAAGCAGAGATTTGTCAGTTGTGAAAGAGATACTCACTGTGTTTGGAACTCCGATATTCCCTACGTTCTTTCTAAAATGCGGGCCTTGTTGAAGGTATCCACTGAGTATGTCTAGGGTGGCATCTTGCCTTTCAAGATCATGACAACTAGCAGGGTAATGGCTGCTACTTCTCAGGGAATTAAGCATGATATTGTTGGAACCATTACAGTATTCATTGGGGTGGTGAAGCCCAAAGCTTTGCATTACTGTAGGATCTGCCCTTATTTCACTGTATTGATGAATTGGGAGGCTGTTGTTGGGGTGACCACAGGGTTCATGATAACCATTGGCCTGGTGGCTATACTGAGAGATGACTGGAAGCAAAGTAATGTCCAGGTTTTTATTGTTTGTAGTGTTGTTTAAGCTGCTCTCGCTAGCTTCTCTTCTTGCTTTGACCTCATTATACAGCTGAAATACAATCACAATGTTAGAAACAAACTCAGCATTCATAAAGTATGATTTTTTTGACCACCTACATGAAAGCAAATGTTTTAAATCCACAAGTTAGCAAAAACAACTGGCATAAGGTACTGCATGGACTAGTTACAACCTGTGCATAAGTTTAACAGTTCTTGTTAAGTGTCCACTATCACAACATCAACAATTCCATGGCTCTAGAACAGGCAGGATAACAGTGCCAGTGGATCTTTTGGAATGGTTTATAGTCAAATCACACCACTATATTTTTGAAGTGCATTTACATTTTTGAACAAGAATCTCTCTCTCTAGATATGGATATGGATTCTGTCATACTGATTGGCGTCACTTCAGTTTTTCTTACCTCTTCAATTTTCCTCTGCATGTCCTGTAGCTGATCTTCCCATTCCTGCATCTCGGAGTCAAAACTGTCAAGCAGGTCAGCTCTGTCTCCACCCCACACACAACTCCCAGGCTCTGGTCCAGAGTGCAATTCCAATGCAGCCATTCTTCTGTGTATGTGTGTCTGTGCTCAGAAACCTATGCTGCGATTTCTGAATGGTCACTGGATTGACCACATTGGCAAATCCACCAATACCTCTATGAAGACAAAAGTGATATTCATCATTGAGGAATAGCCTATTAATTCTTTATAGTACTCTTAAGTAATCGGAGTATCTGGTAGTAGTTGGTATCTCAAATAAATTAAGTCACTATAAAAAATGCTACTGGCTACCATGGCTTGCTTTAAAGTTTAAGGGTGTTATAAATGTGAACATAAGTGAAGTCTTTTTGATTGTGTCTCCTTGTTTGGAGTACAAAGAAGGAAACAAAATCCCAGCTATTTTCTCTGGACACCTGCTTTAAAGCTTTGACTCATTTCTATATGCATTCCCTGTTCTTCAAACCAGTCCTTAACTGTCAAAATTGTCAGCATGTTCTTTAGACACCAACTTCATTAGACATGCTCAAGTTACCTAAAGGGACTTCGGGGATTCTGAAGTCAGTTTTATTACATGGACAGTCTCCCTGGAGTAAAATGATCTCTTTTGACTAAAGGCACAATAGCAAGGTCGCCCCTTGCATAACCTACACCTACAACCAGTCTAGATCTTTGAGTACAAGGTTACACTGCTTCTTTCGAGTTATGCATGAGGTCAAAGTTCCAAGCAAGTGTAGAACCATTTACGTGCTTGGATGAGCTCAGAATAGTTGCATCCTTTCCGTGGTAACGTCATTTAAGTTGTTCTGTAATGAAGCTTTGATTTACTGTGGGTATTAGGGATGGAATTTTCTTCCATCAAGGAACATGACACCTAGTTTAGCTCACGAAATTTCCAGAATGTACCACCGTATGATGTTAGAATGGAAGGATATTTATAACCTCTGTAATTATGTGTTATAAAACAAAAAATATAAAGAATAGAATAAACATATATATAATAGAACCTTTTAATGATTGATACACGCTTACTCTCTATAGGTAAAAGTAGATGATCACAACAGTAGTAAATTCAAGTGAATTTACCAACAGTTCCGTAAATATTTACATATTAAGTTCATATTGTTTGCTAGTATTTCTTCAGCAAGTATATGTCCTTGTATATGTTAATACAGTAATTTACTTTTATATTACCAGTGAGGCTAAAGAGGTTCTTAAAATATATCCAACATATTCAGCCCAAGTGAAAGATCACAGAAAAGAGTTGTAAGTAGTAACATTTGAATACTTTAAAAAGGTTTAAAAATTGTTGAGGTTTATGTTCTGTGCTTGTCTACAAGCTTTCTTAATCCTTACCGGTTAAATCTTATTATTGGCTCCTCCAGTAACTCCCTCTCATGAGTTTTTGATGAATTGAAACAGACGATCCAGAATATAAGTAGAGTATTAGTAACCTGTTCAAGTACAGGTTTGTTGCTAGAATCAAGATTGCGTTTGTTTCAGTACCGCCTCCCCTTTGACAGCTCCTGTACTCAAACGGGACGTAACTGTTCAAAGACTATGAAGGCTCGCTTCCAACGGCGTGACATAGAAATCCTGTGTATTGGATCTTAAATGTTTTCTCTCTCCGGTACTCCGGTCCTGTCCGAGGCTGAGGGGTAAACAACTGTAGTCCTGAGGGGGCCACTGGGCTTTATAGTGACTCTAAGTATTTACCCCTGTAACGTCAGAACTGCCAGGTGTCTGGTGTCATAATGTCAGATTTATTCCGGCATTTGTGGTCTCCATGCAGGAGACTGTCGTCACCGACATTCTAGGTTAAAATTACAAAGCAGAGGGAGAGTGTTTACATGGCTATTTTAAAATGCCCAGTTCTACCCCACCTCTGTTAAACTGTCTTGTTGCTAGTCTGCTTTTAGGACTTGGCAGATTGTGGTCTTGTGACTCCTATTCCAGTTGTTTTTCGACTTCTACTAATGCCCACAGGCAACTGGGCTATTTGGAACTCTCAAAACACTCTACAAACAGTCTATTTTATTTTTAAGATACCATTGGACAGAATTAGCTGATCCTACTAAATGTGCTGTCCACGGTTCTTAATGGTCGCCTCACGCTTGTATTTATTTGACACACGGCTGTTGCGCAATAAACAGCCAGCCGACAGTTCAGCCCTAATATTGCCAGCTGACTTAAATAGTTTTCAGGCACAATAATGGAGAACTAGGAAAACAACAAAGCAAATGCCTCTGAGAATAAAGGCACATGAAAACTGGCAAATTTGAATACAGAGTCGTATCTTTGATGGTTTTCGCTAATGAGTTTACTTTCATCTGGCAGGTAATTTAGAAAAAATTACTTCCAAATCCCAAAAAGACTCAAACTCACTCTAGAAAAACAGATGTGGTGTTGTTTACCAAGTGTAATTTTTTTGTCAATCACAACTAAAATAAATGTATTTGTGCTCCAAATAAATTGCGAACCCAACACTTCCACAGATCTTGTTTTTGTATTATTTTGTGCTATTTTAATCTATTTACAACTTTTTATTTTATTTAGGAATAACTGCCGACAACTTGAACACTCAAGTGCTTCAACTGAGACTAAAACTGGAGATGCCAACAAGCTAAATAAACTCATAAATAAAGAAAGCTCTAATTTCCAAATTGCTGATCCAAGACATGCTTGCAGGAATGAGAAGCATGTTCAGCAGTAGACTGATCCTGCTCTGTCTGGTGCAACAGAGTGCAGCAGAAGTTAATGTGTGCACAGTGTCATCATGTACACAGGCACTTTATGTGAACTTGGACCCCCATTCACCCACCCCATAAAAGCCACAGCTGTTCATAAGCATATTGCATGAATCTTTTTGTGCAATTTCTTCAGATTATTGTGCAATCAATCTATACAAAAAAAAGTTGTTCTTATCACACAATTATGGATGACTCCAGACATCTCCAGTCAAATATAAAGCCTGTTAATTATTATCCATCCATACACATGTATGTAAATTATTTTGAGTTTACAGTTATATACCATATTCTTACTCACCATTGCATGCTTCTGATAGGAAATCATTCCAGCTGCTGTACAGTATCTTAGAGTGCAGGGGCAGGCATTCTGGGTAATTGTGATAACATGCCCCTTAGTAGTAAACTTCAGTTCCATATTTCATTGCAAGGCTTTGGTGGCAAAGCAAGCGTCAGTGACATTCATAGTCCTCAATGAAAGAAATGTCTTCTGGATAATGTAGTTTCCAGTGGCTCAGTGTTTTCCTATGATGTATGATAGTCTTTAGTTGCAAAAAAACAACAACTCCTGTCTCGATGGTGTACCTTCCAATGCAGGCATATATGTACGATTTGGATAAAGCATTCTCCAGCTTTTTGGAAATTAAGGTTTTGCAGACTTCTGTGCTTAAGCGTGCAGTCTGTGCTTGGAAAGTGACTGTCCTGTGATTCTTCAACCATGGTGAACATACACAACATTGACAAACAAACAAAACAAAGGGCGAGACTATGCTAATGAATGGACGGATGGTGATCACAGGACAAAAAAGAGGGTAAAAAGGAATACAAGTTTAAAAATGGTTGCATAAGAGAGCGAGGAGAACAACACTAGAATGAGGATGAATAAAATGATGGGCTGAAACATCTGGGTGAATAAACGACAGGATTAACGAACATGCATTAAAAAACAGGGGTGCGTGGGAAGACAGGATCAGAGAGAAAGAGAGAAAGGTTAAGATATTATAGCCATAAAAATTTTCTTTATGCACAGTTTAAAAATCTTGGCAAAAAAATGTTAAAAGCAGTCAGGAGATAACTGAATTATGTAGTGCTTTCTTGTTCTTCACTATTAAACTAACTCCCTTTAAAGGAATAGTTCACCTCAAAATGAAAATGGTTGCAATTCCGTTTTGATTATCTTTCTTTACGTGGAATTTAAATAAACGTATAACTTGTACAATACCTTTGCTTGATAAACAGACCAAAATATATGCAATGAAATGTACCCATTCTGCTGCAGTATTATATGATTATTTCTACACTATTATAGTGTTATTTCAATTAACACAATTTTTTCTAGTTTTAGTTTTTGTTAATGCCAACGTACCTCACATCTCATTTGTGTTTGCATTCATTCATGTAAAGTTTTACATAAGTAACTTCGAATGTCATGTCATGTCTTTTGACCAGATGCGACTGATGTCAAACTCGACATGGTGCACTTTGAATGCAAATGATAAATACAAAGGTATGGCTTAAGAAGACTTAGAAAAGAGTCCATTGTACATACTAATGATATGGTGCTTTTTTGCTCCTTTGGGAACTTTAAAGCCACCGGTCACTGTCCCACGGAAGAAAGAGAATCAAGGGTGAGTAAATAAAAGAAATTCGATTTTTGGGTGAGCTATTCCTTTACGGTGTATCAAACATTATTCTTGTGCTTCACATAGACACACAGACTCTTGCCAGACTCACAGATAATGGCTCTTCTGAATCTCTTTCCTCAGGTTTTGGGACTTCAAGTCGGTCTATAAACCCCTGCAGCTCCTTCCTGAAGGCTTTCATTTGAGCATTGATGCGGTAGAGTAGCTCATGCTCCCTGATCCTCCCACCATCATCATCATCTTCCACACGTCCAAAAAGATCCCCGTTAGCTACGAACACCCGCGCCTCTGCAATGATGGTACTGGTGTCAGCTATGAGGTGGTCAATGGTTCGTCCCAATCGCTCCGCTTCAGCACGGATGTCAATCATCTGTTGCCTGTCCCGTATGGAGCGTGAGAGGAGCCGGGCGGAATCAGGAGAATAAAGAGAACGAGTTGGTGTGAGGCACCGAGCATTGCGAACTTCTTCTGAGTCGCTTTCACCTCCGACAGGACCTTCACGTTTGCGATGAGGAGGGAGGCGAGAGGAAGATGAGTCATCATCACTACCTCTACGCCCCCCAATTCCAGGACCGCTGTCGCTCTCTGCGTCACTGTCCCGTGGCGTGATGGCTAGGTGAGATGCTAGATCATACCGCTGCATGTTGGAAAGCAGCACACGGTTCTCGTACTGCAGCTGCATCACTTTCCCACTCAATTCATTGATCTGTTTCCTCGCTGCCTTCAGCTCCTCCTGCAAAGCCTCAGCTTTGGAGCTGTCTCCTGCTCCACTGGCGGCACCCGTCGCATTACCACCTGAGGTGTGCCTTGTACCCTCTTTAAAGCGTAGTTTGTTCAGCTCACATGTCACTCTCTTATTCTGTTCCTCTACATCAGCCAGGTTCCTCCTTAGGAGTTCTGCCTCATCCTCCACCAATTGCAGCTGTTGCCTAAGCTCCGACAGCTCTGACCCCTGCTCCCGCCCCATTCCTCCTTCTGCTCCGGACAAGCCCCCATTAGATGACTCTTCCCCTCGAAGATCATCCAACTCTGCCCTCAAGCCACGGTTCTCAACCTCCAATTCAACAATTTTACGTCCCAGGATGTTGGCCTCTTCCTCCACCAATCGCAAGCGAAGTTTGAGCTCAGATTCCCTTGTAGTGGGAGGGCCACCAGCTTCCCCCTTTGGATGAGGGCTGTCCAGATCCCCATAGAAGGAACGATACTTCTGTAGCTCTTGTTCCAAACGGTCTTTTTCCTTGTCAATCTTGGCCATTTTCTTTCTCATTAAGGTAGCCTCCTCTTTAATAAAGGCCAACTGGCATTTCAGGTCATCATTGTCCTCCTGTGGACAGAAGTGTTGCATTAAGACCCTGGCACATTAGCAGGAATTTTGGCAGGTTTTGTTTTGTGGACAAATAGACCCATCCTAAATGGTTTTGCAATGTATGATGGACAGCTCAAATACAATTCACATTTAAACCAAACACCTTTCTGTTGGCAGACAGACATTGTATGGATTTATTTTGAAATGACTTGATTTTGCCCGTGAAACTTCACAGACCAACTGTAAATGTGATAACAGCTTTGCATTTTATGGTGTAATAATTATTTATTTATTTTTTTTGCATGTAGTGCACTTCATATTTTTGCAAAAAAATACAAATAAAATTGCATTACTGGTTGTAACTTAAACTTATCCTGTACACTAAAAGCCTTCATTTGACCGCATTCCAATTGATGTCAATGTTTTATGCTTACCTCTGTAGGAGTCTGAGTCTTCCGCTCAGGTTTTTGTGCATCTTTGCTTCCTCTTCGTTTCTGAGACTGGACAAAAAAACATTTATATGAAAGCCATTCCATGAATATGTATAGTATTTAGAACTATTTCGATTCTGTAGTGATTTGGGTTTGCGTTTATACCTCTTTGGCTTTGTCCAGCTCATTTTGCAGAGCCTGTTTTGTGACTTCTACCTCAATAAGTTTCTGTCTTAATCGTTCGTTTTCTTCTTCTGTCTTTGTTCGTTTCTCCTCCACATTCTCCAGCTCATGGTGGAGTCTTACAGACACATCCTTGGCAACCTGTCAGAATGTGGTGGTGTGGCTTAGTGGTTAATGATCTGATTCATAAAGTATCACTGTGCTGTTGAGAAAAACACTTAACCTTAGGTTGCTTCAGGAAAAATATCTTGCTAATAGGTGCAATGTTCCTTTGGATAGAAGCATCAGCTAAATGACAAATTAGTAATTAGATAAAAATGGTGCAAGTAAGAACATGGGGATGGGCAATTAATCATAGACCTCCTCTGCTTTCCTTTAAAGATAAAAATATTGGTACTTGCCTTCAAATCTTGCTCTAAGCTCCTCAGGAGTTCCTCGTCAATTTCTCCAGTTTGTGCATAGCGAAGTCGTTTGCGTTCAGCCTTGCGGAGTCTATATTGAAGGATGCGACAGTTCTTATTTGCACGCTCGAGTTCGCGCCGCATATCTTGTAACTGACAGGTGTCCTCCTCATAAAAGGTGTCACGCATCTCCTCCATCTCTGTCCGCATCTCCTCAATCTCATTCTATGAAAACCACAGTTTGCACATTAATAAAGAAATTAAGAGAAACCCTTATTTTCAATCTTTCTACTTTCTTAATGAGTCCTTGGCAAACTGTTACTTGAAAATGTTAATTAGTGACTGCATATTTTGCATATAACAAGGCTGTTTTCATAAATGTAGTTTGCTTTGTTCTGAAACTAGGGCTAATTTGTTACAGCGTTGTAGTTCCCTCAAGGTTCTGTTCACTTTCAGAAGGCAACATTTTAAAAAGAAATCGTTCAGAATTTGTTAATACAAGTCACCTGAGCAAATGTACCCCTCATTTGTTCTAACCTTTATGTGCCATTTATGTTCTAGGTTCATGATCAGTGTTATTTCAAGATGGATGAACAACATCTCTGCAGGCTTACTGTGGCTTTTCTTTTTGTTAATGACCAGTATTTTGATTTATCAGGTTGAGTGGTAACCAAAATTGTTAGGAAAACAATATTACCATTCACTCCTCATCAAGAGGAGTCACCAAAAGGCATTTTAAGAGGAAGAGACATGTTTTGATTAGGAATGTATGGATTCGATACTCAGTATCGGTATCGGCCCCGATAATTACATTTTCAGACAATACTGATCCAAATCCGATATTGTGCATATACTATTCGTTGTTATTCCTGAGCCCCACGAAAGGCACAAAAACATTGTAAAGCACCAAAACTTTTTCATGCACATATTTCAAGTGTTCTGAAGCTGTTCGATAGTCATTAAATTTGAGTTCACATAAACTCTTCTCTCCGCTGCGGCTGTCTGTCATCCTCTATTCATCAACCAAACTGTGTGCTGTGTTTGGTTACTACAGTCCAAATGATGAAACTCTCATCAAGAGCGCACAGTAAACTAAGGTTTAAAACTGTTCAAAGAAAAGGCTCATTAAACTAAAGCACAGATTTAATACACTACGTATCAATATCTCTTTGTGGACTCGGAGGGCTGCGCAGCTTGCACACTGTGATTCTGTGTTGTTTCAAGCTTATCATTCTGCGCACGGATGCGCATAAATGCTCTGTGTTGCTCTGTATTGGCGCCTTTAGTATAATAATACTTTTCTGTGCATTTAAAGATTATTAATAGTCTTTCTTGTTCTGTCCTATCCATCACATGTTGCTGCCTTTATTAATGTGCTATACATTTAAAAGAAACATCTTTTAGATTTCAATATAAATGTATACACTTGTTTTTTCATGAATGTATTTTTACAATACAAAGTGCAATGTGTAACATTTTACCAGATTTTAGACTTATTTACTTTTATTTGTAAATAAAATATTTCACTAATTTAATACAATTATTGTGCACCCGTGATTTTTCTAGAATCTAGAGTATATCTTTTGCTGTTAAATTATCCTCTAACCTAGTTTATAATAGTAATTTTATCATAGATTATGATTATATTTTTTTTTCATTTGTTATTTTTCATTAAAATGAAGTTATGTATATGAAGTAGATTGTGATTAACACAAAAGAGTGATGATCAGGTCAACACAGAGAAGTATAGAAATGCTACATTGATTTATGCTGTATGGGATCTGATCAGTTTTGACTAGTGCTTTAAGTGGGCCGGTGGGCCGGTAATCCTTCACAATGCACGCTTCCCAATTCTTCCTAGTTCGGAGTATGGAGCGTGAATCATTTGAACCAGTTCGGGAGTTCGGAGCGGGTTCGCGAATCATTTGAGTCAGATATGGAGTTTGGAGCGGGTTATTCGCAAATAATTTGAGTCAGTTTGGGGAACGCGAATCATTTGAGTCAGTTTGGGAGTTCGGAGCGGGATCGCAAATCATTTGAGTAAGTTCGGGAGTTCGGAGCGGGTTCGCGAATCTTTTGAGTCAGTTTGGGGATCGCAAATCATTTTAATTAGTTCGGGAGTTCGGACAGGCTTCGCTGATCATTTAAATCAATTCGAGAGTTCAGAGCGGGTTCGCGAATCATTTGAGTCAGTTTGGGAGTTCGTAGCGGGATCGCGAATCATTTGAGTCAGTAAGGGAGTTCGGAACGGCTTCGCGGATCATTTTAATCAATTTGAGAGTTCGTAGTGGGTTTGCGAATCATTTAAGTCAGTTCGGGAGTTCAAAGCGGGTTCGCGAATCATTTGAGTCAGTTTGGTGATCACGAATCATTTGAATCAGTTTGCAGTAATGCAGTAGCTCTTTCTAACGTTATTTTTTCAAAATCCTTTTGCACTTTTTATTTATGTTCAGTATGTTCATTAATAAAAGGATTCATTAGTAAGGTCGCCTGTTGACTGCTGTATATAAAAGCCCTTCAGTATAGTTGTTTTTACCTCAGGGGATGAGGGGAGTCAACAAAAAAAAAAAAACAGAATTTTTTTTTTTTTGGCTATAATAGAGTAGCCTACCGGCACCTCTTTTGGGCCCCTTAAAGCACTGGTTTTGATAAAACTTAATATATGATTAGTAGGGGTGTAACGATACGCGTATTCGTATTGAACCGTTCGGTACGACGCTTTCGGTTCGGTACGCGGTACGCATTATGTATACCGAACGGTTCGTTGGAGTATTTAATTATATTTGAAAAAAAAAAAAAAAAAAGAGAGAGAGAAATATAATGATATGCGTTCAACAAGGTAGCCCAATAACCCAAACAACGTAACAGGCAACGCCCCTGACACTCCCGAAGAAGAAAAAAACACCATATTATATGTTTATGTTAGGCTACTCAGCAGGCGCTCGCTCACTCAGTACGCGCTGAAGGCTCGTTGCAAAATAGCCAATGCGTTTAACAGACTAGAAATGAGAAGATCCTCCAATAACCAACAGGTCTGGTGTTTGGGTGCACTTTGGATTCCCTTTAAGCTATAATGGTGATGGCAAGAGAGTGGTGGATAAAAAAACAACGGTATGTCGCATCTGCAACATGACAGGGTACACCAGCGGGAATACAAAAAAAAAAAAAAACACCAGTGGGAATATCTGGGATATATGCGTCAGTACTATCTGGGAAAAGACGAAAAAAAAGGAGAAACATGCATGCAGCAAACTATCCCTGCAGCATTTAGACACTATAGCTTACAGGGAATCCAACCCAAACACCAGACCTGTTGGTTATTTTAGGATCTTATATTTCTGGTCTGTTAAATGCATTCGACATTTTGCAACGAGCCTTCAGCGCGTGCTGAGTGAGCGAGCGCCTTAGGGGCCGTTCACATATCGTGCCTAAAAACGCATGGAAAACGCTAAGCGCGTCTTTCTCCTCCTTTCCAAAGCGCTCGGGCAGAAGCGCTCATGAGGCGTCTGTCTTTGCTAAGCAACAATGACGTGCTCTCTCCATGAGACGCGGAAATTTCAGCGAAGGATAAATGGATTTGCAGCTCTAAAAATCGCTTGCAGTAGCTCTGCTACTAAATTTATTTCAAAATTGCAATCCATATACAACTATGATCAGCTGATCCTTTATCTTGGCTGAGCTCTCAACGTTGTTACGGGAAAGGATGAAGCTGATTGGTTGGTTCTTGTCACATGACCCGCGGTGCGCTTGCGGCATTCTGAAAAGTTGAGATGTTTTTACATTTTGCTGTATCTAAAACGTATCGAACCGAACCGAACCGAACCGTGACATCAGTGTATCGTATCGAACCGAACCGTGAATTTTGTGAACCGTTACACCCCTAATGATTAGTAATGTGCATTGCTAATAATTAATTTGGACAACTTCAAAGGCTCAGAATTTAGATTTTTTTTGTACCCTCAGATTCCAGAAATTCAAATAGTATAATCATACTCAATTTGGAAAAATGTACACTTAAAGGGTGTTCACCCAATAATCAAAATTATGTAATTCTTGAACTGGTTCAAGAAGATCTGGTTACATCGAGTGATTCGTTCGCAAACCAGATATCACTACACTGCAGTGAACGCGCTCACAACAGACACAGAAGAGAAGACAACGATGAATAAAGCCGTAATTTTTGCTATTTTTGGACCAAAATGTATTTTCGATGCTTCAAAATATTCTAACTGACCCTCTGATGTCACATGGACTACTTTGATGATGTTTTTCTTACCTTTCTGGACATGGACAGTATACCGTACACACAGCTTCAATGGAGGGACTGAGAGCCCTCTGACTAAATCTAAAATATCTTAAACTGTGTTCTGAAGACAAACAGACGTCTCACTGGTTTGGAACGACATGAGGGTGAGTTATTAATTACATAATTTTGATTATTTGGTGAACTAACCCTTTAAGACCAGGACCAGGTTTTGTGGTCCAGGGTCACATTTGACATGCCGATCCACAGAATTTATACTCATTGAAAGCATATGCATCATAAATCAATGTAGCTAATGTTTATCAACATATGTATTGCTTATCAGTTTAATGTGGATATTTACATTTGTGCTATTATCCTTTTGCATTATGCATATTCCAAGTATGTTGTATCGTGAACATTCTTGCGTATGTGTTGTGTCTGGCACCTCTGAAACAATTATCTATCTATCTATCTATCTGTCTATCTGTCTATCTATCTGTCTGTCTGTCTGTCTATCTATCGATCTATCGATCTTATTAGTCCCAAATCTATCTATCCATCCATCCATCCATCCATCCACCCTCCCAGCAATTCCATTCATCTTTTTTTTTACATGAAACATTTCATCGGCATCATTTCTCAAGCATAGCAAACAAACAAACCCTAAGGTCTTCGTTTTCATCCTCCAGTCTCTGGATCTCGTCCTCCAGGGCTTCATTCTGCGGTGTCACGGGCTCGTCGGTGCTGCTCGCGGCCTGTGCGGCCGGTACCGGTCCCGGTTGCGTCTCGCTTGATGCTCTGCTCTGCATCCTGCCGCTTTTCTTCAAGCGCTTGTTGATGTGATACTGGATGAGCTCTGAATGCAGACAGCCGCCGCCCCAGAAGGCCGGCCCGCAGCCCACGTACTCTCCTCCCGCGGCGGCCTCACTCTGTCTCTCTCTCCCCCTCACACTTCCACCGGAGGAGCCGTCGGCCTGCTCCGAGAACGAGTCTCTGTGGATGCACGGCAAACGCAGCGCACGGCTCGTGTCCGGTGATGGAGCGCGATCAATCCGCTCCTCGGTTTCCCAAACCGCCTCAGCTTCAGCACCACGAACAGGTGCCGCGCCTCTCACCTTCAGGACACGCGCTCCCTGAGCCGCCTGCTCTCCCTCGCGCCCTTTAGTGCCTTTTCCTCCGAGCTTCGACGCGGGCGATGATGATGAGCGGCTGCCGCTGGGTTTTGAGGCCGGTTTGGCGGGGGTTTGTCCGGGAGATGGTCGCCTCCTCCCTTCGGTAATGTCCGCTGATGGTGGAAAATCCGCAGCGCCACTTGCGGCAGAACTCATCATGTCATGTAATAGACCTCCAACAACACTTCAAATTATTTTGTGCACTTTATAAGAATAAGAATATGTTATGTTCATTGCCATTTAAGTGTAATAACTGAACAAATGTCAAACGGCACTAAGAGGCTTTTGCATCTGAGTCCTTCAGTTGTCTTCATATAGCCTATAATTTATGCATTTATTTATATATATATATATATATATATATATATATATATATATATATATATATATATAAAGAAAATAAATTAATATAGGACCGAATCATAGAACAGCAATTTCTGAGAAGAAATGTGAATTTGTATCGTTTAAAGAATGATGATGAGTATGGAACATAAATTTTAGACATAATTAGCTACATGTATTTGTCAGTAAAGTTTATTGAGAGGCCACAGGCTTCCTTCACAGCACTAAAATGTATTGAGATTTTTTCTGTTTTTGCAAGGTTATAAGCTCAGGCCTAATTTGAGTTATTCTTCAAGAAAATTAAATATCGCGATGTTTTCTTACCTGGTTATGAACTGTGCTCATTTATTTCCTGTGTGAGTCAGACAGTTCACTTCAGCTCAAGGGTACCAGGCACTGCTTAGACACGCGAGACACGGACGTTTAATATTCATGAGGTGACGTAACAACGGATTTAAGGAAGTGTGAGTACCACGTTGTTTAAATACTTTAAATACCATATTTAGTATGTTCTTAAAGTGCTATAAGCATTGTATTTAAATGTTTACATGTAAAAAGTATATTACATTTTTTATATTAATATATTACATACATTTTATAATTTACAACGATTTTATTATCATCATTATTATTTAATTGTTAATTTTTATTAATAGTTATTTTTTATTTATTTTTCAGAGGTCGAGGAAAAGACCTCTAAAAGAGGTTTAATGTTATAAGGTTCCCTTTAAAACCTGAGAGGGAGGAAGACTGAATGCTGCTGAAGCTTGCTGCTTCACAGTTAAGCTGGTGGAAATGCAGCGTCATTCCCTTCACACTATTGTGCATGAATAGATTCGAAAGATCAGTCTGCAGTTTGTGCTCCCAACAGGCAGTCTACCTCTGCAGTGAATCTAGGAATTATTATTATTATTATTATTTCGTTTTTACTGCAAATTTAATAACACTATATATTAAGACCATGTATTACTCTTTTTTTTTATGTTAGTTTTCTGCTTTCTCGATTTTTCAGGACTAGTTTAGTTAACTATAACCAGAATCTTAACGACTCTGACCAGAACCAGAAAAAAGAAAAGAAAAGAAAAATGTTACTTTAAATTAGATTTTAGTGTAATAATATTAGAATTTAATTAAACTTAAACAAATTATATTTCACCTAGGCAAAATTTTCATTTAGTTTAACATAATGTATTAAAATAACTAAAACGAATAAAAAAATAAAATGAATAAAAAGCACATTAAAACATTTAAAATATATACATATATACTTTTCAGGTTAAAAAATATATAAAATTTGATGTTTATTATAAAAAATATTAAAACAGGTCAAAAAAATCTTAAAACCTCTAATAATATTAAAATTAAACTAAAATAACAGTCTTGGTCTGTATATAAATCATTCTTTTAGATATTAAAAACTATCACTGATAAAATGCTCTAAATTATACAAAAGTGTAACTGTAGATGTTATAATGAGCACTAGAGGGCGCTGTCTGTCTGTGTACTTCAACTGGAAATAATCTAATATATCCTATTATATCAAAAGAAGATATGGGGGTCTCAACTGGGTTATAGATTTATATGTAAATTAGTCCAACATCGATCCATCCTTCTGCACACTGCATGCTATTTCCTGCAATTTAAAAGTTTCTTGTAAACGATTCAGATTTAGTGCACCATTTAGAAGTGCATTAGTACTGAATTTGCGTTGTCGTGTATATACACAGCCTAGGCTGACCATATGAGCCATTTTGCCAGGACGCGTCCTTGCTAGGATTTCTATATTGCCTAAAACATCCAAAGCAGTGGCGTAGCCACGGGTGTGCCAGGTTGTTCCTGTGCCACCCACAGTGGCAGCTGGCACACCTAAATAAAAATAGATGCAGAATAATTTTTTATAGTCTCAATAAAAAAAGTTTACTAAACTTGGGCTATTGTTTACTTAGAATATATTTTTTGTTGTTGTTCGCGACTCGGTTGATTCAGATCGGCACATCGGAGCCTGTTCGCGACTCGGTTGATTCAGATCGGCACTTCGGAGCCTGTTCGCAACTCGGCACTTCGGAGCCTGTTCGCGACTCGGTTGATTCAGATCGGCACTTCGGAGCCTGTTCGCGACTCGGCACTTCGGAGCCTGTTCGCGACTCGGTTGATTCAGATCGGCACTTCGGAGCCTGTTCGCGACTCGGTTGATTCAGATCGGCACTTCGGAGCCTGTTCGCGACTCGGTTTATTCAGATCGAGACTTCGGAGCCTGTTCGCGACTCGGTTGATTCAGATCGGCACTTCGGAGCCTGTTCGCGACTCGGTTGATTCAGATCGGCACTTCGGAGCCTGTTCGCGACTCGGTTGATTCAGATCTGCACTTCGGAGCCTGTTCGCGACTCGGTTGATTCAGATCGGCACTTCGGAGCCTGTTCGCGACTCGGTTGATTCAGATCGGCACTTCGGAGCCTGTTCGCGACTCGGTTGATTCAGATCGGGACTTCGTAGCATGTTTGAGATTTTTTTAAATTCAGATCTGGACATCGAAGCAGGAAGTGTTTGTCAAACAGTTAATTGGTAATAAATTAATATTTGGACTTGAGGCTTTTTTAACCTGCCGATTCAGCATGTACATGGACCCACACACAAAGGTGGACACACTCTAGACGGGTGTGCCAGGTAGGGTGACCACCCTTCCCGTGTAGCGCGTGCGCGCACAGCGTTTGAAGCCCAATACATGCGTCCCACAATTTGAGACTGCATAATCAATGCTTGCTCAAAAAAAGTTGGTCGCTATATCTGGAGTCACCAACCCATCGATCGCGGTCGACAAGTCGATCTTGGAAGCATTTTAAGTCGATCGCGAAGATTTTTCAAGATCTGAGAAAAAAAGGTGTGACCCTCCAGTGCGAGTTGGGAGGTGCGAGCCTCCGCTGACTGCGCACGCACCTCCCGAAACAGATGAGACATTTATACTTGACACAACTGTTTTAGACTGAAAACCAGACCATACAAATTATTTAGACGCGGGTGCCGGTGTGATGAGATGTACTAATATCCGTCTGCTCGGGCATGATTGTTTTAGGCCTGTAATTGATTGATTTTTGAGGTAATAGGGATGGCACGGTTCGCTGAAAAAAAAAACCGTTCGGTTCACCACACACGGTTCGGCACGCGCTTCAACTTAAATCTGACAAAGCATCTGTAATATCATCTGTAATATGGCTTGCTATAAATGGCACGTAAAAAAACCAGGGTTCAGCTAACAAATGTTTCTATTGATGCATGCGCATTCTGGCTTCCCAGACATTACAAAAACATGAAAAAAATAAAAAACCCTGGACAAATCATTCACTCTTGTTCAACGCGAATGCTGTATATGAGCAGTAATTTATTCCGTCATCACCTGGGTGCTGCTGATATCTGTGTTTAAACTAAACTCATTTAAGCTTTGTCAGTTTAAACATTTAAGAGCCAGAGGCAGCGAGTTCGCGCGCGCAGTGAGAAGATTTGTGCATGCGCTCATCCGAAGCGCGCAGACCTGCGCCTCAGCACGCGCGCAAATATAAGATCTATATTGAGCAACTACAATTCATTTTAATACTATAATTATGTATTATAATTTATTTAAAGTGAATAGATTGTAATGAAAAATAAACAAAATGAAATAGCTAAAGTTCAAAATTATTGTATTTGGAAGAAAATTATTACATTTAACAATTAACTACATTTTGACACGACCTGCAAATTAACACTAGGAGTATGGTTGGACGGAAGCAGTGTGACAAAAATACTATCCCATAATTTTGCACAGTAATCTGACAATAAATGTGTCACACCCAGATTTTCATATGCACACCCAGAGTCTCTTTTCTGGCTACACTACTGATCCAAAGTAGTTTGACCAATAACATGCAGGTATGTTACAAATACACGTACATGTTAGGTGTTTCATTCAACTTGAAGCGTCGCTGCGCCAAAGTACCAAGAGATTGATTTGAATACACAAGGAGCCGTCTGCTCTGCTCTCTATAGCTCTTATGAACGTCATACAATGATCGATCTGCACAGCGCAAACAGCCAAAATCAGGATATTTTAGGCAATATAGAAATCCTGGCAAGGACACGTCCTGGGAAAATGGCTCATATGGTCACCATAACAGCCCATGATAGGTGTTTTTTTTTTTTTTTTGTATGGATACAGAGAAGAGCTAATTATCTCAGGGAGTGTTTATAGAGTGTATTATGAGAGGAACAGGTTGAGTGAAAGGTGAAACCACTTTCTGTTAATAGGGCCAGTGGAAATCTCTGGCCTGTTTGCAATCCTCTTACTGATGAACATCCTTAAGCAGACACAGGGAGAGAGAGAGAAATTGTAGAATGGGTTTGGAGAGCAAGAATTTTAAGATGGTAGCTAGTACGAGTAAACAATTTCATTTTCTTTAAGGTACTAGATTAACTAATACCAACGTTTCAGTTTGGCTATACCATGTCAAAATAATAATCAATTGTCAGACAGTTTAGACTGTCCTTTTAAAGTTAACAGTTAAAATAATAAAGCAATAATGCATTATTTAAATAAACTTCTTTAGATCAAAGAGTGAATATTTCATTTACATTTTGAATTGAAATGTTCCATTATGTTGCTAATAAAAAAAAATGGATTGGTTTGTTTGTAGCTGGACAAAAAAAATACAAATAAATAATAATAATAATAATAATAATAATAATATATATATATATAACATTTATTTTATTTTAATATATTAGTCAAATATAAAATTCCCCAAGACATTAAGTATATTTTCTCTGTTTAGATCAGAATTTACTTCTTCTTTTTGTCCTGCATAATGGACATTTATTTTCTTATCTGGCATACTATATAGAACAATTCTCGGTGATTGTGGATATTGCTACTGTCATGTGTAAAGTCATATTTATTGTATCCATCTGGTCTATTTAATAGTTTTAGTTGGATACCAGTGTAGGTTTCCCCCACTGTGACCTGAATAGCGCTACAAACTCTGACGTGGATATAAGCTCTTTTACAGCTAAAGCCAATTTACAGCCTGATTAGTCCAGATCTGTCTGCCCAACCCCTCAAAGCTCTGGCCTGGGAGCTCCACTGCGGACGGAGTACAGTTAATTAAAGGTCCAGGAAGAGAGAGATGGAGGCAGAAGGTCTGTGAACTGCTTAAATAAGCGGTCAGACATAAGACTGTCATCCCCCTCTCATATTAAAGTCAATTATGAACTGTCATGGATGCTTACAAGAGACGAGCTAAGGTCTGTAGCAAGATTTTTAAGTTTAAAGACCAAAGAACAATAACTATATTAGCATCCACACCAACTCACAATTACATCTGTTGATCATGAGCATGCAATGTGGTTTTGTCACCTGTTTCTTCAAAATACTCCAGCTCATTGGAATGATTCTAATTGGCTGATTATGAACTACTGTTACAGTATGAAAACCCATTTCCTCTATGGAATAAAAAAAATGTCATTGTAACTTTATCTTGCAATCCTGATGAAAAAAACAACTGAATTTAAAAGTCATGGCTGAAAAAATAAAGAATTGTGAGATTTCTGAATTCAGGGGAAAAGATAGAACTGTGCGATGAACTTGGAATTGCAAAAAAAAAAAAAAAAAAAAAACCTTTTGAGGTTTATGATTTGTGACAAAAAGTCTGAATTCGGAGTTTTCTTGAAATTTTCAGTTGTTTTATTCTATGGCATAAACATGCTTCCAGTAATGCTTGAATTAACAAAACAAAACAAAAGAGATGGAGAGAATCATTTTCTAACTAATTAGCAAATTCACACATGAAAAGAGTGAGGGAAGACAAAAAATGAGGTTGACATCCTGTTTATTTCATTCAGTTCTGTATAAACTGATATATTTGTTTACAATAAGAGGAACGTTGACATTTGTAAGAATCAGTTGTACACAATTTACAGATCACAAACACAGCTTCCTGTGTGAATTTAAGATTGTCATACCGAAAATATATAGCTGTTTTCAAACATCTTTTGTCTACCCTTTTTTCCAATCATGGGATTGTATTAACATAGGAACCTTTTTTTTTTCATAAAAGGGAACAAAAAGCAAAATAAGTATAACTGTCATGTAATATAACTTGCAAAATCGTAATAAAAGCTACATGCACAAAGCAATAGGAGTACACATACCCGAACAGACATTAAGGACACAAGTGTGTGTTTGTATGCAGTATATGTGTCCAATTTTACATGTGGAACAAAAACCTTTGAAACTACCTGAGTATATAGCCATGACACTGACATTACTGCACGCAAATCTCAGGAACTTGTTTTGAACAGGAAATTAAATTCAAATAATGACATGATCTAATGCAAGAATATAAACCCACCAAATGTACGGCAATTTTCTTTGGTAGAACCGTGTTGCCATTTTAATAACATTGACCTGAGCCCTTAAAAACCACTGTTTCACTACAACCGAAGATTCAAACAGACAATCATGATAGCTATAAAAAAAACTAGAAAGTGGGATTATCCTCATGTTTTATGGAAGTGATTCAGACTTGCATAACGACTCTTTCTCATTATCATTTGTTTAAGGGCTCAGTCTTTCAGGAAAGCTGGCTGTCATCGAGACCAGAGGAAGCACACGTGAAGCGTCCAGCCAAACCATTTATGTAAGAATCTTTCATCTGCTGCTTATACTAAATAAAAACATTCAAGAGAATTAGCTTTCTGTTTTTGTGGAAAAGCATGCGATTTTGTGAAGGAAAACGGACTATTCCCACCAAATGATAACGAAACTTCTCTGAGTAGTTTGCTATGAATTACCAAACAGTCTGCAGCAGTTGAGACATGGCTATTCTTGAAGCCCGTGAGACCCAGTGTTTTTCCTCTTCCTGTCTTGTTTCTTTTCAATCATGCTTTCCTTTTCCTTTCTTCTGTTTCTTCCCGTTTTCTGTGACCTCTGATGTCTTGCTGGTGCCATTGGAGATGCCGTTCACAGCAGTTTTGGCCGTCTTGAGGCGTGGCTGGCGGCGGTAGGTCTGGTAGTAGAAATTGGCAAACAGGATGATGAATGTGACGGCGTAGCCAATCAGAGCCCACTGCATCCAGGCCGGGAATGGGCAACCCGTGTAGAGAGAATGAGCGGCGTGGCCAATGGTGACGTGGAACTGGATCTAAACACAGGCAAAAAAACAGAAATCCACAGCCTCTTTGAATGCTACAAAGTAGTCTAGAAGAATTTAAAGTATACCAAGAAGTGTTCTGTTTGACCTCAGTAGTGATTCACTGAAATAATGATTCACTGTATTCAACCGATTGTAATTATTTGCTAAATTATTTGGCCGAGATACTGTTTTAAATCAATTTATTGATGAACTGTAACTGTATGCACTATGAATAATGTAGTGGACTTCTGAGAAAAATACACCAGATTGATTGTACATTTATAGACTCAGAGAACGAATGATTTTTTATGAATTAGATTTTTGAATCAGTGTATTTTATTACAAATTGCGAGATATAAACTCACACAACTGCACAATGTCATTGTGAGAGAAAAGGTGAAGTTAACCTATTTTTTTTTTTTCATGACGAAAACAGGCTTCTATAGAATTATGTACCTTGAGCTAAGCAATCCGTATCAGTTTGGTAGATGATAATTTTATATACACCACTTTAATAGGGCAGAGGAGTGCTTTTGTACCATCTGAATAATAGTGAGGTATTTCTTCCACCACAGGTACTTCTGGATCTTCGGTCCAAACGCTGCCAAGCCGTAGTATCCGTACATCAGAACGTGAATGCCTGAATTAATCGTAGCACCAAAGAAAGCTGTGAAGAGGGAAGGAGATTTAGTTGGATATAACATCAAAAATATGTTGTTCCAACAAAATATTGAGCGCTATTAAAGATCAAGCACTGCATATGAAATCTTCTGGATGTGTCACCAACATTTGTTGAGACACAAGATTAACCTTTTGAATATCTGTAACCTTTCCTCAAATCTCAAAACGAGAAATGCATGAACTGTTACTTTTACTTTTACTTTTAAGTACTTTTATGTTTACTTTTATGTTTGCAAATAAATGGGATAGTTCACTCAAACACGAAAACTGTCATCATTTACACACCCTTAATTTGTTCCAAACCTGTATGAGTTTCTTTCTTCTGTTAAACACAAAAGAAGATATTTTGAAAAATGTTGGTAACCAAACTGTTGTTGGTCCCCATTGACTTCCACAGTACGGAAAGAAATACTCTGGAAGTCAAGGGACCAGAAACCCACCTTCAAATGATGACAGAATTTTTTTTGGTGAACTAGCCTTTAAGTAACTTCAGATAAAAGCATGAAAAACACGAAAACATGATGTCCTATTGATAAATCATTCATTAAGGGACTTTGTCATATCTTTGTTCAGTTCTACAATATATTTTGGCCTCATTTTAGGCTTAATATAGGCTTAGTCTTAGGTTAGCATTAGGACTTCAGGCTTTGGTCTAGCCTATAATAATCACAAGTGGCTTAATTTGACAACAATAGCAGTAATGTAGTTATTTGGGTATATTTAGGTCTTCTTAATCAATGGATATGTGTGTGTGTGTATATATACTCACACTGTCCGCCAGGAACCCACTTGATGCCGATCCACCACAGGATGAACATTGTGCAGTGGTGATAGACGTGCAGGAAGCTGACCTGATTAAACTTCTTCCTCATGATGAAGAACACTGTGTCCAGAAACTCCACCCCTTTAGAGATGTAGTACCACCATAGTGCTGACGCTATCTGCAGAAACACCCCGGTATCAGTGATGATACGCATCTATCTATCTATCTATCTATCTATCTATCTATCTATCTATCTATCTATCTATCTATCTATCTATCATTAGATCCATAATTCTATCATTTGTTTTCAATTTATGTTTTCTTTATTTCTCACCATCCATCCAACTGTGTGTCTTTCGATCTACTGTTTGTTCTGTCATTTTATGTTCTGTCAAATAACCATTGAAGCCTTGATCAAGACATACAACCTAAGCTTTGCTGAAGTCACTTTGGATATAGGTATAAAATTATACATTGCAATTCATTTGCAGTTTAGGTATACTGGTAACAAGAGCCATGAGAATGGAGGCGTGGCCTACAGGTGGGGAGACTCCTGACCTCATCTCTGTCCTCGCGTAACCAGGGAAACCAAGCTTGCTAATGAGGGTGACGATGCATGCCAAGACAACAGCATGAGGGAACTCTAACCAACGTCAGTGAAAGCGAATCCAGGCCTTCTGCGTTCCGGCCTCTTGATTACAGTTAAGCCTCGCTCTCACAGAGCTCTACTCAACTTTCTCCCTTTTCCCCACAACTGTACCCTCTGAGGCGCTACTACTCTACAAGATCATGGCTTCAATCTGATTTGTGAATTGATTGGGTTAGTCTGTGTATAATTCACTTTATATGAAACAATAGCATGCTATGTCTTCAATTAAGTAAAAGTGTTTAAGGGAAGACAGTGTATCTCTTACCCTGACTTCATTCACATCATTGGAGTAGTTCACAGGCTGGCAGAGGTAACTGTATCCAGCCGCTCTGGAGCCCAGAAGCAGCTAGAGGCAAAAACACATTATTCATTATTATTATTTTTGTGCCCATAGAATTGTTAATGGCCACAGTTTATTCCTTATGCTTTGGGAAAACATAATCTGCACATTTCAGCGTCCCTTCATAGCATTTTGCTTGTGCATGTAAAAGTTGTACTTGCGAAACAAGCAACAGACTGCCTGTGTAAGAAGTAAAATGTGTCACTTTTTTATTGAAGCAGTGATCTTGTGGCAAACGTCCTTGACCTGTCTGTGGTACAGTCTTGCACATGTTGGGCTGAAATCACTGCTATTTTACTATTGATGTTTGTTACACAGTGAGCACTTTAAAAACATGGTAATGCTAAAATGATATTGCATAACAATTAATATCAGACAGGATCGTTGCATATGTGGGAAGTCCTGCAGTTTATTATTATTATTTATATTATGTTAGATTTTGAACAATATTTAATATAAAATAACAAAATACTTTGCATGAACATAGATAGATAGATAGATAGATAGATAGATAGATAGATAGATATACTGTGTACATATATAATGTACAAATATGTCTTGTTTAAAAAATTAACTACACTACATTAAGTTAGATTTCTGCTTTTGCTTTTGCACATAAATATTTGCAAACAACAATTTGCCAATAGCAAAAGGAAGATAACTGAATTTAAAAAATTAATAAAATAATGATATGATACATTTGCTTTTGTGAGTATATTTTCTATATCTGTATACAGGAGAACAAGCTTATATATTTAAGCAAGGAGCACAAACAGATAAGAGCATTGTGATTTCAGTCTTCATAGTGTAAAGTTGGAAAAACTTATGTATAATGTGGAATTTCTTAATTTTTTTACCATACATATTGTAGTGCAACTGTATTTAGAAAGAATCCTGTCATACCAGTACTATTTTCTGGTTCCATGCAACTATGCTTGTGAGGCCTCTATAAACATGACTGGTGCTACTAGATTCAAATGGATTGAGCGGGAGATCAGCAGACCTCTTTGCAGATGTAGAAGTTAAGCAGCACCATGCTGAAGTTGTACACAATGAGGGTTTTTCTGAGCTGAAAAGGCTCCCGGTTCTGCATGTAAAGGGGTCCGACCCACAGGAAGAGCAGGTATAGAACACTGATCCCCAGTGTGGGGAGCGGAGACGACATCATCGGCCATTCCTCCACACGCTTATCTGAGATTTAAACACACAAAACCCAATTCCAATCAGAATATTTAGCTAGTTCATTTTCTTAAAAATATATGTAAAAAGATTCTCACCTGCTATGGTAAGGCTCCATTTATAAAACTCTACAGAGTCATTCATAAAGTGAATGACTGTCTCCATGGCTCTAGTTCTAAGATGATAATCCTGTGAAGAAACAAACAGAATAGACGCTTTTTAAAGTCTTTTCCTTGCACAGTATGAAGACAATTCCTTTAGGACACAATCTGTCGGACAATACAATTATTTATTACATCATTACTCATGTGCAATATAAATGTGCTATAATAAGATACTGTTAAACAATAACTGAGCTTAAATGTAGGATGTAGGTAACAGCACGCTAAAAACTGATGCTGTTTTTTTTTTTTACAGATTTATTGCACCAAAAGGCGAACACAAGAATATAGTGACAGACATGTACGTGTTACTGAGTGTCACTATTTTAAATCGGCAACTAAACCACATTCCACACCTGAGCGCCAGGTAAGCAGAATTAATATAAGTCACAGTCCACCAGTCTCATTACATAATCAGTCCTGCTGACACCCGTGCAGTATTTAGCTGCCCTCTCGTTAGTGACTGAGACAAACGGAAGGAAAACAGGATAGCTGTATATGGTCCCAATTTTAACTCACATGCAAAATTGTCCAATTCACAGGTGAAACTTAAAGAATAATCTTTGCTTAAAAATACTTGGGGTTACATCAGGTTAAACTAAGCTTTGCGGAAGAAAATAGTCAAATGAAGCAAAGTATGCTTATGCGTGTATGAAATACAAGCACAGTCACAGAATACTCTTGTCTTCATATTCATAGTTATCACAATGTCATAATCTCAAAAACGATAAGCTTTTGAGTAAAAATTCCAACATCATAATTTTGTTAAATCTAACAAGTGTACATAATAAAAATGCACTAAAATGCATTCAGATAAGAGTTAGTTATCTAATGAAGGCATATTCGAACTGAAGATTGAACTGTTCTTAGGACAAGAGTGTTTTTCAGGTTGGTTCAGGTCATCACATTTATATTGAGGCAAGCTGTCATGTGTTGAATGTTGTTGTCATTGTTGTTGTTGTTTTCTTTATACAATTTATTAATCGCAATTTCTGTTGACCAAAACGTTGGTTTAGTATTTTCACATTTTTTTGCATTTCCTACTTAAAAAGTCTATAATTTGCTGTTTAATGGCCGTTTGTACCCCATATAATGTGACAACCTGCTTCACTATTGTGTATTGTTATTTCTGGACAGTAACATTGGAAATGTTCAATAGATTTTTTAATCCTAATAGGTGCATATATGTACTTACAATGTCCATATTTGTTCCTTTCAAAAAGATACTGACTCTGTGACAGCTTTTGTCGCTTTTTTCTAAGATTGTATGTTGTTTAAGAATTTAAACCCTAACAAACTACTTTGTTACTAGTAGTATGTGCTTTATACCTCTTAATACCTCTTAGTTTGATATTTTGTATCTAATGCAATGCCAATCAGACATTTGTAGTTTAGATCAAGTCTGCAACTATGTTTTGAGGCTACTTAACATGCAAGGATGGCATAAATGATTCTGCACTATAAAATGGAAGAGATGGAGCTGTTCGAATAAACATGCGGACATGCAGTGCAAAGTTCCTGTGCATCCCCGCTGAAGACAAAAGCCTCTGTGCGCGTGTGTCAGCAGGTTTCACCAGCATTTGTCAGTCAGGCTTTAATTCCTTTTGATCTACGAGCTTAAAGTGTAAGTACGAATGCCCATCGACCCACATCTGAGGCCGCAGCACTCAGAGGGATGATCGCCATGAAGGTTATCACCACCAGACGCCCCAACTACAAGCTACAATTTGCAACTGTCATCTGTACCAAAACCAGTCATAAGTGTCAATTTTCCAAAATTGAGATTTATACATCATCTGAAAGCTGAATAAATAAGCTTTCCATTGATGCATGGTTTGTTAGGATAGGACGGTATCTTGCTGAGATGCAACTATTTGCTCTACTGTTGATTATGATAATTTTAATAAATAATATATTTTTTCTATGATGTAAAACCAACCATAACAGTGAGTTTTGAGATGAATGTTTCTTTACAGCTTCCTCAGATCAGTACGTTGGGTTCTGGGTTCTTTAAAAGCATTAGTACAAGATGGTTTACTCAAGAACTAGTAAAAAGCTATTTGTGCATCTCTCAAATATTCGCCTATTATATCAAACTCTAAACCTTTTTATTTTAAAGCCTGCAGACAAACTTACAGGCTTTCAACAAGTGCTACTGAATAGTTCCGTTAGGGAACATGACTAATCTCCATTAAAGCGACAGTATCTGACAGTTTGCAGTGAACTGTCATTTGCATTGAAATGCATGCACATTTCCAAGCCAAATAGACTGAAATCTGTTACCGATGCAGAAAAAATGCATTCTTGACACACACACAGTCTTACCTTGCGAGCGCGTGCCTATGCCGACATCAGGTGTTGTGCAGCCCAGGTAAAATATGCGAGTAAATAATTGTCTGGATTTAAATCTACAGTGTGCGTTTAAACACATCAACCCCGAGGTTTGGCAATAAATACGCGAAGTCAAACTGAATGTAACGGGACTGGAGCATATGAGGTAAACGCATCTGATCAGAGTGTCTGACACTGACTGGAGACCGGGCTGTCCGGCACTGAGCATGCGCAGTCGACTCGCGCCATGTGGGGGCTCGTGCCGGTGCGCTCGGATAATTCCTTTGTTTAGGCGTTAAAGCGCAAATCTTGTACGGCGGGTCAACAGACGCATAAGCAGCATTTATCTTAACATAAAGTTTATCTGTTTGGGACGTAGGAAAAATATTTGTAATAGACACAAGGTTTAAACTGACTACATATTTTTGTTGGATCATTAAATAACTTTTTTTAGCCTATTCAGTATATATAAATTATTATTATTATTATTATTATTATTATTATTATACACAGATAGCCTACATGTTTTTTTCAACATCATTATAGTGTAACGTCTAATTCAATATTTTAATAAATTAAATATTTTATTCACATAATTTTTATATTATTTGTATATACATAATTGTTTCCATATTTAATAATGTAATATATTATAATTATAATATTCTTATATTATTTAGGTATTATTTTATACATTTATACATTTAATAATTTTTTTACATTTTAACAAGTTTGATGTATTATTATTTACTTTATTTGTATAAACATAATTGCTTTCATATTAAATAATTTATTATTTTTTCATTATATTAAGCTATAATACATTATCTAATTATTATTCTGAATACATATTTTTCAACATCAATGTAGTGCAATGTTTTAGAAAATACACGTTTTATCCAGGTTTAATCATTACATTAAATTATTCTGTACTCAATTTGTATAACCAATTTTTATATTTAATATTTAATATCTAATAATTATAATATGATCAAATATAATATTATTATTGTATTTAGTTCTGCATACTATTTTAAATAGGCATGTCGTCATTCTATTGTTATAAAATAATTTAATGCAATTTCCTTTTCTCTGACAGAAATATTATTCTGTTTTAAATGTTTATGAATGTAAATTACATTTATACAAATTTAATACATAATAATATTTTATTAATTGTAATTTTCTGAATAATATTTTATTAATTGTTATTTAATAATTTGTTTCCATATTTAATACCTTGTGTATAATCAATATATTTTATATTCTACATCACATTGTATAAATCACATTATATAGATATTCATTAATGTAATATAATGTAACTTCATGATAATTCCTTCCACTGATAGGCCCTCTCTCAATTAAATCTCCAATTCTATAGGCCTACAGACTGAGGGATAACCTGTTGCTGAGACTGTTTTATCCCACTGCGAGAACACAATGTAGTCACAAGGTGGCAACAAACTCTAGAGAACAAGTTCACAGATGGGGTGGAAAAAGGTGTAGGTTTTGTAGGTTTTTAGTAGACTGAAATAATATTTTTTTGTAAAACTTACTAATCTTATTTACCTTATTTTACAGTGTAACTACATCTAAACATCAATCAAAAAAATCCAAATATATGTTTTTATGCAGACATGTGAATCATTATTGTATGAAAACAATGACAATCATAAACTGTTAAAGCTTTTTTTATGTTGCATGGTTAATTCAGCTATTGGAGTCCAATTATCTCTGAAATTAAAAGGTTACTTTTCATTTAACAACCTATTTTTACTGACCAATCAAATAATGGTTCAAAAAATTGCTCGTATGCCATGGCAGTCCCAACTTTTTTGTTATTTTGTACTGTTCTCTGAGGTCCGCTTATAATGTTATAAAGATTTTACATCAAATTGTTTCTTTTTTTAGAAATAGGCAATTTTCTCTCCTGTTTTGACCCCCTCATCAGAATGGGTGGAGCTAAACAGGCGCGATGTAGAAGCAGGTGTTGATCTTCTGCAGAAGCTGTGTTTCTAAAATGCCACATTCCACAAGCTGTCATTTTGGCAGATTGGCTTCAATTTAAACTGTTTTTAGACTAACAAGAAAGTTTTGAGTTCTGAAACTTACAGAATGTTTTGCCACCAAAACCTTTTATTTATCGAAAGATCAAGAGAATTTTGATTTCTCAATTCATGACCCTGTTTAAAGGCAAATTTATGACCTAGTCTGAGCGAGGTGTGAAATGAAAATGTGTGTGTGCAGACGTTGAGGTGAGGAGCCAGCAGGGTGAGGGCTAATTGCATGACGGCTCAGCTCTGTGATCGTGTGTTTTAGCGGCTCACAGGTGTTCGGTTAGCAGCGGTTGGTCTGTGATCATTCACAGCGGGCCGCGGCGCTGCAGGAGCAGATGTGCAGTGATTGAGAGAAGCAGGAGCAGCAGGAGATGATGATCATCTCACCTGTGTCACACTGACAGATGAACAACAGCAGTGTAACATAACACCGCACTGTACAAAACACCGCACTACACAGGTTTGCAGTCTTTCATGCACAGTACATTTGTCCTTAATTTTTCCACAGTACAGTTCTTGCTTCCTCACTTACTGTGATATTTTTGTACATATTAATTACAATAGTAGTCAGAAATTAATATTTTATTCTGCAAGGATGCACTGAATTGATTAAATGTGACAGTAAAATTAGGGTTTAAGTTTGATTTAGACATTGGTTAGGACATTAGAGCAGACAATCATATATAAATATATGGTCAATAAGCATCGAGTGTTTACTTTCAGCGCTGAGGAGTGTTGAGAAAAGAAAGAAAGCTCGTAGGGGAGGCTAGCCTCCCTTCTGGTATATCAACCAATCTTCACAGAGACGTGAATTACGTGATATTAGTTTGAACATCTCCCACCGCGCTGGTAATGTACCATGTACTTATTGTGAGTAGCGATATTGAATATTTGATCGCCAACAGATTTACCAAGCTGACATTCAAATAGTATATATACTAATTAAAAATAAACTGAGAACATGCTTAATTAAATCGCACAACAAGCAGCTCTCTTTTAACACAGACTTTTAAGAAGGGATGGATGTTTGCTTCAAGTGATAGGCCTGGTAAGTGAAATTATAATATCTTGCTGTATGTGTGTAATGTTCTTTATGTTTTCTGACTAAAAGCCACTTTAAAAACTTATTTTCCACCACTGGAAAAAACAGGCTTTAAATAGGGTGAGACTGATAAGGTAACAAAGACACAGGTGAATGCAATCAATGAGCAAGAGTTCAGGCAAAGAATTATGGGGAATGAAGTTTTGAGGGAGTGACAACAGTGAGAGGTGGATTGCCCTCTGGAGGAGCTCATGGGCACTCCAGCTAATATTCATTACAGCATTACTAAGTTACATTTTTAAATATATTTAACTAGAAAAAAGTTATTTGAAGTTGTAATAATATTTCACAATATTGCTGTTTTACTGTATTTTTGATCAAATAAATGCAACCTTGTTTAGCATAAATGACCTTATAAAAAATATTTATAAAACATCCTTTTCTTTCTTTTTCTTTTTCTTTCTTTCTTTCTTTCTTTCTTTCTTTCTTTCTTTCTTTCTTTCTTTCTTTCTTTCTTTCTTTCTTTCTTTCTTTCTCAGATTCATTCAGTTAAGTCAAAGAAGCTGTTTCTCACTTTATGTCTGTGTTGAGATTTCTAGGACATAAATTCAACATCTGTTGCTTTCTGAGTCACCTGCAACTATTGCTCACTTACATTTGGATAGAAATGCATTCTGAGTCATAAAATCACGGGTAAAGACTGCATGTGTTTTTATGCACAGCAGTGGAAAGAAACAAACAGCATGTTGCAAATGACATGATGCAATTTCTTTCTTTTTTTAGCAAAAATACAATAGCATTTTGAAATATTTTGAGAATTTAAAATAACTGTTTTCATGTTCGAATATATTTAGCATGTAAATGATTTTTGTTATTTTTTATTGCCATTAGTCCACAAAATAATGTTCAGTAGTTCATTATTCCTTATTTCCTCAGTATCTCCTGGATACACATGCATACAAACCTGCAAGTTATTTTGAAGTGACTATTACATGCGAAACGTTCATATTTTGTAACTTCATCCATGTCCAGACAATAAAGCCAGTATAGTCTTTCCAGAATGTGAGTTGAGGTCCGTTTGTCTGCTGTCTGGTTCTCATTCACAAACTGATTTCATATTCTGTCTCTAAGGGCTTTTCCCTCTCCATTTTATAAAGCTTAACTGAGATCATCCAAACAAACCAAAGGATTCTCACATTTCAGCTCTTGGGAGTTTAATGTGTGTCTATTGTTTTAAAGTGAGATGAAAAAGAGAGAAAGGCTGTTTTGATTATACAGAGCAGAGGTGATGAGTCTCCTGAAAGCAATGCTGATTTGTTTAGTATGTGCACTCCATTAAATAGAATAAAGTTGTTCTGTTTGTATCCTGCGAATCAAACGCTCCGGGGCGACTGGCACATGGAAATGTAAAGCACCCCTGTATGGCACAAGGAACACAGAACACAGAGGGAACAATAATGAGAGTATCATCGTGAGAGACATATATATATATGCACTCACACACTTTAACTTGGTTGTGTTGAACTGTTTAACTGCTCTTGTTTGTTGACGGTACTTGACCTGTGCATATACTGTGCCTGGAGTTCATGTGTATTGCTTGTGTAATTTTGCGTGTTTTATTTTTTTTATCAGCTGTTTGGACTCTCAATCTGATGGCACCCATTCACTGCAGAGGATTCAATGGTGCGCAAGTGATGTAATGCTAAATTTCTCCAAATCTATTCCCATGAAGAAACAAACTCATCTGCATCTTGGATGGCCTAAGGGCGTTTCGGCAAATGTTCATTTCTGAGTGAACTATTTTTTTTTTAAATATTTTATTAAATATACAATATATATATGTGTGTGTGTGTATATATATATATATATATATATATATATATATATATATATATATATATATATATATATATATGATGGACATAATAATGTCCCAGGTGTGTGTGTGTGTGTGTGTGTGTGAGTGACTTAAACTGCAGTGAGCCTTGGATTGACTGTGTGTTGTGCCTACAAAAGTGATGAAGCCATGTGCGCATGTGAAGTTTAACTCAGTCAAGATGTGAATGGTTCTCATTCTCACAATGTTATAAAGCACAGCACGCTGAGAGACGCTCACACGTGACAGCATGTATCATGTTTTGTTTTACCTGGGTAAGTGTGAGACCATGAGTGTCTATGAAAGAGAAAGAGATGTTTAACTTGAACGAAGCTTTGATAAAAAGGTACTTGCCCAGTATGTTAGTTTCTATGCACTGTGTATTTTTAACCAATGTAACTATAGATCAAAAGTTTACAAGTTAATGTTAGTGTGAATGCGTGCATGTGTGTTTATGTCCAGAGCAGCGTTCTGATTGGACAAAGACATTGTGGCTTACAGCACGTTGTTATTTCAGCTGGAACGAGAGCTCTTTTTTCCAGAGGTTTTTATCGGTTGTAAAAGCACAGTAAGAGTGTGTAAGAGAGCGAATGTGCTGAACATGGGTCAGAAGAAGGGTGCAATCAGTGTCGCATATATGCAGCAAAACAGCTCGAGTCCTTAAATGAACTCAGAATAGGACACACCCTCAGACACAGGCTGGAACATGTGGACCAGAGACACACTATTTATCCAGTCTGTATCTCTCTCGTTTTCTTTTTTCTCCTTTTTCTTTCTATCCCTAAACTCAGTTTCTATTGCAGTTGTTTTATTACCATGAGAAACATTTTCATTTGTGTTGCCAGAGAGTGTTTACAGCTTAGCTGTGTACAATGAGAAATGGTGCAAAATAAAATGAAAATAAATAGTAAAAAATGGTAGTCCAAATGCAGCAAGCAAGTACAGTTACATTGAAATGTAAATATATTAAAAAAGAATGAAACAGAAACAGAAAAGGTCAAATAAGGTTAAATTTTGAAAAAAAAAAATTGAAATAACAACATTACAAATGCAATAGCGCAACCCAGTAATAATTGCAAACAAACTAAATAATGCAAAATAAAATAACCTAATACGCTAAGAAAGTAATCATTACAAGCAATCATAAGTATATTGAAATAAGCAAAAGTCCAAATGAATTACATATATATTAGTATAATATTAAAAAAAACAATATATTAAAATTCAGCAAGAGAAATGTAACATGGTAAGTAAATGCAAGTTAAGTACAAATGCAGTGAACAAGTGATATTATCAAATTAAAAAATATACAAAATAAAATAAGTAATCATTAAATAATGAAAAAATAATCATATATATCAATAAGTCCAAATGCAGCTAACCAATTAACTACAGCACTATTAATAATACATTTATTAAATTTAACATAAGAAATGATAATAATAATAATAATAATAATACAATTAAATAACAATGGCATAAAAGCAAGTAAAATGAGAAAATAAAATAAAATGCTAAACAAAAATAAAATTAATGCTAATGCTAAAATTAAATAACACATCAAATTAAATAACAATGTGCAAAACAGTAGTATTAGCAAACAAAAAAGATAATGCAATGCAATAAAAAATAATGTAATACATTAAGAAAATAACCATTGATTTGAATTGATTTTAACATAATCCTTCTCACTGAATTTAAGAGTCTTTCTCTCTATGATTCTACTTTGTTCTGAATATGTTGTTTTTCAACAACAAGGGCCCAACTTTGCCCTCATCTTTGTAACTCATTCTCAGAAACTAATTATTGTATTCATGAAAATAAGACCTGCCTGTAAAGGTCGTTGCCGTGTTGACAGGCGAGGCTGCATAATCTAGAGGAGGCGTGTTGACCTTTTTGTTTCGTGTAAAGTGATCCAGCATGGAATAAGCACTGCCATCCAGCACGTATTGACTTATCTTTTGATCATGGCCCAGTTTATCAAACGTCTGGCTAATCAGTCTAATGCATCCTGATGGAGAGTCGGACTCATGTTGTTATGGAACAAACAGTCATGACCCGTTCGTCCCGACACCGTGAATCGGTAAATCATACTGCAGCACTCTGATCCTTCTGTGAATCCGCTTCTGTCAAAATAAGCAAACGGTCTTTAAAAACATAATGTACTTGGTCAGTTGTTCCTTTAGGATTTGCCATGATGTACTAAATCGTGTTGTTTTTTTGTTTTTGTTTTTAATCAGGGCTGTAACCATGCTCATCAAAGTCTAAATGATTGCGGTGGCCAATCAAATCAAAGAAAGCAGGGCTTTGCCATTCACAGAAACCGATTGTGAATACCAGACACTTCAGTTGTTTTACGATAGAACTACTGTATTAAACCAGCAGTAATATCATGATGCAACTGATACTGTAATTAAAGGTTTTGTATGTATTACTAAAGCATAAAAATATCATATGTTTGCAGAAATATTTAGGAAACATGCTGTGTGCAAACTTGTTTCTCTGAAAAACAATGTTATTCTACTTTGAAACGTGTGTTCCGTGTCAGAATGTCTGTTTTTGTTTTGGACTGTGTCATGCTGTCCACTGTCAGTTTATCCTCTGTTAGTTATTCACTGATAATCTCATCTTTTCTGAAGCTTACTACTAGGTTGCATCGTGCATTAAAAATTGTTATATTATACTGATTGCAAGTGTATAAGTGCAATCTTGTACTACACATACGGGAAGCAGCGCCTTTTTGGCATCAGTTATGTTGACCTTTTTTTATCTTGACGCATGGATGGCCTTCATGGTAAAAACAGAACCGAAAAGAGCTTTATGTAAAGGGCACCTTGTAAAATCAGTTTATGGTAGCTTGTAATAAATTTATTGTTCTGCTCTGGACATAATGTTTTGTGTATGTGGTAGATGCTCTCAAACTGAGTTATGTCAAGCCAGATTGAACAGTAAAATTTATTCTGCATTGTGTGTAAAAGTTCTGGAAGAAACTGGGTGCGCTTCTCTCCAGTGCTCAGATGGTGTGTCCTTTTTCCCATAATGTGTACTCCAACGGCTAGCGGACTTCCAGGGTAAAATTGGAGCCAAACAGACCTGCCAGCATCCTTTGCCTAGAGACTAATATTTTGTTGGGAAAGTTTCCTGCTACTCAAGCCTTGTGGACTGTCGTGGCTGGAGGGTCTCTTTTGGAAAATTTGGTGAGTTTCTCTTCTGTGTATGGTTACAAAAAGAAAGGAAAAAACTATGGTACATTGAGTTCAGATGTCTGAAAGTGAGCAATGCAACACTCACTCACAGGCAGAAAAGACAACCTAAAAAATAGCCTAAGTTGGTCTTCTGGTCTTAGTTGGTCTCCCTGCATTGGTGTCCATCAGGTTTGGCAAGTTAAGAAGTGACTTAACTATCAAAAACCCAACCTGAAACCAGCCTGAAGTTCAAAAAACTGCCTTAGTTTTACACAAACAAACTAGAGGCCAAGTAAATTTGATGTAAAATTAGTTGCATGGAGACACAATCTGAGGAGGCCAGAGAGACTGGAATGATATGTTTTCTTACTTCTATACAAATGTACCCTGAAAACTCCCACAATCCTCATCTGCTGTTTAGTGTCTTTAGGCATAAAGTCTGTATCCTCAAAGGCTTATTGAGAAATACTGATACTTCCACCTGCAAACTGCAAAGCCCGCTGGAACTCAATATTTCCACTGAGGTTTTTTGGTTAGTACCGGTTTAGAAGTTCAAACTGTTCCTAAGTTGAAAAGAGAAAGAAAAAAGTGTGGTAAAACATATTGGTAAAATTATATTTTGTTAAACTTATTCAAACTTATAACATTTTATAAATATAGTATTTATATATGTTAGTTTTAAATTCTCACCCCTAAAAACAAACACAGCAAAACTAGAGATTTTTTGAAGTCTTATTATTAGTTGTATTTTTTGTCAAGAAAAAATGCAGATAGTTCAGCCCTCAGTTGGCAGGTTAGGTTAGGCTGGTCCGGGCTGGGCTGGGTTAGGTTAGGTTGAGTTGGGCTGGGCTGGGCTGGGGTTGGGTTGGGTTGGGTTGGGTTGGGTTTGGTTGGGCTGGGCTGGTGTTGGGTTGGGTTGGGCTGGGTTAGGTTAGGTTGGGCTGGGGTTGGGTTGGGTTGGGTTGGGTTAGGTTAGGTTGAGTTGGGCTGGGCTGGGGTTGGGTTTGGTTGGGCTGGGCTGGGCTGGTGTTGGGTTGGGCTGGGCTGGGTTAGGTTAGGTTAGGTTAGGTTAGGCTGGTCCGAGCTGGGCTGGTGTTGGGTTGGGTTGGGTTTTGGTGGGCTGGGCTGGGCAGGGCTGGGGTTGGGTTGGGTTGGGTTTGGGCTGGGCTGGGCTGGGTTGGGTTGGGCTGGGCTGGGGTTGGGTTGGGCTGGGTTAGGTTAGGTTAGGTTAGATTAGGTTAGGCTGGTCCGAGCTGGGGTGGGGTTGTGTTGGGTTGGGTTGGGTTGGGTTGGTTTGGGCTGGGCTGAGCTGGGCTGGGCTGGGCTGGGCTTGGCTGGGCTGGGGTTGGGTTGGGTTGGGCTGGGTTAGTTTAGGTTAGGTTAGGTTAGGTTAGGTTAGGTTAGATTAGATTAGATTAGGTTAGATTAGGTTAGATTAGGTTAGGTTAGGTTAGGTTAGGTTGGGATGGGCTGGGCTGGGCTGGGTCGGGTTAGGTTAGGTTAGGTTAGGTAAGGTTAAGTTACTCTGACTTATGTCTCGTTGGCATTTAAGTTGGGAGGGGTTTAGTTTTGTAGGGGGCGTAGTCATGTATTATGACATTTTGGCTGATTGACAGGCCAGCTAATCAGCTCTGCTGGTATTCTAGAGGATGTAATCCGCTGAACTCCGTCATTTTGTGTTAGAGGTAAGCCTCACAAAGCCATGCGCCAGTAACCCTGTGCACTTACCCATAGCTCCCCTCACATCCAGGGTCAATATCCACGTCAGTGCGGGTCACATTAGCACCCGCTTATCACCATGACAGTGCTAACAGGTGCTTCTAATGATGGTGCAACGTGGGAGGGTTTTTATTACCATGGTAACAAGCAAAGAAAAGAAAAGAAAAATTAACTCTTGACTTTGTCAAGTGACACGAGAAAATGTGTCTGTGCATTGCAAAGATAAAGCATTCTGAGAGATGATTTGTCCATATGACAAGCCAACAAATCCATTACAGCAGTGAATGTTTGTCAAATTGAAGCACTCACAAATTTGTTTATAAACTCAAATAAATTAAACCGAGCAGCATTTAAGAAAATTAATTAGTAGCTGTTAATTGCTCATTACTTTCTGTCATGTAACTTACACGGTAAGCATAAAGATGAATGACATCTTCATTAAAATTCTTCATAATTATTCCATTCCTTACACTGATTACAGTTATATAGAAGCTCCTGGAATTAAAGGTTTCTGCCCTTTTTGTGATTTGTAGCACATTTTCCACAAAGTCAAAGCCTGTACAAACAGTGCTTCAGCCAAAACAGCTAAACGGAAGAAAAATAAATCCTATTTCTTACAGCCACAGAGTAAAAAACCACACTAAACAATATCTATGGCCTCAATATTCTGACTCTGAACTGGAAATAAAACAGCAAAACTCATTTTGTGAGGACTGTTTGGTCTTGTTGCTGAATTATTTGAGAGCGGAATTATACACACACTTAAAGAAGGAGATTCTTCTGATGCAGAGATGTGGAGCAGCACACAAAACCGTAGCAGAATATTACTGCAAATATAATATTTATTTAACACAAAAATTAGCCTGTCACAAAGTCACCCAACAGTTTAATTGACACTTTAATTTACAGTCTAAAGTTCAAGACTTTTTAATTTAATATAAGTGACTTGTGTTAAGTGTGTAAATGGTTAATTATTTGCAAGGGAAGTACAGTAATCACCAGTCAGAATGATATGATTTTCATCTGATGTATCTGTAAAAATACCAATAATGAAGCATAAGTTATGATGGTGAAGAACTTTTATGTTTCTCAAAGGTCTTTATTTTGCTAAATGCACTGAGACTAAATATGCTTGTCAGTATTTTTTAGTAACTAGTTACTAATATAATAATTATCTCCTGTGTGTATCAATAGATTGTCTGAAAATTCTTTTGTAACATTATTAATGTCTTTCCTATCACTTTTGATCCGTTTAATTCATAAAAAAAAAAAATTAATAAAAGTATGCATTTAATTCAAAACAAATCATACTGAACAACACACATGCACAGCATCCACTTTGGCTGGATTTGAGTTTCCAGGTCTCACCGTACAATTTTTTCAGTATGTAATTCTTCTGGCCTGTCTGACAGGAAGGACTTTGAGTTCACACTCTGTATTTTCGATTACAGTTTATATTTGATGTGATATGTTGTTTAATAGTATATTTGGTGTAGCAGGTTACATCCGGATGGAATAATTTCCTCCACTGAAGTTCATTTTGGCGGGACTCAAATCCAAAACCTGTAATAGATTCATAAATTATGACTCAGTAATTCACATGCCTGCATGAAAACAGAGCACCAATCATTCTTTGAAGCACAAACACACTCTAGAACATGGACAGGCTGACTGTAAATCAAATGGTTTTGACTCATCCTTCTACATTTTCATGGTTTTGCCTGGACAGAGTTCTGCACTGACACAATGCAGTTTGAAAAAGTAAACTTTATAAAATAAAGATGGATTGGCAGTTATGATAATTGGCCCAGTATTTAATTATTTATTTATTATTTTGTAGCCATTTTTATAGGACTGTAGAGTGTAGACAGGAAAGTGGGGCTGGGAGATCAGGACGTGACCCAGGCCAGACTCAAACCTGGGTCCCTGTGAGACAACAGCTCTTATTTTTCCTGAACACGTGCACAGTCCCATGCAGAACAGCTGCGGGTTCAGCCTAGAGCATGCATGGGTCAAAATAATTAGATTAAAAAACAGGCATTAAAGTCATAGTTCACCCCAAAATTTTGTCATCATTTTCACACCCTCCTTTTGTGCCAAACCTGTATAAGTTTTGAAGAACCAAACAGTTGTTGGTCCCCTTTGACTTCCGTAGTAGGGAAAGAAATACTGCAGAAGTTGATGGAGATTATCAGCTGTTTGTTTACCAGCATTCTTCAGAATATCTTCTTCTTGTTCAACATAGGAAAGAAACTCATACAGGTTTGCAATCACATGAGAGTAAGTAAATGATGACAAAATGTTCTTTATTGGGTGAATTGTTCCTTTGAGAGCCTGGAGGGGAAAACTTTGAATTTGAAGATCTTGGAAAATTATTTTATTTAGTTTTCTGGGAAACATATAACTATTTTCTGTAGCTTCTGAAGGGCAGTACTAAATTTACACACACACACACACATACACACACACACATATATATATATATATATATATATATATATATATATATATACACTCACCTAAAGGATTATTAGGAACACCATACTAATACTGTGTTTGACCCCCTTTGGCCTTCAGAACTGCCTTAATTCTATGTGGCATTAAATTCAAGAAGGTGCTGAAAGCATTCTTTAGAAATGTTGGCCCATATTGATAGGATAGCATCTTGCAGTTGATGGAGATTTGTGGGATGCACATCCAGGGCATGAAGCTCCCGTTCCACCACATCCCAAAGATGCTCTATTGGGTTGAGATCTGGTGACTGTGGGGCCATTTTAGCACAGTGAACTCATTGTCATGTTCAAGAAACCAATCTGAAATGATTCTAGCTTTGTGACATGGTGCATTATCCTGCTGGAAGTAGCCATCAGAGGATGGGTACGTGGTGGTCATTAAGGGATGGACATGGTCAGAAACAATGCTCAGGTAGGCCGTGGTATTTAAATGATGCCCAATTGGCACCATAAGGGGCCTAAAGTGTGCCAAGAAAACATCCCCCACACCATTACACCACCACCACCAGCCTGCACAGTGGTAACAAGGCATGATGGATCCATGTTCTCATTCTGTTTACGCCAAATTCTGACTCTACCATCTGAATGTCTCAACAGAAATCATCAGAGACTCATCAGACCACGCAACATTTTTGCAGTCTTCAACTGTCCAAGTTTGGTGAGCTCGTGCAAATTGTAGCCTCTTTTTCCTATTTGTAGTGGAGATGAGTGGTACCCGGTGTGGTCTTCTGCTGATGTTGCCCATCCACCTCAAGGTTGTGCGTGTTGTGGCTTCACAAATGCTTTACTGCATACCTCGGTTGTAACGAGTGGTTATTTCAGTCAAAGTTGCTCGTCTATCAGCTTGAATCAGTCGGCCCATTCTCCTCTGACCTCTAGCATCAACAAAGCATTTTCGCCCACAGGACTGTCACATACTGGATGTTTTTCTCTTTTCACACCATTCTTTGTAAACCCTAGAAATGGTTGTGCGTGAAAATCACAGTAACTGAGCAGATTGTGAAATACTCAGACCGACCCATCTGGCACCAACAACCATGCCACGCTCAAAATTGCTTAAATCACCTTTCTTTCCCATTCTGACATTCATTTTGGAGATCAGGAGATTGTCTTGACCAGGACCACATCCCTAAATGCATTGAAACAAATGCCATGTGATTGGTTGATTAGATAATTGCATTAATGATAAATTGAACAGGTGTTCCTAATAATCCTTTAGGTGAGTGTATATATATATATATATATATATATATATATATATATATATATATATATATATATATATATATATATATATATATATACACTCATATATAAGTATATGTATTAAAGAATTTGTGGTGCCTAAAGGATTCATATATATGAAAATGAAAAAAAAAAACTTTTTTTTTTTATATATAATGATGTAGATGCAGCATCTACCAGCAGAGGCTAACTTCTGCAGCTAACCAGCCAAACCTTGACCCCCTGCTCTGAGCAGAAACCTTTTTCTCCTGGGTTTTTCAAGACTGGAGCCAATGGTTCTTTTCCAGCCCTTCTTCTCTCTGTAATCTGCTCCTCCTGCCCATCCTGTACATGAGTAAACGCTTTTAGTCTGCAGAGCAGTTGTGTTCCACTTTGCAAACACACAAATATGATCCAGTCTACTTTTCTTTAGTCCCATCCTTCAGAGCAGGAATGTCTTTGATGTGAGTAAGTCATTCCTTGAGGTTGTTTGGGACAGGGCTGGGGTCAGTGGGACAGAGCGCTGCTGTCCATTTGCACTCGGCAATGTTGATTATGGTTTTTGATTTATAGCTGTTGTGAGGGATCATTGTGTTCTTTACTCTTCCTGATTTCAGGTTTGCAGCAGTCACTTATACTTATAATCAAATACAGGGAGGAAAACACCCAGTGCAATGTGATATGTGACTCAGAAGCATCTGTGTGACTAAAACATTGAACCATTTTTTGTGTGTTTGCACACTATAAATGTATCTGTTTAATACATACACACATAATTGACTGCTGCAAACCAGCCCTTTTTAAACAACTGGAAAATGTGTTCGTTTGGCCAGTCTGTGGGTCCAAAAGCCCCAGTATAAAGTAATGATGGGGACACTATACTGTAAAAAGCACTCTTGTTCAATGAGAGGTTCAACCAAGACCCTGACTCTCTGTGGTCATTAAAAATTCCAGGTTGTCCTTTGAAAAAGAGTAGGGGTATAACCCCCGCATCCTGGCCAAATTTGCCCATTGGCCTCTGACCATCATGGCCTCCTAAGCATTCATGTAAGCACTTTGAGTGCCCAGAAAAGCGCTATATAAATGTAACAAATATATATATACTGTGTGTGTGTGTGTGTGTCCATGGATCACAAAACGTCTCAGGTTACTTATGTAACCATGGTTCCTTGATTAGGGCATGAGACACTGCGTCCTCTAGGGTTCTCTATGGGGAATGCATCATCGTGACCTGTGTATGAAGCATACATTGAAAAAGCACCAACAACATATTGGCCAGCGACAGCCCATGACGTCACTAGCGGTGTGATTATTGTATAAATAGGCATAAGGAGAACACGTCATTCACTTCTTCATCTGAAGCCTGCGTCCGAAGCGTGGCAAGAAACCTAGAGGATGCAGTGTCATATTCCTTACTCAGAGAACCATGTTTACATATGAACTCTGAGACATTCCCTTTCTAGGGAACTTTGAACAGTGTCCTTTAGGGGTCGCTATGGGGAGCGGTATACAGACGCCACCATGCTAAGGGGAGTGCAGGCCAGAACCATGGTGAGCACTAAGTACCAAGTCTTCCATTTCCATGGGAGTAACATTATTCCTTATTGCCAAAGGCCTAGACTACGTACCCAAACTTACCTGTTAGGGCCAGACTCCTGGGCCCAAGGTAGAGCTCAAGGCTTGGAATCAAGAATAGATTCCTTCAAAGGGATACAACCAAGAGCCTAGCATCATTCTAAGTCTTGGCCTGTAACACAGGGACTACCACCTGCTTTAGCGTAAGCTTGCTGAAGGAACTTTCACAACAGATCCCTAGTAGCAACACCCTGTTTAAATAGGTACTCTGAGGATACATAGGTCGAGTGACACCCAAGATAAATGGGGCTTTTACCAACTCGAGAAAGGGCATGAAGCAACTGTGCGAAGCTTACCACAGTGTCGATTTTAGTAAGTTCGCAAAGGCTTAATGTGCACACTTACCATAATATGGATTTTAGGATACCATTCTACCATTCTAGGCTCTCGGGGCATTCTGAAAGAGCAGCTCATAGATGGACTGGTGCATCCCAAAACCAATATGTTTGATAGTCATCACTCTGTCTATAGTATAATGCTGGAGGGGCTATCAGTAAATATCTAGCTTAGGGGAGGTGCAAACACCCAGCTCTCAAATGAGAGTGGAGCTCGACCTACTGCGTGTTCCAAAGCTGTAACAGCTAGCAGTAATTTACTTAGCTGAGGGAGCAAGACACTTGCTTGAGGAAAACAGCTTCTCCTATTCCTTCTCGATCTCTTTATGGAGATCAGAAAGAAATGGAAAGCTCACCTGAGCTGGAGGGCTATAGTCAGAAAGAAAACTTCGCCGAGACAACCTCGCAGCGTCACCTTCCGTGGCGCAATCCATAACCTCCAACAGCTTATCATATGCAGGGGAGGAGGACTGAGAAGGCTCGGCCTCAGCTTCTTCGCCATCCTCAGACATCTCATGCTCTTTCCGGGCCGAACCCAGCAGAGCACTAACCTCTGAATCAGACAGTGTTCTGAGGGTGCAAAAAAAAATCTAAATACTGAGAAAATTGCCTTTAAAGTTGTCCAAATAAATTCTAAGCAATGCATATTACTAATCAAAAAATATGTTTTGATATATTTACGGTAGGAAATTTATCAAACATCTTCATAGAACATGATCTTTACTTAATATCCTAATGATTTTTGGCATAAAAGAAAAATCGATAATTTTGACCCATCTAATGTTTTTTTGGCAATTGATAAAAATATACTCCAGCGATTTAAGACTGGTTTTGTGGTCTAGGGTCATACATATATATACAGGTACATCTAAAAAAATAAAAATGTCATGGAAATTTTCATTTATTTCAGTAATTCAGCTCAAACTGTGAAACTTGAATGAAAAAAAATTCAATGCACATAGACTGAAGAAGTCTTTGTTTCTTTTAATTGTGATGATTTTGGCTCACATTTAACAAGAACCCACCAATTCATCTCAACAAATTAGAATATGGTGACATCAGCTAGCTCAGCGGTTCTCATTTCCAGTCCTCGCGCCCCACTGCTCTGCACATATTGTATGTCTCTCTTTGTTTACACACCTGATTCAGATAATCAGCTCGTTAGAAGTGAGCTCCATGCATGAACTGTGTTCTGACTGACATGGTCTCTACAGAGTGTTTACTGCTCCTTACTCCCTGAGCAGGGGAAATCTGTTGAAGTTTACTTCACTTCGCAACATTCATTCACGGATTTGCGTTGCACAACCTCCATCTGCACACTGTGTAACATCATATACCTCCGTAAATCAATACAATTTAAATTCACGTCTCGCACACTTCAATGCACTTTGAATGGAACATATACTGTATGTTCGATACGAACTGGAATCATGGCGAATATCCTGTGAGGTCCACTTCGCAGGACACATATGTTCTAATAGAACAAATGTCTGAAGCAATAAGAGAAACGTACAAAATGTGCAGAGCAGTGGGGTGCGAGGACTGGAATTGAAAACCGCTGAGCTAGCTATCAACTCAAAACACCTGCAAAGGTTTCCCGAGCTTTCAAAATGGTCTCTCAGTTTGGTTCACTGAGCTACACAATCATGGGGAAGACTGCTGATCTGACAGTTGTCCAGAAGACAATCATTGACACCCTTCACAAAAATGGTAAGCCACAAACATTCATTGCCAAAGAAGCTGGTTGTTCACAGAGTGCTGTATCCAAGTATGTTAACAGAAAGTTGAGTGGAAAATCAATTCAAGAATTTGAGTGAACTTCACAAGGAATGTAATGAGGCTGGGGTCAAGGCATACAGATGTGTCAAGGAATTTGGCTACAGTTGTAAGCTCATAGCCCAAGTTGCTTGAAGTCCAGTGTTAAGTTTCCACAGTCTGTGATGATTTGGGGTGCAATTTCATCTGCTGGTGTTGGTCCTGAACCAACGTCAGAGGCATCTTACCTGGGCTCAGGAGAAGAAGAAATGGACTGTTGCCCAGTGGTCCAAAATCCTCTTTTCAGATGAGAGCAAATTTTGTATTCCATTTGGAAACCAAGGTCCTAGAGTCTGGAGGAAGGGTGGAGACGCTCATAGCACAAGCTGCTTGAAGTCCAGTGTATAGTTTCCACAGTCTGTGATGATCTGAGGTGCAATGTCATCTGCTGGTGTTGGTCCATTGTGTTTTTTGAAAACACTACACCTGTTTACCAATACATTTTGGAGCACTTCATGCTTCCTTCTGCTGACCAGCTTTTTGAAGATGCTGATTTCACTGAGAAACAAGAGACCAAAAAATGCAGATGAGCTGAAGTCCACTGTCACAGAAACCTGGGCTTCCATAACACCTCAGCAGTGCCACAAACTGATCACCTCCATGCCATGCCAAATTGAGGCAGTAATTAAAGCAAAAAGAGCCCCTACCAAGTATTGAGTACAGTAAATAAGTACATACTTTCCAGAAGGCCAACAGTTCACTAAAAATATATGTATGTTGTTACAGTATATACAGTATGTATGTTTTATGATACACACACACACACAAACATATACACATAATGTTTATTATTATATAAATAATAATACAAATTTGAATCAAATGAACAAAAATTGATTATATTTGAATTGTATATGCCATATTTGTATAATTTAAATAATAATCTATTTCTGAAATGTAAAATTACATTGATGCTTTAACATTATTATTCTAATATAACAGCTAAATTAGTAACAGGCAAACTAGCCAGGCCCAGAGCGGAATTTCAGCAGGGTTCGTTTCTTTTGGTCTGTATTGTTTTATACTTTCTCTCATGAAAATAATAGTATATTTTGGCTGTACTGTAAATCCAGTAAATTAAATATAAAGATGATGTCAGATTTCATTTCACAAATAGATTAAGAAGATTAAGGCAGCAACTCATTTCTCTGTCCGCCCTTGACAGCAGTTTATGTGTTTGCATCATAATTTAGTCACACAATATCTGCGGTGCAGACATGGAGATCAAAAGCACTGGTATGTTTATAAGTGCATGATGGTGCTTTCAGACACACATTAAGCAATCACTACTTCCCTGCAGAAGCTGTTAGCATGTCATTGCTGCAGCCAGCCAGCTCCATTACTGCAAAGAGACCACAGTGCATGTCTTGGTGCAAGTTTACTTTGTTTTCTACAGGTTTCTAAAGTGTACAGTGTGTTTGAATTCTCAGAAGACCCATTGAAGGCTGGTTTAATGTTACACTATTGGCCCAAAGAAAGTTTAATGCCTTCCTTTCTGAAGTGATTATGAAAATACAGTGAATTTGATACTGATATTGAGCTCCACTCGATTTCCTTTGACATTTCCTTCTATTTTCGTTTTCCACTGCAGTGGTCAGGGATGTCAGCACCTGCATAATCTCATAATGTTACATGTTAGGATATGTACACACATATTTGTGTCCCAGTTTAGAAGTAATAATATGGTATTGTTTACCAGCATTAAACGTAAAATATACATTTAAAAAATCCATGAAAATAGCTTATAAAGTACTGTGCTTTATTAAAATGAAGGAATTTTCCATAATTATTTTTTAAAAGGTGTTTTACCTGTACTTTGAATTTTTTTATTTTGTTATTCAGCAGCCAAGGAAATATTAAATTGACTTTCCACAGAAATATTAAGCAGAAAAAATCATAAAACATTATTAATGTGATGATGAAGAGTGGAGTAATGGCTGCTGAAAATTCAGCTTAGTTTTTGTTTTAAATTGTAATAATATTTCCCAATATAACCGTTTCTTTGTATTTGAATCAAATAAATGCAGCCTTGGTGTGCATAAAAAAAAATATTTCAAAAATACTTGAAAAATCCAAAATATTCCTGCCTGCCACTGTGTATACTTCTAAAATCTTTTGAAATATTTTTTTGTTTTTTGCCCACCCAAAAAATTTAAATAATATTTTTTGTTAATGTAAGATAAGTGGTCTGCCACCAGAGGCAAAAACTCTGAATTCACATTATTTTCTCAATTTATCTCTGAAAGTATTTGATTTTACGCCATAAGAATAAAAGTAAAATTCCATTTTGCGTCCAAAAATAGGCCGAAAAATAAAATTCCTGACTAATTTGGAATAACGGAAGAAGTGTCCAGATGATGTAGTTTTGGTATTTGCCAGCAGGGCTTAATGAGGCCACATATAACCAGCCAAACCTTGACCCCACTGTGAATCATGTTTTATAATGATCTGGCTCTGACAAGAAGAGTAGAAAACTTTGAGTTGAACGAGTCAATCATTGGCTTGGCTGCTTGTATCCAGACACTAATTGAGATGAATAATATTTGGGAAGTGGAGTTCTTATGACTCACATCACGCTCCAGACTCTTACTCCTCGAAAGATGTTTAGAGCTCTTCTGTCCACCTCCTCCGAACGCCTACAGTAGGAGATGTTGGTGGGCCCATTGTCACAGTCATATTTTATCTGTTAGATGCCACCGTTCTTGAGTTGATTTTCCATTGGTGGGTGAATTCGGTCCAGGTGAAGTGTTGTTGTGCTGGCTGGGAATTTGTCTTGCCACCACGGATGCTCCAAAGAAATGTTCAGTTAGCTCTTATTTTTCTATCACTCTCTTACAAATAAATGCTAATTATAATTTTTTTTTTTTTGGTGTCAAAAATCCATTGCATTAAGGTGAGGTCACATTATCTTAATTTGAGTGGCAAAAGGTCCATTTTATTTTATCAGTAGTGTAGCTCACACAGAAATGACTTTTCCAAACAGTTTTCTATTGGTCAACACAAACGAACCTGCGTTACTATCTTGAAACCATTGCAAAACCGATGCAGGAAAATTGTTCCCCTCAAACAAAGTGATTTTCCAGGAATGACCCAGTTGCTTGAATTTATATTCAAATGATAGGATTTTGCCTGCAAAACTTCTGCCGGACGACAGTAAGTATGACCACATATTTTATTTTGAGATTAATTTCTTAAAATATCTTAACCTTTATGTTTTTTAATTCTGATCTTAGAATTGCTAATCTAATCTAGTGATAGGAAAAATGAGTAATTATGAAAAATATTTCTTTGCAAAATAATAAGGACTGAGACAGAGACATGGCGGAGCGACCACTGGAGGTTCTGCTAATGGGCCCCAAAAATATGTTCAAGAACATAAAGCTGTCTCTTGCTCAGTCACTCCAACCACTAACATGGCCCCTGTGCGCCATCCCCATTGCCTTCCCCGTGAGTCACTAGCTTCTCTCATGTGGTGTGTCAGCTCTCAAACCTTTCACTCTGCTTTACTGTTTGGTGCAAGCATGTCTCGCTGATGAGTAGAGACTAGTCTGATCTTTAATGCAGACTTCTGAAATGCTTTGGAATGGAGATTTTGTGCTGAGAAACCAGTAAAGGCTTATGTCTGTGTAGTTGCTGTTAGCATATGTCTCGGGTGTTTTGATCCTGACATTGTCTGCATGGCATTAGATCATTTAAGGTCCATGGTGCAAGTTTTGGAGTTACAGTGAACAGGTTTTTTTCAGTTCAATGGTAAACAAATCCTTGTTTTCTAGTTCCCAGACTGTGTTCATCATCAAGGAAGGTCTTAGTCACTGGAGGTTTTTGTAATTGTAATGGAATCTTTGGAGGATGTTTAAAAGACAGCTTCACTCAAAAATGAAAGTTCTGTAATTTTCCGCCATCATGTCGTTGTAAATTTGCATGAATTTATTTCTTGTGTTAAACAGCAAACACAAGATATTCATTTTTAGGCTGGATTATCCCTTTAATGGTTTGGTTTGAAACATTTTCTTCACTTTTGAATTTATGCATTTTGGCAGATGCTTTTAATCATAGAAATTTACAATAGAAGCACAAGCGATTCACATCTAGAAGATGCTGAATATTGAATATAATTTTGGATTTACTCTTCTCTAAACCCGGCAAAAAAAGAGAGAACATCCAGGGTTATGAAAATAAAGCTAAATCCATAATACGCATTTTCGTTATTTGAAATAAAATAAACATTAACTTAAGTAAATTATGCCTATGTAAGTAAGCATATATAAAACAGTAACAAATTCAAAAAAAAAAACGCAATAAAATGAAAATGCTAAATTAGAAAACTCTAAACAAAAAATTTAAATTGAATTTAAATAAAAACTTTAACCCTAGTATATATGGGTAAAGTTATTAGTATATATGTTTTTTTATTTTTGCTTATGGATGATCAGATCTGAGCAATAGAACTTCTCAGCCAGTCACCTGAGACATAAAGGTCATGTGATTAATTAACTGTACGTAGGTGCAGGAAAATTATTTCAGTAGCAAAACATCTAATGTAATGAAATGTTATATTTATGTTGTATTCATCTGTTGCTTGAAAAAAGAATTGTTTTTCATCTAATATTTCTTTATTAGAAATATATTTGAATGATTTCAGTTTTAGTTAGCAACACTGTTTCTGCTGAATAAGATGCAGTGTGGGCCTTATTTTATGCCAGAAGTAAATGCGTAAGTCTACATAAGACTAGAGATGTTGGTGCTCCAAATAACTACATATTGAATCTGTTCAAGACTGGATATAATAAACTATACAATTTACAGCTGCAGATGGCTCAATATGACTCGTATATAAAAACTAATTGTATTAAGCCTGGTTGTTTTATTTCAGTAACCTTTCAGTCGGTTCAAACTTGGTTTTACAAAACAGAAGTCCAGCCCTGTCGTCGCCAAAGAGCAAATTTACCAGACGGATAACATTCAGACTTCTGACATTCTCCAGTAAATGGGTCCTCTGGAGAAGGGCTGCATACTTTCATTTGAAGCTTCGTCATTTAAATGTGAGTATTTTCTGATATGTAAATATTTAAGTCGTGGTGGTGCCAGTCAATCCAGGTCATAATCCGAATGCCTTTGCTTCGAAGTTTGAAATCAACCACACATTATTTCCATCTGTTTGCATACGTTACATGCTACACTGAGATCAATTTGGCATAAAGACAATTTACACTTAGAATTTGCTAGTAAATTTTACAAATAATTACAAGGAAACAGCGAATCGAAACATGGATCTTGTTTTGTCTGTCTCTGACAAAACTCTCCCATCTTTTCCTTCTCTCATCCTCCCTTTGTTCTCCTCACTAAAGCAGTTGTTGTCTGAGTCCAGATTGGATGTGACTTGCCTGTAGGCTCAGTGGTAATGGATACAACACTGTAACATGTATTGTATGAAACAAAGCAGGAGATTGTTATTGTTATTGTTAATCTTTTGTTGAACATAATCATTTATGTGTCCTTTAATGTGTTTCCCACAGCAGAAAAGATTCCTTCCTACAGCACAAAAGTACAGCATATGTGACCGTGGAGCACAAAACCGGTCTTAAGTCGCTGGGGTATATTTGTTGCATTTTCCCCAAAAAACATTGTATGGGTCAAACTTATTGATTTTTCTTTTATGCCAACAATCGTTAGGATATTAAGTAAAGATCATGTTCCATGAAGATATTTTTTACATTTCCTACTGTTCATGTATTAAAACTTAATTTTGATTAGCTAATATGCATTGTTATGAATTCATTTGGACAACTTCACAGGTGAATTTCTCAACATTTCGATTTTTTTTGTACCCTCAGATTCCAGATTTTAAAATAGTTGTATCTCGGCCAAATATTGTCCGATCCTAGTAAACCATAGATCAATGAAAAGCTTATTTATTCAACTTTCAGAAGATCTATAAATCTCAATTTCGAAAAATGTACACTTTAGACTTGGTTTTGTGGTCCATGGTCTCACACACACACACACATACACACGTTTGTTTTTGTGAAAAGTGGGCTCAACCCATAGGCGTAATAGTTTTTATACTGTACAAACTGTATATTCTATGGCCCTACACCAACACTACACCTAACCCTAACCCTCACAGGAAACTTTGTGCATTTTTACTTTCTCAAAAAAACTAATTCTGGATGATTTATGAGCTTTTTGAAAGATGGGGACATGGGTTATGTCCTCATAGGGCACCCTCTCCTTGTAATACCTGTGTTATACCCATGTCAATATACACAGTTGTGTCCTGATATGTCACAAAAACATGCCCACACACGCACACGTGTTTTGTGTTTGCACAGTATATATTTATACATATTTAGATATTCTGTAACACCAATGGTAATTCTGGCTCACTTGGTTCCCACTACAAAAATATGAAGTGCATGATGGCTCTGTCCTTGTTTGACTTTGAACAGCCTTTACCATAACATCCATCAGATCACATTCTTGTTCCAACTATTTTAGAAATTCATGTAGACATATATGGCCTTTTCATCTTTGCATATGGATCTGCTTTGGTGAAACACTCAACACATCCTTTGGATATGAGAAACATACGAATTACGGGACAAGCCATTAAATCCAGTAAAATCAAAAGCATTCTGTCCAATCCTTTATAGAATATCCTCTACGCAGTAACGAAATAAACAGAGATCAGATGAATGCAAAGTGTTTAAAGGTTGAAATTCCCATATTAGTGTTGCCATCTAAGCAGATAAAGCCGCTTGCCTGTGCTAAACGTGTGTCTGAGCTTTTGAAGGCCAAGGCTGTGGTTAGAGCAGAAAATGTGTGGAATGCATGTTTAAATATGGCGCAGATGTGAACGGAGCTACTTTTCGGTTACCCAGCATTAATATGCTGGTCAGCATGGGCACAGTGTGTGAGTGACAGTCTGCAGGTTTGATGAACTGAAAGTGTTAAAATGCTGGAGTCTTTAGTTTGGAATTTTATTGGAATATTTTTTTTATGTGTTGTGTCATAGGGCCAGGAACAACTGAAAGAAGAACCAAGAACAGGAGAATTAGAGCAGTCAGTCAAACTTCAATGAAGACCATATGTCTAATGGAGTCTCGGTCTCAGCAGCTCTGTATATAGGCTCAGACATTCCTCTTTGAGACTTGATGGGCTTCTTGGTAGAATCAATTATGTCTCAAGGTGCCCTTAGGACACAAATGGAGACAATTGTTGACATACAGTATAAAATGAATGCTGATAACAACTCCGATCATATGCTCTTGGATGAATCTGTGGAGAAATGTTTGAGTTCATATGAGATCTATGACTTTTGATTGATCTTGGCAAATCTGAGCACAGTTCAGATCTACTTTCAAACTCAAGACATTTTCTTTAATAAAGCTCCATGAATTTGCTTTGAGAAACGGCTGCAATATTAAATATCTAATTTGTGATTATTAATAGCACAATTAGAACATATATTTGCCCACTTCTTCTATCATTTTCATCCTCCTTTTTTGTTTCTTAGTTGATGTGCTCCCATGTGTTCCTCCCTGTCCGTAGTTCTTCTGAGGCCAGTCTGTGGTCACTACACAGCTGGCATGTGCTTGAGAACCCAGATTCACTAGCGATTTCATAAAAATATATTCTGCTCTTAATTTATCTCTTCTGCGCACATCTGACTCACATAAAGCACCAAACTAAACTGAAGGCTCTCGTCATAAATGCCAATTCAAGTCATTGTTTCCAACGTTTTTGAATTAAGGATGCCAGTTGATAATTGAAGAATGAAACAGATGGATGGATGGATGGATGGATAGATAGATAGAAGTATACTTTTTTTTTAAATCTTACGAACCCCAAACATTTAAATGATAATGCATATCACTAATACTTCATTATATTAAAGTAGACCGGTGGCTGATTCTTATTTGCAGTCTTTTAAAAGCATGAAATTCAATTTTCTATGTTTCCCACCCAGATGAGCAACAGCCGGTGATGAATGGGAATGACAGGCATTATAGACCTCCTTGGTTGAAGCACACAAACAAACAGAGCAATGCTGAAAGTGCGACAGCGTTGCAGTGTTTACACTCTTCCAGGAAATCAAACTGCCAATGTCTTACTGTCAGTTGTCTCTAAGAGAATAAAATATTTAACATAATGCTTTAAACTGAGTGAAGTCAACTGCTTCTCACTGACTGCATGTTGGCTTTTGTTTCAGATGGCCTCGATGTTTTAACGCTCCTGGGACTGAAGTTCATTGGCAGCTGTTATGGGAAGCGATTATGGGGAAAATCTGAGCTTGATTCAATTAAGACCAAAATGACCTGTCCTCCGCTGTCTGTGATTTAAGAGAGAGGTTATGACAACAAGAACTTGTGTTTTTGATTTGTACCAGATTTTCCACTCTTAACAAGTCCCCATTGATAGTCAAAAACCTTTGTCAGCAAACTAATGCACAACAACAAAACACTTAAGTGTGTAAAAGTTTTGCTGCATTGTATTCATGCTCTGGGATTCGGACTTGGTAGTGCTTGTATCAGGCCTCCAATTTGTTCTATTAGTCAGTGAAATGATCCTAAAAATGTGTTTCTCATCATGAAGTTTAATTGTAAAAGATACTATTGCTCCGTTTTGTTTATGTTGTTGTGTGTTTGTTCTTTGCATGCTTTAAAAATGAGGCATGATTCAATTTTCTGCTCTTCCAGGTTTCAGGCCTGTCTTTTTTTCTAATAATAATTTATTTTTATTTTTATTTTTTTATTTTTTGTCAAGCATTAGCAAATACTGTTTTTGTTTTTGTTGTTGTTGTTATTTATAAACATTGCATTTTTATGATGCATGTTTTTAAAATAATAATTATTATTCATAGTTAATAATAGCCAACCTCATATTCTTTCATGGGACCCAAACTTGGTAGAGGCGCCCTGCCCTTTGAATCCAAAACCGCCAAACACATCCGGGTGTTATGGGATGATGTGAACTGTGGATGATAACAACCAGATATTTCCAGCTGAACAAAGAGCTGATTTTGTCTTTAATCAGCACTTTCACTCACTCTCTCTAATAAGAGAAACACAAATAAACACAATCGCGCCAACAAATGCACAAGCACTGATGAACAAACAAACACATGGAAGCAGTCACTAACAAACACACTTTAAAAATCAGTATTTGTCAATGTAGTTTGATGTTTATGTAATGATTGGATTGAGATGGATAGTTTCAGAAAACAGCGTGTTGTTGAATGAAGCAAGAGGAGCTCTGGTGTGTCTCAAGACTATGACCACATCTCCACTGACAAACAATCACGATTCTTTCACCGATATCTGGCACAGAGCGGATCTTGAACCACGCATATGAGATTTTGGGGTTTTATTGCAAATTATATTACAAATACTGTGTTAAAATCTTAATGAGCATCTTTGATTTATTTTCCAGTTTAAAAATCTAAAAATACTTGAAACATGAGAAATTCTCTTTTTCTCTAGACACATTTTTAACTTTAATATGAGGGCATTTCTTTTGACCGCACAGGCTTTTTTATTTTTATTTTTTTTTTATGGAGCCTGTAAGGAAAGGATTAAAAGATTATTTAAATATTTTATTTTTTCAAAGGAAAAATTAAATTTCAATGCATTGGCATGCTACCTCAAAACTATTGCTTTTCCCTGAAGTCTCCTGCAAAACATTTGAAATTCGTGCTCTGCATTTAACCTATCCAAAGTGCACACACACACACACACGTGAACACACACCCGAAGCAGTAGGCAGCAAGTAGCTCCTGCATTATGCTTAGTGAATTGTCAAGCGCCATTAGCTTAGCAGCATGCTAAATCGATGCAAAGTCTATTGAATCAATAGAGATTACTGAAGCAAACACTTTCAAACATGTATTTTCTGAATAGAAGTAGACAGGACTTGTGAATAAAACTCAGCCTGTTTCTCATTATGGTCAAATACGTGAGGAAAAAAATCTTCAAATAAGTCTTTGAGCTGTCAAAAATAAAGATTAATTGCCATAATTGTCAAAAGGAAAGAAGTATAAGACAATTTCTGTTTGCCATAACAGCCATTATTCTTGGCGTAGCAGCATCGAGGCACTAACAAAACGGACAGCGCTGATGACCTAAGTGGGAACTCCAGCTATCCTTTGTGAGGAAAAATAAAAACATCCTCATATAGAAACCTCTATAACCTCTGCTAATCGATATCGTATTGTTCTAACTACACGCCAAAATAAAGCCATCCATCTTTTTTGACTTCTTAGCAGGGATGTGTTGCTTTCTGTTACTTGTGGCTCGCCCAAGAAAAAGAAAAAACCTCTTTGTTGCATTAAAAGTCAATTTGTGTTCAGTGCTGAGTGTGTTGAGTTTAAAAGTCCAGTAACACTGAACCAGATCCAGGAGTCGATCAGCCTGAATGAATCTCATGACAGCAAGTGCAGTGTAGTCACTGTGACAGCACCACCACAGCTGCATCTAATAATGTCCTACAGTAACATTAGGATGAGAGCAGGAGATCCGAACCCTTCTGCATAACAAGTCTGGGCTAAATAACAGCTGTCGTGAAGAGCCAAATACAGGTCATCCCATCCGTCCACTTTTACAGGACACCCAAGGACACAGTCACAACTGCAGGTCATCATTGATGCTTCGGCCTCTAAAAAAAAAAAAACATACATATCCTGTCTCCCTTTCCGGCGCTTTACATGTCCCATTCACATCTGCATGGCTGGAAACATGTAATCAATTGCTTCGATAAACTCCAGTGACCCCTTGCGCCCACCGTGCACACCCCGCATGCACTAACGCTGTTTTGTGCAGTAAATGAATCACGTGTGTTGGGACAGCTGGATGATGAGGCAATAGTGAGATGTTTATTGGTGTCAGAGGTTTTGATACACCCCAGCATGGATCCCAAACAACAACGTTTAACCTCGTTTCACCTGCAGTCACATGTATGTCAAACACACTGATGCAATTGGTATACATTAACATATAATGGCTTGGGGTCGGTGTTTTCCTAAGAGGTCTGAGTATGCTGATTATGGTTGCAAAAACAGAAACATTGCGAAATATTCATACCATTTTCTAATTGAATATATTTTGAAATGTAATTTATTCCTGTGATGCACAGCTGAATTTTCAGCATCATTACTTCAGTTAGTCTTCAGTGTCATAATACATTTATTATTATCATTATTATTATTGTTATTCAAAAGAACAGCATTGATTTGAAATCTTCTATAACAGTGTAAATGTCTTTATTGTCATTTTTATCAGTGTAATGCATCCTTGCTTAATAAAAGTATTTCTTTCATTTAAAAAAAAAACTTACTGACATCAAATTTTCAACAGTAGTATGTCTAGGCAAGCATGAGGTATTACTTAAGTTTTATGTTGGTTACTATGTTACTGCCAACCCACATAAACTAAGGTTAAAAATTCGGTCAAGTTTCTGTTTGTTCGGTTTTTGCCCTCAAATTTCATTAAAGAAAATAAATTTAAAAAATAAGTAAATAATAATATTTGGGTTTGGCACTGTCTCAGAGAGCCTGCAAGGAAAATGTTGCTTTGTTTTGCATATATTCTGTGAGAAGCATTAATTTTGTGCTCATGGTTGATTACTGTCAGAATGATGTTAGGACTGGTTGGCAACCACTGGCATGCAAACTAAAAGGGTAATATTATGTATTTATTTAATTTAGATGTTTACTTGAGGAATACTGAAGTGATTTACCCCAAAACATTGTCATACAGCCTGTTTTGTTCAATGGAAAGCAAGAAGTTCTGCATGGATGGATGCTTCAGTTTGTGATGCACTTGGTTTTTTTTTTTTAACTAAAACCTTTTATAGAACAAAATGTTCAGCCATGCACATGCTCAGATGTGAGATTGTCTATGAATTGCTTGTATTCACTGCAGGCTTTGATGCTAATCTGGATAGGTCAATAAAAATATCCAAGTTTTAAAAAAAATGAAATGCATAGCATGCCAGAGACTTTTTTTTTTTTTTGTCAGTTTTTCATTTCACCACCCAGATTAGTGGAGTAGGAAAGATTGCTCGACAAGCAATTGTGACAAGTGACAAGTTTACAAGAAATGTGAAATCTCACATCTGAACATGTGTGTGTGTGGCTTTACTCTATAGATATTATAGAGATTAATGGAACATTTCAAAATGATACTATATGTGAAAACAGATAGCAAAAAAAAAAAATACAAAATAATAATAATTAAATATATATATATATATATATATATATATATATATATATATATATATATATATATATATATATATATATATATATATACAGCAATAAAAAAATTCTCTTGTTTATTCAGAACAAATATCAAAATATCCTTAAATCAAGATACATTTACTCCAGAATCAAAATGACATATATTAAATTTTTCTTTTTTTTTAAAGGTGTGAAATCTGAAGTGAGTTTAGGGCTTAAAACAAGAGAAAAACATTAGCTAATAGGTTAAGAAAAATAATCTTGATTTTGTATTTTGATTCAAGAATGTTACTACTGTATATATAAGACATTTGTACTTTTTTTTTTTTTTTGCTGGTTTAGTTAATGAACAGCTGGTGTCTTGATGGTTAAGCTAGTTAAAAAGTTTAAAGGGAATGTCATCCAAAACAACATATGCTGGTGATCAACCGTAATGGTCTTTTCAAGGCAGTTTATCTTGATTATAACTCGTATGAGACCATTTAAAATGACAAAATCTGAAGGAAATCTTTTCTACTATTAATTAAAAACATTTTGTTCCCCTCTAAAGTTTCAGTGGTTCTGAACTAAAGCTGCAACAAGACAAACAATCTCGCTACAACGCTTCTCTGCTAAAGCTTGACAAACATAAGCATGTTTACATGAGCTGCAGGCGTCTTGTTGACAATGGCCTCTTTCCTTTAGTATTATATTTATAACCAACCCATTTGAAGTCTCCTGGTTGGCTGGTTTCTTCAGGCTTTGGCTGGTCGACGGTGGTCACTGGCCAATAGCAGCTGGTGAGTCATCCGCTAACAGCAGAGTGTGGTTCCTGATGCGGTTCGAGCCAGAGCGAGTTGGATCTCACATCTGGTTCTGATGTTCCCGTCTACCTCACCCTGCAGACAGAACCGAATCTGGCTCAGGGGATGACGAACGGGCCCAAAGAGCTCATTACAATCCCTGCTGAACGTCACACTCATTTTAGACTGCAGAACAACAGCCTTTGCTTTCTCCTCTCCCACATCATCAAGAAACAGGAGTCCGTTGGATGACAAACACTCTCCAGTCCTCACCTGTGGGGCTTTGAGAGTTGGTCCAAAACCTGGTCCAGGGCCGGATAATTGGCTGCTTTTCTTCCTCATTCCCTCACACATCTAGTTCTGTTTTTCTCTTCTGTCAATTCTACATTCTCAATGAGCATGTCAGATGAATGCAAAGCATCCTACAAGACATTTATTGCAATTTAATCTGTTTTGTTTTAGAATCCAGTTCACTAAATGCGACGCAGACTTTACCCTGAAGCATGCCAAAGTATGCAAACTATATAGTGATTTTTCTCCTAAGCATCCTAGACTCTTAGGATGGTACTAAACTGTACCAAATTAGGGTTCTTTGGCTTGTAACTATAGCAAAATCCTTTTTGGTGCTAACAGAACCTTTTTTATAAGGTTCCATACAGAATCATGCTTCGAAAGTGTTATACAGTATAGTGCTGTATACTAAAGAACATTTTTATTTATTTATTTTTATTAATATTACAATGTTCTTATATTTATATTACTTATATCAGTATTATACTATTTTTTATACTATTTTTTCTATGGTAAATTATAAATAAAACAGTTTTTTACTCCTCTATCTGCCTGGTTTATACTATCTTGCAGCCTTGTTTATCAGCGCATAAGGTTCATGCTCTTTACATGCAAAAATGTTTTTGCCAAGAGATAAATTAATTTTGCTGTAGTTTATCTAAAATCTGATCCGAAATGTTGGTTCATGAATAATTATTCAGATTAGGACTTCGGAGCGTGGATCACAAATCATACGATTTAGATAGGAACTTCGAAGAGGGTTCATGAATCAATAGAATCAGATTTGGACTTTTGAGAGCCTATTGTGATTAATTGATTAGGATTTCAGAGCAGATTCATGAATCATTTGATTCAGACTGGGACTTCAGGGCGAGGAACACACATCATTTGATCTTCAGAGCTTGGGACTTCGGAGTGTGTATCATGAATCATCTGATTCAAATCAATCGTGAATCACTTTATTTAGATCAGAACTTCAGAGCAGGTTCATTAATCATTTTTCAGATCAGGATTTATGGAGATTATATCGCAAACAATTTTATTCAGATTGGAACTTTGGAAAATCGCAAATCTTTTTCTTTCTTTATTTTTATTAAACAGGGCAAAAAATCTAACCAATAAGGCAAGATGGCTCTACAAACAACAAAAAAGAGAGAAAAAGTAAAGAAAGAAATATACACAGATGCCTTAAAATTTTTATTAAGTGCAGTAACCATATATATATATATATATATATATATATATATATATATGTGTGTGTGTGTATATATATATATATATATATATATATATATATGTGTGTGTGTATATATATATATATATATATATAACTATATATATATGTGTGTGTGTATATATGTATATATATATATATATATATATATATATATATATATATGTATGTATGTACTGTATGTATGTATGTATGTATGTATGTATATATATATATATATATATATATATATATATATATATATATATATATATATATATATATATACATATATATATATATATATATATATATATATATATATATATAGGCATATTGATTATAATTTGTATAACCACAATTTACTACAAATACCAGGGTTAATATTTTATCAAAAAAACATGGTTAATTTTTGGTTACCATGCTCTAACTTTTAACCATGTTGTGTGGTTTATTTTATTTATTTATTATTATTATTATAATTTAGATCTTTCATCCACTTAATTTGTCTTGACGTAACAAGGGAATGGACAACAAATGGACAATTAACCCCTTCTTTGTCAACTGTCCAAATACTATTGAGTCTCTCAAAATACTTTGCTTAAAATGGCTGTAACTCCTTTCACAAAATTTTTATGAAACCACTTTGTTGGATTTGATGTGTCTTTTTCAGACAGCGCTGTATATGGACAAAGCATCTCGTTACATAAAGGCGCTTCAGTAAATGACAAACAAATAAGGAGCTGGATTCTGCCTAAGACTCCACAACTTCTCTAATGAAATGAAAAATTAAAGATCAGTGCACACACGTATTGTGCCATTCAAGCCATTTCATCGCTAGTTATCTCTGGCTTCACAGAGGATGTGTTAAAGCAGACATAAGGCCGTAATATAAGTTTACTGGCCCCTTGATTGTCTCAGCCATCTCATTATGCTTTAAAACAGACATAAGGCCGTGATAAAGGTATAAAAGTACATTTTTGCTTTATTCAGTCATGTGCATCCGTACTCTCATTTTCTTCACAGTAAAACTGCAGTGACAGAAAAAGGATTTATAGGTTATAGTATTACAAAGCCCTGAATCAGACATTGTAATCTGTGCCCGCAAGAAACGTTTTTCATGAGCATGCAATAGTCTGCATATTTTATTTTATTTTTTTACAAATGTCCCTTTAGGGACTCTATAATTGTCTGATGAATATGCTATCATAAAAAAATATGTTAGCTACCATAGATAAAAATAAAGACTTTAGATGACATGAAACTGCGGTCAAAATTGTTACTGTAAAAATGTTGAGCTAGTTTGATGGAGCGGGTGGTGGAAGGGGGTGCAAAGCATCCAATACATATTTAAAGTTGATCTAGGAGTCCTTTTCCATACGCCAGCTTACGTGTAAGCAACAACTTGATTTCAACCATTCGCAGGTTGATTTCACAGAAGAATTTGGCTAAGATTGAACGATAACCTACAAAGAGCTGGCACTGAGCAGAATTTGATATAAACGGGATGTTTGTGCTAAAACAACAGATAACATGTTCATTCTTTGTGAACCCCCTCCCTCTCATTCCTATTGCATGTGTGGAAAACAAGACATATCTGAGATCTGTGCAACACTTCCTTTTGTGAGCTTTTATATCATTGGGGAACTGTAAAAGCAGTTCATATAAAGATGATTCTGCATATCTCAGGAGTAAAGGCCCAGCCCCTCTAGGACTTTTTATGATGTTACTGTCCAGGCTAGCCGGGTCATTAAAATCATTTTACAGTGGAAAAGTTGCTATGACGACACATGCGGTTGAAACATCTGTCAGCACTGTGTACATTTAAAAAAAAAAAACAGATGGGCAGCGTTTCAAACCAGTTCAGTGTTTTTGGGCTGAAACAACACAAATTCCTCTGTGATTTTTCCCTCGAGTATCTTTCAAAAGTGTGCAAAATTATCTAAAGAGGATACATCAACTATTTTGTTTAGCATGAAACATATATTAACACTTGACAGCCTGACGTTCTCAGCTTTAATTGGATTAAACCAGATCTCCTCACTAGTGAATCATGATTATATAACCTATTGGGAAACCTAAACACTAAAATAAAGTACAAAAATACATTACAGCATGACAGACTGTTGGTCCGTGATGAAAGGACAAACTGTGGATCACCTTGATGAGTTACAGGCTCAGCAGATAGAGGTTGAGCAAAAGCATCCAAGAGGAACTGAACACAAACCCACATGAAAGCTGGAAATCTCACTGTGCTACCCATTGGACATATCATCCATCATCCTTCCATAAACATGCATGCCACAAACTTGAACATTTGAACTTTTGGTCACACTTTATTTTAGGGTCCAATTCTCACTATTAACTAGCCATTAACTATGACTTTTGCCTCAATTAACTCCTTATTTGCTGCTTAATAATAGTTTATAAGGTAGTTGTTAAGTTTAGGGTCTTGGGTAGGATTATGGATGTAATGCATTATATGTACTTTATAAGCACTAATAAACCGCCAATATGTTAATAATAGACATGCTAATAAGCAACTAGTTATTAGTGTGAATTGTGTGAACTTTTTTATATATCTATATCTACCACACATCATCTTGTCAAGTATGCTATTTCTATAGAATTTTTATTTTATTTGACTCCGTGCAGCTACTGTATGCTGGAAATGCTTTGACAATGCAAATGTGCATTTTTTTTTTTTTACGCCCCTTAAACAAACTAATTGAGGGAGAGAGAGAGCGAATCCACAAATGTGTACAAAACATTAAACAAACAAGAAATGAGGTGGCAAATGAAGTGTAAAACAGCTGTGCAAAAAAAATAAAAAACCTGGAAATAGTGAGGACTAAAGACAGCGAGAAAAGCTGAGAGGGGGAGTAATCAGTAATATGCAACAGAATACTCTATTAAGTACATTTTAATGGCATAGAAATGTACTGGAAACACTGTATTATTATATATTCACGTTTACTACTAGGGTTGGAATGATTTTTGTTTTTGAAAGAAGTATTTTCTGCTCATCAATTTTCATGTTAGTATTTGGATTATTTGATGGATAGAAATTCAAATGAACATAATTTATTTGAAATGGAAATCTTTTGTAACATTGTACATTTATTTACTGTCACTTTTGATCATTTTAATGCATCCTGGATTAATTAAAGTATTAATTTCTTACTGTATATCAGTGGCGTAGCCATGGGTGTGCCAGGGTGTGCCTGTGCCACCCACATTGGCAGCTGGCACACCTAAAAATAGATGCAGAATTATTTTTTATAGTCTCAATAAAAAATGTTTACTAAACTTGGGCTATTGTTGTTTACTTAGAATATATATATTTTTTTTTTTCGCGACTCGGTTGATTCAGATCGGCACTTCGGAGCCTGTTCGCGACTCGGTTGATTCAGATCGGGACTTCGGAGCATGTTCGCGACTCGGTTGATTCAGATCGGGACTTCGGAGCATGTTCGCGACTCGGTTGATTCAGATCGGGACTTCGGAGCCTGTTCGCGACTCGGTTTATTCAGATCGGGACTTCGGAGCATGTTCGCGACTCCGTTGATTCAGATCGGCACTTCGGAGCCTGTTCGCGACTCTGTTGATTCAGATCGGCGCTTCGGAGCCTGTTCGCGACTCGGTTGATTCAGATCGGCACTCGGAGCCTGTTCGAGACTCGGTTGATTCAGATCGGCACTTCGGAGCCTGTTCGCGACTCGTTTGATTCAGATCGGCGCTTCGGAATATGTTCGCGACTCTGTTGATTCAGATCGGGACTTCGGAGCATTATTGAGATTTTTTAAAATTCAGATCTGGACATCGAAGCAGGAAGTGTTTGCCAAACAGTTAATTGGTGATAAATGAATATTTGGACTTGAGGCTTTTTTACCTGCCGATTCAGCATGTACATGGACCCACACACAAGGTGGACACACTCTAGAAGGGTGTGCCAGGTAGGGTGACCACCCGTTCTGCGTAGCGCGTGCGCGTACAGCGTTTGAAGCCCAATACATGCGTCCCAAATTGAGACTGTGTCACGCATAATCAATGCTTGCTCAAAAAAAGTTGGTCGCTATATCTGGAGTCACCAACCCGTCGATCGCATCAAATCGATCTTGGAAGCATTTTAAGTCGATCGCGAAGATTTTTCAAAATCTGAGAAAAAAAAGGTGTGAGCCTCCGTTGCGAGTTGACTGCGCACGCACCTCCCGAAACAGATGAAACTGTTTTAGACTGAAAACCAGACCGTACAACTGATTTAGACGCGGGTGCCGGTGTGATGAGATGTAGTACTTATATCCGTCTGCTCGGGCATGATTGTTTTAGGCCTGTAATTGATTGATTATTGAGGTAATAGGGATGGCACGGTTCGCTGATAAAAACCCAAACCGTTCGGTTCACCACACACGGTTCGGCACGCGCTTCAACTTAAATCTGACAAAGCATCTGTAATATCATCTGTAATGGCTTGCTATAAATGACACGTAAAAAAACAGGCTTCAGCTTATAAATGTTTCTGTTGATGCATGCGCATTCTGGCTTCCCAGACATTACAAAACATGGAAAAAAAAACCCCCTGGACAAATCATTCACTCTTGTTCAACGCGATTGCTGTATATGAGCCGTAATGTATTCCGTCATAACCTGGGTGCTGCTGATATCTGTGTTTAAACTAAACTCATTTAAGCTTTGTCAGTTTAAACATTTAAGAGCCAGAGGCAGCGAGTTCGCGCGCGCAGTGAGAAGATTTGTGCATGCGTATGGCAAGCCAAAAGGGTCAGAATTACGCCTAGATTAAACGCGTTTGCATACAAAACGCCGTTTTTTACGGCGTTTAAAACGGTATTAGCACCGTCAAATACGCCGTCCTTATAGCAGACGCCGTAAAAAACGCGCGTAAACCGTAAAAAACGCCGCAAAAAACGGCGTTTTAGTGTTTGTAAAAAGCGCCGCTTTTAACGCCGTCGGCTTGCCACAGGACGCCGTAAAAAACGCCGTTCTGAATGCACAAAAGCGCGCGTTATTTACGGCGTTTTCCTTGTAGTATAATGAGCCACGCTCGCTGATTTCCACAGCCAGTAATAATGAACTGTTCTCATCCAATCAATGATGACCTGACTCAGACCAGACTAGTTTACATCCGAGTTCGATTGTTATTTTAATCACTCGATTGGTTGGTTGGTTGATATGAAGATGGCCAGGAGAATCTTTATTTTGCGTTGTCAGCAGAAGCTGAACAATTGCACTCGACAGCTGACAGAAGATTCTGGTGTACTACAATCAACTTTAGTGAGGTAAGGATTGCTTTGTTTCAGATTATATAAAACATGGGCGCTGTCCTGCAACCATTTTTCTCCAACTGCAATTAAACACACCTGATTCAGCTAATCAAGCCCTCAACAGCATACTGGAAACTTCTAGTCCGGTGTATTGCAAGTTGAGCTAAACTCTGCAGGACAGTGATCTTCTACGACTGAGTTAAGACACCCCTGTTTCTGAACCTTGGATTTGTGTGCTGTCTTTAGCACTAAGTTGAATGCTCTTATTCTATTCTTAATTATCTCTTTTATTATATTGCTGAACATTTTGCATCCTGAAAATTCAGTACTTATAAGTGGCTTTCTTTTTTTTTAAGGCTAGAAACAATGTAGAGAAGCATTGAATGGGCGAGAGGAAGGCTGATCACTGCACCAGAAGCAGACGAGTTACTCCAAGATCTCAATGAATATATAGCAGAGGTACAAAAGCATAGGCAGCATGGACAACAAGGTAAGTAATTTCTAAACTATTTGTCTTCTGTCTAAACCCTCTAGCTATAGCTTTCAAAATGTCTGTCTAGCAGGTTCTAAGTATAAAAGATCCCATATTAACTTTTAGTGAAGATTAATTGAAATGGTGAACTGAATTTATTACATTAGCCATTCTGACAAGATTATCTCTGATTGAGATAAAAAATCTTAGTACATTTTAAAATCCTTTTTTTTTTTTCTTTTGGCCTAATATTGTATAAACTATTGTGGCCTAAAGCAGATCATAGATTTACAATAATTTATTGTTGCAGCCAGTTCCAGTTATCAGGCTCCACTCTGATCGAGGTGCACCCCATTACAGCATCACCAGAGAGCAACTTTCTTTTCTGAGGACATGTGGTTTTAGTCTTCCTTCAATAGCAGAGATTCTGCAAGTGTCTCTGGCTACCGTCAAACGCCGCATGGAAGTAAGTTTGGTTTTAGAATTAGCTTTTTATGACTTGTCATGCATGAAAAGAGCATTTAGAATGAATTGTTCAAAATTAGTTTAAGCAACAATACTTATGTTTACATGTTTGTTCCAGGAGATTCCATTTGAATCGCTCTCTGACTTAATCTGAAATAACCGATGTAGATCACAGACATTGTGGATGGAAATGACCAGCTGGGATCGGAGGCTGTCAGGGCACAGTTACGGGCAGGTGGAAATCGTGTACAAAGACACAGAGTACGCAGGAGCTTGGTTCAAATTAACCCAATTGCAGCAGCACTACGGGCCATGTCACAAAGACCACACAGAAGGTTGTACAGTGTTGCTGGTCCAAACTCCCTGTGGCACCTAGATGGCAACCACAAATTGATAAGGTAGATATCAGATTTTTATTTTTATTTTATTCACGTGGTAACAACCCTATTATGACTAATTGAATCAAATGAAATGTAAGAAAATGGAAAATATTATTTGTTAAGGTACCAGCACAATAACACGCACAGCAAGATATCCTCTAATTATCATTAACAATAAAACCACAGAAAGTATTGATGTAATTTTGTTTTTTTAACTAAATAAAATTGTGTATGATTGAACGGATGAACCCGTCATAGATTGTCACTGGCAAAAGGGATACATTAACCTCATGATTCTGCCCCTTCTAAGGCTAAGGAAAAGCATTGCAGTGGCAATGACAGGGTTTTGTGAGTACTGCATAAACTAAAGAGTTTCTGGAAAAAAAATGTTTGGATTTGGCTGTTTTTGCAGCAAATGACAATCAAATGTTAAAGGGATTGTTCACTCAAATGAAATTCGTCACATTTACTCACCCTTAATATGTTCAACACTTGTATGAGTTTCTTCCCTTGATCACAAAAGAATACACTAAAAAGAACGCTGGTAGCCATTGACTTCCATAGTATAAATACTATGAACTTTGAAAGTTGACTTGTCTTTTAATGTCTCTTTTTTTTATTTTTTTATTTAAAAGCCATTTTTCTCTTATGTTTTAGATGGAGAATTGTCATTCATGGTGTTATAGATGGCTACAGTCATCTCATAGTCTTTCTCCATGCCTCAAACAACAACCACAGCAGCACTGTAATGCCTTCTAGGGTCAGAACAGACCATGGAGGAGAAAACCATGATGTCTGTGTGATGTTGAACATTTTCAGGGGCTCAGAGAGAGGCAGCGCAATAAGAGGCAGGAGCGTTCACAACTAAAGAATTGAGAGGCTCTGGGGTGACATGTGGCGGGGATTGACTAATGTATATTACAATCTCTTTCACTTCCTGGAGGCTGAAGGTATCTCTGACATAGACAAAGAAATGCACATATGGGCTCTTCACTTTGTCTATGTGCCGAGGATCAACAGGTGTTTATCAGCCTTTACTCAACAGTGGAACAACCATGGGCTGAGAACAGAACAACACCAGACACCCATGCAGATATTTGTTCGAGGCTGCCTGGAACAACAAGGACAGCGAACCACTGCAATGGAAGAGATCTTTGGCAGAACAGCTGGACCAGCAGATGAACCTGTTCTTCAGGCACCGGCAGCAGAATCAAGCTTGCAGGAGGCACCAGTGTTTGACTGGCCAGAGGGAGTAGCTGTTCCTCAAAGTGACTTCACATTGGAGAGTGCTGCCTTAGAGCAACTTGTTGCACAAATTAATCCACTTGGTGGTTCAAGGGGACAACTCAGAGTGGATGTCCTTCAAAACATTTTATCTCTTTTGATGTCTCTGAATCCCCAACATTAAAGAAAAATAAATGGTTATTTCTGTAATCACAGATTATGGTCACCACTGACTAATTATATGGACACTGAATTTTTGGTGAGCCAACCACTGAAGTTTGTCGTGGGTGTGGATAGATCCACTTGAAGTTATATTTTGAGTAGCGGTTACAATATTTAAGTATGGTTAAAGGGTTAGCTCACCCAAAAATTAAATTTGTCATTAATTACTCACCCTCATGTTGCCCCAAACCTGTAAGACCTTTGTTTGTCCTCAGAACACAAATTAAGACATTTCTGGTAAAATCCAAGGATGATCCACATAAGCAGCAACGGTACTGCATCTTTTGATGTCCAGAAGGGTATTAAAAGCCATTGATAGTGTTTCAACAATAATATTATAAAGTGACGTGAATAGTTTTGGTGCGCAAAAACAAAACAACTTTTTCAACTATCTAGTGAAGGACGATCTCTGAACAATATTTCACGAAGCTTCAATTCTTTATGAATCTTGTTTAGAATTAATCTCATATTTCATCTAAAATATCTATCATTTGTGTTCTGAGAACTAACGAAAGTCTTACAGGTTTGGTACATTATGAGGGTGAGTAATTAATGACAGAAATTTCATTTTTGGGTGAACTAACCATTTAGGATGGCATGAAATTTTAAAGAAACATCACCAATAGCATGTTCACCATTTGGAACTTGAAAATAAAAGTTTCTATTTCCCACATTAAGTGTCCTCTGATTTACTTATACATCACCAGAAAATATTTACCGGAATTGTCATTTAAAAATGTAAAAATACTTTTTTGGATTATTAAAAATTATTTTTTATATTTCATAAGAACATCCATTTTATATAAAATACTAAAGGTATACTTGAGTTATTAAAGCCAACATTCCTCTCATCTTCTGTAGTTCTTGCATTCCTTGGTGCAGGGGCTGGGTAGGTGGGTTTAAACGCCTCTATTTCATCTGTCAATCACATTAAATACTCAGTGATTTGTTTACAAAGATATGAACAGTAACATTTTACTTAAAGGTATAGTTTGTCATAAAATTCCTTTGTTCTGCTGAACACAACACATTTGAAAATGTCAGAAACCAAACTAAACAGATCTTATTCCTCCATAGTACTTATGTTTCCTACTATGGCAGTCAAAGGGGGATGAGATCTGTTTGTTAAATGACATTATTTCAAATGTCTTGTGTTGAGCAGAACAAAGGAATTTATACAGGTCTATAAAAACCTGTATAGAAGGGTTTAGAATAAATGATGTGAGAATTTTTCATTTTTGGGTGAACCATCCCTTTAATCATTCAGGATTATTGAATATGACATAATTAGTGCAGGGGTGTCCAAACTCTGTCCTGGATAGCCACTGTTCTGCAGAGTTTATCTCCAACTTACCACAACACAACTGCCTGGAAATTTCCTGTAGGTCTAAAAACCTTGATTAGTTGGATCAGGTGTGTTTAATAGGGGTTGGAGCTAAACTCTCAGGACAGTGTCCCTCCAGGAGCAGGATTGGACAGCCCTGGCTTAGTGACTTTAAAATGTTAATTAAGTTTTAGAACACTTAGCCTACACCTTCCCAAAGCCAAGAGATCCTTTTAGGGCAAGGATTTTAATTTAGTTAGGCAGTTTAAATTAGTTTAAATTTGTGTATATTACATAGCTACTATTCTGGACTGACTTCAGTCTTTGTTAAAATGTATCTATCCTTAAAGTTCTGTGTAAGTCAAAAAATGTTCTTTAGCGACTATTTGAAGTTAGACTCTTCTCATTTTAAATTTCTTCTTAATTAAGGCTACTACTACCTTGCCAAATTTTATAATCACAAATGTAAATTTTCAAAGAAGAGAGGTTAGAGTAAGACATTAAATCATTAATTCAAATGGCTGATTCATTCAATGAGGAATAAAGTGAATCATTTAATACCAAAGGCTGCTGTTGCTTGAAGAGGACATTGTTCTGCTGTGGCTTTGTTTGGACTCTTTTTGTCAAAATAGAGCAAAATGAGAAAATAGTTACAATTTTAGTTACTATTAATAGTAAACTCGCTCAAAATACCGTACTTGTTATATTGATTCAGTTCAATAAACATTTGCAAAGGTCCTGCTATTAGGAAAAACCCTCTTCCTCGTGTTTTAATTAACTGTATGTCATAAAATAAATTATATTGCAATTATTTACGAACAACATTTATTTTAAATGCTAAGCCTATAACTTATTTAAAGCAAAACTAAAATCTGAACTTTCTCCTCTCATTTCCATGAGTTAATCGTGACATAGTGTAACATTTGGTTGATAAACTATATACCTATTTATTATGTAAATAATGCTTTTTACTTCTCTTGTGTACTTCTTTGTACTAACGAAGCATTTATTTCATATTAGTATATTACCCTTGTGATTACTCACTGGAGTAATCTAGATACTGTTTTTTGAGTGGCTAGTATGATCCAGCAGTTCACTTCTGGGCTGAACTCCTGTGGCCAGTTGTGGGAGGTGGTGGTTAATAATTTGCTTTTTAGCAAAAGTGCCAAGTGGAATGTTATGACCAAGAGGAGCCTACCTGAAGGATTCCATATGCTTCAACCTGTGCCCTGACTCTCTACCTGCCAAGAGGTGTGTCAGAAGAAGAGGAATTCAGGGAATTAATGCTCCTTGCAATAAAAGGATCTCTCGGATTTGGGAAGGTATAAGCGTCACCTTTTTTTTTCTTTTTTTTTTGTTTCCTTTCAGCTCTGTAAAAAATTGTGGGGAAAGATCTGAATGTATTTGACTGTTAAATAATAAATCAGAAAACAAATTTGGTGTGGAAACTTGGCACTTTTATTTCACCAACATTCCAGAAGACCTAAACACAGACATTGATTCACATGACCTAAAATTAAAATGACTACTACAACATCTTAACATATTTACATATTAAAATAATGACTATTAAAGTATTAAATTTTTTTAAAACTATTAAAGGCACTTATTTGGGTCTATAAAAATGTAAAAACATGACCAACTTTCCCAAAAAAAAATTTGTATGTTTTGGGGACAGTTTTTTTTTTTTTTGGAGTCAAGAAATAAAAACATGAAAGTAATAATGTATAACGGGACATACTCTAAACAAATTTGAAAAGGTTAGGTCTATGTTTTGTCCATTTAATGAAAGTGAACCAGTTTCATCTGTTGGCCCAGCTCTTCTGCCAAATATTTTTTGCATAATTTATTGCATAATAAGTTGGATCCTTGATGACTCTACAAGGGGAAAGAATAAATGTTTTACTGAGAAGTTCTTAAAAAGCATGAATTCATTTTATACCATTTCTTTAAACCAGTGGTTCTCAAACTTTTTATACCAACCACTTCAGAAAATATTTGGCTCTCCAAGCAGCACCATAATGAGCAACATTACATTTCAGCAGCGTAGGCCTAACTATTCAGCTACAGCTCTGCACAGTTTTACACGAGGCAGTTTTATTTATTGTTGTCAGCCACTTCAACATTGTAAATACACAGTTTGAGCATTAACACTGTACTGTGCTTACATACCGGTAAATGAAAAAAAATTATTGAATTAAAATGTGTTGTACCAAAAGTGAAATAAAAACTGTACTGTACTTAGATGTAAAACAACAACAACACAACCAAAAAAAACAACTTTACTCAAATAAAGATCAAATTAAAATTTATTAACGTTCATTAATGTTTCATTTAGTGATTCCTCTTCGTAGCACTAGAGGGAGCCTGAGTACCACTAGTGCTACTCGCAACACACTTTGAGAACCACTGCTTTAAACAATCTTTAATTCATTTAAATTGTACTGACATTTGCGATTATCCAGAAAACACGAACAGAGTATCACGACTCAGATTTGCTCAAAATAAAAATGTAACAGGCAAATATAAAATAATGTGGCACCGACCGAGCAGTTTTAATGAGCAGCATTACAATTGGCCGATTGGAAAACCGTTCATACGTACTGGCTGTATGAATCAGTGGGCGTGGCTCATTATACTATTAGCAAAACGCCGTAACGCGTTCTCTGTGCAACCAAAACGACGTTTTTTACGCCGTCATATGGCAACATGAACGGCGTAAAAAACGGCGTTTTCATACACACTAAAACGCCGTCAAATACGGCGTCACTGGCGTATTTTCGCACGTTTTTTACGGCGTTTGTTATCACAACGACGTATTTTGCGGCGCAGATACTGTTTAAAACTCTGTATTTGACAGAATATTTATTTATTTTTTGTTGTTGTTTAGAACTTACTTAATTTAGTTATTTAATTTATTTTGTTGTGGAGGCAGCATCTTTATTTTCAGTTTAAGTTTTTAATCTAATAGATTTGTTTTATTTTTATTTAAATTTTTATTTTATTTCATTTGAGCCTTTAAAAATTTTTAGCTAACAACATAGCAGCACTGACATGCACATGCAATTGTTTTATGTCACCCACATGCACTTCTCTCTGCTGTTAAAAAAAAATGTTTTTTTATATTTTATTTATTTGAGTGACAAACGGTTTGATTTTATAATTATTAGACTATTATTATTGTTGTTGTTATTTCGTTTTGTTTGAGAAACGGAAAAATTAAATTAAGCTAGATGTTTTTTTCGTGGGTAAAAACAAATAAGCAAATAAACTATTCTTTAATATTTCTTTCACATGCTTGGGCGGCGTTAGGCCCATTTTTAGTCCGATTATTATATATTATTGACTATACATTGCTATCTTTACCTGAATCGAGCCGTGCGTCGCATCGAATCTTTGGGCGTGGGGTATATTCCAGGCTTTAAGGAATAGGCTGCGCTGAGCGTGGGTGTGAGGCTAGGACAATGCAGATAAGAAGCCCAGACGCCACCGACCCTAGAAGTGCAGTGTTGCTCTTTATATGAGATCTATATTTGCAAGAAATATAGTCGCAACAGCCAAACAATATGAAGAAACGATGTGACTAAATTGCAGAGCTGTATCAGATGAACTCTTATTCTGCTTTAGGACAGACAGTGAAGACAGGCTGAGTTGAAAAGTGGCGTTTCAGGGCCGCTCACGCACAAATGCATAAGCTCATTTTTATCCACAAACAAAAAAATACGAAAAATATAGCTTCATTTTCGTTTTTCCGTTTTTCAGACAGAACGAAATATTAATAATAGTGATGTAATAATAATAAAATCAAACTGTCACTCCTCTTTTTTTCTTTTTGTAACTGGTTTGATTTGATCATGTCATATCCTCTTGGTCTGAATGCAGTTATTGGATAGAATATTGTAGTAAGATTGGAGATTAATCCAAATAAGCATGACGTTACAGTAAAAATATTACTATACATTTAAAACAGTGTATTCTTCGAATTTCAGTAGCGTGCAGATGCTCTTTTATGTCAGGACCACGGCGACAGCAGCTTGGACAATCGCTTCGCTTGCTCACATTATGTAATCTATAACTGGAAAATCATACTGTTTTTTATGAAATGTTGTTGAGAAAGAAATGTGTCGTTTTAAGGACGTAACATCTCGTTATTACGAGAAAATATGCCGTTTTAACTAAACAACTCATTATTATCATGAGAGCGGAAAAAAATGATATGTGTGGAAGCAATGCCTCAACGTATATTTGTTTGTTAAACAGCAAATAAACTCCCCTGTATACCAGAATCAGTTTGGAGCGGGGCTCGAACCAGCGGTTGTAGCGGTGTATAGTGGTCAAAAAGACTAGGACCATTGCCTCCAACTTCTGTAGCTGCACAGCTTTTACACACTCTCTGGTCGACTTCCGTTATCATGTATGATTTCTTGTATTGGAAATTAAATGACTCAAAGCAAATTTCGAACCAGCACTTATGTATATACAAAAAAAGGTATTTGGGTAGTAAATGATATATAAACTAGTGTTTGTAATTGTTAAATAATTAACAGTTACATTCAAGTAGGATAAAGATGTGTAATCGGCCTATGTTCAATGTTTGTAGCTATTAAAATATATAAAAAGTTACTTAATATTCCTATCAGTTCACAGGCACTTCTTCCGCTTAAACGATCTGTGGTAAATTAGTCTGGTCTGGTTCTGTTCGTCTTTGATTGGGTGAGAACAGTTCATTATTACTGGCTGTGGAAATCAGCGGGCGTGGCTCATTATACTACAAGGAAAACGCCGTAAATAACGCGCGCTTTTGTGCATTCAGAACGGCGTTTTTTACGGCGTCCTGTGGCAAGCCGACGGCGTTAAAAGCGGCGCTTTTTACAAACACTAAAACGCCGTTTTTTGCGGCGTTTTTTACGGTTTACGCGCGTTTTTTACGGCGTCTGCTATAAGGACGGCGTATTTGACGGCGCTAATACCGTTTTAAACGCCGTAAAAAACGGCGTTTTGTATGCAAACGCGTTTAATCTAGGCGTAATTCTGACCCTTTTGGCTTGCCATAATTCTGACCCTTTTGGCTTGCCATACATGCGCTCATCCGAAGCGCGCAAACCTGCGCCTCAGCACGCGCGCAAATATAAGATCTATATTGAGCAGCTACAATTCATTTTAATCCTATAATTATGCATTATAATTTATTTAAAGTGAATAAATTGTAATGAAAAATAAACATAATGAAATAGCTAAAGTTCAAAATTATCGTATTTGGAAGAAAATTATTACATTTAACAATTAACTACATTTTGACACGACTTGCAAATTAACACTAGGAGTATGGTTGGACAGAAGCAGTGTGACAAAAATACTATCCCATAATTTTGCACAGTAATCTGACAATAAATGTGTCACACCCAGATTTTCATACGCACACCCAGAGTCTCTTTTCTGGCTACACTACTGCTGTATATGATGCTTCCGACAGCTGTAGACAGCATGGCAGCTCACTTGCTTTTGCAACAAAGAACAGGGCTATGCAAAATGCATGACGGTGAACTCTATGTGAGAAATGTGAGCGGTCATGGGAGTGCAGTTGCTATATTATTTGTTCATTTTGAATGTTTGAATGGTGCTGTGAGAGTGAGAGAGGCCGGATTTACTGCATCTCCTTCTGGCAAAGATGAAATGGATTAATAAGTGTGTCTTCCTTCCCAACAGCTGCTTGAGGACATGAGATTTACAGACCGATGGAGAAAGAATCACGAGATTCAATGGGAGATAAAAAGTTCAAGTTCACAACAAGAGAATTATCTCTTTCTCTATCTTACAGTTCATACATCTTGTAGACTTTCTGATATCCTACTGTTTTACTTTCTTAATACACCTTATTAAGGTCTGGTCTTATTAAGAACTATTTCAGACAAATAATCGTCTCAAAATGTAGTAACTTTCTCCAGCTTTGAAAAGTATTTCCTTTTTGGCCAATGAAACACCCTTTTTTATGGTCCAATCAGCTACCAAAGAATAAATTAAAGTCCCACCTTGCAATTTTTCTGAATTTGATTTTATTTCCTTTAAGAAAACTTTTATTCATAACATTAACAAACATAGTCATCAGATTATAGTTAACTTCGACATATAAGCAGTTCATTAAACCATTATATCTTTGTAAGATGATTTTTAAAAGGCTTGTTTGATGATGGTTTTTAACCATATAATGCATTGCAATTCAATGATGATTGAAAGATGAACAAATAAACTTTCCTCAAAAGCCCAATACATCATATTTCTCAATAAAATGATTTATAATCTAGAAAACCTACAGTAAGTGGCTTCAATATGATTAATTTTTAAATATTACTAACAGTATAAAAGTTGTTTTTACTATATGAAATAAAAGGGGGGTGTTTTACAGGACTTTTATTTGCTAAAAAATCAGTTGGATGACAGAAGGCATGTATTAGAATGTGTACAATGGGTTTTTCAGCAATATTCGCATATTTGAATATTTAAAAAAATGAATATGGTTTGTTATATTTAAATGTACAATCTGGTCATCAGTTCGTCTGATACATTTGCGAGTTTTGTCATATACGTTATGACCGATCTCAAGCAGAACTTCACTGACACATTACTCAAATTCTCAAGGGCCGGATACGTTTTCATTTTACCTCATGGTTAAAAGCTATACTTATCTTAGAACAGGTGTGTGTACGGGCCGAACAGGTGTTTGCACATTATTTTGTGGGTGTGATAAAGACTATGATTTGTGACAGTGGAGACTAGCATCAGCAGAACTAAGATTGTGAAGAAATTGCATTAGAACATGAGAAATATTGAAAGTTGTTTCCACTATTCAGTCTTGGGAGACGTTTATATGTATAATTGTACAGCATGTCTTTGTGTTTGTGTGAAAGACAAATAATCTTTTTAACAAATTCTATGTGAGAGTAATGACAAAACAACAGATCCGTTCATTTGCAAATGCTCATATTGTGCTTGTACATTCTGTCCTAGGATTTGATTCGATAATGTCAGAGTTTATGAGGAGACATTTGCCATCTCAGCAGTGGTTTGCACACAAGTTTGAAATATGGTACACTTTTCTGTTTTACAAGATGTTCTTAGATAGGAACGATCACGTCAACGCTTCTGAAGAAAACATTGCAATTTACGACTCTGGTTACAATCTCAACCACTGTTGGTGAGTTTAACTTCATAATTTTTTAGATAGCATACTGTGGTACTACTCTTTCTATTACTTTAGCATACAGTATATCCTGTGTGTGCATAGAGTGTATGTAAGCGTATGGAAATGGAAGGTCAAACTGAGCACATTACACATTCAATGCAATGCAATGCTCTTGACCGTCCATTTCCAGTGGGGCTGTTGAAAAAAAACATTATCCAATATTTTTTGCTTTTTTCTTCAGATCATTTGATGGGAATAACTAAACTGCAAGGGGAAAAAAAGAAAGAAAAGGGAAAAGAAAAGCAGCTGTATGAACTATTTTGAAATTAAATATATTTTCTCAATCAAAATGTTATGGCATTTGCTGCATTCAACATGCAATGCAACATGCAATACAATGAATTGATTTATACTGTATTTGTGTGCTGCTTTACAATATATATATTTTTTAATACAGCTTTCAAGCTTTTTTATGTTTTTAAAAGAAGTCTCTTAAACTCACCAAGGCTGAATTGATTTAATCAATAATACAGTGAAACAGTAATACTGTGAAATATTATTTACAATTGTAAATAATGTTTTTTTTTTTTTTTTTTTACATATTTTTTAAATGTCATTTATTCATTTGATGCAAAGCTGAATTATCAGCATCATTACTCCAAGTCTTCAGTTTCTCTGTCTATAGATCCATCTAGCCTTCCATCTATCCATCCATCCTTAAAAATGTCAGTTTATTATTAATTTATTATTCATTTCAACTCATTTCCTTTCATTCTAATTTGAATAAAAAGTTTGCATTCAGTTTGCAACCATAATTCAAATCAAAATCTTAATTTGGTTATGAATGGGACACAACCACTTGGTCTACATTTTCGAAATTCATAAATCTTTACGTTTTGACATAAGCAGCAGCAGCCACTGTATTTGGGGGCATGCCTTCTTGTGCATCTTCTCAGGTGTTTTCTAGAGATTCATCATCAAGCGTGCTTCTTTAATAACCCTAGAGCTGAAATATCACTCTGATTCCTCTGCAGGCTCCCATAATGACATTCTCAGACAGGAATATGGCTGTGCGTGGAGGAGCGGTGGCTTTTGCCAGATTTGCACTCGGCTTGTCCCGTTTATCAGCAGATTTATAGATGGAGTGGAAAAGCCCCCTCATTCCTACGCAGATGTCTGGCCAATCACCATAATACTTTCATCTCACGTTACTCTGCCATCGAGTCTACTGCCACATATGCCCACCCGCTGCGTAAGCAAGTACACACATCCATGTTAATATTCAGCAGAAGGAAAATGACAGTCATATAGTGAATATTACTTTCGGCATGCACTAACAACTAGCTTCCCAAACGACATCTCTCGCTCTCTTTCGAGGCCTTCATCAGTCTGTGTTTACAGAAAGATTTCCAGCATTAACTTGAATGTTTTGTTGAAAACGGAGTGCTTTCTAATGCTACATTTACGGCAAATTTTGTTATGCAAACCAAGATGTGAGATCAGCGCTTTGATTTATAATATTTGGGCTCCATAAAGTCTTTTTAATTTTGGATGGGATTTTTGAATGACAGCGAACGTTTTTGGAGCTTTAAACTGTAGATTGTATTATCGCTTCTGGCTCGAGCATTTATGATTTTGTGAAAGCCTACTCCCCCTCCTGTTTCCAACCTCTCTCACTGTCGCACACAGACAAACAGCGATATCCTCGTCTGGAATATTCTTCACTGGTCTGATGAGAATCCAACCGACGAGATCCGTGAAGAGTCAGAGGTCATTGTCTCACGCAGAGAAAAGCTCTGTTAGAAAGAGGGGGAACCAGAGGACATATGCTCAGTGTCCACAACAACGCCAGCATCTGGAGTTATCATGGTTTACATCACAGACAGATCGTTTTTCTAAAAACATGACTTTTTAAACGTTTTTCCATATATGGATATGTACAACACAGAACAGTCAAGTAAAAATGTTGTAATACAAGAAGTTATGTCACAGTTTGGCCAGAAACACACTCCAAATGCACAGTCATTCCAATTTTGCTATCAAATATCCTTCAAATATCATTAAAACAAATATATTGTATTTAAGGTGTAACCGAATGTAAGATCTAACCAAGGGGTGGAATGAATGTAATAACTGCATCGTCCGGCTGCAGAATGCATCTTACTTCATGAATAACTCCTAAAACTCACAAATCATTATGCATTCATTCACTTCTGGTTCATTGTGCTGAAGACAATGAGCTTTTTGAATGGGTTTCTGATTAAATGTCTGAAATAAAGTCTGTGTTTATCAAAAGCTAAAGATATTTTCACATTTCATTCTACAGCAAATAAACATAAAATATATTAATAATATGCTAATGAATGAAATTAATTGGCGATTGCTGACAAAACACTTTTTGAGGTTGTCTGCGAAATTAAATGTTATCACACAGAGCATGAAAACTCATCTACTCACTAGTCACTTTGAACATTTCATTCTTATAACAACACTCTTGAAAACTCTAATAATGCAGATTTTCCAATTTGTAGATTTTAAATGAAGACTGGATGATGGCATGTGACCATGTTGTCAACAGCCTATGTTAAGGTCTTCTGAAGAATATCATTAAAACATGCAGGAATCATTAACATTTGTTCTATTTTCTGCATAATCCAAAAGCCATTCAAAAGTACTGTTCTGACAGAATATTATGTATATATTGTATACTGTATATAGTCCATAGGGCCAATAATAGTACTCATAAATGAAGGAACAATATATATGGTTAAGAACCAGAATCCATTGTGTTACAAAACTTATGACATCTGGACAAAACCCAGAGAATATTCAAGGCTTTTGAGAACTGATGAGAAAAAAAACATTTCTGTAACCCATTAATCAGACATCTCTAATTAGGCATACACCAGTTTTGCAAGTACAAAGCCATTTAACAGTATTCATTGGCCCTTGTAACTCCTACAGATTTATTGGATTTAAATCAATATATCTTCAGCAATATTGCGAAGCTGCTGAAGTATTTTTTTCATAGCTTCTTCAGGATGCAGTATGTCATTTTTATCACAAGGAGGCACTCCAGATTGAACCAAGACAGACAGTGGGACTGTTGGTTTCAATTCTCTCAAAATAAAACAAGAAGTGGCACTTCAGAAGGGATCGCCTAGCATGAGGAACTGCATACAAATGGAACAAATGAATAAGTAAAAACAGATTGTCAGATTAATTAGCATGTCACACGGTTAGCTTGAGGCTATAGGTCAGTGGACGAATTGTCCAAGATTGCAGCATAGTAGAGCAAGCTCCCCCCCTCCGTATCTTCATCTCAACAAAATTTAGAGCACACTGACCCAACAATCTTAATTCGATAATACGGGAAGGTGCTCCCACCAGGGTGTATGTGTTACAGTGCAATACTCATAAACCCAAACGCTGTAACTACCCTAGACTGTTGAGCACAAGACTATTAAGCGTTTAATCAGATTAGGGGAGATGGGTTAATATCCCTCTCATGGAGAGCTAAATATAGCATATTCAAAGTGCCGCTTAACGAGAGGATAACATTAGCCCTGCCCAGCCCCCTCTACGTTACACGCCCTCAGACCCAATTTCTCATCCAGCTGAACCCGGAGGGCGAGCTAAGCTAGCGTACGTATGTCAAAGCAAGAGCTAAACTGTTTAGTCTCCTATTAACATAGATGTTAGCTAAGTTAGCTTTCTTTGCCTCATAGCTAAAGTAACACTCAACACTGAAAAACCTTGCTACTGTATGTGTACTGCATTAAGCCAACTAGGACTTGTTATAGCACTTGCATATCATTCCTCTTTTGTTGATTTTGATAGCTTCCATTGCCTCATTTGTAAGTGGCTTTGGATAAAAGTGACTGCTAAATGACTAAATGTAAATGTAAATGTAACACTCACTGTTTATTTTCATGCATTATAGCATGAACTTTATTTGAGTTTCCTGAAAATCAAACTCCATGACTTTGTTGATGTATGCGCAACATGAACTATTGAACTATTTAAGAATTATTTAAGCTACAAGAACTCAGCAACAGTAAGCTATATTTTTTGACAAATGACTCATCCTCAGCCTTTTTGAGCAAGAATGTTATTTTTCTTTATAAAAGTGCAGAATTTTATCTTCCAACATAGAGGGAATATTAATAATATTTGTCTGAATCACAGTATAAATATTAAAAGCATCTCGTTTGAACCAGCCTAAATTGGTCTATTGATTTCCCAGAATGACTTTTAAATTCCAATTCAGTTTTGGATTGAAGTAGTAAATAAAATGCCTATTTTCTATTTGAATTTAAAATGCAAAAAGGTAGAAATAAAATGCAAAATATTTTTATAGGCCTGTATCAGCATATCAATTAAAAGTTTGCTGAATTGATTTGAAAAAAAAAGCTTGAAATGCCACCTATCGAAATATGTATTCCTATGTTACCATTTAACTTTTGTGCACCAGGGTGGAAGAACACTGTATTTCCCACAATGCATTGCCTTTGTTGACTTTCTTAGAATTACAGTTCAGTAAATTCCTCTTTTTGCCATTTCATTTCAACTTCTCATGCGGTCTGGCCAACTCGATTCAAATTTTCAGATTACGTAACTCTAAATTTTGCAAAACTGTGCAAGACCAGGCGAATGTCAGCAAACCAACTTAGGCTGGTTTAATTGGTATTTTTTCCCCAATTAGTGGAAATATGGACAGTGGAAGGAAGATTAAAAGAGAATGTGTGAGACAACCTTTAGATAGCAGCACATATCACAAGTTACTAAATATAAATATAAGTTTTTTACCCAAGTCAAGTGTGCTATAGTAGCAAGTCCTAATGAGAAAGTACAAAGGGGAGAAAGTAAATGAGGTAGAGTTGGGGACAGCTGGAGCAATATCCTGTCCACGGCAACATGACGTAGGCTGCGATAAATCTTCTTGCACTGTGTATTGCTTAGCTAACAGTTACAGGTCTGTTGAGAGACGTACTGTCGCCAAAGTGCATTAAACGCTGAAGAATATATGTAGAAATTGTTAAACTGGTCGATTTTTTTTTTTAGTTTACTGACAAAATAATCAATTTATAGCACCATTTATGTCTGACTTGTTCATGCAAGTAAGTGCTAGTTTTCAAGCATACTATTAACCAGCAAAACCATACAAAACACAGCAAATGCTAATCTTATCAGCAGGTCATGTATGTCGTATGCTGTGCATTGGTTTTGTTAAAACCGCACAACAGGAAGAGATCATCTATAGACAAACAACAAGAGATCAGGGTTAAACAGTGGCTTGTGCGATGTTTTGTTGATAACAAACATCACTGAGCCAATGTAACTTTTAAAATCACCATTTAATGAGTCATTCATGTTGGAAAATACATGACACATATTGACAGTAGTGAGCTCAGAATATCACATCTGAATTCACATACAAGTTTAATTTAGAAGATAAAACACACATAGACTGAGACATTCACACTTGTGTGGGCACCCAAATGCAATGACTCGAAATGAAAATTTACACTAACGTTTGTTGAGAATTTGCTGCACTAATGCTCAGTCGGGTCTTTGGACTCATAAAACACAACAGTACTTTTCACAGCATTAGAGTAAGGTCCTAACCAAGACCTTAGCACAAACATCAAAATGTACAAAAATAGCAGAATCAGTAGAAAAATAAGAGATATGATTATATGCGAGTATGTTATGGGAGGAACGTGTCCATCTTTGTATGATCAGTTAGGGAGAATTTATCCCTAAGTACATGTGACATTCTCAAGCCCTGTCCCAACTTGCTGTTCTGTAGATCTGTGGCAACCTTCATATGAATGTGAGCATAGAATGCCCCCACCCCTTTGATCAGTATGCACCTTTATACTACTACCAGACAGTATATGCAGCATTGCATCACCAGAGTGTAGAACCAACTGAGGACAGCCAGGGCTTAGGGTATCCTTTGGGACAGGGTCTCCCATTGTTGTTTCTGAAAGGTGCTCCCGAGTGCCCCTTATACCCTTCTTTTGCCCTGTCTGCACCTTTGGACCACCACACGACAATCTATGCAGTATTTCATCACCAAAGTGTGGAACTGGTAACATTGGGGACAGGGCCTTAACATATGTCAGAGCATTCAGATTCAGATTCTATGGAATCATTCAACTGGGGGATTGTGTTGCATTGAGTTCCAACAGCATGTAGATGCTTTTACGTCAAGTATTGTTGATTCACAATCTTGAGGAATATCAAGAATATCTTTGGTATATGTTCTGCTTCCCTTAAACAAGCTTCTGCCTCTCACTGCTATGTCTATGCTGGTCTTAATCCCCCAGGATATGCAGGTCAGATGTGTCAAAGGTATAATCTCTGGATTTGGTGGCTGTGTGATAATTAGGCCTTCAGAAAGACGCCAGGTAACCTGGATATAACAACAACAACTTTCATTAGTTCTCTTCCTGTTCGGCCTCGACCTGTTTTACTTCCCTGCCTTAGATGTAATGGCATTGCCCTGGACATTTTAATCTGAGCTAAGCCAGCACTGAGCCAACAGTACATTGAGGTCAGTTTAGATGAGACAAGAAGCTGCGAAAAACTCATATGTACAGTCTTACACACAGGTATACCAATCTTGCAAGTGCCTCGGATGTAAAAAGCATCTTATGCAACACTTTCATATAGGCCCCTAAACGAATACATTACAAGAAATAGGTCTTGAAACTATCCGTCGGAAGTGACCTTTAAAACTCATCTATTGTACACTACCTTAATTCATATGTGACTCCAAAAAGATGTCTTGACCAACATACTTTGGAAAACATTGATAAAATTAAAACCAGTTTAAGGCACTTAAATGATAATCTGTTTTTTGGGTATCTGGAATCTATGAGAATATCCTTGGCTTGAGAAAATTGTCCATTGATTTCAGTCTGATAGCATGAGTAGTGGGCATCAAAAAAGTTCTCTTGCTAATCTATCTGCCCTTTCAACACAATATGCAGGACATCTTTGATTCTTCAAGTATGTCTATCACACACATATGTACACAAACACAAAGATAGTCCCTTTTGTGTCTGTATTGCTCTCATAGAGTTTCCATTGTGTTTCCTCTCAGCCAGTGTTGTGCTTCTGTAGGCCTGGCACATAGCCATGGAAAGCCTAGGTAGAATGTGCTGCCCGATGGGAACGAATCCAAGTTACCTCACTCTCCCCTTCCTCTTTCTTCATCTGGCACGCTTGTAGCTTCTCCTTGCAGTGAGCTGGCAGCAGCCAGTTCGGAAAGGTTTTTCTCACATTGTAGAGCACACAAATACAGACTTGTCAACTGGTCTCATTGGGAGAGTGCTCTAATTAGACATGTCGGACCAAATGTGAGTTAACAATTGGTCAGTTGCAGGGCAACCACGATGAGAATGTGTGGGCGGGCTGGCAGGCATACACTGGCTGCACCTGAGCAATGTAGTAATTGCTAAAGTTGCCATCTGCAATGTAAGGTGCAGGCTGGTAATAGCAAGTGACGTTAGCCACATTGGGAATTACATTCTGCTCCGCCAGAACACGTATCGCCAACATGGTGATGAGGCTCAGAATCTGTCGCCGTTCGTGTCCCATCAAGCATACTGTACTTTCATTGACGACACTATACAGGGTGGTCAGGTACTCGTACTTCCGGTCCTCTAATCCCACAAAGTGATTCTGCAGATACGACTCTAGCTTGCGCCTTTGTTCCGCCACATCTGAGAAGTCGATGAAGAACCGGGAACACATGTAGCGTTCGAGAAGCTTCATCTCGGCTTCCGAAGCCGCACGGAAACCTCGCACCAACAGGTGGCAGTACTTCAGCAAGCCGCCACCTCGAATCTCTTCTGGATTTCGCGTGCAGATCAGTTTCTGTTGCAGGTGGTCCAAGGCTACATTGAAGTCTCCGTAAACGCTCTCTCCCACGATGGAGGGGTGGAATGTCTCAGACATGGGGTTTTCAGAGCACTTGTAGAAGAGGAGGAGGGAGTCCAGACGGATTTGAAAAGAGTCAACGCTGAACTCAAACTGGCGCCGCAGGGAATCCACAAACTTCAGTTCGACGTTCTTCCCGCTGTTGTTGGAGAGGGAGATTAGACTCCAGCGGTCTGAATCATTACACACTTTCACCATCTTCTGCACGTAAGCCTCCTGGGGAAAGAGAAAAAAGGTTTGGAGGAGGACAATGTGAGCGTTAAGATTTGTTTAATAAAAAACTTGTTCAAATATTAAAAGATGGAGATGCACAAAAGGGTACAATGTTAAAAATTTCAGCAGACAAAAATCATTCCCCTCTGCATTTTTTAAATGTGTGCAAAAAAACTACTACTGTCAATAGCAAAGGACTACAGCTGCTAATTTTGTCATTGTAAAGTCACTTTGCATATCCAGTAAAGGCTTTCCATTGCATCGCTATTGCTCTAAATTATATCAGCATCATTTGCATACATGAAAAGGCTGTCTGCCTTTGCATACACTGAGTAAAGAGAGGAGAAAACGGATGCGTCGTAAATTGGTTTAGAGAAATCCTCTTTGTAGTAGAAACCAGCATTTTTACTACCAGTGTCCTTATCTCTTGCAGCTTAAATCTAATATATGCTCTCTAGGACATGTCTAGGTCAAGTCTGTGTCAAATTATAGCATGTCGTGCACTTCCCCTTTATTTAGCACATTAAACATATGGAATTATATCAGTTACTAAGTAGTCATTTAGCTGAATCTCTCTTATCCAGAGTGACAGTACACATAAATTAAAGACAGTCCTGATGGAGTAACCTGAGGTTAAGTGCTGGGAGGGTGATGAATAAACTCCTGCAAGGTTTGAATCCACAACTTTTTAATTACTAGCCAGGACTTTTAGCTACCTTTCTTAAAAACCTATTAAACAGACTATGCAGGTTTGCTGAACTTTTTAGCTGTAAAGTGCACAAAACCACATGTAAAAAAAACAGCAAAAGACCCGTTTCTCCTGGTTTAACTACAACACATTAAAACAAATAAAAGTCACTAAACGCTTACCTTTAATGTAACTGGTGTGATTTTCTCTTTATTCACAGCTTCAGGCAGGAAATCCAGGAGGGAGTCGAGAACGATATCCTTGACGGTCTGAAACTCCACTTCGCCTTTCAGATCCGCGCAAAATATGAGGTCCAAGTCCTTGTAGCCCAAACCGCTGTCCTCGTGGAGAACGTGACTGGCCGCGGAGCCGTTCAGCCGGACCTCCCGGACGTGAATCTTGCGCTCTTCCATACGACACCGCACGACTTTGACGATATCCCTGGGTTTCATCTCCAAAGTGGGAAAGTTCCATTTGCCGTGAATGGGGATGGATTCGGTGAGGATGACATCCAGACGCTTTACCTGCTCCCAGTTCAGCACGCTCAAATTACTTAGATTCTCTTCCATTGCGAGTGTTTACAGATTTGTTTGTCTTACAATTTGGCCGTATCACATGAACGGATGCAAGGAATAAATGTTACAATAATTCAGAGAGTTTATATGCACGTCTATCATTCGTGTTGAATGCAGGGCGCTGCCGCTGCGCCTCACCTCTGTGCGTAAAAGCTCTCCAGATGTCCCGTCTGCGCCTTTGCGCACAGCGCTGAAGTTCTCGTGGCGAGGGCGGTGAACGTGGGTTCACACGGCTCTCGGGGGGTGGCCGTGATCATCAAAATGATTGCTGGATGATTACGACGAGTTTTCGAGTCCGACAATAAAGGGCACGCCTTTCCAGAATCAGTCAAAATAGCAGAATATCCCGTCCCTTTCCTCAGCTAAAGCAAAAGCCGAAAGCTTTGCCTCTTTACATGTTGTTTTATTCTGTAAAAACAAATACATTAATAGTAAACCAATAATGTGCATACCCTGTTAAATTAAGCACTGAAAGAATATAGATGCGCATAATCAGTTATATGTAAATGGAAGACCTACCTGTATGATCACATTTTCAGCTGCTACTCTGTGTAAAGTGTTGGCTGCTCATGTCATCTTGGTTGCACATAGTGAGGACGCATAGAGATTAACCCGTGAACTAAAGCAGGAGTGACGGAGAGTTTGAGTGACAGCTGCGCGCACCAATCCAGACACGCGCTTCACACCTACGGTAATATTTTACACAGCTATACCCACGTACGACCTATTAAAGCAGTACTTGAATATTTATAATAAGCAAAAGTATAGCTTGGTAATTTATTTTTAATGTGTTGAGTGTTCATTCTTTTTGCATGGTGTAAACAAACAACTACACTGATATATGACACACAAAAAAATAAAAATTAACTTGGCATATGAGTCAAAAATGGCAAAGTTTCTAAAGGTAAATAGCGTGAAGGTATACATGACATACATAATAAATTAATCAATTAAAGCTGACTAGCAAAACATCCTTTCTGTCTTTATTGACAACACTGAATGTCAATGCTGCCCTCTAGAGAAAGACATCATGTTGGAAGTCGAATTTCACCTTATACAGGTGAGCAATGAGGTTTCAGTCTCTGAAGCACATTAAACAAGAAGGAAAAAGAAAACCATGCTTTACAGAAAAAAACACATTTAAAGAAAAATGTCCCGAGATAAGCTACTAAATATCTGACATCCTAAGTGGACGTTCTCAAAAAGAAAATGTTTCATAAAGACTGTAATGTTTTTATTCACTTCTATAAGTGTTGCAGGGTTTATTTTAGGGTTTGGATTGTGTGGTAAGGTTAGTCTGTAGTAATTGTAATTAGCTTAATTTAAGGGTAAATGAAGTCCCTGTTTGGATGGCCACACAAACCCGTGTTTGTGAGGGAGTGAGGCAGACGTGTGTGAAATGATGTGTGTGTCTGTGTAAGACTAGTTGGTAACTGTGTGTGTATAAATGACTGACCGTAATGTCAGGTCAGGCTAGATGTCACCCAGAATCTATCAGGGGGAGCGGACCTGCGTCACAGCCGTAACAGCCAATAAAGTAGGATTATTCTAGATTACCCCCTGCACCATGACTCTTGGAAGCACTTCTGAATGTTTGAGTGTGTGTGTTTGAGAGAAGAAAAGGAGACAAAATGTGTGTTTAGAGAGAGATATGAATTTGGTTGAATTTAGTGGAACTGCACAATGCTTAGTAAGGGTGAAAAAAAGAAGAAGAAGAAAAGAACACTTCCTTGACATTTTATTATTTTTTACGATGACATTATTAATTAAATTATTTACTTTCTAGATAAAGCGTTTATATAGAAATGATACAAATAATAAAAAATAAATCTTTATTGTCATGAAACACAATGCAAAAAGACGTAATAGTCCTTAAATATGCTTTGTTTTCTTTTGACAAATTGTTTTTTTTTTTTTTTTTTTACTTTTCGGGGTGAGCTGTGACCTGGCCCATTAGCTGTTGGCATGTGATGTTGTTGAATGGGTCTATAGGAATCTGACATTCCTCAGGGTCAGCTGAAGCGGTCAGGAGTTTCCTGTCTCTCTCTCTCCACATACTCACCCACAGTCATAAAATTTACCAAACTGTTTTTCTTTTAATTGCCCATATGCTTTCTCTTTAGCTCACACTAAAATATATGTTACGGAAATAGAAATGTGAGAGCTTACTACATTATAGTGTCTGTCTCTCGAACCCTTTCTATTCATTTAAAAGGTAATACAGAGACCTATATTTGACTGCTGCAATGAGATCAAATGAACGTTTAGCCAATCCACTACCCCAGCTATACCAGTGTGAGACTTACACGCTTTCTCTCGCTCACTCTTTCTAACCTTGACCACTAACCCTGTTTCAGCCAGGCTGGGTTTTAGAAAACCCCCATACTCACAATATCATCATGCACAATCATAAACCATGAACCATACAGTATGTTCTTATTTGCATATTTGCAGTGTCACTGACTGGACGAATGCAGCACGTAAACTGTTTAAGGTTTATTAGGAATGGATGGAGGAGGACAAAGGAGTGGATGTGGGATGACGACGAGATGGCAAAGTCGCTCCGTCAAGTTCATTCTTTATTGTCCATTTTTTGATACACTAAAAGGATGTTTTTATATTAGGCCTATTAGTTATAGAAAGGCAAACATTATACTTTCTCGTTTGCCGTCAGGATTAAGGAAAATACGCATTTATATAATTGAATGACTTATGAACATTTAATTTCAAAGACCTTGCTAACTTTGTTGAATCCAGCTGTGAGATCTTGTGAAGTGTGTATCCAGCACGATCGCATGTTCTCTGTGCTTTATGCATTTGCCCATGTCATATACATGTCATTTTCTCTGTGTGCTGTATGTAAAAGGAGAGCTTTATTACGTTCTGAACATTCAGGTGAGGTAACCGGTTTACTGCTAACTAGTAAAAACAATCCATGATGAGCTGCACCTTAGATGGAAACACTGTACATTATGATTGAGTTTGTAGTTTAATTCGCCATATTATTAATAGTTTGACCACTGCAGTTCAGTTGTTGACAGTTCCATAGAAAATAAGTTGAAAGCATCCAGTCATCTCATACCACTGAAGTGAATGTTAAGTTTATCAGTATATATTGTAATAAATATTTGAGGAATGATTGCTGTATCTGATTGTATAAGTCTAGATAGAGTAATAGGCAATATAAAAAGAGCCAATGAGAGTAGATGGACACATAAAAAGCACCACTAACAAACAAAATGTATGATGTTTTTTCTGATTAGCTCATTGTGAATATTTACAAAATGCATTATTTATTGATGCTACTACTGTATATATAAGTGCATCATCATTTTTTATTTGCTCAGATATCTGTGTCTATCAGTTTGACATCTTCCAGAGATCTTGAGCTTGTTTTGTTTGTTCATGATGCTAACCTCAGTGCGTACATGACTGGTTTGTGGTTAGCTGTAGCCTGAAATGTACGTGCTGTGTTTTCTGTCTCTGTGTGAAGCGGGAGTAAAATGTGGTAAAATAAAAAAGAGGTGTGACATTATAACGTCAAATAGAGGCTTTAATTCTTAAGTCAGCTCTTCAAAGATCAGGAATAAAACAAAGAGTTTGACCATGCTTTTGGAACGCTTTTAAAATGACAGACGTGCATCAAAATATGGGGAAGTTGTGGCCTAATGTTTAGAGAGTTTGACTCCTAGCCCTAGGGTTGTGGGTTCGAGTCTCTGGCCGGCAATACCACGACTGAGGTGTCCTTGAGCAAGGCACCGAACCACCAACTGCTCCCCGGGCGCCGCAGCATAAATGGCTGCCCACTGCTCCGGCTGTGTGTTCACAGTGTGTGTGTGTGTGTTCACTGCTGTGTGTGTGCACTTTGGATGGGTTAAATGCACAGCATGAATTCTGAGTATGGGTCACCATGCTTGGCTGTATGTCACTTCAGTATTATTCATAAAGAGCCCTGTGCCTGACTATTGTTGTTTTTATGTGGACATGCATGCAGCCTGCAGCTGCTTTGACCTCTTTGGCCTCCGTTCTGCATAGGGAAGTGTGTCTTCCTCTTACCAAGGCTGATCCTGCAGTAAAACATCAGCTTTTATTCCAAGGAACTGCCCAAAACAAGGCTTAAGCAACAAGGCAAGATAAACATATATGAGCCTGAAGTTTGTTATTGCATCACATTTTATGAAGAACTATGTACTACATACATGTTTAAACTTTACAATATGCAGTTATTACTGTGCCTCACAGACCCTTTTGTTGGTGTAATTTCCTGTAGTCAGGTAATGTTAAATCATATTTCTGATATAAATCAAACTTCTTAGAAAAATGTATACCCACCTAACAAGCATATATTTTTTAGGATATTGGCAAAAAGTATGAAATATGATATTTTACTTGTAGTTAATTAAGATTGTGGTATTAATCATTAATGCAGTTGTGCTTTTTTACATATATGAATGTATAATAAAAACCTGTATCAGGTTTTCAAGTGCCACTTGAAAGTTTGTTAACTCCTTGCAGAATCTGTGAAAATTTAATTTGAAAAAAATAAGAGCGATCATACAAACAGTGTGTAATTTGTTTATTTCCTGAGTAAGATATTTTACATAAAATATGTTTACATTTAGTCCACAAGACAAAAAAAGTTGAAATTGTTAAAATAACCAAATTCAATGGTTCTTAATACTGTGTGTTTTATTTATTTATTTTTTTGTGATGCTTGTGCATGAGTCCCTTGTTTGTTCTGAACAGTTAAACTGAGCTCTGTTCTTCAGAAAAATCTTTAAGGTCCTGCAGATTCTTCAGTTTTTGCATATTTGAACCCTTTCCAGCAGTGACTGTATGATTTTGAGATCCATCTTTTCACACTGAGGCACTCAAACACAACTATTAAAAAAGGTTCAAACATTCACTGATGCTCCAGAAGCAAACAAGATGCATTAAGAGTTGGGGGGTGAACTCTTTTGAACACGATGAAAATTTAAAAAAAATTCTTAGTTTATAGAATTATATATATTTGTTTACATTTAGTACTCCCCTTCGGAAACAACAGATGATACTTGCATGTTTCCCAGAAGACAAATTAAGTTAAATGTCCCCTAATATTCAAATTCAAAAAGTTTTCTCCCCCTAGCTTACTCAGGACAGTACTAAAATAAAAAAACCCATAAAACATGCATTCAGTATGATCTCTCTCATTTTCCCAAAATTACTCACATTTTCACAGATTCTGCAAGGGGTTCACAAACTGACTAAAAGTGAATCACCAGTGATTCTTCTATCATTCTTCTTCTTAATTATTACTGAATTATGAATTACTGTATTGTTGAACATTTCAATGAGGTAGTGTTGTTCTGATACTATTGTCTGCATGTTGTGGAATATGGACTGACTCCAGCAGAAGACTGGCTGCTTATAGCAACATGGAGAGGAAGTTAAATGACTTGTGCAGTTCTGCTGAAATAGCATGTTCTCACCAGATTCAGTTTCCTGGTGGTGTGTGGTTTCACACTCACACATAAACACATACTCATGCTCTGTCTTACACAAAGCACACTGATGGGGAACTCATTCCAAATGCGAGTATTTCACGGAATAGTATAATTGTGGCCTATTTATATATAGATTTGTAACATTTTTTTAATATATATTATTCACACAGACATGTGCATTGTACATGTACATTGTACATTGTACATAACATGCATACATAACTTATGTTATGTTTCTACTAGTTTAAGAGAAGAACCACTCTGTTGAATACACCTACCCCCTACTGGAAAGACTACCAATTAAAAAAAATTATAATAATAATTTTGGAAAAGTTTGTTGACTGCAAAGATTAAAAGGTATATTTAGGTAGTATAGCGATGCACATACAAATTCATTGTTTGCATACAAAGCTGTATGCTAAAATGCATTTATCTTGTCTTCAATTTTAGTTGAAAAAATAAAAGTAGAATCTCAATGAACAGTTAAAGGTTAATGAATTCATAAATGTTTTTTACACTAACGTTGACGTTGTTTTTCTCGGTGGTGATGGTGAAACAGTGAGACAGCAGTCTGCGGTTTCTCTCACAGCCTTGATCTCAATCAATTGGAACTAAGGTTAATCTGCTCACTGGAGCCCCCTTATGGCCGCTTCTGATATTGCATTTACTCATCCAGTAGACCTACTTGTTCTCATAGACATTTTTTCTCAATTCCAGACCCCGTGACCCCACGCTCTGCATATTTTTCATGTCTCTCTTATTCAACACACTTGATTCAGATAACAAGCCCGTTAAAAGAGAGCTCCATACACAAACTGTGTTTTACTTGACAGGGCCCTACACATTGTTCATTGCTCCGTATTCCCCAGTTTACTTCGGCACATTTTTTTTCTTCTGATTACTGGTAAAGAACTTAGAGCATAGATCCTGTTTTCTTGCTCAAGTGATGTCAATACTATATATGTTTTTGTTGTTGTTGTTGTTGTGAGAATAATCAAGAATTTTTGTGTGTCCCTATCTGATATGTACAGTCAGTTTATACTGTATATGAGACACTTTACTGACCTAATTAGTGCCAATAGTATCCAAACTGAATAATTGAATCTGTAATTCTCCTTCCCGTCCATACTGTAACAACATAATTTCCTATATCCTGCCTAAGCTTCAAAGTGCAAGAACCACCCAGAGGAGGAGACACACATGAGCAGCAAATGAGCTTGCATGTCCAGTAAGTTTGCTTTTTAGCAATGCTTTAGCCAAATTAAAATACAGTAATACTGATTTATGTAGAACTTAGTTTCTTGTGGGTGAACCATTCCTTTGAGCTGACAAGCTTTCAGAAAACTGAACATGTAGTTTTGGCTGGAATGCAAAAATTAGGGCTTTGACACAAAGACTAGGGTGAAGTTGTATGGAAGGCATAGTGATCTGATAATTCATTACTTCATTCACTGGGAAAACTTTGACATTAAATGTTCCCTCCCGATGCAATGCACAACTCAATCCGAGCATAGCATCTTTAAGAATCAGCTAAAAACACATCCTTTCTGTCTTTATTTAAACCTCTTGCACTCTCTATTCTTAAAAAAAAAATCAAGAAAGGTTAGATTTATCATTCATACAAAACACTAACCTTCATTAATATTTAATTTAAGAGTCCAACCCCTGATCATAAATTAGACAAATTATGCATTTAAGAAATAGTGACTGGACACATAATTTGACTGATGGCATGGCGTTATCGCCAAACTAACATTTACAGTATGAGATTTTCTTTTAGTTTTTTTTTTGCTGATTAGTTTTTTGTTTATGACGTAAAATACTATTTTAGTTGCACTTAATTTAACATTATAATTCCTTCCTTTTATAGCATGTTATCTGTTTGTGATGTCATTTTTGGGACAGTTTTGATTATGGTTGTTATAGCAGTTATGAAACTAAACAGTTTACACACCTGTGGCGCGGTGTGTCTGTCTTTCTAACGACTTCCATAAAGACTGAGTAAATTACAGTTAGCTGACCAACACAGAAAGAAATGATTTTGCCAACATTAAGTTTGATATTAAATGTATGTAGATTTTGATGTTTAGCATGTCATACTGCAGAGTACTAAACAATTACAAATGTTTTTCATTGAAAATATATATTTGTCAAATATTATCATTAAAATATCATTTGAATTTTTAATTCAATGTGTTACTTAGCTATGTTACATGCCCTTTCCTTGTAATTAATTGTGAAACTTATTAGCAATATCTGAGTGAAAAGTTTTTCTACACCACAAATTAAAAGGGTAAATATTATGTCTTATTTACTTATATAAGCATCATCTCTCTCAAGTTAATAAAATATTAACATACAAAAAGGGCCTGTACATAAATGCATGCAGTTATAAAAATATACAAATATAAATTAGGCTGATACAGTGTATGTACATATTTGTGTGTGTGTTTGGGGGGGGGGGGGGGGGGTATGTTTTTGTGACATATCAGGACACAACTCTGTATAATGACATGGGTATGACACAGGTATTACAAGGAGAGGGTGACTTATGAGGACATAACCCATGTCCCCATTCTTTAAAATGCTTATAAATCATACAGAATGAGTTTTTTTGAGAAAGTAAAAATGCACAAAGTTTCCTGTGAGGGTTAGGGTTAGGTGTAGGGTGTAGGGCCATAGAATATACAGTTTGTACTTATTTTGTTAGATTTATATTACAAGAAGAAAAATATATTTAAAATTTTTCCCATTTAAAGATATATCGATATAGGTATTAGGAGTGAAGCCAACAATAAAAAAAATGTATACACTTTATTATTTTTGTAATCCCAAGCATATTTGAATAGACTTAGGATGGTGAATTTGAAAAATGTGTTTACATAATGACTTAACTATTATTCTAAAATGTAGAAACTAGTAATAAAGAGTGAGTAGGCGTGTCTAAACTGCTACTGTATAGTTCGCATTAAACATATATTCCATAGGTAAACACACTTATGTGCTCCTTTATGCTGGAATTGCTCAATTACAGCTCTGCCTATGATTATTCTTATATCAATTATCTATCAGAAAAATTACACTCTAAGCCGTAAATTTGCACCATTACAGCGTGTTTGTAAATTAACCTGTGTGATTCATCTAAAATCCTTCACGAGGCAGTGAAAAAGTGCAGGCACCTGAATTACTCATGTGGATGGGTTGGGAATGAAGTGAATATATACCAGACTAAAACGTAGAGAAGTGTCCCAGAACAAGAAGCCGTAGTTCCAGCCAGACTTGCTTTGTTTTAGTACTAGAGTTTACCTCTATTGTTACTCTGTTACCAAACAGGAAAAAAAAAATCTTTCGATTCAACATCACACCGGAGCAAGAACTACAGACATGTAAGTACTCAACTAAAAACAATCACATATGCTTTCACAGTTATTTGAAGAGAAATTGAACTGTATGCAATTGATACACTCAGTGCAACTTTGTATGTTTACCCACTTAAATGACAACTAATATCACTCTCATTCTTTATTTTTTTGCACCCCACAGCATGTCTATTGTAAAGTATGGTCTGAGCAACAACTTCTGCAATATCGGCCGTTTCCCAGGTATTAAACTAGAGTCGGACAGTTTCTGGAGTGGGTCTGGCTGTGTGCCGGTTTACAGTAACCCCTGCGTGAAACCTGTCATCAATCCTTGCGTGAAACCTGTAGTCAGTCCTTGTGTCAACCCATGCAACAACCCTTGCGCTATCCCTTGCGAATATGTGAAGCCGCGCCGTGATTATGACTGCAAGGAGGTTGTCCTCAAGGACTGTGTGAAAGACTGCCAGGTCGTGCACACCTGCGAAGGTAAGAGTTGTAGATCTTTGGCCTGAGCTGCATTTTGCAAAATTTGTCCCTAATTGATTGTCTTTTCTCAGATTTAGTTCTGCAGGTTCGTTGCGTTGACCTGATGAAATCCTGGAAGTCTCAGAATCGCCAGGAGCATCACACCAGTTGTTTCCGCAGTGATCACCTCATTGTCCGTCGAGGACAGTGCTTCCAGATGTGGATTGAGCTTTCACGGACATTCAATCCTAAATGTGACCAACTTCACCTGGAGCTGAGACTTGGTCAGTTAAGTCTTCTTGTGCGGATTTGTTTAGTTTTAGTTCATGTTATTAACTCTGGTATTTTCTTGTTGTTTTTATTTCACAGGTAATGTTCCATCAATTTGCAATGGCACTCTGGTGATTGTTCCATTAGTGGATGAATTCAAGAAATGCCGCTGGGAGGCCAAGATTGTCGAACGGGTACAAAACCGAATCAAACTGTGTGTGTACTCCCTTCCAACTGCTTGTATTGGACGATACAGCCTCACTATTGTGACATGTGGCCCGAAGGGCAGGGCCACTTCATCATGCAACCCTTGTAATGACATTTACATGCTGTTCAACCCCTGGTGCAAAGGTAGGTATGAATACAATATATATTAGACTTAGACTTTTAAACCACATCCCAATGTTCCTTCTTAACTTCTGAAATTCCAAACAGAGGCATGTTTTGTAAATTCATTTTTAGTAGAATGCTGAAAATACATAAAAAAATGTTTTTGTTTTTGTGATCTTGATTGTTATCTTACTGAAGAATGACAGTGGATGCTACTGCTCAGATTAAGCAAGCATCTGTCACTTTCTTTATAATCAGGAAATGTAAACACTATCTGTTTCCTAGATGACTCTGTGTATCTGGATGACGAGGCCCAGAGAGCTGAGTATGTGCTGAATGACGTGGGAAAAATCTACTATGGAACTAAACATCAGATCGCTTTCAGAACCTGGAACTTCGGTCAGGTAAAATCCAGACTTTTTGTTAATGCATGTCAAAATAAGAAAAAAGGATTTGCAGTGGAATAGATTTGATCTGAAGCGGTGGGATACAAGCATAGCGCAATCTTTTTTTGCTTTTTATAAACCACAGCAAGCATCTTAGTATATCATTTTTCCGATTCTTAGTTTGATGAAGGAGTCTTGGCTGCATGTTTCTATGTGTTGGAGAAGAGTGGTGGGCCTTGCACTGGATGGGGAGATCCTGTTAATGTGGTCAGAGTGATATCTGCCATAGTGAGTCTTGACTATTCTTTCATTAGCATGTCATAAAACCTAATAAACATCAATGAAGACGATGTTTGGCAAGAGAACAGATAATCATTTTGACTGTCTCGCTTTCACAGATTAATGCCAATGATGACTGTGGTGTTCTGGTGGGTAACTGGTCAAACTGCTATGGAGATGGCACTGCTCCGACGTCCTGGTGCAGCAGCAGTGCCATCCTGAAACAATACCACAAATGCGGAGGAATACCTGTTAAATATGGACAGAGCTTGGCCTTCGCTGGAGTCACCAACACACGTAAGAGTTCCTGCAGACTGGACCAGGAGAAAAGGTTTGAGAAAGTGATTATAGATGTAATGCATCTATTTCTCCTCTCTTTCTCGTAGTGTTGAGGTGTTTGGGTATTCCTGCTCGTCCAGTCACAAACTTCAGTTCTGCTCATGACACTGATGTGTCTATGACAGTAGACATTTATCTTGATGAGAACTACGATCTGATCGATAACTTGAACCATGATTCAATCTGGTAAGATTCTGCAGAAAACTTACTGTACTGTAACATCACCTTTAGTGTCTGCTATAGTACCATCATGGGATGTGCACAAAAGTTGTATTATTGCAAAACAAAACAAAACAAATTCCAAGGTTATAACCAGTTTGGTGAGCACCACCTGTTGGTGATAACATTTAAATGCACTAAATACACTGAATATTTATTTAGTGTGCAGTGTGCATTATGCATTATGCAGTTTCTTGTATGCATTAAAAAGTTTCATTTCAACCTTGCTTTTGTGTTTACCATGAATTTTCCAACATATCTCTGCCAATTCATTTCAATCTTGTACAGAAATGTACATAGGAGCTCATGGAAGAAGAGCTTTAGGTTTTGAAAAACTGTGTGTATATGATATATCCAAAAAAAAACTATTATGCAAAAGGTGTTTGTAACGTACTGTAAGACAAATGTTTACTTGTGTGACGTGTTTGTGGTATTTCGAATGCAGTGCTTCATTTTGCAAGAGATGTAAGGCATTTTGTATGCGCAATTCTTGGATTAGTGTGAAAAGTTTTGAAAAAAGAAAAAGAAAAGTAAAAGTTTTGAAAATGTATGTAAGCAGTTAAAAACCACTGTATTAGGTTCATGCAAACAGTGTCAATATTTGCAGACAAGTGGAAATGATCCAATATACAGACATTGTTTCTCTGTCTCCTCTTCTATATTAGAATCCATTCACAAAGATCATGCTTCTTTCTTCTCCTCTTAATGTAGGAACTACCACGTGTGGAATGAGGCCTGGATGACTCGACCGGATCTGCCGTCTGGTTTCGGAGGTTGGCAGGTGGTTGATTCCACTCCTCAGGAAACCAGCCAGGGCTTCTTCCGCTGTGGTCCCACCTCTGTTGCTGCAGTCCGCAGCGGACAGGTCTTCCTCAAATATGACACACCCTTCGTTTTTGCAGAGGTATGCAAATGCTTAGTAACTTGAACATTATACAAGTAGCCCTTTATTGTCACTAGTCACAAATACCAGCTTGTATATGTTAGGTTATTGCAGTTATTCCTGAAAGTTGGATCTTTTTCTCAAATTCTCACATACACACAACCTTACAGGAATATATTATGAGCAATGAACTGTTCCTGCTCTAGGTGAACAGTGATGTAGTCTTCTGGCAGCGGACAGCTTGTGGGACATTCACTGTGATCCATGTTGACAAGAACGCAGTAGGTCACTGCATCAGCACCAAGGCTGTTGGCTCAGACAAGCGTGTGGATATCACACACCACTACAAACACCCAGAAGGTGAAAAGTCATACACATCACTCAAAGACTCTTTCACTCGGAATAGTTTTCATTTAACCTCCGCTTCCATCGTCCGTCAGGTTCAGAGGAGGTACGCCATGCTCTGGAATTGGCCCTTCGTCATGGCTGCAGAAAATGCGTATACCCACTGCCCTGCACTGAGGATGTAGTCTGTGATATCACCATGAAGGGTGACAGACCATGTGTGGGCAAGGATGCCGTGCTCTGCATAGCTCTGAAGAACAAATGCAGCTCACCTCGTAGCGTCACCCTCCACAGCCAGGTGTCCGCCACATACTACACCGGAGTCCACAAGGCCTTGGTGAAGAAGGACCAGACATGCTTTGAGCTCAAGGCCAGTGAAAGTAAGAAATAATTACTCAGAGCTTGAAATGCAAACATGCAAAAGTCCATTCAGATCCACTGCAAAACTGATTTTGAACAAAATCGTATAAGCTTTTCAAGACTGAGCTGCGTGAGCTCTATATGCTTCGTATGCTTCTCTAGAAACTATAAGTGGAAAATGGAAATAAAATAAAAAAAACAAAATCATTCAAAAAAGCTCAATTTATTAGCTTTCATCCAAAGACCATAAATCTGATTGTAGTAGAGGATATGTTCTTTACAGTTCCACTAGAAAGAACCTTTTATTGAATGGAATGTTCTTCATGGAACCTTTATTGCAATTAAAGATTCTTTATTTTTAAGAGTGTAGAGACTCAATAGAGACTAAATTGAAATAGTAATAACACAAATTGTTCTGATATGGTGGTGATGAGGACGTTTACCACTGCATTCAAGAGTAGTTTGTTTGTATTCAGTATGTATCTCTTGTCCATTTTTAGCCAAGGTTCTGGAGTGGTGCCTGCGATATGAGGATTATAAGAAACACCTTGTGGATCATTCAACCATGATGCTCACTGTGGCTGGACGGGTCACTCAGACCAAGCAAATTGTGGCCAAACGCTTCAACTTCAGACTGTGCACTTCAGATCTTGTTATTACTGTGAGTTTGAAAAACCTGAAAGCTATCCCTTATGAAACAAAAATATATTGCAGTATATTGGAAAATATCATGTAATATATTAGGCATATATTCTTATATATTTTTTTTCCAATATATTGCAATATATTGAAAGCGGTATATTATCAAATGTATTCAAATATATTAAATATTAGAAAATAAAAAGGGAAAATAATATATTACAATATATCACAATATATATATTGGTAAATATATTTTCCTTTCGTAAGGGATACTTCACCAGCTGGTGTTTATGGATAAAACTGACCCAGTTTAGTGAAATCATTCAATCCTAGGCCTGAAATGAATTAAAAACAACTGATTATTAGCTGGGTTTGGAGTCTATTTCATCATTTATAGTCTATTTCATAATTATTTGTGACCTGAATGGTATTAATGCAGACTGTGATTTTCCCTTTCAGCCTGGATGTGACTGTGTAGTGGGCAAGGAAGTGCCAGTAAAAATCACATTCCAGAACCCACTGCCCCGAGTGCTGAAGAATTCAGTTTTCCGTATCGAGGGACTGGGAATGAAGCAATGCAGATTGATTAACTATGGGTAGGAAATGAATCTGATTGACTGACTATTTAACTATACAAAATAACAGGATTGCTGTGCATTTAAATTGGTATGAAGTTAAACGTCTTACTTCCATTTATTTCTTAGTGACATCGCAAGTCTGGCTTCAGTGAACCTGACTGAGACATTTATTCCGAAGTGTCCCGGTTCTTACAAACTTCTGGCTTCACTTGATTGTCCTCAGCTGACTCAGGTGCACGGATTCGCCGACGTCGTTGTCAAAGAAAAGTGAAGAAGCTCTCAAATAAGTAGAGGAACAGAAAGCTTACAGCATGCTTTTCACATGGATTGATTTGCAGAGTTAATAAAGGGAATTTTAGTTATATAATCTTTAGTTGAACCAAAGGGTGCATTTAATATCAGAATCTTACTTTTAGATTTAAGCCAGTCATTGTTTTATGGGAGTAATATTTTGGAATATGGGATACATTTGTAGTTTACATTTTTTTTTTAAGGGAGATTGCAAATATTGAACCATTCTGATTATTCACAACTTCGGCTGTTTCGTTTTGTACAGTAGTCAGCCTAAAGATGGATGTTGTTGAGTTCAATGATTTATTCACACCTTTTAGCTGCACTGATAATCTGTCCTCCCTGATGCATCAATAAAAGTTATTCATTTGCAGTACTATTTGCAGTGTATTTGTGATGTTTAACTATGAATCTGTGGATGAAATGATCATGACATCATACAACAACACTATGATTCTAATTAGGCTGTTGTGCTTTACAGTATAGATAGATTCATGTTTATAAGGTGATACTTAGTGATTTTTTTTAACAAAGTTTAAACTTCCAAACCCTGAGAAATGTGTCATAAAATAGAGAGAAAATAATAATAAAAAATACCAGAGGTGGAATAATGTGGAAAATATTTGCTAGGTTAGTGGTACCAAAAGCAAAAGTTTCCCATACAGAGGAAAATGAATAAAAAAACTGAACAAAATTAATAAAGAAATTATCTGTCCAAAATGCATTTTAAATATATGCTGAAAACGTTGTAATAAGTTTTGATTAAAATGTCATATATCAAAACATATTTAAAATGTATTTCAGTATTTCAGGAAAATATATTTCCAGTTTTTCAGTATCCTATGTCTAGGCTTTGTTGATCATTTATTTTTATTCCAATGTGTTAAAACGAAATACAGTATAGGCAACAAATAAAGTTTATCTTTAAATGTGACGTGTTTGCATGATATTATATTTTTAAATGTTAAAAACAAAATCTATTTTCTTTATATTCATTTTTTATATGCATAGGTGCATATATATATATATATATATATATATATATATATATATATATATATATATATATATATATATATATATATATATGTATGTACTGTATGTATATATTTTCTATCTTAAACTGTGTTGTCATTCTTAACTATATAGGCTAAAAGAATAGTTATTCTAAAAGAAAATTGATACATAAACTTTATTACCTATATATTTAGAATAAATCAGAATTTCATGAGTTAAACAGACATGATTCGATATGGTTCATTATTATTATTATTATTATTATTATTATTATTATTATTATTATTATTATTAACGCTGCACTGAGACAAGATTAACGATAAAGAGAACATGATTAGAACACGATATAAGGTTTTCATTAGCATTACCATTAGAAAACAACCAAAAGTCGACCCCAGGTAATATAAAATGCTTATAATGATAATTACAGAAAGTAAAATCTGCTAACAAAAATGGCTTTAAGATATAATTAATACAACTAAGACATGGACACTTCAGCTGTATCTCATATTACATTCACAATCAGGCATGATCATAATCTGCAGAAGAATAAATTACCAATTCAACATCTCACTATATTACATAAAGAAAAACTACAAATCTAGAGAATGGAAAAATGCTAATATTTGGAGAACCAATTTCAAGAAGTCACCAAAGTCAACTGTCTGCAAAACATTCATGTGACATGCACATTGGAAAGTTGAACTGTTACAGGTTTTCACAACAGAACTTTATTTCCAATAAAGTTTTCATAGGTCATATAGAATCAAAGCTAGTTTGAGCTCCAGGTGAAGTTTGTCACAACTGGGATTGAAACTCTGATATTGAAACACTGTCCTCTGCGGAAGATGAGATGATCATCAAAGAAACAATGTGTGTGATGCTCCTGACGATTCTGTCCAGTCTTGCATTTGAGAAGGTCAACTTTACTCACCCGGAGGACAGCATCTGCAAAGATGAAAAAAGCAGAAAACAGGTAATTTACAGATCATTCACTGAGTTATAATGAGTACGGCTCATTCTCAGCATACCTTGCAGGACAAAGATCTATGACTCTTACCATTGCCTTCACAAACTTGTTTGCTTGTGCAATCATCCACACATTCCTTGATTATGACTTCTTTAGTCTCATGATCACGGCGTGGAGTGACAAAGCCGTAAGGATTAGTGTATGGAGAAGCATAGCGCAAGGAGTAACACATGGAGTAATGCAAAGGTTAACACATGTTTTCACACTGTATGGGTTCATGTATACATTTGCTCAGCCTTTAAACCCCTTTAATCAGGTTTGTAGAACTTACGTACTTCTCTAGATACATTTATTAGAAGGTAAATAATGTGAACTGTTTTCTTGTGGCTTATTTAATATCCATGAAATCAATTAATATGTGCGAAATAAAACCAGAAAATAGGTATGAAGTAACATCAAGGATGATTTTAGACCTTCTCCTTGTATTTAACAAGTAACTGAAGAGACAAGTTGCTTTACAGAAGTGAACAGTAAGTCCTGCTTTCTCCAGCTCATCTTTCCACTGCAGCCCTGGATAAATATATACTCAATGTCCATCTCCACCCCATCCACATCTTCTGTGAGCAAGAAGAAAGGATTTTGGGTCAGTGACATATGTTAATTTGCTCTGTTTCATATGTTAAAATGTTCTGTTTTAGGGAGTTAAGTCAAATTAATGTCCACTGTTGTGTCATAATGTCAAAATGCTTATTTATAATGACGACAGAATTACTTGTTTAATTCTCATATAATGCATTTTTATATGCATGTTAAAAAAGTATTTAATCTGAAATTTAAGTAATTTATTACTTCTGTATATTTATTTATGACTGTCTTTTAGAGAGTGTGCTTCACCAAATTAAGAGCTTGCCTGCTTAATTTATATTTACATTCCAGGAACATTAATTAACCTGTATAGTTCTACTTTAAGCTCATGACATTATTGCAGAACCAAAAATTAATTATTGTTTTTATTAAAACATTTTTTTAAATTAAATACATTTTAGATTAAAGCAGATAAGAATAATTGTTTCATTGCAAATACATCAACATCTGTTACTTAAAGTTTTAAAATGTTTCTTTTGCAAAACAATCATAGCCTAGTTTTAACAAGTGCAACTAATATATACAGTATACAGTATACACCTAATATATACAGATATACAGTAAATTGCCATGCAATTTCGAGGATCAAATAATAAACATAATGCATAGCAAAAGTAACACATTTAATGTGAGACAGTATTATGCAGGGAGTTAATTAGGGCAGTAGAGCAGCTTCACTCCTCTTGAACTGCTAACTGAACATATGAGCCATCATTATGCTTTTCAGGTTTGCATAGTAAGTGTTAATGCACTGGGTGTGTACTAGTGCTACTTAGTGTTATTAGTATTGTATAATTCATGTGGTTTCACATCTTCCTCTGTCTGCATCTTAATTTGTTTTTAAATATGCACCCATTTTTCAGTGCCTTCATGTAAAATATTTGTTTGCTGTTCAAGAATAACAGGTTCTGTTGTATACGGATACTGTTTAGAAGAATGACTTCATAATCTTGAGACCAGATAGTGTCCAGGGTTAAGGACGAGTTAAAAAAGCAAAAAAAAAAAAAAATAAAATAAAAAATAGGCAATGAAAAGAATTGCTGGTTTCTGTATAAAATGATAATAATAAAAATTATAATAATAATTATGATGATGATGTTCATGGTTTCCCCATAATGAATCCAGAGAACTCCAGTCAACCAGTAGTTTATAGTTGACTGCTTAAAGTACGAGACAATGCCTTTTCAGTGGGTGCTCCTCAGCTTTGGAACAATTTGCCATTCCAATGAAAACTGCACCATTTTAAATCTCTTCTTAAAACTCATTTATTTACTGTTGCATGGTCATAAGTAGGTGTAGTGGTATAACTGTTGTGTATTGTTTATTGGTGTGTTCTATGTTTACTTATTTAGGGTATTTGCTTAAACTTTGTACAGCACTTTGGCCAACAGCTGTTGTTTTTAAATGTGCTTTATAAAAAAATGAAACACCTGTTTTTTCGTGCGTCTCTTTAAATGCAAATGAGCTGCTGCTCCTGCCCCTTTTCTAGAATGGAACTGCACCATTACAGCTTGTACCTGCTAAAAACATCAATTGTGGTTCTGATTATTATGTTTATCGCACTGAAATCATGTGTTTTAAAGCCAAATTAGTTTAAACTTCTGATATATGGTTTTCTGAGAGCACACATCCGAAGCACATGGAAAGAAAGTGGATGTCACAGCATGCGAGTGCTAAACTAATTTCTCATTCACACACAAGCTCACATTAAAATCACACGAGTTATGAAGGTAAACAGCTGTGACTCTAAACAGTGTTCTGTGCGCGTCAGTGCAGCCAAAGACAGAATATTTAGCATTTTTTGCTCAAATTTTCGTCAAACCACAAATATTGGAGCTTTCAAAGGTTTTTAATTAAAGTTTTTCAACATGAAGAAGCAATTTCTTCTCTTCAGGTAATTAAATACTTTTTCACTGTTTAACAGTAATGTTGGCAACTCCATGCACTTGATTAAGTTGGGAACAGTCAAGTGATGCCAGAATTTTATGTGTGCCATGCCGCACTGGAACAAATGTCTCTGTCAGGTTCACTTTGGCCAGGCCTGCAATATCACTGAGGAAGAGAGAGAATTATTACGAGTAGAAATATTAATAAATACATTTTGCTGTGAGTTAAGGGTTGAATTAATCTTACCCATATTTAACAATTCTGGCATGATTCAGTCCCAGACCCTCAATACGGAATATCACCTTCTTTAGACTGCAAGAAAGCGGATTCTGGAATGTGATTTTTACTGGCACTTCATGACCCACATCAGCATCACATACTGGCTGAAAGGTAAAAAAAAAAAAAAAAAATTCACAATTTTATGTGTGATGTAGCTAAGTAGGAGAAACCTTTCCAAATACATAGTTTTCTTTTCCAAGACAAATGCAATGACCATCAACACTGTCCTGTGTGGTTCTTGCCGTCTTGGATTTTTTTCTGTATTGATGGACTTGGTCTGCAACATGTCAAATTAATTATGGGTAAGACTGACAGAGCATTATAATAATTGTCTGTAATGCAATAGAGTAATTTAGGAGATTATAAAATGCTTTACAATAGATGGTCATTTCAGAGCAACCCTGTTTATAAAAGTACAGTGATGAGCCCTTCTTGAAAATTTTGCACTTGGGCTATTTGGTTTCCACCCAACATCATCAACTTGCCACTCCGCCCTGTAATACATTACTATGGTTTGGGATAAACACAATGGAATGGAGAACTTGTTACAATGTTGATAGTTATATAATTAGTTCTCATTGTTTTTCCAGTGGCATTTCAAGCCTGACCATTCTGAGTGTGACATTTATTGCCTTGCAAATTGTCAGGAAAAAAAAAGAACTAAAATTATTTCACACAAGGCCATTTTTAAGTGTAACTGCTTAATAAGTGCAAGAACATCTAAAACCTTTCCACACGGATTGATTTTGAATAGGACAATGGATGGATGGATGGATGGATGGAAATATGAATCGATAGAACAATGTGTATAATGATGCATGGGTCATTCCTGGGAGTTTTAAAGTGGTGGTTCACCAAAATGAGTTGATAGAGGCTTTTCATGCCCATTATACTGAATACAAATAATTGTTGTAGCATAAAATTATATCTTTTAACTATCTTAAACCAAGCATTTTGTCTTTTCCCAGAGGCACTTCAATGAGCAGTTAACAAAATATAAAAAAATTTTTGGCAATAATGTAATATATATATATATATATATATATAATCCCTCAGTCTGAACTCAACCCATCACACTAATGTGCGGAGTCAATGCCCATAACAATTAAGATTCCACTCACATGTAACATCATTTACCAGAAATGACATCATTCAGGTCTCTTTAACAGTGGTGCAGAAAAAGGTTAGTAGTATCATACGTATTATTCATATTTCGGTAGCACTTTATTTTAGAGTCCTGTTCCTCATGCACATACTATGTACTTATTATAGTAATTACAATAACTATGTAATAACTGGGTACTAACCCTGAACTTACCCCTAAACCTAACCCTACCCCATGTAGTTACCTTGTGTTAACAGAACTTTCTTAGATAAATACACTGTAAGTACACTATAAGTACATGTTAGTACACGTACTGTAAAATAAAGTGCAACCCATATTTTTGAAGTATATTATAGTCAGGGACAGTACCTTCAAGCTTAACAACTCAGCCCCATCACATAAATCACATTAAGATGGAAATGTAAAAATTTTTTACATTTTGTTTTAATTCATAAGTATATACAATGTATTTATTTTATTGCTTCTATATATGGTCTACTCTCCAAACTACATGAGAAGCAGTGGCAATTTTAAGAGAAAAAAAACAATTTCTCATTGTTACGGGGTTGTAAACCCCGTAACAATAAACTTCATTTATTGATAAATTAATGAAAGCAAATAGTCATGGTTTCAGTAAATATATACTTACCAACATCGTGACAACTCATATTTTATTATAAATAGTATTTTTGAGGAAATATGTCCACTTAAACTCTGACAAGTATAATAAATAAGAAACTGCACCTACATTTGCAGCAGAACGGCAGCGTTGGACATGCAGATATGTTGACCCAGAAAGATGGACCAAAACCAAAATTAAAGCCAATGTACCACTTTAAATGTCTTCAATCCAGATACACCTTGTCTCATTGATATATTAGGGAAAATATCAGGAAGACAATTAAGAATGAAAGCATTTCTTGCTGATTGACATCTGACATGTCAGGGACTAAAAAAATAATATTGTGGGTTTTATTTAACTAATATAATTTTTTATATATTTTTTTTACAAAAGTAAAGAGACCTTAGACAATCACACAAAATGTTTTTTTTAGCTTCAGTCTTACAAATGTGAAAATGTGAAAACTAATGTTACATTAGTTCATCATTAAAGTTATGAGGGACACATGAACAGTAGGTAGATGTTTGTTTTAGAAGTTCTGTGTAAAATCCTTTTTAAACCAATTCCATTTTGTCCATTACAGGGTTGAGAAAAAGAGGTGTCTAAATCTGAAAAAAAGGAACTGAAATTAGTCTTTATTGTCTTAGTTGGGAAAATATGATTTGGATGATTTTGGAAGTTTGCTAATGATGTGGGGACTTTAGAAAATGAATATGAAGTTGAAATAAATTGAAATGTTACCAAATCCCAGGAATGACCCACATACACTCTTACAAATAAAGGTGCTTCACGATGCCAGAAGAACCTTTTTGTGTAAATGGTTCCATAAAGCACCTTTAACATCTGAAGGACTTTCTTTTTCACTAAAGGTTCTTTGTGGCGAAATACGGTTATACAGATTTTAAAAAGGTAAGAAAGGGATAATTCTTTAAAGAACCTTTGACTGGATGGTTCTTTGTGGAACCAAAAATGGCTCTTCTATGGCATCGCTGTGAAGAACCTTTTTTAGCACCTTTAGTTTTAAGAGTGTATACATGCATGGACGGAACGATGAAATAAATATTGTGAATGAATATTGTCCCTTCCATAGTTTTCTGTCAAGTTTGACCAGAATTACTAGATAGACTATAGTTATGTCATAAACATTTGCTAAAATCCATTGTTGGTTTAATGATGTGCTGAACTGTTGAGATCTGGGTGTTTTGGGGTCATTTTGATTTAATTGGTCAGATTAAAGGCTATTTCTCCTTATTTTCTCATACGCCTTCTGGGTGCAGCATAGCAGTCCGGTTGGGGATGGTGAACAATTATCATGACATACTTGACGATGCCTTCTATACTATAGTTGATAAATCCAAATGTACGTACTCATTTAAAGTTATAAAATCAGATTCCTTGCTTCAACTTCCACTTCCACTTCCACTTCCACTTGTCTAATCACTTTGTTACAAGTAGCAAAGTTTCTTCAAAAGGTAGCAAAGTTTCTTCAAAAGTATGTAAAAGAAATGATCTTTGGCATTGTATAAGATGCATAAATCATTGTGCTACTCACTGCTCACTTAATAGAACAAAATCAAATAAAAAAACAGGGTCATTAATAAATATATAGACATACTTTGCTTATAGAATGTTTCTGATACAGGATCTCTGAGAGAATATTAATATACGGTATACTGCTTAAAAGTATAATTCAAGATATAAAATTAAAGTGTGTGTATATATATACATATACAAATACATACATATAAATGCATATACCTACATATATATATATAAATATATATATATATATATATATATATATATATATATATATATATATATATATATATATATATATATATATATATATATACACACATATATATACATATACTTACATATACAAATATATATATATATATATATATATATATATATACATATACACACATATATATTAAGTTTTAAGTACTATTTTAGTACTATTTTCATCATCTCGGTGTATTCAGTGTAGACAGTATCACACATATTTTAATGGATTATCATGTCTTTAGTCATGTTGTGTCTCACTGCTAATGTCCAGTGGAGACAAGGTGTTAGTCTGAAAATGACTCTGCCTTAAATGTAAAGCTTCAGAACAATTCAACTAAGATGTTCACTTGTCCCATTAATTAATAAAAATGAACATGACTCAGAATCCTTTTATCCTTTCCTTAAGAGGACAATTGCTCTCACTCTTCAGCTCCGTATGAGCTGTGGATGGGGTGGAGAAGGAGATGTAGTATAAATATCCCGTCTGCTGTGGAGACAAACACCACAGGTTCACTTGCTGCAGCACTTCAAGTTTTCAGGTCAATTTCTCTTGAACAGACAAGGACTAAAATCATGTAAGTAATCATCTCGGACATTGTATGCAACTAATTATGAATTGCTATTAGAAAGCTGACATCTGGAATTTAGAGTTGGTTAAAAACATGGTTTATTATTTCTGAAGACATTCCTTTTCTGGTATGAATATTCAGTTTGTGTATAGTTACAGATTTTGGCCTTTTTGGAACAGCCTTATGTTGTCAAGAAACCAAACTTAAAAGAAACTGGAGATCTGATTTCTAAGAGATTTCTTATTTATGAATTAACATCAATCTACTGACACATTACAAATGACACTCATGTCTCTCTCTTTTTCTTTTTCTTTTTCTTTTTCCCCAGCATGCCTTTTGTATACAATCCAGACAAAAATCTCTGCACCGTTGGTCGTTTCCCAACCATTAAACTGCAGGAGGATGACTGTAGGAAAGCAGCATGCTACACACAGGTTTACAACAACCCTTGTGTCCACCCTTGCTCTAAACCTTATTTAAACCCTTTGGCAAACCCTTGCAATATCCCTTATGCTTACCCATATGTTAACCCTTGTGTTAACCCATGCATCAACCCCTGTGTTAACCCTTGTGCTGCTCCATACCCCAACTCTTGCGGTTTTGTTACTCCATGCCGTGATTATGAGACAAAGGAAGTTGTCAAGGAATGTGTCAAGGAGGATTGTACAAGCAAGCGAGTCTGTGGGGTCGAGGGTAAGGGTTTTTTTTTATCTTTGTCCTCTAATAAATGATGGGAATTATCCTTATTCATAATAACTCAGTGAATGATCTGTTTAATAATTAATTACTCGATTTCTGCTTTTTTCATTTTCGCAGATGCTGTCCTCCGGGTGAGTAAAGTTGACCTTCTCAAATGCAAGACTGGACAGAATCGTCAGGAGCATCACACACATTGTTTCCTTGATGACCATCTCATCGTCCGCAGAGGACAGTGTTTCAATATGTGGGTTGATCTTTGCCGTCCTTTCAATCCCAGTTGTGACAAGCTTCACCTGGAGCTCAAACTAGGTTAGTTATGACCAACAGCATGTGGAAGCATGCCAAGAAATAACATGAACCGGAAGATGACGTGAGGAGCTGAACCAGCATTGCTACCATTATTGAAATCTTTTGTTCTTCTGTGTGTTTTAACAGGTCACATCCCATCCATCCGGGACGGCACTTATGTGATCGTTCCAATAGTGGAAGAATTCAAGAAAGACTGCTGGGGGGCAAAGATTGTGGAACAAGGACAAAACCGAATCAAACTGTGTGTGCACTCTGTTCCGACTGCTTGTGTTGGACGATACCAGCTCAGCATCGTGACACACTGTCCAGGAGGAAGATTCACTTTACCATATGTTCCTGAAAATGATATTTACATGCTGTTCAACCCCTGGTGTAAAGGTAAAACCTAAATATGAACATGTAATAGGAGGAGTAAAGTGAGCACTTTTAACCTGTTAACTGTCACTCACGTTTTTGAAGATAGACTTGAATGTGCATGATACAAACCTAAATTTTTATAATTCATGACTGAAAACATTTTGTAACATGATTTTGATGTGCCATTTACATGGTAATGCAATGTCTGATTTTAAAATGGGTTTTAAAGGATGAATTTTGAGATTTTATGTTTTCAAGTGATATATAACTTCTGATGATTTCTAAAATGTGATAGAGAAAAAGGCAACGAGGAAGTCTTTTTTTTAAACAAAGGTCAAAGCTCCTTTTTTAATGTAGATTTTTGAGGGTGCACTCTTGTCATAAATTGATCTATTACTTTTCCTACATAATTCTTAACAAAAAATATTGGTATAATATATATTTGGGAGTCTTAGACCTTTCCAACGATATATAGTTTGTCAAGATTAGATTAAATTTGATTGTAATATAGTATAGTCAACGTAGGCGTCCCGAATACGGGACGGGGTGACATTTAACAGGTTAAAACCTAATGAAGCTTTTCAATTTAAAGTCCAATGTTCTCTTTATCAGATGACTGTGTGTACCTGAGTGATGAGGCGGAGAGAGCTGAGTATGTGCTGAATGACATGGGAAGAATCTACTATGGAACTAAGCAGCAGATTGGCTGCAGAACATGGAACTTTGGTCAAGTAAGAGTCAAAAATGTATAAATATATTACAACAAGTGCATAAAATAGCATGAAGGTTGAATAACAATATCTAATTTCCTTCCTCTCTGATCTGGGAATCTTAGTTTGAGGAAGGAATCTTGTCTGCGTGTATGTACGTGTTGGAGAAGAGCTGTACACCGTGCTCAGGATGGGGAAACCCCGTTAACATTTCCAGAGTGGTGTCTGACATGGTGAGTCTTCATTTTCTTCAGTACCCTGATTTCATCTATGAAAGCCCGGCACAATGGTCTAATTTGTTCTCTTCTGAAGTCAGTACTTCTATTATATTTTCAATTACCTTGTCAGGTTATTGCCAACAAAGACTGTGGTGTTCTGGTGGGTAACTGGTCAAACTGCTATGGAGATGGCACTGCTCCGACGTCCTGGTGCAGCAGCAGTGCCATCCTGAAACAATACCACAAATGTGGAGGAATACCTGTTAAATATGGACAGAGCTTGGCCTTCGCTGGAGTCACCAACACACGTAAGAGTTCCTGCAGACTGGACCAGGAGAAAAGGTTTGAGAAAGTGATTATAGATGTAATGCATCTATTTCTCCTCTCTTTCTCGTAGTGTTGAGGTGTTTGGGTATTCCTGCTCGTCCGGTCTCAAACTTCAGTTCTGCTCATGACACTGATGTTTGTTTGACATCTGACGTCTATTTGGATGAGAAATTCCAACTGATCGATCACATGAACCGTGATTCAATCTGGTAAGTGTAATTGCCATTTGTGATGTCCTAAAGAGTTCTCAATGTGCATGAAGTGTTTCTATTTCTTTCTTCTTGTCTTCCATGTAGGAACTACCACGTGTGGAATGAGGCCTGGATGACTCGACCGGATCTGCCGTCTGGTTTCGGAGGTTGGCAGGTGGTTGATTCCACTCCTCAACTGACCAGCCAGGGCTTCTTCCGCTGTGGCCCAACCTCTGTTGCTGCGATCCGCAGTGGACAAGTCTTCCTGAAGCATGATGTGCCCTTCCTTTTCACTGAAGTGCGTTAATTCCTTGAATTTACCTTTGTGTCATACAAAAATGATATGATGCTTATGATGCTTGTTTGTCTCTATGTGTTCTAGGTGAATAATGATAAAGTTTACTGGCAGAGAAAATGTGATGGTACATTTGGTGTTGTCCATGTTGAGAAGGATGTAGTAGGTCACTGCATCAGCACCAAGGCTGTCGGCTCAGATCAACGTGTGGATATCACAAATCTCTACAAACACCCACTCGGTAAAAAAACACATGCGTTTCTATCTATTCCAACACTCAACACTTTGAACCATGGTGCTTATACTAATGATGAACGTTGGTGTTTTTCCTGAGTTTCATCCCTCTCTAAACGTTCCTTTTACTTTCCTTGATCAGATTCTTCTGAGAAGTGTACTGCTTTGGAAACAGCTCTTCGTCATGGCTTGAGAAGATGCACATACCCACTGCCATGTGCTGAGGATGTTGTCTGTGAAGTCAACCTAAAAGGGGATGGATCATGTGTGGGCAAAGATGCTGTGCTTTGCATCAATCTAAAAAACAAGTGCAGCTCACCTCGTAGCGTCACCCTCTACAGCCAGGCTGCAGCCACGTACTACACCGGAGTCAGGAAGACCTTCCTGAAGAGAGACCACACATGCATTGAGCTCAAGCCCTCTGAATGTGAGAAATCATTAAATCTGAAATCAAAGATTTGCAATACATGAGTCTACACAGTTGGTATAATGCAGCTTATGGGTAAAGAGACGTATTCATTCAATATTTGTCACTTTTCCCCACAATAGGCAGACCTCTGGAATGGACCCTGAGTTATGACGAGTATAAGGAACACCTGGTGGATCACGCCTCACTGATGCTCAACCTCTTCGGACACGTGGCTCAGACGAAGCAGGTTCTGGCCACCCAGTACAACTTCAGACTGCGTACACCTGATCTTGTTATTGCTGTGAGTTTAAATTTAGTGTTCAACTGATAAATCTTTTGATTGTTTGAAATCATTTCATGCTGATGTGTGTCTTGTATGTGGTTCTTCTCAGGCTGTATGTGACGCCGTCGTGGGTCAAGAAGTGCCAGTCAAAATCACTTTCCAGAATCCGCTGCCTTGTGTCCTGAAGAACACTGTATTCCGCTTTGTGGGTCTTGGACTGCAGCATGCCAGAGTTGTTAACTATGGGTAAAATTAATTTAATTATTTTTAATTAAATAATAAATGTCGCATTATGTTTAATTTTCACTTAATTGTATAAATTATGATTGCTAAACTCAAACAGTGATTATTTAATCAAAAAAGGTCAATGCAATAAGCACAGTAGTGTTAAATAATCATTCTTTCTTTCACAGTGACATTGCAGGGCATGCCACAGTGTGCCTGACGGAGAAGTTTATTCCCAAGTGTCACGGCTCACACAAACTTCTGGCATCTTTTGATTGTCCTCAGCTCACTCAGGTGCATGGATTGGCCAACATTGTTGTCAAACAGCACTGTTAAACCAATCAAATTGCCAGAACAGAGGAAACGTCATGGCTCCATTGAACAGAAAGTGCTCACATTATATTGATTCTTTCTAAAATAAATAAACTTCTTACGGTGCATTTAGTCATTATGTAGGACAAGTGCACTTATTCTTTTTGCAAGACAGTCTTTATATTTTAAGCTTTTTTGGGAATTGGCATTTATGAGTTTGAGAGACTGCACATATCCTTCTGAATTGTCATTAACCATTTTTCCCCCCATTTGGAAACTCAAGTAATTATTTCATGGTGTTGGTTACTCTGTCCTGTGCAGCTTCAGCTTCAAATAAAATATTTCCAGCATACTAAACTCAGTTTGTGATGTGTAATTGAGCGGGATCTATTCAAACGAGGCTTTATTCCTCTTGTCATTTAAAATGAGTAACACATTCTTGTCTTATACACTTTCCAGAACCTAGAATTTTATATTCACATAAATCCAAACTTTTGCAGACTGCTTGATTGTACAACCTAAAAATATGAATATAGAGTATTGCTCCTCTGGTATTAAAATATATAACATAACATTTCAAGTCAAAGAAAGAATCCAAACAGAACTAATATATGTTTAGTGTTAAAAATATATATAAAAAGTTCAGACATCCTAATCCACCGCTGAGTAAGTCCATCCAGTTATCCAGGTGAATGAAATACTTTCAGTGCATTGTACTGAATCCCTGAGAAAGAGACTGCGGTCGTGGTCTGAATATTAGCGTATGTCTTATGTCTGAATATCTGAATCCAGTTCAGATCATGGTAGAAGAGAGAATAAAAGAACTTCATGCATCTCCTCTTACAAAAACCTTGTTAAGTGAGAGAAGAAATCATCTTGTAGGCTCTGATTTTCATCAAGGCAATGATTCAGGAGTAAGACTTCAGTGAGGTTGCAAGGTCCTAAAATATTATTCTGGCTTCATAAAGAACATGTCAGTCAGGATTGCTCTGAAGTGGTCTTGTGTCTGTAGGTAAGATGACTCTCTGCTCATCTATCTGTTTGGCCTGGGAGCGAAGGATGAGGCTGAAAAAGTCTTCGTCTGGGACTGTAGGGCCTCTGGTGGGAGGAGGTGGAGGAGCACATCTCTGATCATCCAGTCTGGATCCCTGTACAAGCCAAAAACAGCTATTGAACATACGCTTTCAGGAAGAGTTAATAGTTCCATGCACACATATAATAAACAACATTAACCTGGCACTGAATCAGCATGTCGAAGAAGTCTTCATCTGGTTCTTTGTCATCGGCCATGAGTTTGCTGAGAACGTCCTGGCTGTGGCGCTGGTCCAGCCGGAGACCCGGGAGACTGTCCACACTGGCCCGCTGCTCGTCCAGCCGTCGGCTCTGTGAGCTGGCCAGCAGGTCTAGGAAATGGCCAGGCTGTGCCGAGGCCTCCGCTCCGGACGTGGAAATAGCTAAACGAGGTTCAAAACAGAGCAAAGCGGTCCATTTAAACATTGCTAAAATACATACACACTAAAATACACACAACACAACTGATGTTTGTTGTTGTGAAATGTGTTTTTTTAACAGAAATGTATAGTTTTATTCAGCAAGGAAACAATAAATTGGTCAAATGGTGTCAGTAAAGATATTAATATTATAACAAAGGGTGTTTTTTTTAACTATTCATCAAAGGATCCTGAAAGAAAAATATCTACAAAAATATAAAGCAGCACAACCGTTTTTAGTATTGATACTCAGAAATGTTTATTGAGCAGCATATTAGACTGATTTCTGAAGGATAATGTGACACTGAAGACTGGAGTAACGATGCTGAAATTCAGCTTTGATCACAGGAATAAATTACATTTTTACAAAATATTACAATAGATTACAATTTTATTTTAAATGATTATGTTTTTACTGAATTTTTTGACTGAATAACAGCAGCCTTTAAGAGTATGAATTCTTTTAAAAACATTAATCTTACAGACCCCGGTCTTTTTATTTTGTTAAAAAATAAAAGAATGGGAAAAAAAATGTATGTGTGTGTTTATGTTTTAATGTGCAAAAGTAGAAGGCTGACATTTTGCTATAAACAACAGGACATTTTGGTTTCTGTTTGTAACAGCTACTGTATTTGAAACCTCAAGTATGATTGGCTGTGATTTTGTCATGTGACAACACTATAGGGTTCAGTCTACACATTGCTTGTCACTGTATGCGCTGCTATACACTGGTATTATTATTATAAACTAAAGGTGCGTTCTTACTGTCATTGTCTGTAAGTTGCTGCTCCTATTTTTTCATTTCAAATCACCTGCTCCTACTTTTCTGCGTTAAATCACTGTCATGTCAATGCTCCTTCATATCCAAGTATAGAGGTCAGTGAGGGAGGACGACTCACGTTTGTTCGAGGCTACAGGTGGGCTTTCACAGGGAACGGAAGCGGCGGGAACACGGCTTAGGCTTTCCTGTAACGAGCACCTTTGGTCATCCATGCGACTGCCTTGAAAACGACTCAGAAGATCAAAAAAGCCATCGTCACCAAGAGTGTCTGGGGGATACTGTGGGAAAAGCCATTCAAGGAATGATAACACTCATAATAAATATTTTGTATAATTTATCATTTAAGATGACAACTTTCTATTGCTCATGTGTCATTCAGAAAAGATCAGTATTTGACCTGTTTGTTGGGACGGGCTGAAGGTGGGCTGCTGGTGCTGTGGTTCTCAGCTGGTGGACTGGAGTTTGACCCATTCGGCCTGTGTTTTTTGCTCCTAAAGCGATTGATGAAGAAAAGTTTAGAAGATGTCTTGGCTATGGATGATTTGGTTGGCGATTTGGTTTGCTGAGGGGTTGTAGACTCCTCAAAGGCCTGGTCCTGGACAGATGAGGCAACACTTTTGTCAGCAAACGATTTGATATGCAAGTCTGAATCCTGACACTGACACAAACAAAGAAAAGTAAAACCATCCAAAAACATTAGAGTCCGTATTCAGCACACTCATAAAGGCACCACAGCGCATCTCTCACCATGTTTTTGTCAGAGCTGAGTTTCATGAGCTCCATGTTCTCCATGCTGTGTCTCCTGCTTCCTCTGGATCTTCCATCTACAAAAGCACAAAGAAGCTGGCTGTGACTCATTCTGTAGATCAGGAGTATTAAAAGCATATATTGTATAAATGTACTAGTATTTGTTTCTGTCAAGCATATTGGTCACGCACAAAGTAATTTAGTATAACTTAAATGTATATATTATTGTGATCCTAAAAATTAAAGAAAAGCACAAGGAGGATATTCAAACCTTGAGGATATTCAAGCTTTCCCCCAGTAGGTGGCACTACCACCAAACTCCTAACACCAAACATATGGTCCTCTCAAACTAAACTTTTCAATATGCTTAAATACAGCACACTGTAACAAGGACAGCATGAAATAAAGTCTAACCAAACGTTGTGCACTTTTCAGGATTCTTGTACAAAATACAAATGCAACAGCCGTCTGTGTGTTTAATATTTGAGGATAGTTACCAGGCAGACTGCTGTCACCGGTTGGACTCTCTATGAAGGCAGAGCTGTTAGTGGTTGAATTATTCTGCTTCAGACCCAAAACTAACTGCAGATCAGATACGTTCATTCGAGCCGTCAGCTCCCCACTACGGTCTCCAATCTGAGCAGCGCACACACACAGGAAGGAAAAAACATTACTGGAAGTGCTTCCCCAGAAAACACACACTCAATTCAACCACGAACATGCACATGAAGCCCGCTTGAGTCACATTTCACCTCAAAATCTAATGAAAGAAATAAGAATATTCACCATTCACATTATGTTAATGAAAATTAAGCAGAAACAGTCCACTTCTGCTTTTTTGCATTTCACCTCTGCTCTAGCTTGTTTCCCATTCAAATCTAGTGTTCTAATGAAGCTAACTGTATTAAAACAGGTCTAATGCTACATAAGGAGAAAAGAAAAGTCACTTGAGAGGAAATTATTTAGATTCCAGTGGAATAACTATGACAAAGCATTCACAATAAGATCAGGAGTGTGCATTAAGAAATCTGTTCGATTTTGATGTTAAATTTGTTTTTAATCACAAACGTGTTAATTTAAGCTGATTAAATAAAATAAATGTATCAGAGACAGTAACTGGACAAAATGGGAGCTTGCTTTTAAGAACTGAGAATTTGGGTGAAAAACTGAAAATTTTAATTGAGATAAAAATTATATCATGATCAGAGTTACTATTGTTAACTAAAAACCTAAAAAAAATAATTGTATTGCTAGAAAGAAAACAACCATTAGCTGAAATAATATACAAAAAGCTAGCTGTCAAGGCAACATTCCTTGTTTTCTTTACGTTTAAGTTTAATGACTAAAATTGTAGAGAGAGAAAAACTTTAAGAAATATTAAAATGAAAACATAAAATATATAAAAAAAATATTTAATTCAGAATGTGAATTAAAATTATAATAGTACGGTAATTATATTAAAATACCATAATAATCATAATACAAAAATCATAATCCTAAAACAATCTTCTTTTTCCGATTTAAAACATTTCTTGAAATTCTTTCTTTTTCTATTGTTTTTTTCCTTGAGAGTCACCAGTGGGCTTTACTGTGCAGACAGGAAGTGTGTTGGTGTTATCTCAGTGCACACACACACACACACACACCTCTTTGGAGATCTCCAGATGTTTTTCAGAGAAGCTCATGGCCTGCTCGTGGTTTCCCAGCGCGGTGTAGGCGTTCCCTAAACTCCAGCATGCTCTTCCTTCTCCGATCCTACACACACACACACACACACACACACACACACACACAAACACACACAGAGCCAGAGCCAGCATCAGACGTCAGGAAGAGCAGCAGCACACGCAGGAAGTGTCAGTGACAGTGTACCTGTCCTTGAGGTCTTGAGCTATGATGAGATGTTTGAGGTGATAGTCTATGGCTCTCTCGTAGTCCCGCAGGAGTGTGTAGGTGTTACCCAGACTGTAGCAGGCCTGAGCCTCCACGGCCCTGTCCTTCAGCTGCCGCGCCAACTGCAGCGTCCGCCTGCAGGAAAACACCAGAATCAACTCATCATATGACTCCCGCTCGTCTAACAGCAAAGTACAGACATGCTGACGTTTTTATGGACTTGGACCATGGTAATATTATATTTTAGCCATTGCACTTGTATATAAGACTGCTGAAGAAATCCATGCATGAGGCTCCCAGTATATCTGACCCCAGTCTATTCAGATTTCTATATATGCTCAATTTTGGTTAAGGTTCAAGGTTTCGATTAATACAGGTTTATCTCTCTGCCTTGCGAGAAAAAACAAACATGGGTTATAATGGCTATAATATAATGTCTATATTAATGGAAGTTAAATAGATAGGAAAGTGGAAAGTAAATAAATTATAATTTGTAAATGAATTATAATAAAATAAACATTAATGTAAAAAGGGGGGAATAATCACGGTTGTTACTTTTTTTCTCTCTGTCTTGCATGGCAAAAATGTAATTTGAACATTACTTTTAGGGGTTAAATATAACGTCTGTAATAAAATAAATTAAAGAGAAAAGAGGAAAATGTATTAATTATTAAATTAAATTATCACAGTTGTTGCTTTGTTTCGTATTCCTCGCTCTAGATATTAAGTAATAAAATATTTGTCAAAAAAAATTGCGTGCTGCTTTGTTTGTTTTCCTTGCTTTGTATATTATATAAAAAACTTGGACTAAAATAGCGAAAAAATAAATAAACAAAATAAAATGCCAACTGACTTGTAATGTTCAGCTGCATCGTCAAATTTTCCAAGGAATATGTATGCATTTCCGAGGTTACAATAAGCTCTCCGCTCTGCAGCTCTGTCTCCAAACTCCTTTGCAATAAGAAGACGCTGTAAAATCAAACAAACAAACAAAACACATTTTCACATTAGGCATAACTCATGAAATCAAGAGCATTTTCTGCATGACAGACGTACGGAGTACAACACTGCAAGATCTGCATTATTATTGTATATCTAGTAAATATTTACAGTTGCAATACATATACAAAATTGTAAACATAACAATACAGACCTTTTCTGTGCAGTAATGCGACATTTGCCAGTTCATGCATTTTTTTCCAACATTTTTATGACACTTTCAGTTTTTTGAGTGAACAGGCTTGTTCATTTAGGAAACTCTCCGTATGAAATACCTGTTCGTGAGCCAGAACAGCATCCTGGAAGTTTCCGAGCAAATAGTGTGAGTTGCCAAGGTTGCCGTAGGTCCTGCCCTGTGCCGCTCTGTCCCCCAGCTCTTTCACGATGGCCAGATTCGCTCTTCAAACCGAGAGGTGCAGTATTAGATACAGAGGCAGGGATAAAACAATATAAGCTTTAGCTTTTGGAAAGCTTTGGAAAACACTACTGCAGTCTCTGCAATGCTCTCTCTAAAAAATCTTTTCTGAAATGTCGTCTACACACTGGTTTGGGTGTTCAAAGGAATGAAAAAATAAAAAAACTAATGCAGGCTGTCTCACTCGTAGTACTCTGTTGCTTTCTTCAGAGCGATGCGTGCCTCCTCGGGAAACTCTCCAGGGTCCATACCACTCCAACATATGTTCTTCCCCTTGGCGTGGTACACATTCCCATAATTATACAGCGCCCGGGCCTGCCCCACCTAACAAAACCACACACACACACACACACAACAGTCAGTCCACACTCATTACACACCTAAAACGGCTTGATAGACGGCTTGCATTTAAACTAGGTTTATGGTCTGTTAAAATAGATCAAGTGGTGTCTCGGGATAACAGGACTTCCAAAAACATCCGAGGCAGACTTGGCCATGAACTATTCAAACAGAGTTTAAAGGAATAGAAAGATTTTGTCATCATGTACTCACCTTAAACATTGGAGATGGAAAAAAGTGTTTAAAAATATGAAGAATGTATCTTCATGATGATTTCCAAAGTAATCCCATCAGTTTGGTTGTTTGTTTAATATTTTTTTGAATAGCTTATTTTTATCAATAAATAATTATTATTTACTTTACTAAAAAAACATTATCAGTCAACAAATCTTTGAACATTTTATCTTTTTATTATATATGATTTACATCTCTTTTTTAAACAATGAGCAAATTATATCAGCAAAAGTAAATTATTTTAAACAGTTGTTTTATTAGCTAGTAAGTCAGTAATTTTGAGTTTTTTTATATTATTTTATTTTGTATTATTTGTACTATTTCATTTATTCAATTTTAATTGAATTATTATTTACATTCCTAAATCAATATTTGCAGTCCATAAATGCATTTAAAAAATATTTTGTTGATAACAATACATTAACATTTGATGGGAAAGTGATAAAAAATAAAACAAAATTAGTTAATACTCACAATCCAGTTATTATTTATTTGCTTGAACAGTCAGTTTCATTTGATCAGTTAATAAAACATTACTATTTTATGTATCTATTTTAAGTCTTCTATTTAAAAAAGTAAAAATTGTATTTGATCAAAAAAACATAATACAAACAATTCTATTCATTTATTAACAGTTTATCAATAAATAAGTAAACAAATAGTATTGTTAAATTAGTAAATAAATTAAATCAGTTAATAAATGCATGTTGTTTTTCTTTGGTTCTGCAAGCATATCATGACAAAAAAAAGTACAAAAAAGTGCCATAAAATTAGTCAATACCATTCAATACGTGATATTCTCATCCTGATGATGACAGCTGTATGATAGCCATCAGATCTTATTCACACGAACACATCGCGCATATGTACACTGTGCCTTGAAAATCCAGGTTTGACATCAATACATAATTATACTGTAGATTCTTTGAAATATCATATTTTGCTTTTCAAATGATTAATGACGACCAAAACTTAATTTTGGGTTTAGCTTTTGCATTGAAAGGCCCTTTGGTTGTGTTAAACCCCCTTACCTTATCATGGAGCATCCTGGAAATGTCCAGATGTCTTTGGCAACAAACTGCTGCTTCATCATAGCGACCCAAAACCTTCAAAGTGTTTCCAAGATTACCACTGGCTTTAGCTTCTCCCAGCTGATCTCCGATAGTTCTGAAAGAGACAGAATAACAAAACATGTTATTTCAGATAAGGACATAATCCTACTAGCTTTGAAACAGTGACATAAGCGTCCAGATTCAGACCTGGTGAGCGTGAGGTCATGCCGATGGTATTCCAGTGCCTTGTTGTACTCGTGCAGGTGGAAGTAGGCATTGCCCAGCTGACTGTAGATGGCGCTCAAAATCTGCAGGTCTTCCGTGCCCACCTGGATGGCCGACTCAAAAAAGGAGACACCTACATGGTAATCTCCCACTTTACACAGACGCTCACCTTCCAGAGCTAGTTCCAGACATGAGGCCTCCATCCTGCACGGGACAGTAGAAAATTGTTGTTTTGTTAAAAATAATAATACATTTTGCTTCAAAATCTACCTGAATAGATTTATCACTTCATACTGCTTTGGGATTATCATTTCACTATAGTACTTATTGTTTTAACTGTGTTTGTGCGCGTACATTATCAAAGTATTTTGATTCTGCTCTTTTTTTAGACACACCCCGAAAAAGACATTTTCTAGCGGCTATTATAAATTATCCGTGGGGTATTTTGGGCTGAAACTTCACAGACACATTCTGGGGACACCCAAGATATGTAAAATGAGGCATAATAGGTGCCCTTTGGAAAATGCTAAATAAATGCAATAAATTAATAAAAACTCAAACTCAAAAAAAATCAATAATATAAAAAGAAATAAAATAAAATAATTAAAGAAAAAAAAGGTAGCAGATAAATAATGAATTAAAAAAAATTATAAGCTACATTTTAAATAAATAAATAAACAAACAGTCAAACATACACATTTTATTGGTTAATTTTCAACCAAACATCGGTTTACCACAGCTGTAACTAGGATGAGCACAGAGACTATTTAATACTGTCACTTTAATAAGACTAGTAAAACAAAAGAGCAACTTAAACCTAAGAAGCAGTTTAGTATTTGTGTTTAATTATATTCAAGATTTACAGTCAGATACTCTACTTTTATATTTACATACAGAGGCCTCACAGATGAGGAAATATGAGGGGCCCAGATCATCATAACAGCTTTCATTTTAAGTCTTTACTGTAAATATGTTTCCTGTGTCTGTGGCAAATGCACAGCATTCCACAGAAACGGCAGCAAAATTTAGAAAGAATTATTACAACACTAACATCATTAGGTCTTTGTCTACACAAGTTCTTGAAAAGGTCTTTTTGGCTGACACACACTTAAAACATGACGACTCCCTTATGAGCAGTTGAAAGAGTTTCACAGAGTGACTAAGAATCTCAGCATGAACCAGTCACCAGAAGGCTGACTTCAATACTTCTAAACTGTCTAAAGCATGACAAAATACTTGCAAAATATAAACATGCATGTTGTATTTGAATACAATGATACTAAAAAGAATTATTTATTTCTATGATGCAAAGCTGTATTTTCAGCGTCATTACTCCAGTCTTCAGTCACATGATCCTTCAGAAATTATTTTAATATGCCAATTTGCCATTATCAATGATAAAAAACAGTTATGCTGTTGATATGTTTGTGTATGTTGAAACCATGATACACAACATTTATTTAAAGCATAAGCTTATCTTGTGTAAAAAACTATAATAATGTTTGATTTTGATTAAATTGATCAAAAGTTACAGAATAATAATAGTAATAAAAAAACAAAATGTTACTAACACCAAACTTTTGAATGGCTTTTAAAAACAATGAGCAATCACCTCCAACACCCCGGCAACACCTTAGCAACCACATATGTGTGCAGGAAATCTCACAAACCTCACCTTTTTTCCTTTTTCGTTTTTGGACTTTCAGAGCACCGTCTAAACATCTTAATCTTTTTCATGCATTTCTTTCCTCCGGTGTGATAGACATGTTTAGTTCTCCACAGGGTGATGCATGAGACCCACGGCTTCCACCCTCTTAGACACATCCCGAAACAGACCGATCTCTTCCAAAAGACACTGTGAAACCTTTCTCAAGCCTCTACGCCTGTGAGAAGCCTCTGCACAACCAAACCAGGCTGTAGCTAGTCAAATGTTTTGTTGTTGACATGCAGAGGCAGATTATGCCGGGTCTCGGACACATAAACGGAGGGTCAGCGGTAAGCCTGCTGATAACAGATGCAACAGTGCGACGTGCCAGTGTCATCTACGGACACCTGGTGGCAAGCGTCAATTCCAATTATGAGTGAGAGGGCAAATGGAGATTATCACACGCAAAGGATGGAAAGAGAGGAAATCTTGAACAGCTCCTACACCCATTGTTCCAGTTGGATGGGCCAACCTCATAAAAAAAAAAAATGTACACTTACACCCTTAAAAATAAAGAATCTTTGTTGGTATATTAGTTCTATAACCTTTAAGAACCTTTTTAGAACTTTTGGAACCTTATTTTTAAAACGGCAATGGTTCCATGGAGAAATTATGGAATCATTCCATTGTACAAACTTTGTTCTTCAAACTAAGATAGAAAGGTTATTTTAAGAACTGTGAAAAACCCATTTTGGAACCAAGTGTAATTAATTAGCTTTGCTTGCTAAGGCATGCATTACTATTCCTTACTCATACTCAAGGTTAAGGATTAGAACAAACCCATAAGCCTGAGAATTAAGCTTTGACACTTCACCATTTCCGTAACACACATGAATGATACCTCCAATCATGTGACTTGTTGAGGATAGTTTAAATAGTCATAATACAATAGGCAACACTGAATGAAGGACACAAAACATAAGTAGACATGAGGGTCTAGTTAGACTTTTGGCTTGGGCCATTAAGCAACCAATCTAGTCAGAACAGTGCTACAGTAGTGTTTTTGTGAAGGAGAACTCTTTTCTAATATTATAAATAGTTTTACTGTTACTTTTGATCAATTTAATGCATCCTTGATGTATAAAAGTAGATACAGAAAAAAAACCTTACTGACCACAAACTTTTGAACAGTGATTAACTTGGGTTGTAAACTCAAACATCCTCCTGGCAAACAACAGAGAAGCCCTTGGAAACCACAATTAGCAAGAGAAAGAGAAGGTAAAGGCTTTAGAGCTGTGAAGGAATAAAACCTGCCAGAATCGATTAATCTTCTGCTGAAGTAGAGTGAGATTTTATCATGAAGAACGAATCGACTCCAGCCAGAGAAACACTCGGGTAACCAGGGCCACGCCGGGAAAATCCATTAAATCCTGCGCTTTGCCCAGAGTGTCCTCAGCTGAAGGCTGGCCGTGTTCACATGTTCTAAACTCTTTTATCCTCAGCGAAGTGGGATGCAGGCCGAGCTTAACTCGTACTCCTCATGAAGTCATGAATTTCATTGATACTTACTAAAACGCCAGACATATGTTGTTCGTTATTTCCATTCATTTCTAAAACTCAGTCTTTAAAGGGGCCGTTTAATGTAATATGAAAATTTTATGATTATTTATTCACCCTCAAATCTTCTTAAGTTCTGTGGAACTTAAAAGGAGATGGTTTAGCACAATGTCCCTTTTTCCATACAAAATGAGTTGTGACTTACTTTTAAGTATTATAATAGTACACTTAAATCAGAAGCTATATTACAAGTCTTCCAAAGCCAAACCAGAGCATTGTGTGAGGTGCATGTCCAAGTTGTAAATTAAGCTGCTATCATTGTTGTTATTAAGTAAACATGTTCAGAAATGATTTTAGTGAATAAACTACAATTACTAAAACAATTACTAAAACAGAAAGAAAATACTAATAAAAATGACAAAAGCACTAAATCTTAAAATAAATTACTTAAATTTAAAAATAATAAGGTGATGACCAAATGCAACAGTTTAGATTGGGAAATGATTTCTGATAGCAGTAAAGATACTCACTAAATTACTTTTTTACCATAAAATAGTGGAACAGTCTCTGTACAGCTTTGGAAGACTTGGAATAAAATGCACGCATGGATTCCTGTTATGCTCGTGTTTTTCATGCTTTTCAGAGCAACGTAAGAATCTTTTCTCCTTTTCTGTTCTACAAAAGAAAGGCTTGCAGTTACATAAAGGTGAGCAAATGATGATGAAATGTTCAAGTTTAGATGAACCATCCCATCCAAACTTCAAGACCCTGTTGGAGCCGTGGCATAGTGGTTTGTGCATGTGCTCCAAATTATGCCAGATTCAATCCCATTCCCCGCTCTCGCCAATATTTTCTGTAACAGCTGGATATGTGGGAACACAGGCCCTTGACTCATCTTTCAGGTCCATTGTAAAATGCTCCTGCAATATTTCAGGATGAACGACAGCAAAACAAACGGACAAAATACTAGTGCAACAACGGATGACCCACCCTTTTAATTATTAAACACACCTATTAAAAATGCACACACAGGAGATCTCTCGACAAACCTGAGCCCTCATTCACTGGCCTCCACCCACACACTGTATTACATTTCAAACCCTGTTTATCTGATGGAAAAACAAGTGCACGTCAGTGGATCACATGAATGACAAACTCTAGCGCTGAACGACATATTTGAAATCTTTTGGTTGCTTAGACCAGATAAAGATAGAGGTAGAAGAGAACGGATGACCTGTAAAACGAGTTAACATATGGTAAGACGGGTCTGTTCTCCTACCTGGAACGAACATGAAATGCTTGATCCTCGTCTTTTGCAATCACATCCATTTAAATTCATAGTAAAAGTCCAAGTTTAAAACAAAAACCCAACAGCAAACCTGCAGATTTTGAAATAATCCAATATCATGTCATCATAACTCTAAAACAATAGACAAACATAAGAATGAAGATGTCCATGCAGATCTGCGGATCGGATCTGAACCCTCGTCCATCTGGCAGGCAAGCGACACTAAAGAAAGAGTCTAAGAAATTTGAGCCTCTCTCTCTCTCTCCCACACCCCCCCCCCCCCCCCCCCCCCCCCACACACACACACAGAGGTGTAAGTAATGATTTCACTCAGAAAACAGTCAATGACTGATTAATCACAACATGCTACACTTCCACCCTACAAACTAATTCTGACTTAGTATGTATCATATTGCATCTCATGTGGATGGGTGAACATGAGGAAGTCTCTTGACTTCCCCGCGAGCAACCATCCGATCATCAAAATACCCTTTTTTTGGGGGGGTGGAAGGTTATTGCAAAGAGTGGCTGTTTGACATAAACCAGGCAAGTGTCGGACAAACCAGCGCATGGGAAAAACAATGGTTTTTAATTTAAAATGAAGACTGAGACCAACATCACCATTTATAATCTTGATTAATGCTTTCATCTGAAGGGACTCAGAAACATTAGATACCATTTACTCACCATTACGGCATTTCAGACCCACCCTTATGAGTTGATTTGTTCCAAGCAACACAAGTGGTTATACTTTCAAAAATGTACTTTCAAGTGGCTAGAACCTGTCTAGCTACAAAGTTGACAAAAAAAACATCATAAAAAGCCCATATGACTCACAAACTATACGTCTTCTGAAGTCATATGATAGGTTTGTGTGAGGAAAATACCAAGGACTCAACGCCACTTGGCACTGCTGATATTAAACCTGATGCAATGCTTCTTTATACAATATGTTTGAATATGGTTATGCATTTTTGCAAATAAGCTTTTTTTGACAAAATAATTACTTATATTTTTTTATGTTTTTCTCACTCAAAGTTTGTATGACCTCAGAATACTTGAGCTTGAGTTGCAAGATCTTTATCATAATTTTTTTGATTGACGTCTGTAAAAAATTTCCTTTTGTATTCCACAGACGCAGCAATGTCATTGTTAACTAAAATTAAGATGATTAATATGGTACCTCCCGTGGACCCACCATCTGAGGGAGGAACCGTAAGGGGCTGGTGCTTTGTGGATCAGGCAGCGGTTGAAGGCAGCTCGGCTCTGTGGACATGAAAAACTGGCCTTAGGGACGTGGCATCAAGGGTGGATGAGATCCGCCCCAACTTTTTCAAGTGTAGGGTTGGATATCGATTGGGTTTTATACCATACAGGTGCTATTCCGATACTTTTAAAACAGTACTGGTGCCTAAACGGTGCCTGAACCAATACTTCTATAAAAATAAATACATTTATTTATTAAAAAAAGACTAAAAAGGATAACATTAAAAAACATTAAAAAGATTTAAAATAAATCCATAGCATTCACACACTCTTTGGATGCTCTCATTTCCCAAGCTTACTCATTTTCAAATGAGTGCTGTCTGTCACTGTCTTAAATCAGTCCTGTGAATGACTGTATGGTCATTCTTTATAAAGTAGCAACAATGTCGTTTGTAAAGTACAGTCTTAGGCACATTAGTATTTTCACCCCAAAAAAGGGTTTTAAGTCAGTTATTTATATCTTTTGTTGTAGTATGTTGTAAAGTAGTAAATATCACATTTCATTTTGACATTAATTTTAATAATAATCAGAGATTGTTGCAGTCTGACAACAGACTGCCTAAGACTAAGACTTTTGCACAGTAGTGTATGTTTAAAGTGCGCATAATTAAATTAGAATATTAAAAAGTGTAATTAAAGTATGCGTTCATATCTGTTAAGGGCTATATTTTCATTGGAGGAAACAGCTGTGGTGTGATGAGTGGTGAATGGATCGAAAACTTTACAGTAGATGGGAAACCTACTGCTTCCTTGTGACCTTTTGAAAACTATATTTATGACAAAGAACTGCACAGATTCAGATATTCTAACAATTCATTGATAAACACACACCTACTGTCCTCTGTTTCTGTATGAGTGCGCTCACGCTGCTTCGCCGAGGTCTGCAGATTGCACTGAAATATGAGGAGGAGACCAGTCCGACGCCGCTTTCATATGAAATTTAAGAGGACTGACTCTGAGGCGATCGCAAATTTGTGTACAGTTTATGGAGCTAAATGCTATAGCCCCGCTTAAAAAGCCTAGCGATGCCCATGCTTCTTGTGTACATTTCGGAGAACTAGGACAAATATTTCAATCTATCGCTCAGACATTTAGGAGGCACCGAAATAAAGCAGCGAAATCTGCGATCTGATTCGGTTCGGTGCATACCGGGTACAGACCGGGTTGGTGGACCCCCTTTTCAAAAAGGGGGACTGGAGGGTGTGTTCCAACCAAGGGGCAAGGAACTCGACCGGAAGTTGAAGTCGGGTGGGGGCTGCCATCTTTTAGCAGAACTTCACTTGCGTTAGCATTCCCATTGACTCCCATTCATTTTGGCGTCACTTTGACAGCGAATAACTTTACATCTGAGGCGTTTAAAGACTCTGTTTGTCCATTATTTATTTCTAAAGATACACGACAATGTATAAAGGGCTCCATTACCTTCTATGTTACATTATGGCCCCGTATAAACAGTTTTTGTAAAAAATAGGCTAACGATTGCGTCATAACCACTTGACTCTCTGTCGCATTACCGTACAGACAGGAGGAGAAGCTTGCAGGCAATTATCTTAACATGGCGTACTGGTGTTACATTTTAAAATACTATACAAAATAATTAATCAGAATACTTACTCCTGCTCACTCACGACAAAGAACTCCCCGCTCAAGCTCGCCGTCTCTGCAAGATTAACGATGGCAGTTTGCAAGCACAGCTACTAGAAGATCTACATCTGTCAGACAGGTTGCTGACGTCGTCAAGCTTCGTTTGAGTCTGCGCGTCAGAAACGGAAGTGCTAAAAAACGCTAAAACTGGGCTTCATTTGTCTCAATTGAGTTCCAATGGGGTCGCTGTGTCCATTTCTTTTACTGTCTATGGTTCCAACTACACTCTACAGTCGGCATCTAGTCATAGCTGGGGGCGTGGCGAGGGCGGAGTCGGCGTGGGGGAAAACACTGCGAGCATCGTGTGTATCTGAATGGCAAAATGCACATATTGAGCGCTCATTCCCAGAGACACGTAGAACAATTGTAGTCTCTTTTAACTTTAATATTCATATACACTAGTCCATATCGATATTCGATTCATTTTACAGCCCTAATGTAGATGTATTCATTCAAAAATAGCCAAATCCCGTGACGTTCTGCTTTATACGGCAAGTTCTATTTTTGACTGGATTCCGTGATTCAATCGTTTCGCAAACACAGACGGGGTGAATTTATGAATGAGTGTAAAAGTTCTGACACAAAACTAAGTTGTTATGTGTCCACAAGCTTTTTTAAGTGGGCTAGGCTAACGTTACATAGTTTTGCTTCAGGTAGAATGATAAGGCTAATTATATATGCATTCCACTTTCTGAAACAACCTTACACAGTTTTGATAACGTTAATAATGAACTCAATGTTAATATAGCCTGCCTGTGATGAATGCCGACTGCACACACACTTGGGATTCCACAACTTCCCTTGATCATCCTCAAAACGTATTGCTTGCAGCAATTTTGTAATCCTTTCCGGCTCTGTATATTAGGAAGGATGTAGAACTTCAATTCATAATTTGTTAGTTTATTGGAGGTACAGAAAACAACACAGCAACTCTTCGGCGTGATTGTCCCGTTTATTTCAATTGGTGCCAAGGCAATGTTTTCCACCACGGGCTAAATTCACATCACGTGACGGGGCGTTCCCGGGGGCGTTCCCAGACCAACCGTCTGTATCTATGCCAGGGTACTGGAGAGGAGAATTCGGCTGATAGTCCAACCTTGGATTCAGGAGGAACAATGCGGTTTTCGTCCTGGTCGTGGAACACTGGACCAGCTCTATACCCTTGCTGGGGTGCTGGAGGGTTCATGGGAGTTTGCCCAACCAATCCACGTGTGCTTTGTGGATTTGGAGAAGGCATTCAACCATGTCCCTTGCTGCATGCTATGGGTGGTGCACTCCAGGAATATGGGGTCCAGGGCCTTCTGTTAAGGGCTGTCCGGTCTCTGTATGACCACAGCAGGAGCTTGGTTCGTATTGCCGGCAGTAAGACAGATTTGTTCTTGGTGCATGTTGGACTCCAGCAGGGCTGCCCTTTATTTAGTCCTGTACATTATTTTTATGGACAGGATTTCTAAGCGCAGCCAGGTGTTGGAGGATGTCCGGATTGGGGACTACATGATTTCATCTCTGCTTTTTTCAGATGATGTTGTAATGTTGGCTTCATCAGGCCAGGACCTTCAGGGTGCACTGGGATGGTTTGCAGCAGAGTATGAAGCAGCTGGGTTGAGAATCAACACCTCCAAGTCCGAGGCCATGGTTCTCAACCGGAAAAGGGTGGTTTGTCCCCTTCAGGTTGGTTGAGAGCTCCTGCCTCAAGTGGAGGAGTTTAAGTACATTGTGGTCTTGCTAACGAGTGAGGGAAGGATGGAGCGGGAGATTGCCAGACAGTGCAGCTTCTGCAGTGATGCGGTCGATGTATCTGTCTGTCGTGGTAAAGAAGGAGTTGCAAGTGAAGCTCTCGATTTACTGGTAGATCTACATTCCTACTCTCACCTATGGTCACTAGGGCTGGGACAACACGTCGAGGTCATCGATGACGTCGACGCAAAAAATACGTTGACGCAAAATATGCGCATCGATTCGTCGACCTGTTTTTATTTCTCTAAAAAACGTTTGCAAAACGTTTACCTTATGTGCGCTGAATATACGCGATGGCCGAATCAACATTCTGTCCAACGTTATATAACCAATCTAGGGGTTTTTCTGCATTGATCTTTTTTTTTTTTTTTGGCGGCTGTCAAAGCCTTATTTGATCCATGAGTGATCAGAATCAGAATCAGAATCAGAAAGAGCTTTATTGCCAAGTATGCTTACGCATACAAGGAATTTGTTTTAGTGACATAAGCTTCCAGTACACAGAGACAACAACACACAGAAAAAAAAAAAAAAAAAAAAAAAAGATTTACAAATTGGCAAATAAATAAGTGTATAAACAATTGTGCTATAAATGATAATGGAATAGGATTGAGTGAGATGCAGGAATGTTCTAGGATAAATATAAGGATATTGCACGTTTATAAGCATAAGTAGGGAACATTTAACTGTTCATGAGGTAGATTGCCTGGGAGAAGAAACTGTTCTTGTGCCTTGCTGTTCTGGTGTTTGCGGCTCTGAGGCGCCGGCCAGATGGCAAAAGTTCAAAGAAGGGGTGACTTGGATGTGAGGGATCCAGAGTGATTTTCTGAGCCCTTTTCCTCACTCTGGATGTATACAGTTCTTGAAGGGTGGGCAGGGGAGCACCAATAATCCTTTCAGCAGTCCGAACAGTTCTCTGTAGTCTTCTGATGTCTGATTTTGTATGATGACCGGGCGTGTACGAGAGATACCCCCGGCTGCGCGCACACTCTCAGTCTTCAAACAACACGAGTGCTTCTTGCTCTCTCTCCCTTGTGATAGTCTGTACCGATTTTTCCCGGAAAAACACGACCGGCTGGAGGCATGACGTGTGGGCGGAGCTAAAGAATCACGAGCGCGAGTAGGCTTTTGCGTTGAGAGCATGTGGAAGCTGTGTCATTACCATGAGGGAAAAACCATCATCCAAAAAAAACCATGGCTTACAGTCAGATTCAGCCGTTTATTTATGATCCAGAATCAGATCCCGAGGCTGAAACTGAATGAGAGCAGCAGCAGCAACGACTCGAGCGGGGCTCGAACCCGGGTCTCCGGCATGGGAGGGGACGCACTAACAAGGAGGCAGAGATATTTGAAGCAGTTTTACTCACCGTCTGCCGTTCCAACACACGATCGTGACCCTTTTTCGTTGGGATTGCATCGTCCTTAAGAAATAAACGATACGCAAATCCGGCGTCAAACTAGGCCTTGTTTGTAAAACAAGCATCTTCGAAATGCAGGGAACAAACAAAAACACTTGCACAACTCCGTTGATGCTCTGTAAAAATAAACTCCATCCACTGGTCCCTTAATGCTGTTTTTCTTTTGGTAATCTGTGCAGGGTTGTCTTGCCCTGGCAACCAAAAACACACTCCTTTTGTGACATTTCGCGACGCTCTCGCTCTGATCAGTGAAGTCTGTTGTGCTCTCAGTGCTCTGCTATACGGGAGCGCGCGCTCTTCCGGCAGAAGTGCCCTCAGGACCCATATAAGGAAATTCCGCTCCATCTAACGTCACACAGAGCCATACTCGAAAAAAACTTTCAGAAACTTGTGACAAACTGGAAGGAGTATTTTGGGAACAAAAATACTCCTTCAAACGTACAACTTAATTTTTGAAACTTTGTCCATGTTTAGCATGGGAATCCAACTCTTTAACAGTGTAAAAAACTCGGTATGCATGAAATAGCATTTCACCCCCCCTTTAAACACGATAGAAAAAGGGAGAAACACCAAAGTTTCATGCGCTCTCGCGCACTCACAGTCTTCAAACTACACGAGCGCTGTCTTGCTCTCGCTTTCGCTCTCTCGCTCTCGTGCATATTAACCAAAATCATTAGACACGATAGAAAAAGAGCAGAACGCCAAAGTTTCACGTGGAGCATTCTGAGATTTTTTTTTCCTCCATGACATTTTTATTGAATGCTAGACATCAAGCTGTTATTTTCATCTGAAAGAAGAACTTTTTTTCAGTAAGCTAGGCCTATGTGTTCAGTAAGCTATGTGTTTTCAAGGTTTTATTGAATGCTATCTCTATACAAGTGCAAAGTACTGCATTCTTAGTCAGTCTTTTATTTTGTAATTTTAAGAGCAATAAACATATATTGCAATGTTAAAGAATTCATGTTTTTTTCATTCAGATATGTAAATCAACATTTATAAATTGTTAGTAGTCAGTTAATGGGGAGATAATCGAAATCGAATCGGTCTGAAAAAATTAATCGTTAGATTAATCGATGCATCGAAAAAATAATCGCTAGATTAATCGTTTAAAAAAATAATAGTTTATCCCAGCCCTAATGGTCACTCTCACCTATGCTCCCTTAGGAGCACCCAGGGTGAGGAGCTCCGCCACTCGGAAAGAGCTCAGCGTAGAGCCGCTGCTCCTCCACATCAAGAGGAAGAGGACGGATGGATTTTTAATGATTTTATCACTCAATGTTCGTATGACTTCAGAATACTTGAACTTGAGTTGCAAGATCTTTATCATTATTTTTGGTGATTGGCATCTGTAAAATATTTTCTTTTGTATTCCACAGACTCAGCCATATCATTGTTAACTAAAACTAAACTAAAAACTAAGATGATTTAATAAATAACATTAGCATTATTATTAATTGTTAACTGAAATAAAGTTCAAATTATTGTAAAAATATTTTTAATAAATCTAATCTATCAATATTAGTTTAAAAACATAAAAAAAACACATGAAAACACTAGAAACGTTGTCTTGCAATTGATATAAAATATGCTTAACCTGAAGAAAAAATTTAATCTAAAAAAAAAACTAACAAAACATAAGTCATAACAAAATTACTAACATTTTTTGACCTAAAATAAAAATATATATATAAAAGCTAATTCAATTATTCAATAGTATATTTATAAACAATACTAAAATAATACTGCAAAGGAGAATGTCCCAAGTTTGGGAATGCAAGAGTGCGAGTTAACAATGATATCACTTTTATCTTTGAATTAACTTTATCCTGAGCAGAAACAGAACAGTGTGAAAACACAACATGAACATAAATCATATTTGTTTGTACTTCAGGAATTCCTTGTATTGAGCAGAAATCTAAAAGCATTGTTCACATTCAAAACTAGATCAACCAATAATCTGAATACTCAGGAAAGGGCCGAGTCCTCCATCTCTGCTGTATTGAGTAACACATAAAAATAAAAAAAAATCTTTAATTTGATTTGAATTGTAAACACTTCTGTATTTTAAACCACATTAGGCCAAACACTGTGGTTTTGGCTCCTTTCCTAAAATCCTGAGCCAGTTGGTCAAGCAAAGCCCAGGCCATGTCCAACCATGTCTTTACTCAAGCATGTGATAAAGACATGCTCTATGATTTTTCCTTTTTGGCTGAGATTTCAACATCCTTTGCAGGGTAATTTCACTAAACAGTCATGCCAGGAATATTGCACCACTTTCATAAAGAAACAACTGCACCATCATTTCAATTCATGTTTTCTTTATGCTAACAGTTCCAGAGTCATTGAGCCACGCATTCAAAGGCTCTACAATAGTGACAATAGCTTTGTGAACAGAATAAAACACAAAGGTTCAGCCTGTACACTGTAAACGCCTGCGATTCATTAAGACTCCAGCACACAAACACAAGAGCTGCTGTGTCCATTTTTGCAGCCGGAGCCTTTCCAGGTGTTTCTCATAAAATCTCACAGGATGCTTTGGAACTCAGTTTACACATTTTTTTTTTTTTTTGCTCAATTCTCATTTTAATAAAAAACACTGATTTACTTCTACATTTCTTACTTGTAATTCTCATTCCTGTCAATTATGAGTCTTACTGATGAAAACCACCCTGTCTAGACTGTGAAGTTAACAAATAAATTAATAAAATGCTTTAAAATAGACATAAAATAAAAGCTATATATTACTTTATATTATGTTAGGCCTATTGTTATAAATACATTGAAATGTAAATATTATATGTTTATTTTTACTGGGGACTCCAGTATTGAAAATGTGGTTAATGATACCACAAGAAACCTTTTTTATTTAAAAAAAATAAATAAATAAATAAAATAAAAATAATATTTTTTTTTCATGTTTTGACAGAACCGATTGTGGTTACCATATACTTACTAACATACTCCTATGCCTGGTTAGCGCAAAGCCTACTGACGTGTCTTTGAGATAAACTGTAAAGATAATTTTGTCTGCCAGAAAAGCGTTTTTGGATGAAACTGCCTTAGACCTTAAAAAAATGTATGCAGGAACATAGGCTACTTTAAAAAGACGAGGAAGTAAACATTGCAACGCATATGCTACAAAATAGTTCAGAGAAGGAGAAGTCAAGCTGTTTGGGCACAAACATAAATATGCCAATGAGAAACGAAATCAAACTCATACCTCAGTTTCAGATTTGAACAGCTTTAAAGTGTGTAACCGCGCTACATGTCCTGTGGTGGGAGAGTTTCTGGCTTTTTCAGGAAGCATCAGTAAAGTTTATTTCTCTTACTCCGCCATGTTTTCTCAAGACACTTTCCTGAGTTTTTTTTTTTTTTCTCGGAAAAAAGGAAAACGTCTTTTACTTTGGCACGCCAATCATTACACAGGAGTTTGTAAACGCCACGCCTCGCCATCATAATGCTTCAGTGCTAAAGTAATGCTCGCGAACGAATCGTTTATTAACCGAATCTTTAAAATGATTCAGTCGAACCGTTTCGTCCATAGACATATAAATACATAGATGCCACTCGACCGCATGTCAACGTCGCCGCCATATTGGAGCGGGCAACTCTCACATCAGGACAGAAGAAAACGTACCTGACTCATAGACAGATTGGACACCTACAAACCGTCACACGATAATAAAAACAGATCTCGGGGTGTTATCTTTCACAGGTAAGACTCAGCTGTTCTTTCTCGATGTTTTTTTGTCATTTTTAACATTATGTTGACAGCTTAATTAACCACCAGTGTCAGACTATTAATATATATATAGCTAGCTATATCGCTAACGTAGTTAGCAGTGAAAGCTGAGACTTTATAAGAATTCAAGGTTTAAATGAATTCTTATTACGTTTTTACTTAGGCTATATTGCCAATTATATAATAAGCTAAATGATGTTATGAGCACAATATACAGAGTTAGCACTTTGAATGTCTAGATTAATGATGGAGCTAAAGCTTATCTCTTTAATTTCACTACCGTTACTTATTTCCAAAGATGAAGTGGTAACACTTTAGAATAATAGTCCTTTAGTTAATGTTAGTTAATTCATTAACGAACATGAACAAACAATGAACAAACTGTGAACTTATTCTATGTATTCTTTTTTCTTCCCTTTTAGCCATTTGCAAACAGGACAAGGACAGCCTTAAGGAAAGCTGTTCTCTGCATTTCCAAGAGACAAGACAATACCTCCCTAGACTAATGTTGTGTTTGTACTAAACCCCGAGCAACCCTGAATGAATCGACAGAATGATCCAGCTCATATTCTAAAGCGATTAATTGTTTGAAAGCATTAATTTATACCAGAAAACAAGACAAAAATACTAAGGAAGAAAATCTCTGCATTAATCACTTAATCGTTTGATTCTGATTCATTCAGACATTTCTAATAATGTTGATACAAATGCTAATACTGCACTCATGTTTATAATAAAAGATGACATAATCATTCTTAAAAAAAACTTAAACCCAGCAAAGAAATAATGGATGTTGCATTAAGTAATTTATTTTCTCATTTCATACAGTCAAGTATATTACAGATCTCTTCATACTCTATATAAAATTAGATTCATTGGCGTATATATTCAGATTTGAGAGGTTTAAGGGCAGAGAGCATGATCACTATACAGCGGATTCCTCACTGCTTCCTCACATCAGCAATAGTCTGGGGAAGAAAAAATTATTACACTCTGTATTCCAGTGCTAATATATGAACATCGTGAAACCAAGACATTTGCAGGAGATGCATAATGACCTCAGATATATAATCTACTCAATATATACATTTTTAGATTTTTATTGGTTAATTCTTAAAAAAGGTCAAAAATATTGTTTTTCTTAGCCGCTGACAGATATTTGTTCTTGTTTTAAACATGAACTCATTTATATTTCAGTAAATGCTTCTCGATTTAAGGATGTTCAGATATTTGAGCTGGAAAACAAGAGCAAGAGCATCATTCTCTGCGGTGAAGAAGAACACCATGCATGACCTTCATCAAATTAAAATCTCTCGTGTTTGTGTCCGAGTCGAACGGTGAAAGAAAAGAGTAAAAAAATAAACCCTGGACAATCTTCCTAAAACATAAATCTGCAGAAGCCTCAATGATTATAAATATGCTTTATCTTTATCACAGTATTTTTTCATCAACACTCAAAAAAATGTACTTTCACCTTTGCTAATTTTACTTAATCCGTTCATGTTATGATTACTTAAAAAAATTTATTTAACAATGTGAACTTGATTTAATCTAGTTCATTCAACAAAAAAGTGTGTATTGTCAGCTTTACTTAAAAATTATTTGTTCAGCCAACATAACATTTTTGCGTAAAGGTAACATATTAGTGAAACCAACACAGACTTGCATCTCATTGGCTGAGGATTTCTGTAGTGTATTATGGGCAGGGCCGTTTGAAAGAATTTGGGGGCCCCAAGCAAAATGGACATAGAGGCCCCCCGTTTCTCTGTCTGTACTTGTACTTTGAACAATGGCAATAAAGTTGACAGATTATTTAAGTGCCATTCAGGTGGGTTTTTAAATAAAGCATTTTCTGAGATGCACATTAAACACCAAACATTAATTTATCTTTTAATTATTGAAAATTAAGCAAACTAAAGTTTTTGTTAAGAGCAGTTCTGTAGATGTTGTTCATGTGTTCACATCCTTATTTAGTGAGACATCAGAAGCGAGACTGAAATCACCGCGAGCGTCACGCGCGCTTCAGTGCGTCTTCAAGGAAGACGCGCTTCTGCTCCTTTCATTAACAGAGACACGCAGAACATGCAGGATTCATATTTAAACAGACTGTTCCTGCTTAATATTTACAGACATTAGTCCGTATCGTGGTTTGATGTAAGCGCAATGACCTATTTTTAATTCATTCATTCAAAATTTGGCAAATTACGTGTCATTCTGCGTTAAATTGTAAATTCCGTTTTTATGACTGGATTCCGCGATTCTTGCAATCGAAACACGCCACGACGTTCTCTTTATGTTTGCCTGAGCCCTCAAATCAAAACACTGCTGACTCCTTGCAGTCTGCGATTTCTGATCTGCGTTTTCCTTATCCCGTTAAAAAAAAAAAACATACTACAGTAACCATATTCCTTCCGTTCGAAAAAAAAAAAAAAAAGCAGAGATCACTTGACTTGGTTGGCTGGCTGCTGTCAGAGACTACTGAGAGATAACAGTGTCATTACACCTTACTGCATTGACGATCAAAGGGGCGCTCACACAGTGTCGTTGCATTTTATTCTTAACCAGTCGTTGTCTTGGGGCCCCAGGTCAGCTCGGGGCCCCAAGCAATTGCTTGGTTTGCCTGCCTTGTTGCGACGGGCCTGATTATGGGTAATTGTTATTCTGTCACCCTCTTGGAGAAGTGTAGCACCATTAGATAGGTAGATGAGTAATACAATTTATAGCAATTAAGTTGTTCTAATAAGTTTTAGAAAAAAACAAACAAAGAAATAAACGGTTTGAAATGTTGCTTTGTAATTTAAATATGTTTGTGATATGCTTGATAAGCTGTAATTATAGAAAGGTTTTAATGAAAAGTAATTTTAATCAGCTGCTCATGATCCTAATGCAAGGGGGTGGCATTCCTAAAATGGCATTATTCAAATTTTATGTCATCATTATTTAACATTTTCAGGTACAATTAACTCATTTGTTGTTTGTTGACTCTATTAAGGGTTGTTAAGTTTACTTAAACTTATTTTGTAAAATGAACTTAATTATTAAAAACATTGTCCAAAACATTGCAGATTAGTTGGGCTGACACTATTAAATTAAGCTTTGCCCAACCATAGTAAATAAGTTGAATCAACCTTAATAAATTAAGTTGACCCAATGTAAGTACATTAAATTGGAGTAACAGAATTGCATAATGCTGAAATAAAGCAAATTAATCATGTGGAAATCCTTTCCATGATTTTTTTATGTTCGTTCAAAGAGTTATTTTTTTGAGTGAAGCCTTGTGTTCAACTCCATATTTATACTGAAAATAAAAGTAGCTGTGATCTTATTCTTGTTAGCGGCTCTGAAATCAACTGACAGCTGATTGGTTGATTCACAAATGTCTTCACACACAAAAAGTGCTTCATATTCAAACACAGTTTAGATTAACACTCATATAACTGTATTGTCCAGTCCCTCCAGAAAAACGAGGATTTTTTTTGTGATTGTTGCGGGCAAAAATCCTTGATTTTGCGGCAGGTTTTCTTTAAAAATGCGATGGAATATGCGGGATATTTTTTTAAATCTTATGCGATGAAATTGTGGGAACTTGCAAAAACTGTGGTTTGATGAAAAAGAGAAAAAAAGGTGACCCCCCCCCCATGCAAAACATTGAGTCAAACAAGTTCTCTAGCTTTACAAAAGGAATATTCAACTACTTCTGTAAAAATGAATACAAATAAAATATACGTACAAATATACAAATGTTGTTTTACAGGAATTGCAAAGTGCAATCTCTTATTGCAACGTAAATTATTTTACATTCTACTAATATACTTACTACTGTAAGGTTTTGGTACTATTCTGTAACAAAAAAGTACAATCTTACGACTGTAGAGGTGCATCAACTTCTGAATGAAACCACAACAGTCCAGTGTGAAAATGAAAGCTAACTGCGTAGCCGTTAACACTGGCCTAGCATTCGCCATCCTCATCCCTCTCTCAAAATAATTTGCCCCCACTGTCATGTATCACACCGGGTAACTGCTTCGCGCGGTCTTTTGCGCTTATTTTTGTTGGCAGATGAGAATGATTTGCATGCTTCACCCTGGTTTCACCGCGGGCTTCACAGATGATGTTCACGTCGCGCAATTACGTCACTTAATTAGATTCCCATTTGGAAATAATGGCGATTTACTTGTGTGAAGTAAACTCAACATTTTTCAACTTTCTGCTATATGTGACTTTTTTGCAACGAAAATTATTATTATTATGAAATCATGCTACCAACGCATATTTTGCTTCCTGAAATTGGGATTTTATGCGGTGAAAGTGCGGCGTATTTGAAAAAATGCGACCCCCGCATAAATATGCAGCCCATGGCTGATTATGCATAAAATCACGCGATCGCATAATCGCGTTTTTCTGGAGGGACTGATTGTCTGTGTGAGAGGAATCAAACAATCAAATCCTGCGATAGTTTACTCTTCCTCAGCCTGAACAAGTGTTTTTTTTTCTGCTGAACACTAAAGAAGATGTTTTTTTGAGTGCGAACAGTTGACGGCACCCATTGACTTCTATAATAGAGGAAGAAATACTATGGAAGTGAATGGGTACCATCAACCGTTTGGTGTTTAAAGCATCATCTTTTTAGCATTCAGCACAAGACAGAAACTCGTACAAAAAAATATATATAATTTTTACATTTTATTACAAAAAAAAAAAAATATGTATAAGCATAATTTGTAAAGTAAAAAGCACTATAAATTAAATGAAAACAGTACTTAAATTAAAGTAGTAACTTTTTACAAAAAGTTGAAATGCTAAAATTATTAAAACTGACATAAACATAAAGGCTAAAAAAAAAATTATAAAACTAATTCCTAAACCTCAAACTGCAACCATGAGGCTAAAAGCTATGGTATGTGTCACTCTGAGTAAGTGCTGTAACAGTTTTTAAAGACCTTGATGTTGTTTGGACTCCAGAACCGTGTGTGTGTGTGTGTGTGTGTGTGTGTTTGTGTTTACCTGGATGTTCCCGTGTGTGGCTCCTGGGATGATCTGAATCCTTTCAAAGTCCCTCCCCAGGATGATGATGTCACAGCCAGAGTAGTTCGCCTGTCCCACTAGCCCCGGACAAAACAACACACACACTCTGACACTGATAATCACAGAGAGTTCTACATATCATCTGAATGTAATGTTTTGCTACTTTTTTTTTTAATCGAGGAATCAAAGTTTTAAATGTTTTCATTTACGTTAATAATCTCTGCTGCTGCTGTTACACTCACAGTCACGAACAGCTTGAATCATCTGGACTTTTTGAGTCAAATATTTTGGCATTTTTATTTTTTATTATTTCTTAACATATCAGACAATATGTGCCTTCATTTTGCATGCATCTTGTTTATTCTAGCTTATAAACTTTTTGTTGTTTTTGTTTTGTTGTGTTGTTTTTATCCTCATATGTAAGAAGTCGCTTTGGATAAAAGCGTCTGCTAAATGAATAAATGTAAATGTAAACTTATCAAATTATGGCTTTGTTTCCTTACATGAATACTGAAATATTCAACTCAAATAAACACTTTCTTTTATGATGCAATATTAGAATTAGAATTTAATTTGGGGTCCTGAAATACCCTGAACACTGCACAGAGGTTAAGATGACCATTGCTACAAAAATAAAATAAAAATTGAAACTCATCCTATTTTGTTTTCATTTTCCATTATACAGTTACTGATGCTATGGACTGTGGGATTACTAACAGGCTATTAACAAAAATCTGTCTCTAAACCTCTTTTCTCTTTATTAAAAGTTGATCTAGACAAATACATGATATAATCAAATGTTTTGCAAATCCGCATGAAAGGCCTGACCTCAAATGATTCGTGATTAAACACACTTCGGAGTCCCAATCTGAATCAAATGTTTAGCGAACTCCGAAGCCCCGATCAAATGATTCGCGAAACGCGCTTCGGAGTCCAGATCTGAATCAATATGTTTTGCGAACTCTGAACCCCAGATCAAATGATTCGCGAAAAGCGATTCAGAGTCCCAATCTGAATCAAATGTTTTGCGAACTCCGAAGCCCCGATCAAATGATTCGCGAAATGCGCTTCGGAGTCCCGATCTGAATCAAATGTTTTGCGAACTCGCTCCAAATCCCAGATCTCAGTTATTTTCCTGTGAAAGCGTTCATTCGCTTGCCGAAAAATGGCGGAGACCAAAAGTATTCAGATGTGTATAGTGCAGTAGTGTAGCCAGAAAAGAGACTCTGGGTGTGCATATGAAAATCTGGGTGTGACACATTTATTGTCAGATTACTGTGCAAAATTATGGGATAGTATTTTTGTCACACTGCTTCAGTCCAACCATACTCCTAGTGTTAATTTGCAGGTCGTGTCAAAATGTAGTTAATTGTTAAATGTAATAATTTTCTTCCAAATACAATAATTTTGAACTTTAGCTATTTCATTATGTTTATTTTTCATTACAATTTATTCACTTTAAATAAATTATAATATATAATTATAGGATTAAAATGAATTGTAGCTGCTCAATATAGATCTTATATTTGCGTGCGTGCGGAGGCACAGGTTTGCGCGATTCGGATGAGCGCATGCACAAATCTTCTCACTGCGCGCGCGAACTCGCTGCTTCTGGCTCTTAAATGTTTAAACTGACAAAGCTTAAATAAGTTTAGTTTAAACACAGATATCAGCACCACCCAGGTGATGACGGAATAAATTACGGCCCATATACAGCATTCGCGTTGAACAAGAGTGAATGATTTGTCCAGGGGTTTTTTTTCATGTTTTTGTAATGTCTGGGAAGCCAGAATGCACATGCATCAACAGAAACATTTATAAGCTGAACCCTGTTTTTTTACGTGCCATTTATAGCAAGCCTATACAGATGATATTACACATGCTTTGTCAGATTTAAGTTGAAGAGCGTGCCGAACCGTGTGTGGTGAACCGAACGGTTTTTTTTTTTTTCAGCGAACCGTGCCTTCCCTATTACCTCAATAATCAATCAATTACAGGCCTAAAACAATCATGCCCGAGCAGACGGATATAAGTACATCTCATCACACCGGCACCCGCGTCTAAATCAGTTGTATGGTCTGGTTTTCAGTCTAAAACAGTTGTGTCAAGTATAAATGTCTCATCTGTTTCGGGAGGTGCGTGCGCAGTCAACTCGCAACGGAGGCTCACACCTTTTTTCTCAGATTTTGAAAAATCTTCGCCATCGACTTAAAATGCTTCCAAGATCGACTTGTCGACCGCGCTCCAGATATAGCGACCAACTTTTTTTGAGCAAGTATTGATTATGCGTGTCACAGTCTCAATTTGTGGGACGCATGTATTGGGCTTCAAACGCACGCGCTACGCAGAACGGGTGGTCACACTACCTGGCACACCCGTCTAGAGTGTGTCCACCTTTTTGTGTTGGTCCATGTACAGGCTGAATCGACAGGTAAAAAAAAAAGCCTCAAGTCCAAATGTTCATTTATCACCAATTAACTGTTTGACAAACACTTCCTGCTTCGATGTCCAGATCTGAATTTAAAAAAATCTCAAACATGCTCCGAAGTGCCGATCTGAATCAACCGAGTCGCGAACAGGCTCCGAAGTGCCGATCTGAATCAACCGAGTCGCGAACAGGCTCCGAAGTGCCGATCTGAATCAACCGAGTCGCGAACAGGCTCCGAAGTGCCGATCTGAATCAATCGAGTCGCGAACAGGCTCCGAAGTGCCGATCTGAATCAACGGAGTCGCGAACATGCTCCGAAGTCCCGATCTGAATCAACCGAGTCGCGAACAGGCTCCGAAGTGCCGATCTGAATCAATCGAGTCGCGAACAGGCTCCGAAGTGCCGATCTGAATCAACAGAGTCGCGAACAGGCTCCGAAGTGCCGATCTGAATCAACGGAGTCGCGAACATGCTCCGAAGTCCCGATCTGAATCAACCGAGTCGCGAACAGGCTCCGAAGTGCCGATCTGAATCAACCGAGTCGCGAACATGCTCCGAAGTGCCGATCTGAATCAACCGAGTCGCGAACAGGCTCCGAAGTGCCGATCTGAATCAACCAGTCTCGAACAGGCTCCGAGTGCCGATCTGAATCAACCGAGTCGCGAACAGGCTCCGAAGCGCCGATCTGAATCAACAGAGTCGAGAACAGGCTCCGAAGTGCCGATCTGAATCAACCGAGTCGCGAACAGGCTCCGAAGTGCCGATCTGAATCAATCGAGTCGCGAACCGTCTCCGAAGTGCCGATCTGAATCAACGGAGTCGCGAACATGATCCGAAGTCCCGATCTGAATCAACCGAGTGGCGAACAGGCTCCGAAGTGCCGATCCGAGTCGCGAACAGGCTCCGAAGTGCCGATCTGAATCAACCGAGTCGCGAACAGGCTCCGAAGTGCCGATCTGAATCAACCGAGTCGCGAACAAAATATATATATATATATATATATATATATATATATATATATATATATATATATATATATTCTAAGTGAACAACAATAGCCCAAGTTTAGTAAACATTTTTTATTGAGACTATAAAAAAATAATTCTGCATCTGTTTTTAGGTTTTAGGCTACGCCACTGGTATAGTGTGCCTTTGTGTTCTAATATAAAAAAAAACGTATTTATCATTTCATAGTGTTCCCACCGACGATAATAAAAAAAGCGTTGAAATTGGGCTAAGGCAAGAGGAGGAGGCGACAATTACTGTGAGGAAAGGTACTTTAGTGTGTGCTAAGCACGGAGGAAGACGTCAGTGTCCAACCGCAGTACGGTCGATCTCGCACCGTGGGCTGTGCCTTTCAGGTTTGCGTGGAGAAGTTGCGGAGACGTTAAATCACGCGTCAAAACGGGATGTTTGTGGTGCAGAGCAGTAAATGTGAGATGGTGCAGGAGCATGATTACAACAGCAGTCCAGTCCCAGGTGAGTGTAATGTGTTAACTAAAACAATAACTTATATTAAAAGCGTATCGGCAACTAGACATTAATCAAATATAGTATGTTTTATTTGTATTGTTAGATGTAACATTATACATTTAATGTAGCACATGGTAGCAGTTATGCTAAAAGTCGAGCAGGTTAGTGAAGCGGTGTTTTTATACTTTTGCCATCACCCTTTAATACTGCTCTCTTTCTGGCTGAAGTCACACAAAATTAACAAAGACATTTAAAGTTATCAATAAAATCCACAACAATGTAGGAAATACGAGCAGTTGAACAAACATCTGTTGTAAAAGCAGAATTAAAATTATTTTATTATAGTTTGTAGGTTATTTAACTTTGAATTGATGTTCCAAGTAACTTTCCAAATGAATGAGTTGTTTTTATTAAAGTGTTATTTAACAAAAAATAATACATATATTGTTGTTTGCTTTATGTTAATTAAGTGCTCTTGCTGAGGCATGGGAAAAATAAAGGAGCTGGAAAAAACACCTGGTAATGACATCAGCATCATCTACACACCTGCTAGTGACATCAGCATCATCTACACACCTGCTACTGACATCAGCATCATCTACACACCTGCTACTGACATCAGCATCATCTACACACCTGCTACTGACATCAGCATCATCTACTCAATTCAGTTCAATTCAAGTTTATTTGTATAGCGCTTTTTACAATACAAATAGTTACAAAGCAACTTTACAGAAAATTATGTTTAGTAGTAGCTTATGTTGGTGACTGTCAGTTTGTGCATGTTTGACAGGATTTTTAGAAAAATTAATACAAGGTGTAGTCAGCCAGACGACGAACATTATTAATATTATTAATTAATAATTATTATATGATGCAGTCACACTTGTAGCAATATTTGTTAGTTCTGTTTGTTGATTCAGGGTTAGCATCCTCTGGGGTCCTCTGAGGGTCAGCATCATCTCTTCCCAGCTGTTCTTGATCCAGACTGGAGCTTGTGTAAATCCTTGTTACCGTGGCAAAACATAAAAACAAAATAGAGACATCATTAGCATGCTGCTGATCCAACAAAGTAAAATTAGTTTAAACCCAAGCTAATGAATAAGAATGCACATTGATCAGATGCAACTACACTCACAATTTAAGAGATACATTATTGGAATGCTTGGCGAAAGAGATGCGTTACTCACCTGCTAGTGACATCATGCTCCTCCTCACCTGCTAGTGACATCATGCTCCTCCTCACCTTCTAGTGACATCAGCATCATATACACACATGCTAGTGACATCAGCATCATCTACACACATGCTAGTGACATCAGCATCATCTACACACCTGCTAGTGACATCAGCATCATCTACACACCTGCTAGTGACATCATGCTCCTCTACACACCTGCTAGTGACATCATGCTCCTCCTCACCTGCTAGTGACATCATGCTCCTCCTCACCTTCTAGTGACATCAGTATCATCTACACACATGCTAGTGACATCAGCATAACGCGTTTCGGAGTCCCGATCTGAATCAAATGTTTTGCAAACTCGCTCCGAAGCCCCAATCAAATGATTCGCGAAACGCGCTTCGGAATCCAGATCTGAATCAAATATTTTGCGAACTCGCATCCGAAGCCCCGATCAAATGATTCGCAAAACGCGATTCGGAGTCCTGATCTGAATCAAATATTTTGCGAATTAGCTCCGAAGCCCCAATCATTCGCGAAACGCGTTTCGGAGTCGCGATCTGAATCAATTTTTTTGCAAACTCGTTCCAAAGCCCCAATCAAATGATTCGCAAAACGCGCTTCGGAGTCCCGATCTGAATAAAATGTTTTGCGAACTCGCTCCGAAGCCCCTCAAATGATTTGTGAAAGGCGATTCGAAATCCCGATCTGAAATGAATGTTTTGCGAACTCGCTTCGAAGCCCCAATCAAATGATTCGCGAAACGCGCTTCGGAATCCAGATCTGAATCAAATATTTTGCGAACTCGCATCCGAAGCCCCGATCAAATGATTCGCGAAACGCGATTCGGAGTCCCGATCTGAATCAAATATTTTGCGAATTAGGTCCGAAGCCCCAATCATTCGCGAAACACGTTTCGGAGTCGCGATCTAAATAAATTTTTTTGCGAACTCGTTCCGAAGCCCCAATCAAATGATTCGCGAAACGCGCTTCGGAGTCCCGATCTGAATCGAATGTTTTGCGAACTCGCTCCGATGCCTCAGATTGTGGTTAATCTTGCAGATCATGACTTATAGCTATATACTCTTCCTCTCCATTCAGTTTGGTAATATAAAGAATCCTCTTTTGAACTCCCACCTCTTCTGTGGGTTTTATTGTTCTGGGTCTGAATTTGGGCTCCTGGGCATACCTGTCAAGTTTTGGATTTGAAAATAAGGGAAATTTTCCAGCGCCCATTGCGAGCAGTCCCACCACCCCAACAAAGCTCCAGTATCCCTTACATTTTAAGACAGGTGTTATAGCCCAAATTAAAACACAAAAGGGTATATATGAAGAGCATTTATTTAAAGGCTTATTTGCATATTTTCTGTTAATTTAACATTGATGTCTTTACATTTACATTTTATTTTAATTCCACACATTCTTTTCATTTCATATTGCTTTTCTTTAACAGTTTTTCTTTTCATTTCACATAACTTTTCTTTTACTCTTTTAGTGAGTTGTTTTACCAATTTGTTGCAGACTTTGCATTCTTTAAAAAAAGTAAATTCGCTGTCCCATTTATCACGGTATTTACACATGGGTTTTGGTTTTTTGGCAGGTGTGCCTTCACTCTCTATCGTAGCATCCATCATCCGTCTCTGTTTTTTCTTTTGCTGTTGTTGTTTTTCCCACGTTATAACTCATGTCATCTGACCTCACACACCCTCGCGACAGGCTACTACAGGTGGGAGTAATCGCGAGACTAGTGACAGAGCTCAGACTGGGAACGTTTTTATTATTATTATTTTATTAATAACGCAGGTAAAAAAAAAAAAAAAAAAAAATACGGGAGATTTACGGGAAAATACTAATACGGGAGGACGGCGGGAAAGAAGGGTAAAATACGTGACTTTCCCGGCCAGAACGGGATACTTGACAGGTATGCTCCTGGGGTCTCAAAAAAGAAATATTTTCAATCTTCAAGGTACATTCAAATTACATTACATGAATATGTTACAGTTATACTAAATTAACAGATTTGTAAACCGAAAAAAAAAAATCAACAAGTGAGACAAATGTGAGCTTTCAGTTAATAATTTTCCAAACCTAACTAACTGGAGGCAAAGTTTTTTTTAACTGCACATAGATCACAAACCTCTGAAATCGGTTGATAAATGTGAACGTTATCGTGTTTTTATTTAGTAAAAACCGCAGCTCCCCGGTTTACTTTCATATGTTTTAAGGCAGTCTTGCCCTCACTAACATGGCGGACGCGTTGACGTATCGCGGCAACGGCTCAAAGCGGCCAAATGAGCTTTCTTTTACTGTCTATGCAAATGAGGCGTCTAGGTATTTATATAGTTTCGTCTATGGTTTCGGAAAGTGATTCACAAATTGTCGTAAAACCTGAAGGGGAGCAATATTGTAGAATTATAAAAAAAAAAGTGTTGTTGTTTTTTTTTTTTTTTAAAGCACACGTGGGCGGGCTATAAAACTAATCCAAAAGACATTTTAACAATAAAAATAGAGCGTAAAACAAGTGAGGACTCGCGGTGAATCTATTCATTGAACTGATTATGTGAAAGAATCAATTCGCTAAAATGAATTGGACGTCCAAGTGCTCCTAGATCCAAATTACTTGGCAAAATTTATTGAAAAGTTGGGTCAACATTTTGTGGATGATCAGATTAAAAAACTTGTTAAAGCATTCCAAAATAAAAATAAAAATAAACAAAATAAATAAACGGAGGACCATTTTTTTCTGCACCTCAATTTGGTTATAATTGTTAGCAAAAAGGAATATAGAAGAAAAAAAAAACCCAAATCTTTCAAAACCTGAAACATGACTAAAATCTTATTAAAATAATGATAGTGAGTAAGTAGTGTGATGTACTGACCAGCAGGGGTCAGTGTCTAGCTTACTAGTGACAGATAAATTCAGCAGAAAGACCTTTTATGTAAACAGTCCCCCCCCCCCCCCCTTTTTTTTAAGTAATTATATTGTACATATTAAAGCAGAAAAATCTAAACTTGAGCTCAAAAATAGATACACGCACACATTTGGCAAGCTTGCTTACGCACATATACAAACATAATAGCAAGCACACAGGAGTGACCTTAATTGCACTATTAAAGTTAAAAAAGGATCAAATCCATTACACAGATAGAGCATAAAATGGATAATATTTCCATCTCTGTAATGCACTCTGATTTGATGCATTTAAAACTACTCAAAGAGCATCTGAAAACAGACAAACAAATAAATAATGTATCAAGGCAAGAAAATATACAGTAGGCTATAATACAGTATATTAAAAAGTGTACAGTGATTTTACTAGCTGTTTGTAGGCAATAGAGTATAAATGCACATTTGGTGAGAATTAGAAGAGAAGGCTACATATAAAGCAACACAACAGCAGTCTTTGGACATATGAAAACATCCCACTGCTAAACACATTTGGCATTTAAATATCTCTTCTCTAATTTTCTTTGAATGTACAACACTTCCATTATACTAAAAGTATAACAAACAAACAGTAAACGGTAGGACTATTTGTGCAACAAACCAGTGTGTTTATGATTATGATAATGAGTTAAAATAATATCATAACAAACACCAGTTTGCAGCATAACGTAGTATTTTAGTAGAGCTAAAATAACTGAAAGCTAATGGCACCGGAAGCCTCGCACATCAAGTTACAAATGGATGCACGAGTTAAGGTGGATAGCTGCAACATTTTAATACTAATGTCATTTTTAAGTATTAAAAATAAAAGAATCAAGCAGCAGAAAAGAGAAACCAGGGTCAGTTGTTACACTCCTTTAGCTCAAAATAGTCATTTTGAGAGTGGGTCTTTGCTACAAATATGATTTTGAACATGTATATGACAGGGGGAAAGATACAGGAACATATGATGAGCAAATTGCAGGCGTGTTGTCACACTAAGGGAACTTGACATTGATTAGACAGCCTATAACAGGCGTTTCAGCAAAATATAAATACAGTTAAAAACACAAAGCAACTTGTGAAATGATAAGGAAATATCAAACCACTGTCTTTGCCAATCGAAGTTGAAGTTAACAAATTTTGCAGAATTAAACATATAAAACATAACTTGCCTGGTTACCTGTAGGCCTATCTCACTCAGAAGTCTTAATATTTCTCTTTACAAATGTTAATACTGTAAACATGTACATACATACAGCTAAATACATACACATTCAAAACTGCCATATTTCAGTTTAACATTCCCCTTAAAGTAATAAATAATTTGAAGGGCAGCAGTAGTATATTTTGATAGGCTTTTCTCTATATATGTACATACTTTAATTAAACCAACCAAGAATCCCCCAAAAGCAGCAGTTTTGTTCTGATGAATTGCACATTTTTACCATGCTCTCTAATGAACTCTATTAAGTGTGTTAATTCACAGATATACTGCAGCCCAAATACTGTATATTCTGGCTGTTTAAGCCATTTGTTGTCATATCGACTGAGCAATACAATCTGTATTAAATAAAACTGTTGGATTCAGATGTTCGTGGTTTCTGGAGGTGTTGAGGTCTGTATATTAGAGGCACCGGTGAATTTTAATGACTCTAGAATGGAGTGTCCATTTGACTTCCTTTGGCTCCAACAGGGACGACAATGTAACTCCCCTCTTGATATCGCATCCAACGTAAGCGTATTTCTTTCTGAACCTAACAGACAAACACATGTACTGCATAATATATAAACACAAAATCTCAGGAGACACTTTGATCAAAACAAAACCGAAATATAACATTATCATTTACTTTTATTCTGATGTTTTAATCAGCTGTTTGGACTCTCATTCTGATGGCACCCATTCAATGCAGAGGATCCATTGGCGAGAAAGTGATGTAATGCTACATTTCTTTAAATCTGTTCTGATGAAGGAACAAACTCATCTACATCTTGGATGGCCTGAGGTGAAGTACATTTTCAGCAAATTAAAGTTTTTGAGTGAACTGTTCCTTTAATATATTGGCTGTTAAAAATGATTTTCATTAAATGCAAGGCTGAAATACAATGCATTATTATTATTCATCCTTAATTGTGTATTGGCCTTTAAGCAGTCCTCTTGTTAAATTCCCCAGTCTGTTTCTTAATCAAATTAACAAAGACTGGCAAACATGTTTGTGAAAGATTTTATTAGGCCAGATTTTGAGTACAAATCTTGTTTAGGCATCTGAGGACTCTGATTATCTCCATTCAAAAACAAACCTGACTTGCAGAATCGACATTAAACAAGCTGATTAAGTCCAGATACTTGCATGCATTTTTACATTTGTTAAAAGCAAAAGGCATTGCACTTTTGGAATCTAGCTTTCAGCACATTATTTGAATTTTGGTGTTTGTTTTGTATTTTTCTGATGTGTGAGAGCTGCCACACAATGATCACTCACCTCCTGGTTCAGGAAACAGTAGAGAACTGCCACAATGAGGCCCTTAAGAAAATCATTGAAGACAAAGTCATTTTCTGTAAATTGAATAAAATGTTCTTCAGATCAAATATCTACAAATATTATAGCTCCATTTCTCTCCCTCTCCCTTTCATCTCAGTGTTTTGAGACAAAACTATTTTATGCTGTTAAAACTGGTTACACCATTCATGCATAATCATGCATGTATCTATGTTTCTGGAGTCATCTGGATCAGATCTTAAGCCTTCAGAACTATCCATGAGATTAAGTGTATGACGTTCTGAAGAATCGGATAATTCCACACTAATAAGTTAACATCCAGCAGCTTACACATTTTGCAGGTGTCATATAAACATGATAGGAATCGTTCATTAATTCTAATGCTGTTAATCGTTCTGTAGAATTCAAAAGGAACAATTCTGAAGAATGTTTGTGCTTTTGAGTTAAATGTCAAATTTGTTATTTTTAATCAAATCAAAAACACACAGCGCAGAAACTGAAGTCCAATTAATGAACAAACGACTTTTCTAAACTGCTTGTTTTAGCGAGTTAAAAACATACAGCTCAACTAATGAAGTCATTTTCTCAAAGAAATGACTCTTTTAAATAGAATAACGTTATTATAGATGATCAAAAACAGACCAAACAACCAGTGTAGTCTGATAAACAAGCAAATGAATAATTTAGCACATTATAATCAATATCTAGCACAAGAAATTGAGTTTAAAGATGGTATCCATAGAACTACTCTTCAAATTTCTACAGGTTATATATAGTATATATAGATATCGAACCTGTCACTAGGACCGCCATAGCCGGTAAACAGCAAATAGAAATCTGAAAACTTGAGTTGCCTCTTTGCCTGACAGTCATTTTGCACATTCATCTCAAGATAAATGACACAGTTCAATGTTACCCTTCTCAAAAAAGTAATTAGCACGAAGAAAAAAAAAACGCATCACGGACATCATATTAAACCTTTACAAGAAGGTAACAGCCTTCCTGTTATCTTTCTCGAACTCCTGCATGGAATTCATTTTTAAAATTAGTCGTTGGCTCTTCAGGAAACTCAATTAGTGTTCCATCTAACTAAGTAATATCTCTAAAGCCCCCATGTCCATCTCCTATCTCAAGAGATCAAAGGTGAGAATGAGGTCAATGAAAAGAACTGGTTTAATAGAGTCATTTGTTCGTGATTCAGACTATACAGTTTGTGCTAGGTGTTTTTGATTCAATAAAAAGAACTGGTTTAAAAGACTCGTTTGTGAATCAGACTATGCTGGTTGCTTTCTATGTTTTTGATTGACTAAAAGAATCGGATCGGCATGCTTTCAGCTAGTATTTTGGTCTCTAGCAAGACTGTATGAAATTCAAGTTATATGATTTGACAGATTTTTACATAGAAAGGGCTACAGCGCAACACATTAAAATATATTTTCAAAACTGCTAGCCAAATTCAAAAACTAAAAATTAAAGAGCCACACAGATGGGTAATCAAAAATTACCTGTATTACAGTGTATGATGTAGCGGTCCATCGGTGTAAACAATGTGCAAAGTAATTAAACCAAAAAGTAAACGATTTATAAAGTTATTGGCTTCTAAAGTAAGGAGTCGACTCTGAATCGCTGAAACGAGTCGTTATAGATTTCAAATCTTTTGCCCATCTCTATGTACGTCACTAGAACACTTTGCATAATAATCTCGGCCCACCGTGTTGGGAGAAACGGAACTCTGACCTGCCCCCCCACCCCACACACACAGACGCTCTGGTTGGTGTGAGAGCGTCATGTCGAGGAGACAGTGTGTTTTTAATTGTAAAGGCAAGTTTGTTTTATTTTCACTGCCAAAGAATGAAGATCAGAAGAACCAATGGCTAAAATTCATTTTCACCACAATACCAGAGCAGTACAACAAATCCTTGTTGTGTTCACAACATTTCATGTTCAGTGTTCACTGATGACTGCTTTTCTAATCTCGGTGAGTACAAGGCAGGATTTTCAAAGCATTTGGCCATAAAAGAGGGTTCATTACCAACTTTATTTAGACCAACAAGCGTCTCCGAACGTGAAGTATGATTATGAAATTATGTGTTTGTTTTCTCCCGAGCGTCTTATCAGTATGTGTGCTGTCTGCAGCCTGTCTGCGCTGATCTTCATTTACAAACACGTCATTAAAATGAAGTGTAACTCCGTGAATACTCAACGAAGATACATGAGAGAGGTATCTATAGAAAGCTTGACATGTCTACTTTAAAACTAAACAAGTGCTGGCGAAAACAGATATTCTGTGATAAAGTAATCCATAGGAAAACTATGTGATGTCTGTTTTTCATGTCTCCCTTCGTTATATCTAATGTGACCACGCCCCCGCGCTGAACGCGAGTCATTTGTCCGTGAATCAGACTACGCTGGTTGCTTTGTATGTTTATGATTGACTAAAAGTAATTAGTGCGTAAATCGTACTATACTTTTTGTGCTGCATGTTTTTGATTGAATAAAAAACTGGTTTGAATGAATCATTTATTTATGAACCAGGCTACAAAGGTTGCTTTGTATGTTTCTGATTCACTAAAAAGAACCATTTTAAAAGAGTCATTTGTTAGTTAATTGGACTACACTGTTTGAACTGTACTGTATGTGTGTGGTTCACTAAAAAGAACCATTTGAAAAGAGTAATTTGTGTGTGAATCAGACGGCCCAGATCCGGCCCACATCTGGCCCGTATGGATTTCACGCGGGACACATCTGAGCCGGATCTGGGCCGAAGCGGCTTGCTGACTGTTTGTGCTCTGTGTTCTAATTAAATAAAAATAAGTAGTTACATTCGGTCTTAACTCATATGTGAACTACACCGGTTACTTTTCATGTTTTTGATTCATTTGTTAGTTAATCAGACTACACTGGTTGTGCTGGAAGTTTTCATTCAATAAAGAACAGACTGAAATTTGAACAGACTGAAAATTTTAATTTGTTCATGAATTGGACTATACAGTATGTGCTGCATGATTCTGATTCACTAACAAGAGCCAATCAGAAAGAGTCATTTGTTTGTGAATCACACACTATCTGCAGACTGGTTCTGGTTTTTGCCAACTAGCGTCAACACATCTATCTGGGCAAAATATGTGTAGTTTAAGTCCAGCCTTAATAAGTGTATTCATGCTTGGTTTGTGTTTAAGCTGTGTTGTGCTGATAACCTGGAAGGAGCCCAGACACAGCTCGATGCAAAGCCGCAGGCTCACGTTGAAGTAGTCTGGGAGGAAGTTGAAGACCATGTAATGAGTGCCGAAGAGAGGGATGAGGAGGAGGGTGGACTTGGTCAGTCGCCTGAGGGGAGGAGAGATAAAGGATGAAGAGGAGGAAGGGTAAGAGTGTTATTGGGCAGATTAGTGCTGAGAGATTCTGGGGAGTGGACTTCCTGGATTCAAACGAGTAAGAACATGATAAGGCATGACTTCAGACAACACCGTAAAGGAATAGTTCATGAAAAATCTAAATACTGTTGATATTTACTATTTACCTGTCATTCCTAACCTGCATGGTGTTTTTTTTTTATGGTGAAGTGTCCTCTATATTTGCACACTGATGTGAATACTGAGTAGTGTTGTATTTATAGCTTCCAGTAATATCATTTCTTGTGTTTGTATGTTCTTTATTTGTGAGCCAGAAAAGAGTTAATATGCATGAATGTAAACATATGTGCAGTGGTTATTATAATTGCTCTGCTAATTCTTCATAGAATGCAAAAGAGAAATTTAGTTTTTTTTTTTTTTCATAAAACAAATCTGTATGAAGAACTGTAGCATAAAAGCATAGTCTATATAACTTGTACACTATATTCCAAGTCTTCTGAAGTCAACTTTGTGTGAAATTGAAAGTTTATTCACTGAAATTTAATGGCAAAACCTTTTTGTTTTCATATAAGGTGATCTATTCATTTAATTATTTGAGGTCCCTTACTGTATTAAAATTCAAATCACTCACGGAGCAATGAACTCGCCGTGTTTTACTATATTAGCACCACTGCACACAGTTTTAATGCAAAAAAGTGAATGAGCACGTGAATGTGATTTCAGGCATTTGTCTGTGATTTCTCAAAACCTGCCGGCGAGCCAAAAACTGGGCTAAAATTGTGCAGTCTGAACTCAGCTTAAGAAAATCACACTTCCGTAGCTAAACATTATCAAAGCATCCTCACAGTGACAATGATGTCTCAAGTCCTCAACAATCTCCTTCAGCAGTGTTCTGGGAACTCAATTCTATTTCCTTTCAGCGTGCAAGGTTTGCTTCAGCTTTACATCTGTAGTGCTTATCTGTGAATTTCATTCCCACATTAAATTAAGTAAAATTTGACATCTGAAAAAAAAAAATCTAAATAAATATGTGACCCTGGACCATAAAACCAGTCTTATCAATTTTTCTAAATTGAGATATGATGAATAAATAAGCTCACTCACTCACATTTCACTGCTGGTTATATATGCTATATATAATTTTGTATGTGACAAATAAAAATCTTGAATCTTGAAGCTTTCCATTGAAGTATGGTTTACTAGGATCGGACAATATTTGGCTGAGATACAACTATTTGAAAATCTGGAATCTGAGGGTGCAAAAAAATCCAAATACTGAGAAAATTACCTTTAAAGTTGTCCAAATGAATTCTTACCAATGCATATTAGTTAGCAAAAGTTAAGTTTTGATATATTTACACTAGGAAATTTACAAAATATCTTCATGGAACATGATCTTTACTTTAAATTCAAATGCAAATGATTAATAAATACTATATTGTAAATAAATATGCAAATAACACTGATATGATAACATTAATGAATTATGAACTAAAATGAACTACAGTATATCTATATTTTCAGTTCATAACACCTAATGCATTTACATAAATTGATGTATTGAACCCAGTAATTTGTTAGGCTTATTGTAAAGTTTTTACCGCTTGAGCTACACTGTCAATCCCACAATCCTCACAGAGAATGAACTAAAAGCAACCACTCATCACCACGTAACTAGGGCACATGCAGTTCCTGTCCCATTTCTGATAGCCCCTTATCATGGGTTTGTTTTGTTGTCTTGTTTTCTATACCTGTACTGAGCTGAATTGTTGAATTGGATCAAGCGGGGGTTCAGTTTCTGCACCAGAATCCTGATAATGTTCATGAAGAGAAGGAAGTTCACCTGGTTGGGCAGGAAAACAGGAAAATATGAGCTGAAAATAAGTGTGTGTGAGCCAAACCCATTTGTCCAAGTCCTCGTGCTTTATCTCACCCCTATGGAAACTACAATGGGACCCTTGATGATCCACCAATAAGGAGAGTCTTCATTTATGTCCCAGCACCTGGAAAAAACCCAAAGGCCTGGATAAGACAGAGCTGATTAAAATCTGCACCTTCTCTGCTCTCACAACCCATTAAAAGTCTAATTTCCGGTCCTATTATTGGAATTACTGTGTTTCTATGTGGTTGCTGGGGTGTTCTGGGTCACTGCTTGTGATATTCTGGTTTCTAGATAGACACCCTCAATGTCCTAACCAGTAATTTACAATAAAGCAGCAAATGACAAAAGTCATTGCTTTATCATAGGGCTGTCTTTCATTCTAGAACAGTGTTGCACGGGTGTCAGTTTGGGACTTCTTATAGCAGACTACTGTAGCAGCTGGCAGAAAACATTAAAGGCGATGAGACTTATTTCTGTGCTGTGCACTTGGCTTTAGGGGCTTGTTTAAATCCCTAACTTGTAGCTTGTATTACCGAGCACCACTAAGTAAGGCAGGGAAATGCGCACTTACTCTGTGTCCTCAAAATACAGTCTGGAGCAGATCCAGAGGACAATGCAAACCAGTGGAAAGCCTGGGAAAAAAAGACAAGAGAGAAAAAAAAGATTATGCTGTTAGTGAAATGGAATCTTACAAAGAGTGTTCAATGCAACTCTGTTATAAATGAGCAGGGATAATAAACCTAGAAGCTATTATTATCAATGATGATCACGATAATGACACTAAATGTACTGTAGAATCTGAAGCAGTTTATAGACTTTATTGAGTGATATCCAGACAGAAGCACATTGAAAGAATCAGAGCTATGCTGTATGAAACATGAAGTGCCTTGTAGTTAAATTAGGAGGGGAGGTTTCCAAAGCACATCAACTGCTCACTGGAGTTCCTCAGGGATCGGTTATTGGACCCCTTCTCTTCTCCATATACTCTATATCACTGGGTCCAATCATACAGGTACATGGCTTCTCCTACCATTGCTATGCTGCTGACACACAAGCTCTATCTCTCATTTCAATCAGATGACCCAACGGTAGCTGCACGGATCTCTGGCTGCCTGGTGGACATCTCGGCATGGATGAAAGAACATCACCTACAGCTCTAACCCATCAAGTTCGGCCAGAAATCTTGGTGTAATCATTGATGGCCAGCTGACTTCCAAAGTCCACCTTGCAAAAACGACTCAATCTTGGAGGTTTGCATTGTACAACATCAGAAAGATCAGGCCCATTCAGACGGAGCATGCTGCACATCTTTTTGTCCAGGACCTTGTTATTTCTAGGCAGGACTACTGTAATACTCTTCTGGCTGGACTATCATCATGCACAATCAAACCTTCACAAATGATTAAGAATGCAACGACCCCAAAAGAGCCCATGTTACACCTCTCTTTATCTCCCTGAACAGACTCCTGGTAGCAGCTTACAGGAACATGTATAAGAACAAGAAGTAATTTGCACGTCTATGTTGAGAACTGCATTGACAATGTGATTTGAACTGTTTGTTCTTTCAATCGTCTGCTCAAATCAGAGATGATAGAGATGCCAATCACAAGAGTTCTTCTGACACTCCTCAGCCCTCCCAGGGTAACAGACAGCAGGAAAAAGAGAGAGAGAGAATATAAATGGAAATTGAGTAACAGAACAACAAAAGGATCATGCTGTACTTCACTGATTGGAGTCAGTGAGACTGTAATAGCTGCTAACATGAGAAAAAATAACAGGTTTCAGAAATAAGCATCATAATCTAGTCGGTAATAAAATGGACATTACTGCAAAAATAAAACCCTAGAGGGGCTGCGACGTGTCACAAAGCACATGTATTATTCTTTAAAATACATATGCTACAATACAAAGAATTAGAGTTGGTAAGATCTTCAAATTTTTTGGAAACAAGTGTTTTATGCCATCCAAGCCTGCATTTATGAGCGCAAAAATACAGTGAAATAGTAATAATGTCACGTTATAATATTTCACATTATTCACATTATTATTTCACATGCAATAATATTTCACATTATTACTATTTCACTGTATTTTTTACCTTGTCCGGACTCCGGTCCGGATCCGGACCTGGAGAGAATTCAATCCGGACCCACCTCCATTTCATATTTCGACAGCAAGTAATTGTATTTAAGGGATTAAAAGTCTGGATTTCCTACTTTAGTAAACGCATGTCAAAATCATTTGTTTAGTGTTTAATGTCTTTTTGGAGATGTTCCGCAATTAAAGCGAAGGCGATATATTGAAAGTTTTCCTCCGTGATTCAGTTGCCATGACATCCAGTGAGTGTACGTAATACGTACGGAACGTTTGACGTAATTGGGCGCGAGTCGCGCGACGCGACACTTCACCTCAGTAATATAAGCGTTTGAATGTTCGTGGAGGATGTCATTGTCCAGGAAAAGAAAAGTTGACCAAGAAAATAGAGTTTTCAAAGATGATTGGACAGAGAGGTATGCGTTCATTTTGCCCCAATCCAGCACTAGGCCATTCTGTTTGATTTGTAACGAGACAGTTGGAGTTGTGAGTGGAAACGTCAAACGGCATTATGAAACAAAACAGAGCTGTGACAGCAAGAAAGAGCTATTTGGACTAAAATGGTCACAGCTGAAAATTTACCCAATCTACAGAAAGTAGTCATCTGTGTTCTAACCATGTTTGGGTCAACCTATCGGTGTAAGTCTGCATTCTCAGCAATGAATGCTGTAAACTTAAAGAACTCACACCGCAGCAGCTTGACTAATGAACATTTAGGCCAGTGTCTCCAGTCTAGAAACCACACCTTTTGTGCCACGGCAGCTGATGGGAGACAGACAGTGCCATTTCTCACATTAAACTGCTCTGTGCTCTATGTTACTCTTGTGGTGTTTTGTTAAGAAAAATCCAGACCCTTAAATTAATTGTTTTGCCACGTTTGCACGTTATTCATGTATTTTGAATGCAGCGACCTTATTTTTTCATAAAACGAATATTAATTTGTAATACATGTTGATTAAAAACAAGTTTTGTAATGACCAATAGTTCCGGACCTTTCTCATTGTTGAAAATTCAGATTTGGACCTTTGAATGTAGACTTTGAGAACCCCTGCCTTATTATAATGGCACCGTTATGGTGCGTCATATTTTTGTGGAAACCATAACTTTTAAGAAATTCTTTGATAAATGAACATGAGCATTTTTTTATAAAAAAATATTTACATTATAAAGTGTCTTTACTGTCACTTTTGATCAATATTATGCATCCTTGGTGAATTAAAAGTATTAATAAAAAAAAGAAGAAAAAAAAGAAAATCGCACTTGACTCAATTCCACCAAAAGTTTTAAAAGGTTAAGGCTAGAAGGGATACAAATAATAATTAAATAATTAATAATAATAATTTATTTTTAGCTTCTGCCACAACCATTATAAACACTGACACAAAAACGTTCATATAGCCAACAGCGTGAGGTTGGGGCAGGACTATTAATCTGACCAATAGCAGATGGGATGTGTTTGTCATTATTTCAGCTATTTAATTTAGTCTTTGCTCACATTTATTTTTTGTCACACCACAACTATAACAATATTAACACAGAAAACAGTATAATTAGAATCACTTTAGAAATATATATATTTTCTTTCCCACAGATGAACAATAACAAAATTCACAGGCAATCAGAATCCATCATGCTTTAAAAGAGCTGGACCATTTAGTTATTGTTCTCTGTGTTGTTGTGAATGAACCTTTAGTCAAAGAAATGATGTCAGGACTACAAACTACATTTCTGTTTTTGTTAATTCAGTAACTCACATAGTCTAAACTATTAAGATAAACCTCATCTGTGATGGCCAGAGGAAAGAGAGGACGGGGTGGATGGCTCTAGGGACAGAGATATGAGCGTCTCACCCCAGCCCAGCAGAGCGAAACTCCAGAGACAGCGGCGGCTGCGCGGGAAGTCTGAGACCAGCAGAGAGTTTAGATACACGGCTTCAACCAGCAACCAGAAGAAATTAGTCATGATACAGTAATGACAAAACACCACCGACGCCTTACAGGCTGCCTGTGGAGAGAGAGAGAGAGAGAGAGAGATGCTAAGAATGATAAACAGGCCGTGACGGCAAAAAACTAGAGAGGAAGACATTCCGTAAGCGGATGAAGAAAGTAGAAACTCAGCAGGAAATAAAGGAAGGTGAAAATTACTATTTAAAAATGAATGCAGCTTTCTTTTCCTTGAAAATAGGGTCAGAAAAATGTTGTTTTTTTAGTAGGTGTGTGTTTTTTCTGAAATTTTCAGAGGTGTTTAACCTCTAATTATTTTTTTAAGAAAGTAATTAATGCTTTTCCCCCACAAGGACATACACACATATATAAAGTATATGTGTGCATATGTGTGTGTGTGTGTGTATATATATATATATATATATATATATATATATATATATATATATTTTAATAAAGAATTTAGATTTAATAAAGAATTCATTAAATTGATAAAGTGTCAGCAAAGTTATTTATATTCTTAAACTTAGTAGTCGTTAAAGAATCCTGAGATAAGTGAAGAAGCACAACTGTTTTCTACATTAATAATAACCAAAAATGTTTCTTGAGCAGCAAATCATCATATTAGAATGATTTCTGAAGGATCATGTGACACTGAAGACTGAAGGAATGATGCTGAAAATACAGATTTGTATCACTTTTTTGTTAAAGTGTATTTTTTATACAAAATTTTTTTTACGATGTTTATAATGTTTATTTTTTTCTCAAATAAATACATACTTGGTAATTTTGTATTTTTTATAGTTTTTCCTTTATTAACTTTACAGACCCCAAACTTTTGAAAAGCTTTAAAAGATATTTAAATTCAGTTAATAATTTAAATTCAGTTTTTTCTCTCTCTCCTTAAGCATAGTCTTCTGATCGGCTGTGATTTTGTTGTTGTTGTCACATTGTGCCTGGTTAAGATGCACAGCATCGCATTTATCATTCCTGAAGAAGCCAATCCCAGAATGCATTGTAACTACTGACAAAAATCAAGTAAGATGGTGAATGGAGTCAGGAGAAATGTCAAATAAGAGTATAAAAACAATACAGTCCCAGATCCGAGGTCACAAGCAGCGTCTGTTTTGTTCTTTTCACAGGAAACCAGGTTTAAAGGCTGTTAGATCAGAGACTCACTGTGGAGAGTGTGCAGTGATCCGTGTCGTCACTGGAGAACAGCATAGCATCCTTGACAAACACAGCCACCGATTTCAGGATGAAGGTGAAAAACAGCTGCATGTGGATGTAGTTTCGAGCGCAGTGCAATCGCCTACAGAATACAAACAACAGTTAAGACTTTGTCCAGTGCTGCAGTAACTACTTTCAAAATAGTTTCCAAGCTACAAGCTTCTTTAAAGAGGTAATGATGACAAGTTTGTGTAAAAAAAGTAGCTAAACATGCTAAAGGATACTCACATAAGTCTAACTATATTAAAGCAATTATTTATAATAACTTGGGTTATATCAGCAATGCGTGTGGGATTTGGGGGGTTTTATAGTCCATCAGTAAGAAGAGATGCAAACAGGTAAGGGGGGGGGGATGGGGAAAAAGGTGGGGCATGCTCCACATGGATGTTTTGTTAAAGATATTAGTCTTACAGTACATGCTGAATTTTAGTTACTTTAAGGTATTTGTAAAAATATTTTATTAACTTATATGTCCAAAATGTACATTTTTTACACGCACAAAAAAAATAACATCTGGTTGAAATATTTTACAAAAACCAAGACTGAATATATCTGGTCAGAATCACATGTTATAAAAGCTGGAGTGCTGTACAGGCTGTTTAAGACAATATCAGCTGATTAGACCAAAATATTTTATAAGAGTAAAGAAAATAATATAGAAAATTTACTAGCAGTAGCCAAATGGTTATGAGTCATTTCCAATACATATAAGACCAGTCTACCTTTTCATAACTGAATATAATAAGTTATAACCAGTCTGCAACGCCCCACCCCGGCCAAAACACTTTCTCAATGGATCGAAGCAAATCTTATAGGTGACCTATTTGGATCTTAAAAAAGTGAGTTGTCACCTAAAGATGAAGAGTTTGTATCTATGGTAAGAATGCACTGTAGAGCGCAGTACCTGAAGAGCAGCAGTATTACCACGGCAACAGAGAGCGACAGCAGTGATGCTCCGTAACCAACAGTGTAGATCAGTTTCACAGTGAAGAAATACGACTCCTGAGGGACAAACGAGCGGAATTCAGTTCCATCAGAATGATCATGTTCAGATCAGAGAGTCTGTTTCTATACAATAAACATTCCTTTAGATGAAAGAGCTAAACCAATCAATCTGCACATCAGTCAGCCAATAAATCCTACACTAGAAATGATGAAATGAATGAAAAATTATTTGATTTCATTTAATTACCAGTTAAGACAGACAGACATAACTGTGAAAGCCTAAAGCCTCAAAACAAGCATAATAAAATATTATAGATTTGGTTTCCATTTTTAGTAAAAATAAGTAAAATTTAGTAAAATAAAAAAATAATAATTATATGTACATATAAATACATATATATATACACACACATATACATATACATATGAATCATTCAATTTAAATGGAGTCTTTTAAATATTTTAGTCATTTCAATGACTTTATAATTAACATATTCATTTATTTGTAAATTAACTACATTTTTAAAATTTTATAATAAAATTAAAAACTTCTATAAGCCAATTGCAGTAATGGAGACAGACATGACTGTGAAAGTCTAAAGAAAGAAAGAATATTACATACATATTAAATATAATAAATATTCAATTATTAACACTGTATATTAACAACATTTATTTCATCATAAAATTAAAAACTTTCAAAGAACTTTTAGAACTATAAGCCATTAAAGCTGCAGTAGGGAACTTTTGTAAAAATATATTTTTTACATATTTGTTAAACCTGTCATTATGTCCTGACAGTAGAATATGAGACAGATAATCTGTGAAAAAAATCAAGCTCCTCTGGCTCCTCCCAGTGTCCTATTGCCATTTGCAGAAAGTCATGCGCTCCCGGTAAAAAAACAACCAATCAGAGCTGCAGTCCGTAACTTTGTTTGTGTTCAAAATGTAGAAAAATGTATATAATCAGCGAGTACACCATGAATCCATTTTCCAAACCGTGTTTTTGGCTTGTCCTGAATCACTAGGGTGCACCTATAATAAGTGTTTATATTAGAAATATTTTAGATTGCTTCGGGGGTACCGCGGCGGAGTAACCCAGTACCTTTGTGATTCTTCATAGACCTAAACAGAGAGAAGTAGTTCCGGCTACGATGTTCTTCCGCAAGACGCAAGCAGTTCTGTTTATTAACCGCTAGAGCGTCAAAAGTTACCTACCGCAGCTTTATGTACTATTCCTCGTGAGAATTATGATATGCTGTATGCATATGGATAAAGATGTTCATAAACAGGGGACATCATTAATGAAGATCTCAATTGTGTTTCATATAAGTTTCAGTTGTCTCAGATGCCTAAAATTTGTATACAAAAGAAGACAACTGTTGACATACAGTACGACTATAGAGCTACTGGTCTTGAAAAAAAATTTGATGTGAAATGTTCGAGTTGATTTTGAGATTATTGACTGTCTTTACAAATCTAAACAAAGATACTCTTGTGAGATTACTGTGTTTTTTCACTCTGAAGAACAATCTGAGAAGCAGGAGATTTAAGCAAAAGTGTATGGATAAATAAGAAATGACTATCAAATATATGTGAATATGAGCTTCAGAATATGTCTGACCTCAGGGATTTCATCCTCAACAATGCAGGCCTCGTGGTAAGGAGGGAACGGATGTGACCAGCCGCCAGCCGTGCAGTTACGACTCACTATACCTAGAGCAATGAATTAAAGGTCAAAGGTCAATGACAAGAATTCAAAACAATCTCTGCGAGCTTTTCAAAAAAGTTCTTCAAAATAAATGAATAAACACAAGTTGGCATTTCATGCGATTTGCACTGATTTCTTTCTCTAGAGAATGAGAAGCAATGCATAAATTTAGCTTGTGCTAAAGCTGGATGTGAAATCAGGTCTGTATCCTTTTCTACACGAGACAGAGATACAATGATGGAGTGCTGCTTTAGTCGCCATCAGATGAAACTGCAGCAGCACAATTTCATTTGAGAGCTTTCAGATTTGAAAGCAGTGTTTGGCCGGGCTCAGACCGAGCTTCGTTTGTTATTCTGCTGGATCTGTGGAGACTCGGTGCAATATTATTACAGTGGCTAATATGAAAACCTGCCTACTTTGGCTCAAACTTACTAAGCCTTGAAATTGAGGCTGAGCATTTTACCATTGCAGGACTTCATTTATATTCTCAAGCTAGATGTGTCTATTGTTAAAGCTCACAGACTGAAACCAGACTGAAATGCATGTATGGAGCAGGGTCGAGCAAACTCTCTTTCAGTTCATTAGACAGTAACATTTCAACTGTTCCAGACATTTGGAGTTCTATCAAAACAAAAATAAGCACATCTTTTGCCCAGTTATGTTTTTATTATGTGTATTTCATTAAGTGCTTTTAGTGATGTCAAAACAATTAACAAAAATGTTTTAATTTTGCCAAACAGCACCACAAATGCCCACAACATTCTTTTTAATAGTTTTCAACTATTCCATTAAATTAAAGTTAGTTAATTAAGAAGCTAATCAAGGGAAATTGATACTAATTTCTCGAAAAAAAATTGCTTAAAAAAATAATTTACATTTTTTTTATATAAATAATAATTTTAAAAATGCATGGATAATTCATAATGACAAATTCGATATTTTAATAGATTGTATTATATAGTTATATAAATTGTTACATATCAAATGTCGGTTATAATAATAAAATGTTTTAATTTAATGCTATAAAATTATGTACATGGATAAATCGCATAAAACATTTAATCAAATTTAATTGGTTATTCATATAATACAATATTTTAATTACTAATAAAAACTATTTTTATTTAACGAATATGAATGGTTATCTAAAATATTGGTTATTAATTTAATAATAAAATGCATGGATGGATATTAAATGAAAAAAATTATTAATCATAGAACACTGGTACATACGTTTCTTTGCATTTGGACTAACTAAAACAGTAAAACGTTTAAATTTCATTCTTAATTAAATTATATAAAATATAATACACACACAAATATATGTATGTATGCATGCATGTATATATACACAGACACAGAAAATGACCTATCAATATTATTTTATAAATGAAAAAGTTTAATTTCATTTATTTGCCAAACAATGTTATATGAATATGAATTATATCAGCTATTAATTCTATTTATTTATTTATTTATTTCAATTTAAATTCATATTTCAATTATGCATCCAGTTTGCTACCTTTACCTAATTTACATTCAGGTACTGAACTGTAATTTTTAACTTCAGTTTTGAATCATGCACAAGTTTGATGTGGATGGTGTGTATGTGTGTCACCTGTGTTGTTCTTGAAGAGAGAGAAAACAGCAGGACACAGCAAGTGGACCGTCTCACCCACTGCAGCTCTGGGCCAACACACTACAGCATCCCATACTGGCAGACAACCTTCACACACAAAGAGATTGTTTTTACCCATGCACTCCATCACCAAACATCAAGAAAACAATGTATCCGAAAGGCTTTCTGTGGCACATAACAGCTAGAATTCGCTTTATCAATACTCAGTTTGCCATGTTGGATCACCACAAGTACATCTGTGCATGTGAATCTCCTGCAAAGCTGCTGCCAAACACACCCTTCACTTCTGGGATCCACTGGGAAACGCAAACGCATGGCACTGCATAACAATGAGTGTGATCTCATCCTAAACTCGGTCTATGATTGTCACCACTGGCAGCTTATGGCAGTCTTAAATGCTATGCAGATGTGATTTATTTAAAATTTTCATGTTATTTCAAATAAAAAAAAAAGTGTAAAAGTTCAAATGCTTGACAACAGAAATTACTCATGATGGTATGGTTTACAGAAGAAAAAAATATAGTATATTCTTTCAGGATTGAGGTAAGTATTTGAATAATTTAATAAAGATTTCTGTGAAAAGTGACAGTAAGACATCTATTGCAAATAAATGCAGTTCTTTCGAACATTCTATTTATCAAAGAATACTGAAAAATAATGTATAATGGTTTTCACATCAGCATAACTGTTTTCAACACTGATAAAAACTTATGAACGGTCATGTTATTTAGCCTTGGATAAAACTGAGGAATGTTTGAGTGCATTCGGAGACCTCTGGCTTTTGATTGCAGAAATGTATATCTCTAACAAATCTGAGAAGGAAGAAAAGTCTCCATTTGCTCTCAATTAAACCTCAGTTCTGTTTAGCATGCATTTCACATGCTGGGAGTAAAAAGCCCTTCAACATCTCATCAGGAGCGTCTGTTTGTTTCTACCTGAAGAGCTGCTGAGGTTTCCAAGATCTGTGATCTCTCTGAGACACCGCTGCTCATCTCTTGCCAGCTGAAAGATATACTCACACTCAGGATGCAAACTAGACAACACCTGCAGAGAGAGAATATTAAAAGAGTGAGTGATGCATTAAAATGCAGGTCTAGCTTATAACACATCACTTAAAGATCCCTCTTCAGACACTCATGCAAAAAAAAAAAAAAAAAAAAAGGATTAAATTGCAGACGCAATCCTGACACTTGCAGACAAAGAGGACATGTGCTTAGGTGCAAAGTAAAATAGATTGAAATTGTAATGGTAATAACAGCACAGAAAAACATCACTTCTGATTGCATTAGCACAAAGGTGAGATTTCTTCTTTTCAATGGATAGTTGTTGCGCTATATTGAAGTTATTGAAAAGAAATCAGATATGCCATTTCAAAAATACCCCCATCTTTCATTTCAAATCATTGTTTCTTTCAGAGTGGCTGTTAATGAAGTAGCCCTCGTCAAAAACCATTTCAACATATGGCATGCACAAACATATGCATTCATTAACTATGAACATGTGATCACACTCCAATCAAACACTTCAGAGTGAATCTTTGCGGTTTAAGAGTTCAAATGTTATTGTGAGCTCTAGCAGCTTTTGAAAGCAATCACAATCAAAGACTCATGGCTTACTCTCGGGAAACGCTCAGGGAAATATTCAGGGAAATTTGTATCATTGTTCAAAAAGGTTTAAGAAACTAGTATTGCAGCACCTCAGGCTCAAAGTAACAGGTCCAGATATTACAGAAGCAGTGTAGGGAGATCTCTGCGTAACAAATATAAGTTCAATGTTCAATGGCCTTTTTATAAACTTTTAAATCCCCAATGAGTTGTAAACATGTGGTACCAATAGTTCATAATACTCCATAGCTGAAATGAAAAGAGAACTGATCTAACCCAATATTTCACATGTATATCCATATTTATACATAGCCATTTTTTTGAAAAAAGTCTCATGGCCACCAAAAAAGCTACATTTATTTGATAAAAATAAAACACCTCAATATTGTAAAATATTTTTGCAATTTAAAATAAGTGTTTTCTATTCTAATACATTTTAAAATGTAATTTATTCACATGATCAAACTGAATTTTACGCCTCATTCCAGTCTTCAGTGTCACATGCTCCATCAGAAAACACTCTAATATGCTGATTTGCTGCTCACGAAAAAAAAGAATAGAAAGTTCAAAAGAACAGCATTTATTTGAAACAAAAATCTTTTGTAATATTATAAACGTCTTTGCTGTCGCTTCTGATCAAATTAATGAATTCTTCTTAAAGAAAAGAATAAAATCTTTCAAAAACCGCCCCCAACAGTGTATTCACATCAATAGTAAGTCAATGACGCACACACAGCACCATTTCTTGTGAATTACACCCGCCATATAACATTTAGTTTGATATAAGATTTTGCCAATAACATTCTGAAAAGTTCAATAAATATTATTTTAGGCAAGAGAAGGTATAAGTTCAACACTTTGCTCTTCACAGGCCGTTTGATAAGGCTGGTTGTACGTGCTTATATTCTGTCTTTAGAGGTAAATCATCTCCAAAGTGCTCACATCTCTCTGCTACAAGAGGGAGCTTTCATTGAATGAAAAATACAGGTCAGCGTCTGGGTATTGTTCATTAAAAGATGTCTTCAAAAACACTGAGCCGTTCAAGATCGTAAACAAGTCTAGAGAGGAAGCAGACGGTGTGTGTGTTCCTATCTGCGTCAGGTTCTTTAGTCTCATACAGCAGCTCGATCTCATATGCGCTGGTTTTTCTCAACATTTATCTCTCTATATCTGCTAATCCTTAGAGACGCAGGGAGATATTATCACTTGCCATTTTCAATGTCTTAAGGAAAAAATACAGCACAGTTAGAAAACAGAAGTGGAGAGAAGAAGAGAAAGTGGATTGTTTTTAGATTAATTCTGTTATTGCACAGTACAGCAGGGTTATTATAGAATCTAAAAGATTTTGACCTGACATAGCTGAACAATTTTTTTAAATATAAATATTAGAGAAATAAATATATGGGAGGGGTATTTTAGACTTAAACTAAATAAAAGATTTAAAAGTCACCTTGGTGCCTTGGCAACTAACTGAAATATGTTTGAGCAGAAGCACCAAAATAACCAAGTGAAATAAATAAAAATTGAATGAACAACTTACATGAAAACTTAAAGTGCAATAAAAATACATGAACCCTATAGTAATATAATAAACGAAACAAAAAATGAATTAAAATGACAAAAATATATATTACAGAATTTAATTAGAAATTAAAATTGTTATTCAGAAGGACAAATACAATTCTTTAGAAGTCACAATAAATCAATTTTAATATTATAAAAAATTATATTTCAAATAAATGCTGTTATTATGAACTTTCTAGTCATCAAAAATCTAAAATTATGGTTTCCACAAAAATATTAAGCAGCACATCTACTTTCATCATTGTTAATAATAAGAGATTTTCCTCAAGCAGCAAATAAGAATAATTTCTGAATGATCATGTGAGTAAAGATGCATCCCAGGAATAAATTACATTTTAAAATACATTCACATAGAAAATTGGTATTCGAATTACAATAATATTTCACAATTTAACTGTTTTTACTGTATCTTTTTATTTTTTTAAGACATTTCTTTCAAAAACATTTAAAAAAAATCTTTATCTTGACTGGTAGTATACGTACATAAAAAGATTGAGAGAGAACAAGAGAGGCAGAGAAATCGCGAGCTGATGGAAATGATTCTAAAAATGAAGCAACCGAGGGAATAGTCTTCTTGAGAGGTCTTCCAGAGATGACAGCTTTGGAGAGCCGTCGAAAGATTGACTTTCCACCAGGAGTTCATTCTATCCCGCTTTGAACCAAAGCAGTACTTACGATCAAAAACCCCCGTCCTGGAACATTCTTTACGAGGCTACCCTAAGAACTACAGCAGCCTTATAAATCTAATTATTCTATTCATCTCACATGATGAAAAACTATGGAGAGCCCTTCAAAATGATTCAAACGGAAGCCAGATTAAATGAAACTCAATCTCTGAGCTCTGGACATTTGTCCTCTGAGGAGCCCAGCCAACTACCACTTCAAGAAGCGAAACAATAGCATCATCTAGTTAACGGCTGTTTGTCTCATCATAGTAGCCTGTATACCCATATCAGTATAAAATAATGCTGTCTATATTTAGCGGGATAGTGCAGCCGATTCATTTTTCCTGTTTAATGGGCTCCTGTTTTATGGGGGGGGGGGGGGGGGGGGGGCATTTATAAGGCTACTTTAAAAAAGAAAAAAAAGAAAAAAAAGTTTTTTATGCATTCAAATAATTAGACATGCTAAAACACAGAATTTGGTAACAATAAAAAAGAGAAATCTTAAAACAGAAAAAAACTGAATTTAAAAATAAAATAAAATGGAATTTAGGAAAAAATAAAACAGATTTCATAGGGCCCTCGATCAAAGACAGTTTTTAATATAACTCCAACTGGATTCGTCTGAAAGATGAAAGTCATAGGATGCCTCGGGTGTAAGTAAAGCACAGCCTAATTGTCATTTTTGGGTGAACTAACCCTTTAATGGCATTAAACATATTTAACGCAGGGACGGAGGTTGGCCACCCCTTTTGCAGTCTCTGTTTTTCTTGACAAGAATTGCATTTAATTTAAATGCAGACCATCTTTACCACCACATTAAAAGGGGGACTTTACAGATGCGCACTTCAACTTCACCTCAGCATCAGATGCTAGTCAAACGATCGTGGAAACAGAAAAGGTGACGACGGAGCTTCAGTAGAACAAGAGTGAACTGCAGTCAGGTGAGATGTTGTTAGGCCATACTGTATGTCATCTGCACACACAAATATGCCATCGCGCAGTATCCTATATCATTTCATATTAAAGTGCGAATGAAATGAAAAGCATGTGTGTCAGATCCACGTCACGTTCAGTAGCAGCAGCTCTTAGAATAATAGCAGCCAAATAATATGAAGTTTGTTTTAAGTTCAAGTTATTTTATTTTTATAAGTACAGTATAATACTTTTTAAAATTGATAGTTCTTAATTATACTGTAATGTTGAATGAAAATTATAATTTCATAGAGACATCAATAAAATTAGTTGCTTTCAGTCATAAAATACAATATTAAAAACATACTGCCCTTATGTTGTTTCTACACTACTGTATAAGTTAAAGAATGAATGTGAAATTATTGCAACATAAAACTATTAACACCGCATAATCCACCTTATTTTTCAAGTAAGAGCGGTCTTTTGCCGTCATTCACTTCCAGCTATGTTTAGCTGAAGAAAACAGCTCATTTTGCTGCTTTATATTGCTAACTGGTGTGTCTTACTTTTCTTTTTTTCATATTATCTTAATTATGAACACAGTGGTTTGTAGTGCAAACAGTTTTACTGTCTGCACTTTGTTCTTCTTCTTGTTATTTCCCTAGTGTGAATAATGAACTGTTAGTCTTGCACATTCAGAGAAAACAGCTTACTTCTGCATTAAAAAATAAGGTGGATAAATCAAACCAAGGGACAATAGTGTGTATTTTTGTAGGCAAACTCAAATGATTGCAGAATAGTTTGTAAGAGCATGATTATAAACACAAGGAGCCTGTGAAAGCGACTAATGAGTAGATGAGTTTATCTGCTCAGTATGAAAAAGTTTAACAAACACTGTAGTCCCACTTTTTAGCAATAGCACACCTTATTTTTCAAGACAAGTAAAAGCATTTAAAAAAATCATTAAAATGTGAAAATATCTTGAGCTTGTTAACCAGAGACCTTCTATCAGGTGTTTAACCAAAAACCCATCAAAAAATTAAAATGCTGACTTCAGGAGGACACAACCAGAAGTGCTAAAATGCTCATCTCCTGATTTTGGCCTATAAAAAATTTGCATTTATATGGTGGTTTTCGCCACTGTGAGATTTTCTGAAGGAGTTTTCACCTTATCCATAACCCAGATGAAAGCCTGCCACACATCCGTGTCATTATCATCATCAGCAGCAGTATCCTAGACAGCTGAATCGTTCTTCTGCTATACGTCTTGAAGAAACACTAGCAGAAAATTTGATGAAATGTTGAAACACTCACTGTTTTGCTACAGGAGTCGGTGTGTGTTTGTAACAAACTTCTCAGGTCAGGTGTATATAACCTCACCAGATATTCTCCTGCATTCTCTGCTAGTAGAAAGAAAAGGTGAAAACGAAGCAGAAGCACAGTGTACTGTTAGTGCTAATGAAAGCAGGTCAAGCTCAACATCACCTCTTCAGTTTCTCTAAGCTGCCCAAACTCTGCTCTGATAGCAGTAATCCGGACAGCGCTCTGAAACCATTATACTGTACGCTTTATACTATTTTTAGAAAGCAAGACTAGAAACATCCCAAAACGCTCTGGACTTGAATTGAGTTTGTGACACAAGCCTCCCCTGAGTGCTTTTATGGGAGTGTTGCTTCAAGTTGTTTCTTCAAGGTTATGTTATCTGTGGGGAAACAGCAGAATTAGGTTACTATTTGGGTGAAGCTTATGAATGCTGTCTGGGTCATATTTCACCCCCAAAATCAAAAGAAAAACAATAAATCACATTTTACGTTAAGTACAAGAAGCCTATTTTTCTGCAACTAGATTCTGTGAGATTTTGAGGACTTCGATTTTAATTTATTTGTTTTTATTTAAAAAAAAGTGTATATATAGAAGTGTATAAGTACATAGGAAAAACAGTAAATGATTTATTTCAGGTACATGAAAACTATTTTTGCATATTTTGACATTGTTAATAAATAATTTTTTTATATTATTTATTGAATAGTGAAGCAAATTAAATTTGAATTAAGTTAATTTTTTTCAGCACATATATTTTTTGCATTGTGACAATTTTCATTTGGGTTAATTTTTGCATTAATTTTCCAATAATATAAATATGATCGTGTTATGTGCTTGTTGTACAATTTGTTCTGCTCATGTTTTCGGTGTCCAGACAGGCTGATTTCTAATCTTGTATTATGATTAATACAATGCATTAGTTCTCTCTCTTTCTTTCTTTCTTTCTTTTTTTTTAAGTATTGAGAATTTGGAGGGAAAATGTGCCCGACTGTCATATAAATAAAGTCATAATGCAAGTGAAATATGACTATGATGTTTCTCTTTAAGAGTCATTCATGTAGTATCATGCGGTTTAAACTAATGCAGTCCTTTGACCGGGTTTATGCATGATCATAAAAGTAATTAAACCTCTGTTTGAGTTGTTGCTCATAATAACTGACAGTGCAAGCAGTAATTGAATCAGCACTGACTCTGTAAAGTATTTCTAATATATTAGTCAGAGTTGATTTGTAAGCAAGCAGCATATTTAAGGTCTCTCTCCATTCATAAAGTCTCATGCCCTCTTCATTACACAAAGGAAATATTTACGCTTACCCCCATGTTCAACACCCATTTACATCTAATACTGCCAGTTGCTAAACTTGACCTGGATGCTCCGCCGTGTTCAGAGCCACAATCGGTTTAATTAGTGTAAAAAGGATAGAAGAGAGCCAGTGCTTTTGTCACTAATGCTTTTGATTCTCTGGACATGAACTAAAAAGAAAGCCCATAATTGCATTCATGCTGTTACTATGACATCACTCACATTTGAATTCCGTGGATTTCAGAGCTGCACCCTGTGGATATTTTAGCCAACACGCTCTTCTGTCTGTGTTTTATTTCTCTCTTCCTGCTATTAAAGAATGCATTTCATCAAAACAATTAAATACTATTATGGGCTTTTACTTAATGGTTTTGATCCTGAGCTGCAAAACAGCAGCACTTCACAGTATTCAGCCATGAGAGCACAAGGTTTTCACCAGGGCTGCATTTATTTGATCACAAATTCTGTTAAAACAGAATTGTTGTGAAATATTACTACAATTCTGTTTTCAAAAACTCACATGATCCTTCTTAAATCATTATAATATGCTGATTTGCTGCTCAAAAAACTTTTATTTTTAATGTTAAAAAGAATTTTGAAAAAATTGTTGAGTGTAATTTTGGTAACTTTTTTTTTTAATTTTAATGAAAGTTTTAGTCATTTGTTTTTGTACATTTTAGTATATATATACATTTTTTTCAGTTTTAATTTTAGTTTTTAGTCATTTTAGTAAATCAAGTTAAACTAAGAAATGTTGAAGCTGAAATAAGTTTTATATCATATTTTATTTCACTTATTGATAAATCCTTATATGATATACCAGTGAAGATAAGCATATAACGATCTGAGAATAATTTATCCTGATAATATTTCACAACTATATATACACTTGTATTTTCTATCAGCTGTTAAAGAATATTCTTCAGATTCACAGATGAATCACTCTTTTTTTCTAATCAGCCAAACGAATTTGTGAAAAGGTGTGAATTGTTTGTGATTCAGTACAAGGTAGATATAACAAAAAGAGCAGGGATATCTTGTTGTAGAAAACAACACTTGCAAATGTCTTCTATCATTTGTCAATGACAAAGTAGATCTTTATTGCATGTGCAGCTTTGTAAAAACCATTTATATCCAAGAGTATCAAAATAGGGCACACTTTTTGTAACTGATGAAACACCACCGCTTTAAAAATCTGAAAATGTCACACCAGCCGAACCACTGATTCCATTGATGAATTCCAAAGGCCTGAGATGTTAATGTGCTTCAGCAAAGAAATTGAAAAAGAAAACGCATATTTGTACAGGCACTCAGAAAAAAACACCTGCTCCATATTAAACCAGCTGTCTCGCTTACAGAGAGCTCTACGTGCATCCTCCCTGGAGAACATTCATCTCCATTCTACAGGACAGCACACAGATCCATTAACTGCCCCGTTTTCAAGAAGGGTCCCCCAGTTCAGTTCGCAGATGCCGCTTGTGCCTCCACATTTACTTTATATAGAGGTTTTGCTGTGCAGTTGCCAGGGGAATGGGTGCACTAGTGCACAACCAAATGCACCAGAGGAAAGTCGAGTGCTTACTTATTTTTGACAGTGAGAAAGCCCGAGATCATTTCAAAGCCTTCTCCTGGTGACAAAATTCACATACACCTGAATTTACCAGCTGCTGCAGGAGACGTAATGGATAACTCAAAAACTAAAAGTCATCGTGAAACAGAAGAAGCCAGAATATCCAACACAGAGAGATGAACTAACGCCCTTTTCTGAGAGAAAAATTAGACATGTGTCCAAAAATACCTGAAGTCATTTTGACTTGCTCTCAAACCCGCCATTGACAAATGAGAATTTAACACTCCACAAAAGACTTTTGTGGTTTTCTCTTTTCTTTTTCATTCTCTAAGCTCGACCCCAGATAGCAACCTTGACATCAGAAGTGTTGCAATTTCTGTTTTCCATCAGTGCTGGAGTTTAGAGTGGCTAAAACACACGGACGCAGGTGATAGAGGAAGACCATTAGCTGCCTCGGGTGGGAAAAAAAGGATACGTTTTCTGGCCATTACATTTAACAATGAAACTTTACGCACGGTCATACAGAATGTAACAGTGCCTGCATGCTTTCTCATCAGCGCTGGTTTCTCCAATCATTTTCAAAAAAAAAGAAAAGAAAAAAAAAGTCTTCATAAAAGCAGTATAATCCATGAACCAAACCAGCAAACTTTTATTTGAAGCAATAAAGTATGTGAAAATCAGACAAAAAGACAAAAGGTACAAGACTATGTATGTAACCGCTTCAATGAGGAAGAGAACTACAATCCCCTGAACTACTGCAAATAACAGCATTCAAATAACTATCCAAGATTAAATATACAAGACAAACAAAAATCCTTGTGGCACAGCTGACACAGAACAACATATGCTGTTTGCGTTCAGTGTATACCAGTGGTGGACGAAGTACACAAATCAAGTACTTGAGTAAAAGTACAGATACGAATAATAAAATATTACTCCAGTAAAAGTAAAAGTACTCCTTTTACAATTTTACTGAAGTGAAAGTACAAAAGTACTCAATTTTGTATGTACTTAAGTAAAAAAGTACTGCAAGATAGATGTTTGCAATTTTATATAGGCTAATTTAATTTTATATTAGCACATTTTTTTTATAATCCTACTGCTCAAAATACCTGGGATTTTTTCCAAAATAACCACTATATGGAGTAAAGTTATATTTTTGTTGTTGATATGGACTACGCTGATGAGAGTAATTCACTGTGAAGCTTACACTGTGATGTACCTGAGAGAAAACAGAGATGACCATCTGATCTTCACCAGTAATAACAAAGTGTTTTAAAGTTTGTGGTTTTACAGAAGGCCACAGTTATATATGACAAGATAATAAGGCCTGAAGTTAGGAAGAACATCTTAAGGAAAATATAATTATATTTTCTTAATGATTTTTTTCCTTCTCAAACCTTGTCTGTGGTGTAAAAACACCCCTGGCCAAACGATAATTCTTTGATAATTACTGTAGTTACCATGTTCTGAACATCACATCCTTTCTTTTCTCCCCAGATGTAATCTATATATCTATATATCTATATCTATCTATCTATCTATCTATCTATCTATCTATCTATATAGGTGGTTGAATAAAAATATTTGGACAGTATTTATAAAAATTACCTCAAGTTAGCACCAGCAAGCCTGCTAGACATTTAGCATCAGCTACAATATTTACTTATTTTCAGTACCGTTCTGAATAAACATTCATGTCTGTCTAACGTTACTAGTCTAAAAAAAAAGCCTCAAGTCCAAATATTCATTTATCACCAATTAACTGTTTGACAAACACTTCCTGCTTCGAGATCAGAATTTAAAAAAAATCTCAAACATGCTCCGATGTCCCAATCTGAATCAACCGAGTCGCCAACAGGCTCCGAAGTGCCGATCTGAATCAACCGAGTCGCGAACATGCTCCGAAGTGCCGATCTGAATCAACCGAGTCGCCAACAGGCTCCGAAGTGGCGATCTGAATCAACCGAGTCGCCAACAGGCTCCGAAGTGGCGATCTGAATCAACCGAGTCGCGAACATGCTCCGAAGTGCCGATCTGAATCAACCGAGTCGCGAACAGGCTCCGAAGTCCCGATCTGAATCAACCGAGTCGCGAACAGGCTCCGAAGTGCCGATCTGAATCAACCGAGTCGCCAACAGGCTCCGAAGTGGCGATCTGAATCAACCGAGTCGCGAACATGCTCCGAAGTGCCGATCTGAATCAACCGAGTCGCGAACAGGCTCCGAAGTCCCGATCTGAATCAACCGAGTCGCGAACAGGCTCCGAAGTGCCGATCTGAATCAACCGAGTCGCGAACATGCTCCGAAGTGCCGATCTGAATCAACCGAGTCGCGAACATGCTCCGAAGTCCAGAAGTCCCGATCTGAATCAACCGAGTCGCGAACAGGCTCTGAAGTCCCGATCTGAGTCAACCGAGTCGCCAACAGGCTCCGAAGTCCCGATCTGAATCAACCGAGTCGCGAACATGCTCCGAAGTGCCGAATCGAAAACTTCGACCAAAGAATGTTAAAAATAATTATATTTCTCTAATAACTCTAACTGTACAACTCTATGAAAGACTCAGATCACGTATCTAAAAATAAATCGCTATAGTAAAAGAGAAATAATAAGAGGAGTGAAGTTTCCTACCGCTCTGCTGTGTTTGGTCCTCACGCGCGTCTGACGCTCCGCAGCGCGTCTCCGCCCCTCACACGCGCGTTTACCAAAAAAAGGTTGTATTTCAGTAATAATTCTAAATTATCAAAATAAAATATATAAAATAAATAATAAAAAATATGATTTTCAGTTAGTACAATAATTAATCCTAAATTCCGACATTAATAACTTACTTTTAGCAACATCAGACGCACGCACTCATAAGATCTCATGGTTCTTACTTCTGTAGACTCACACTAAACGGTTCATTTGAATCAGTGAGTGGTCGACTCCAGAACAGCTGCAATCGGATCATTGCGATTCGCGATCTGATTTAAAAGTTTATTTTGAAAAGACTCAGTTCGTTCATGAATCAGACACCACTTCTGCGTGTCGGAGCACGTGATATATTATAGGGAGTAACGATATGATTTATGAAATGTAGTGAAGTTAAAAGTACGATCTTCTGCTTTGGAATGTAGTGAAGTAAAAGTAAAAGTTACTCAAAATAAAACTACTTCAGTAAAGTACAGATACTTGAAAAATGTACTTAAGTACAGTAACGAAGTAAAGCTACTCCGTTACTGTCCACCACTGGTGTATACCCTCCAAAATGGTGCTAGGGTGATGTTTACATATACCGAAATGAATGACAAGTGTCATAAGCTGAATCCCACCTTTTTTATGAGATTACCACAAAAATAAATGGCTGTTTTATAAGAGAAGTCACTAACTTTTTGCAACAGGTGGGATTTCAGCTTATGGCACTTGTCATTCATTTCTAAGGTAACCGTAAACGGCTGAAATACAATGACGTCAAGGCTGTAATGTGATTGGTTATTAAGGCACACATGATCCAAGTTAGCCATTATGCTTTCTACAATAGTGAGTAATACAGACCCTCTCATCAAACTCTTATAGAGCTATATCAAAAAAGAAGTTCAAACACAAATTTCTAAAGATGGCTGCACACTTGTTTCAATATATTACCCAAATGTGCAGTAGGAGCAAACTGTGCCAAAATGTCCAAATGTGCAGTGGGATAGTTGGAACACAGGGCAATTGGAACACTTCTGATTTCTCAAATAAGAAATAATTTACAAATCACCTAATTCACTTCACACATTCTCAGTTTAGTCCTTATTCCAAATGTGAGGAAATAGAGCCCTGTGGCAGACACAGCAGATTTTGTAGGAGAGTTGATTTTTAATTGATTTTTTTGTGATGACTGTTCCTGCTTTGTAGTTAAACTCATCGAAGTAAAATTATATTTATTGTGTGTCTGTGTAGATATTTTTCATGCAAGCTGCCAATGCTTTGGCTGTTAGCTGTAAGGTAATCTAGTTTATGGATACAAGACTCTGGGATAGTGGTAACATCAAGACTCGGGGTTAGTTATAACATCATTAAAACATATTAGAACTTAGTCCAAACAATTTTGTTTTATTTATAGGTTTTCACAACAAACTGTTAGAAGAAAGGGATCATTGGGGTTCTGTATAGAACCATAGGGTTCTTTACTCAACTCCAAATAACCTTTTATGCCAAAAAGGTTGTATAATGACAAGAAAGAACCCTTTAGGCAAAAAGGGTTCATATCTTGAATTTGTGATCATTCACATGCATTCATAAATGCATTTGAATACACTGAATAATGCAGTGAAAGAACGCACTCAAAATGCACACGCGCACTAATATGACTTCATTATGTAACTTTACATTAGCCTATATGCAGGCACTTTTTAGGCACGATTTGTTTAGTTTTTTTATATTTTTTTAATATACTTGATACTGTTAAAAGGCACATCATTAAAATAAAAAAAATACGAGTTCACATTTCAGACCTAAACAAGCGTGGAAATCGTAATTATAACTAGCTACTAAATTAGTTAAAAATGCCTATCCATATCCTGCTATGATTCGCGAACCCCAAACTGACTCAAACGATTCGCGAAACCGCAACGAACTCCCGAACTGACTCAAATGATTCGCTATCCCCATAACTCAAATGATTCGCGACCCGCTACGAACTCCCGAACTGATTCAATGATTTGCGATCCCCAAACTGACTCAAATAATTCGCGAACCCGCTACGAACTCCCGAACTGACTCAAATGATTCGCGAACCCGCTACGAACTCCCGAACTGATTCAATGATTTGCGATCCCCAAACTGACTCAAATGATTCGCGAACCCGCTACGAACTCCCGAACTGATTCAAATGATTTGCGATCCCCAAACTGACTCAAATGATTCGCGAACCCGCTACGAGCTCCCGAACTGACTCAAATGATTCGCGAACCCGCTACGAACTCCCAAACTGGAGTCAGATGACTCAAGTGATTCGCGATCCCGCTCCGAACTCCCGAACTGTCTCAAATGATTCGCGATCCCGCTACGAACTCCCGAACTGACTCAAATGATTCGCGAAGCCGTTACGAACTCCCGAAATGACTCAAATGATTCAAATGATTTGCGATCCCAATACACATAATGCTATAAAAGTGTGCACATCCAGAGAAATAAACAGCAGATGTTCATGTTTACAACTTCTTTAACTTAAGCAAACGCTGCTTATACACATACATTTGTTAATAAAGTAAATAAAATAAATTATTTTATTTAAATTAAAATAAATTAATAAATAAATTAATAGATATAACCATGGCAAAATCATTGCTTTCACGCTGTTTCATTTGTTTTGCAATTCTTAATTTTTGTTTGCAAAAAGCAAATGTATTTTCCTTAATACTTTAAATAAATGTTTTAAATTTGTTTTTGTTTTTATTGTTTTTGTAGATTTTAAACAAGGTAAATCTTTCTGATTTATTAAAATAAAAAGTCACATACATGGATTTTTCTGGGCTAAGCCCCGGATCTCCACTCACCCTAGAACCACCCCTGGTTTTCAGTATGCCTTTCAGATCTTGGAAGAAAAAGTCCAGACCAAGGAGTATCTCATATTCTGTTGAAAATTATGTTTTAATTAAGTCAAGTGCTGAATAGAAAGTTTCAATTTTTTTTTTTCATTAATCCTTGTTGCATAATGTTACATCTATCCCAGGTGGATATCATATCGTCACATGTCACCCCAGGGTGTGTTACAACTAACCTGGACTATGGGGTGAATTTGAACATTTCAAACCTTACCAAACTACGCATTTCTGTTTGTGCTGCAAAGATAACAGCCTTGGCATTTAAGCACTTGTAACTAGTATGAATCACACTTTGAACGCAGTGGCTTAAATGAGCTCCAAGATACAGACAGAAATGTCAAACTTCCCTGGACTTATATAATGAAAAGAACACTGCACTTGAATGATTCGTTGCACACGGTTTCGACTACAATAGTAAGCAGCAGAGAGTACTATACAGTACGGCAGGGGCGTCGCTAGGCCCTTTTTAGGGGGGCTTCAGCCCCCCTAAAACTTATGCCCAGCCCCCCTAAAAATTATTTGATTAATTAATTAGTGATCGCTTCAGTCCCCTTTAAAAACTCATTTGAGACGGTGGCAAGCTGCATCAAGTTCCGGCTCCTCCCCTTATCTGAGTCTGCATGGATTCAGCGCGTTTTTCAATCCACAGGGGCGCCGAGCAGAGCGAACATCAGAGAGTACAAGGTGTGTGTGTGTGCGTGTGTGCGTGTGCGTGTGCGCGTGTGCGTGTGCGTGTGGTGTGTGTGTTCTCGCATCCAATACCAGTACGTCTTCGCTGCTTTCACTTTCAGCCTTTATCACAGTGTGACAGATGTTTTTTCTTCCAACAAAAATGAAGCGATTAACACCCATGAAAACATACTTTAGAAAACGATCATGATTTAATTTAATTTACTTTTTGAAATTGAAAACATATTATTGTGTATTTCGGCATTACATTATGCAGCCATGCAAAATGTGTATTAAGTAATAATTAATCATTAGTGTATCATGATACATATATTAGAGTAAGAGTAAAGGGATCTGTGATTTTTTTTTTTTTTTTTTAAGTAATTGATTTATAGAAGTGGCAAATTGATAATGATGTTATTTTTAATAAATATAAATAAATATAGAACAGATTAAACATATTGCCAATAGACAATTACATTAATACATGTTTTGTCTATATTCTTAATGAATATTAGCTGGTTAGTTAAATGATTTGAAATGAAATAAATGTTCAGGGGCTGACTTGATGTATAACCAACCGTATTGTTGATTATAAAGGCTAAAAAGCTAAAAATTATTATTAATAATAATAATAATAATAATAATAATAAAAATAAAATATAATAATTTATATTTCATTGTAGATGGATATACAAAACATTTTTTTGTCGTGCGGGAGTAGGTCTGCAAATGAGCAACAGTCAGGTGAGAATAGAACAGACAGCCTCGCACACACACACACACACACAATACCACTGTGTTCCCAAGATTCATTGCAGTCATTGAACCCTTATGTTGTTTTAATTTTCTGCCAATTTCCACGTACATTTCATAAGAAAAAGCAGTGGTATCATCAAAGGATAAACATGAATGTCCTAATACTGAATCAGGAAGTCTTTATTGTAAAAAAAAAAAAAAAAAAACAAAAAAAAAAAAAAAAAATCTACATTCCCAATTCAAAATTTTCCAGTGACTGGTCACATGTAAAAAACTGTATTAGTTTTTTTTACAGTGTTGTATATGGCTCAGTCAGTACTCCTACTCCCATATATGAAATACAGGGAATACAATGGAATAGTGGATTGCAATAAGGTTAGTAGTATACAACCCTACCCTAATAGTAAAATAATATTTTTTAATCATACCCTTATTGGGGGCTGAGCCCCCCTAAAATCAAAATCTTAGAATCGCCCCTGCAGTACGGTACACTTGTAGTCTAATTTAACTAAATATTATTTTTAATTCACACAATAATGAATTATCTTTAACAAAAAAATAGATAAAATAAAATAAAAGCCAGCTGAAAACCCCGCCCTCCAAAGCTATATCAGACGACCTGCTGACAAAACTCCAGAACGTCAAATGATTGACAGGTAAAGAGTCTTCTTGATTGCCCACGTATTCTAATTGGCTCCGCAGTCTCTTTTTCTATATTTAGCGAAACATGTTTGGAACAACAAAAATTTACTCCACCTCTGAGGAAGCGCATCATCTGGTGAGCAAACATGCACTATGATGAATTAAGATTGCAATCATATTTTCACAGAGCCCAAAATAATATTTTGCAAAATATTACAAAGTTAGCACAGGAGATACGGAGAAGACACAAAGCACAGTCTTCGTTCTTAACACGCGAATACATACATACATACATACATACATACACATACATACACACACACACACACACACACACATATATGTATTTATCTGTCTGGCAGGCTAATTATATATATATATATATATATATATATATATATATATATATATATATATATATATATATATATATATATATATATATATAAAATTAGCCTGCCAGACCACAAACAATCGATTAAAAGTAAGCCCTAGTTATGAAGATGATTCTCCCACAAATGTGCATTGTAAAAAGTGCATTCCACGACTGTGAATGGGTGAATAAATACACGAGGTTGTGGGTACTCACAGTTGTAAAAGATGACAACCACAGGATCCCGCGAGCCCACGAGCGCATGTCTCCAGTCGTGTCCACAGCGCGCGCTGACAGCAGTATTTGGATCGAATGCTTTATAGACTGACTCTGACCAATCAGAGGAGAGAGAGCACATCATTCATAATCCAGCTCGAACCACTGCATCTCTGCTGCAGACAGGAATTCTAACACTCCTCAAACCAGACAGACAAGAACCTCACAGGTCTGTAGTCATTTAGAGCTGTGATCCTGGGTTTTTTGGGGGGCAATTAAGTTTGCAAAGCTCCATCCCCCCCTTTCACGAGGGACGGCGTGATTGGCACTGCTCACTGTTAATGTAGCAGTGGTCCAGAATGTTCTCCTCTGGTAGGACATTTAATAGATTGTCTGTATTGGGGGAGTTCAATTGTGAGTTTTCCTTTGTTAAAGTCACCAAGGACAATAACAAGAGTCCGTGTATGTGCGCTCCTCCACGCACAGTATCTGTTCGCCACAAAGTGATGCGAAATGTTTTATTGTCAATGTACTTTTTTAAATGCACTTAAATGGTGGACTCAGTATTTTTTGGTAAATCTAAAGAAATTAATAGCATATATATATGTACACTTACATTAAATTTATTTACTCTCCCCGAAAATGTATTCTACATGGAGAAGGTGGCCCCTCATGCTGACATCACATGACCAGCGATGTCACGAAAACCACCAAATTACTAGCAGAAATATGATCTATAGATCTAGTGAGCAACACGTCACATAATCTTCCCAATAGAGATTTAGAGATTTCAATTAGGCCTAGTCATAAAAATATAAAAAGTCTGTTTATCATCATGTGCATGCATGGACATTTATACACTTAATATTATACAATACAACTTTATTACACTTAAAGGTTCTGCAATTTGTAAACATTGCACTGTGATTGCATAGATTCACAGATATTAAATTCAGTGACATTCATTATGTATTCACAATTTCCTGAACAACAGCTTTTAAAAAGTGCTTTCAAAAGCATCAGTTTATTTAAAATACCATTTTAAAACTCTTGCAAAAGAACAAGTCGTATTAGGAAAGTATTTAAAATTGCACACAGTTCAAAAAGGAGCTTGAGATATAAATATAGTAACAGATCTTCAGAGCAGCAGTTTTGTTCAGCTTTGTCACCTGGAAAATTATTTGACCCATACCGTACACCTGAATAAACATGTGTCCTGCATATGTGCTTTAGTGTTTGCATAAACAAACTAAACAAAACGAGACAGTTCATTAAATGCACATTTAACAGCCTTAGTGTTCATTTTTCTAATATTTGATGATGTACCATCAAGAGGCATTAAAATTGAACATGCCAAAAAAATATAATGTATCTGAGCATCAGTAAACCAATTTTAGCAGATCTAAAAACTGACAGACTTCTATTGGCAAAAACATTACTGCATGGAATAGATTCAATTTTTAAAAAGTGCCATTTATGTATTTATAAATGGTGAATATAAAACAGTATAGTTGAACCAAGAATAGTAAGTATTTAAATAGTTCTACTGCTGTCTTACCACCTGACCTAGTTGTTGGGGACCATAAAAAGTAAAAAAAAAAAAAAAAAGGACTCTGTCATGACACAATATCTTAGCATCCAGCTTTGAAAAAAAAAAAAAAATACTAGTGTTTTAAAGGCATATAAACTTGATGTGCCTATTGCTTTTATAGATGTACCTTGTATTAAATTTTCATGTTGTTATAAAAAAAGTCTAATGCAGCATTTCTTAAAAGAAAATACTCCAAAATAACCACAACTATGAGAATATAGTATTTTGTCGGACATCTGTAGTAGAAGTGTAGTGTGATATCTTTTAAAGGAATAGTTCAACCAAAATTAAAATTTGCTAAAAATGTACTCACCCTTAGGCCACTCAAGATGGATGTAGATGAGTTTGCTACTTCATCGGAACAGATTTGGAGAAATGTAGCATTATGTCACTTGCTCACCAGTGGATCCTCTGCAGTGAATGGGTGCCGTCAAAATGAGACTCCAAATAGATGATAAAAATATCACAATAATCCACAAGTTATCCAAACCACTCCAGACCATCAATTAACATCTTGTCAGTTGAAAAGCTGCATGTTTGAAAGAAACAAATCTATCATCAAGAGACTGTTGCTTCTGGACAAATTCCATAGTAAGTTCCTGCAGAAAAAGTGAAAAAGTCCATCTCTTGTCCTCTCACATCAAAATCCACACACATGATAAGAACTCTTTTGGACTAGTTTCGCTTGCAAATGGTGCTTGATCTGTGCATATTTCACTCCTGATTCAGACTTTTTTCACTGGAAAAAGCCATATCATTGATAAAAGACTCATATTTTAGCTGGAAGCAGTTTAAAGTTAAAATGTCTTGATAGATTTGTTTGTTTCAAACATGCAGCTTTTTATTTCATAAGAAGTCAACTGATAAACTGGTGTCTTGTGGATTATTGTGATGTTTTTATCAGCTGTTTGGACTTATTCTGATGGCACCCATTCACTGTAATGAACCAACTGGTTGGCAACTGATGCTAAATTTCTCCACATCTATTCTGCAGAAGAAACAAATGTATCTATGTCTTGGATGGCCTCAAAGTGAGTATATTTTCAGCAGTTTGTTTTTCAGTTTTGGGTATTTATTTATTTATTTATTTCAGTTTTAGTATTATTTTTTTAAGCTTAATTTGCAATTTTCTCACTTTCTTTAAACACTTACCCATGTGAGCTTCAACTGTGCTTTAAAATCACCTTTAGTGTTTGTAAAATCATTTTAAAATATTGAATGCACAAGTAAAATATAACCCACAAAAAAAGATTCATCAAAAGCAAACAATCCTCTTCCAATAAGTACCGTAGAAAGTGCTGTAGAAAGCCCTTCATAACACTTAACTCAGGTCACCACAGATAACCTTAATGCTATCAGCAATAAAACATCTAATACTATACTAACCCATAAAACTATAAAACGGAAACCCTTGGCACACAGGAACAGGTCTGAAGTGAATAAGGATAAAAATAGAACACATCAAGTTCCCACGAGGACGCTACACACCACAAAGCCACATTTAAGGGAAGTCACTTCCATCATAGATGATGGGCTTCTCAATGGTCAGCTGGTAGTTGACCTTCTTGGACAGAAATCTACGGAAAAGAAAACACAGGAGAAGCAGTGATTGTTGCATTCCATCTTTCCTGTTAATAACAACACTGTAAAAAAAGAAAAAGTTCAAAGTTACAAATAAAACAATGATTAGTGCATTATGTTTGAAAAGAAAAGACTATTTCCATTTTCCTACTTCAAAATTTCACGTGTTCAATGTCTTGCTTACTGTTTCTTTGTAAATGTGTGCAAATTTACTGGAATTCTTCTGTGAATATTGTTTCTACACCTTTTAAACTTCATGCGAGTGAATTGAAGACCCTTTTAAGACCAAGTAAAGAACAGTCATTTAAGGAATACATTTAAGGGGTCAATATGTTCTCTAAATGTGAATGTAAAGGGAGTTTTTTTTATTTTTTATTTATGACTAAAACATGAACAAACATTTTCCAGTGGGACCAGAAAAATCTACTTAATTCAAATAATTAAAAAAAAGTTTTTATTCCCCATTTTCTCACTTAAATTTGATCAGTAACTTAGAAAATAAGTCTTTAATTATCTCAAGTAAATATGTCTTGATTTTAAACATGTTTGGAACAAGACAAAAACGGAGGAACAGCTTGAAAACAATTTTTGGCAGTGCATGCAACATATAATGCCATGACTATGAATTTAAGATTTTCTGTCTTTTTAAAGCTATAATTTGTAAATGTGTCAATTTATACTTTTTTTTTTTCGACCAACAGAAACCCTGTAAAATGCACTGCATCTGAAACTGCCTTAAATATCAGCAAAATTCTATTAGTCAAAGGGGTAGATATTTTCTGAGAAGCACAAAAGCTCTGAAAGGTTTCCTGGAGTGTGTAAATGTCAGCTGTGTGTTACTGTACCTGGAAAACGAGTTATCAAAGATGAGCGCATAGACTCCAGGACTGCGGACTTTCAGCTGGCCCTGTATGGTCTCTTTGTGTGAGTTACAGCGTGTGAGAGGAATCAGAACCTGAACCACAGGGACATCAAATAGATTTAGCACTCTATGAAGTAAAAGGGCTGCTAGGATTTATGCTCGTCATTTCAAAGAGTGAGAACGGCTTCCAGAAGATAAAAATAGGGATGCATTTTAGACGCTGCCACACTGAAGAGATGTAATAATGCAAGCTGATGCAGTGCCTGTGATGCTTGCGAGGACATGCAGCCTGTAGCACTTTGCATTATCCTAACTGATTATTATTCATTTACATTTATGCATTTAGCAGACACTTTTATCCAAAGCGACTTACAGCGCATTCAGGCTATCAATTTTTACCTATCATGTGTTGAGTTGAGCTACAGGAACACAGAGTTCAACATACAGTTATCACACACACTCTAATTTACTGTGAATAACAAAGCAGCCAATGTTGGGGAAACTACATTACCTAGTAAAAATAGTTTTCATTCATTGAGATAAAGCTAAAGTGTAAAGTAATCTGAGTATTAATTGAAAATTTACAAATCTTCAGTTTAAATAAGTTTAAACACTACAGCTAAACAGAAAAAGTTGAAATACTAATACTAAACTAAAACTGAAATGTAACTTAAACATAACAATTTTTAAATCAATAAACAAAACTAATATAAATGACAAAAGAACATAAAATTGACAAAACTTAAAATTTTAATGCAAACTGAAATATATACATAAAAGCTAATTCAAAATAGTAATTAATACTAAAATAACAATGACTAAAAGTTAACAAACATAAAGTAGCTAATTACATTAAAGCAGGGATTATTTAGTCTTTTCTTTTCTCTGGCAGATTTCTGGCAGAACTCAATTTACAGAGAAACAATCAGAATGTAAATTTAGGTCAATGCATCTAAAGTGCACACAAAATATTCCTAAATTGAACTAATGAATAATAAACACAGAATTTGCAATAAATTTTAAAAGCAAAAGGTTTTATGTTTCTTTGCCTTCTTTTTGAAGCTTGAAAGCCTTGTTTTCATTCTATTGTTTGGGAAAAGTTCTTCAGATTTTCTCCATATAATTTAAAAAAAGACCCCTTTCTCCACAGAAGAAAGTCAAAAGTAAATAATGAAAATTATAATATTAGAATGTTTTTTCTAATTAATTTGTTACTCTCCAGCAAATGGGCAATATTTAAAGCAGTGATATGAGAAATCAGGTTTTAAAACAGAGACAACTATAACTAGGTTTTTCATGAACTACTCGAGCAGCACTGTAACAAGGCCATATTTTACAGCTTATGCACGTGCACATGTGAATGAGGATGAGTTCAAGTTGTTTGGTATGCAAACCTCTGCATAACAAATAGGTGTTGAAGGGCATGTATGTGTGTGTTTGTTACCTTGGCCTGCTCAACAGGTGTGTCAAGTGTCTCTCTGTACACCACAGTGAAGGAGATGCTCTTGGGCTCGGAAGAGAAAACCCAGCTGATGATGGGCCCACAGTCGCCCACAGTGATGGGAATGGCACTATAGCAACTGGACTTGACAAACAGCTCATGGGAACCATTGCCGAAATGAGGAATCTCATCTATGTCCAGAGGCACAGAGGCACTACACAAAGACACGCACCCAATTATCATCAATAATAATAGCCAGATGAGTGTGCATGTGGTGTTCTGTTGGCATATACTAACGTGAGTTCTCCTGATTTGAGGAGGGTGATTTCTGCATCCTGTACAGCAGGGACCATCTCTTCCTGTTCATCAGCGGTCACGTCACTCGATATGCTACAGTAAAACACGATAATTACAACCAACCATAAATAGTTTTTTTTATGGATTGTTCATAATGGTTTCCTGGATGTTGGCATGATGGGGTTTGAATGCTTGTTAATGGGTTGCTAGATGTCATAAACAAAAACCTGCTCTTATGTCTAAACTGCCAAAAAAAATTTCAAATGTTTTTGTTTTTTTAAATAAGTTCAACTTTTAAACCATTCTGGATCTCAAAACTTTACAATACAAGAACTAAGCTTAAAAAAATTGCCCTTCTGAATTTGTGCAGCTGTATTATTTATTATATCTAAATAATATAGTAATTATAAAAGAATAAAAATAATACAAATAACATATAAAGTCTTTTTTGCTCAAAAGGCTGCACTTATTTGATCATAAAAAAAGCAAAAACTGTAATTGTAGAATATTATTACAATTTAAAATAACTGTTTAACATATACAGTATGTTAAAATGTTATTCATTCCTGTAATGCAAAGCTTAATTTTCAGCATCATTACTCTAGTCTTCAGTAGCTATGCTTCAATCCGAAGTTACGAATTAAACTTATATGCAAAATTGGAATATTTAATAAAAATTTCTATACAATAAATTCTGAGCTTCAGAGCATGCAGTGGGTCATGTTATCTTATTTTCAGAGCCTGCTATTTGGGAACGCAGTTCTGGAAGTTAAAGTATATTAAGCACTTTAATGAGATTTTGGAATGACAAAACTAGAATTTCAGATGTTGTGCAATGACATCGTTCCGTTGGTTGGTCCAGTTTTATGCTGTTCCATTACAAAGTCAAGTAGATGTCTTTTCTGATATGCATTAAGGAACTGATTCAGTAAAAGTACTTCCTTCATACTTTATGTGCATGTTTCTTATTAGATGAGAAATGTATGCAACTTAGTTGAGTTTTTATGCACATTTTTTGAATTTCCATCCAAAACTTTTTATGCAATATACGATGAATGGAAACATAGCTAGTGTCACATTATCCTGCAGAAATCATTCCAGTATGCAAATGCATGCCAATCCAAACATCTCTTATTAACTGTACTGAAAACAGTTGTGCTGCATAATATTATTTATAGGTTGTGTGGCACATTTCGGTTTCAATTGTTTTGGAAAAGTAACGTAACGTAGCTTTGCAGAGAGACTGTTATTGAAGGATAGAGCAGCCAAAATCTAAATTGGGCCCAAAAGCAAAACTATAAGTAGCATTTTTAGTTCAAATGCAAAAATGGTGTATGCATCAAGCTCTTAAAGGCACAGCGGCTACAAAAAAGAAGAGTAATTAACATATTATGTGTTTGATGCAAATAATAAGGGAAAAACAAAAAAAACCTAAATGATCAAAAATAAAAATCTTTCCATTAAAACCATCTCCTTTCCCATGGAGTGTGTGTAATTACGGAAACCTCGCTTACACACAGGAAAATGCTCTTTTGAGGTTGCTTTAGAATTATATGCCAGGCAGGTGCTCATCTCAGAGTGACAAATGTTAGGAAATGTATGCATAAATTGACAGTCATCTTCCCCCCGCAATCAATCTCCCGGCAGGACTTCCTGTCTGTCTGTAACACTTATTTGAGGAAGCATCACAGCCCAATTTTCTAAAAGGAGGCCCAATGATGCAGCCTGGGGAATCTTGATAACACTGCTATAAAGTGGACCATTCTGAGTGAGATTGTGAACATGGGACTGTTTTAGCGAATCTATTGTCACTTCTTTTTGTGTGTATATTTGTGCACAATGCATACAGAAACGAACATTTTTTAAAAATCAGATTTCATTTGATAAATGCAGTTCTTTTAAAAGAATGGAAAATGTCTTGCAATAAAAAGATACATCTAGCATCACATAGCCTTATTGCAAAAATAAGCTTTATTTGCTGAAACTACACGTCTTAGGCAGACTGTATATGTGACATAAATGTATTTTTGTTTACTTTTACATTTATTCAAATGGCAGAAGCATATCTGAAAGCCAGGTTTAAAGTTTAAGTTAGATTAGCTCACCACGTACAGTACCGTTTAAAAGTTAGGTGTCTGTAAGATTTTTACAAAAATGTTTTTGAAGTCTTATGCAAAATATAATAAAAATTATTATACATTTTACATTTTTTATTTTTTCAAATGGTATTTTCAGCATCATTACTCCTGTCTTGTGTCACATGATCCTTCAGAACTCATTCTAATATACTGATTTACAGCTCAAGAAATAGTTCTTACTAACAATGTTGAAATCAGTTGTTCTTTTCTTTCCTTTCAGTATTCTTCGAGGAGTAGAAAGTTCAAAAGAACAGCTTATTTTTTACTGTCGCTTAAATTTAATGCATCCTTGCTGAGAAAAACGTTTCTTTTTTTATCTTACTGAAACCAAATTTCTAAACATTTGTGTATATACCGTAAGTGTTGTCTAGGATTATTTGTTTGTGTGTGTGTGTGTGTGTGTGTGTGTGTGTGTGTGTGTCCTTACAGGTCTCCAGTTTGTCCTCCATCTCCTTCTTCCTCCAGTGACCCAGTGGTGGTGCGCGAGTCACTGTCATAAATCTCATTCACTTCCTCATCTGTTATGATGTCAAACGCTCCATCATCCAGTTTCTCACCAGGATCTGTAACTGCAAGTCAGTACAGGAGGACATTATCAGCCTCAGTACGAGATCAACCCATGAGAAATGGAAGAAGTGAGTAAAACTGAAATTAGCATTAAGCAAGGGACCTGTAAGTGTTGTTGTGTTGTTATTTTTAACTAAAACTGTTAAATGTATTTCATTTATTTAAAATCAAACTGAAATAAAACATAACTATTAGATGAAAAACTAAAAAAGCCTTATAAACTAACTGAAAAAAGTACTACAATTACTACGAATAAAAATTAAATAAAAATAAATTCAAGCTGAATCAAAATCTATACAAAAGAAAAATGATGTACGTATATAAATAATACTAAAAGAACACTAGGTGGCTCTTTCTAAGTATCATAATTCAGGTTTGAATTATTAATGATACGTAGATGGCTCTGTCACATGAAGTGTAACTTTTCTGTTATACTCCTTTCAAATGTCAGGATTTTTACTGAATGTGACTTTTTGAACCATCAAGCACCCCATTGAGAAAGACATACAGAAACATTAATTAACAAACAATATTCACTCGACATCAATGACAGGACTGCTTGTTACAGTCAAGACAAATTCGTGACATTTTCCTGCCAATTACAATGACGCATGTTAAAAACAAAGCTCTCTGTAGCAAAATCCTGATCTTTAGCATTCAAGAATGGACTTCTTGCCCATTCAATCCATTCATAAAGACAATCTTCAATCACAAAAGATGAATGCCAGACAGAACAATATATTTAAGTATCTGAAGGTTCTCTCAATCATACGTGCTGCTGTATGAAAAACCCACTCGATGTTGACAGCACCTTTGTTATCAGCACTTAAGTAGAGAGAAAGAACATTTACTTTTATGCTTGCTAAGGGAGTTTTGAGGTGCTCTTAAATGGAAAAGTTTCCTGAATTTAAAACATAAAGAATAACAACTCAAGTAATTTTACATGCAAGACTCTTGGGGAGTTTCTTCTTACAAGACCGCAACTATGATATAATAAAGAATAAAATGAACATTTTCAAATTTGTCTTTTTTTACTGTCATGAGGCTGAAAGCTTTTTAGCACTAATGCAACACAATGAGGAGCAAAGGATGCAGAATTGGTGTGTAATTTAAGTTTTATCTATCTTGAGAAATACAAGTTGATTGCACACGTCTGTTCTCATGAATCAGCTAAATGACTAGTGTTTTCTGGCCACTCTTCACCAACAAATTGCATGCAATCTAAACTACACAGTTAACATTCACAGTTGTAATATAATGTTAAGGTGGCATTCATGTGCAATCAACTCATGTTTTTAGGATCTGTTTTCGGATGTGTCTGTACCTGTAACTCTTGGTGTGGGTATATACGGTGGTGGTGGTTGACCGGCAGCGTTTGCATGAGGCGGTGGAGGATTCTCTGACAAGCTGTTGAGTTCAGCCTTCGTAAATCTTTCCACCACAGCGTTGTGCTGTGTGTAGCACTCTCGACAGCAGCGCTCCTTCTTGGAGTTTTTTGTCATCACATAATTATTGCTGCAGTAGTAACAGAAGATACGTCCACACAGCCTGCCAGGAACACAGAATAACATCACTCCAAATATCTGGCACCAAACAACACATCACTAATACAGAGTCTGAAATACTGTCCTATGATGAACGTTTTGAGTCAATTCAGAAGTCCAAACATATTTTGCTGAGGTTGATGAAAAATTCTGACCCTGTGTAAATAGTTCTGTAGCAGAAAATTGTTGACAAATCAATTAATGTCTTGTAAATTGAAAGGTGCATGTTTGTAAGAAACAAAACCATCATTAAATCATCGCTTCTGTTGTGTGGACTACTTGGGGTTTATTTAATGTTTTTATCAGCTGTTTGTACTCTCATTCTGACGGCACCCATTCACTGCAGGATCCGATGGTGAGCAAGTGATGTAGAGCTAAATTTCTTCAAAACAAACTCATCCTTTTTTTTCATATCATCAAAATCTGAGGGTAAGTGCATTTTGAGCAAATTTCCATTTCTGGGTGAACTAGTCTTTTAATGTACTCAAAGAATTGCCATCAAAACCTCAGTATGTGTCTAAAAGACACGAGGTGAGGATTGACTAAGAATGAATTTCTCTGTGATGTATTTATTTGCATGCTTTGTCTGCATTGTTTCAGCCGGATTGACTAAAGTCATTATGCAGATCAGGAAGCAAAGCAAACCCAGAAAAAAGACAATCCTTCAATTTAAAACCTCCAGTGCTAAACCTGCACAAACAGATGAATCAAAAAGCTTTGGGGCCCTCAGATCTCACTCAAAATGCATAAATGTATTTGCATCATTTAACAAAATATTACTTTAATTTAAAGAAATATTAAAAATGCTCCAACAAAAAACATTGGCATTGTGAAATACTTTAACATGATTTGGCAAGTCTTTCAGAGCCTTTCTTCAACAAATGTGTACAATACAGTACTTCTACTTTCCTTAACTTTAATGTATTTTCTGCATTCCTTTGCAGTTCACTTGACTTGTAGCTTGAGATCAGAGTGGGTGTTTGTTGATTGCCCACCTGCAGTGATGGCGCCGCAGCCACCACGTGAACTGGCCCTGGCAGCCCAGACAATGTGTGGCTTCTTTATCAACCAGCCACCACTGCTCCTCCGCTCTCAGCTTCTGCTCGAACTCCAGAGCATCCGATTTCTGCCACAGAGCATCCTTATCCCTGAACGACAGAGAGGAAGGAGGAGGTGAGAAATAAAGACAATCTCTTTGCTTCTCTTTTGTCTCTTGGGTCCTCAATGTCTTAAAGCACCTTTCATGCTTTATTTCCATTTCATGTCAAGGGTAAAGTTTTATAACATCTGCCAGCATTTGATTATGTGAATAATTTTATTCATACTGAACTGCATATTTCATCAAAAAAAGGAATGCTTATGTAAGTTCCTTAGACATTTCTGTGGCACCAGCACCTTTATATTTGTTTGATTGGGTTTTCTACGCAGCAGTCCAGCTCTCACTGAGAATTAAAGAGAATTACCTTACAAACCTCTAAAACTTAATAAACCATACACTTAAAAAGAGCAAATAACAAATTTGCTTGCGGGCGAATGTGGCAGGAACTGAATTAAACAGAGATGGAGTAACAACAATCCAGCAGCTGAGAACAGGCTCTTGACCTGCTTTTAACGTGTGCTTCATGTATTTTGATATACACGCACTTCACACCACCATTATCAGTCTTTCTTAACATCTAATTGAGAATTCAAGTTAATTCATCTGTAAAATAGTTTTAAGTCTTTTTAATTTTTTTGTTTCTCTTCCCAGAAGCATGACCGGAGCTTTTTATTTCATGCAGTACAAGATAACATGCATGACCAAAGTAGTTAAATAAATTAAGGGACTTCCATCATCATCTTTATTAAGAAAAATTATAAAAGGAATATAAAAAAAAATTATGTATAGAATATTTGAAAAAATTCCAGCAAAAAATGTCCGATAATTTTCATTCGAAAACTATTTTTAAATTGAGAAAAAAAAGAAAACAAAATCCAAATGAAAAATGGAAAACAATCTACCACAAAAATCATCAAATGATTTTCACATCTAACCTTCAAAAGAATAACAAAAATACTTTGTTGCATCAAACTAATTAAAAGTATTTAAAAATAATTCTAAATGACACATAAATCCCAATTTTTTTATTAAATCTATTTACACCAAGAGCAAAATTAATCATTTTTTTAAAAAATGGGGGGGGGGGCATAGAAATGCACTGAATCTTTTTTTTTTTTTACTTTCTTTTCTTTTTTCTTTTTTAAGAAAAACATGCTAAGTGTGACAGAGCTTTATGAATTTGACTAGACATGATGTTAGGAAAACTGGATAAAGTTGAAACCTATCCTATAGTCATGAAACACGCTAGCTAATCATAAACAATTAAATAACCTTGTTTTTAGGTAAAGTAAAAGAAGCTAAACCTGAAGTGCAAGTGTTTTATACAGACCTAATAAGTTCGATGAGCCGTTCCTCCAGATTGACTTTGGTTTGGCCCAGATCCTCCAGCTCCGCAGACATCTGAAGCTGCTGATTCTGAGCCTCTGTCAACACCTCGTCCAATTTCTGCTTTAGTTCTTTCCTCTCTTTCTGTACTTCACTAAGAGCCTCCTTGGTACTAAAGGAGAGAAAAAGAAAATGGAAGTTCATAATAATGCATAACCTGAACAATAATTACTCAAACTGAATCTCTTCCATGCTCCAAGAAATCCCCATGAAGATCCATTTGGAAATCCATTAGTGCAAATCCATTATCTGTGCTGCATTAACCCTCCTATTGTGTTTGTGAATGCTCACCTTGATACACTTTCCTGCAGTTGCTGCGTCTCACACTCACTCTCACGCATCCGAGTCTCACAGTCAGTGATGTGAGAGTCTTTTTCAGCAATCAGACGAGAGTATTCAACATTTACTGCCTGAACACACGAACAAACAGCTAAATGCATGAACGCAATCTGTACACAGAAACATCAAATAATTGCATATCTAGACAATGTTCAATCAATTTTTGTTTAATCGGTTTAATCAGGGTTGTTTGTACAACAGTGGTATTTTGGACATGCATATTATCATGCATATTATCATTATTAAATACATGCATATTATCCATTTTTAAGGCACCACAGTGTAAAATCACTACTATACCATGGTACGACCAAACTACTTTTAGTGAGGGAATACGGTTTGTGGTGTTCTTTAAAATACCAAGTAAATATGGTATAATTCAGCATCATGATTTTATCATCAAATACCATCACTGTATAACTGTACTTCCAATAAACTGTAAATATATATTTTAACTCAACAGTAATGCAAACCAAAATAACAAAGTGAAAAAAATAACAACAGCATAAGTTTTATTTGTTCCAAAAATCTGCACAATTGGAGGAACATTATTTTAGAAAAAAATTACAGTGGCACTTGTACTCTAATTGACTAATATCTGCAGGTAACAGTCTGCACTGCTCCTAATTATAGACCTAATGAGAAGTAAATTATTCATCACTGTCTAGCAATTAACCCCAAACTCTTGTCTTCTGTTCCACTGTCTCGCACAGTGGGTCTCCAATGAACGGGAACAAAAGGAGCAGCAGGAGATCAGACATTCATCACCTACTAGTATCAGTGTTATCAGCCAACAGAGATGAATAATAATCATTCACATGCTGGTATGCAAAAAGAATCATGTAGATAATAGAAATGAAAGTATTAAAAGTGATGATATTAGTCAATCGTCACCTGGCTCAACATTTACATACCTCTAACTCTGATAATTTGGCCTCCAGCTCAGATGTCTTCTTCAACTCCACGTCTAGCTGAGTTTTCAAGCCCCCAATCTCTTCATTAAGGCTCTAGGTTAAAAACATAATATTAATTATATCAAGAATTATAGATTAAGTATTAAAAAAAAATTAAATAGTCACTATGAGTCACAATTTTCCATGAAAAGTACTTGGATTACTTAAGTAAATCAGATAAAACATCACTAAAGTCGACTGGAAATGCTGCATTCATTCATATCAAGTCAGAATTACTGTAATTATGAGTTCTTGCCTTGTAAATTGCATTCACATTGTTGAACCCGAATTGAGAGCAATTTATCTCACTTTAATGCTGTGACGTATAAAAAATTAAATAAAAAAGGTTGTGATGGAAAAAGTATGTTATATATTTCTAATTTATATTTCTTCTAATTTTACTATTATTAATTAATACAGTAAGCAGATATAAATAGCAAATCAACATCAAAGTCTGATACATTTAATGCATTTTGCATTAAGACTGTTACCATAGAAACAAATTATTTCAGAGAGCTTGTGCAGAGTAGAGTTGTCAACTTGTAATTATGGTAATTCTACCATGACATGAACGCAGCAGAAGTATTTGACAGAATAGACTCGAAGTGATAGTGACTGATGATTATGAACTAATTTTACCTTTATCTGGTTTTTGAGAGTCATGTTCTCCATGCTCATCTGAAATTTCACTGCGGTGACCTCTTCTCGAGCAGCATCCCGTTCACCCCCAGTTTTGTCCAGCAGCTCCTTTAGCTCCAGGAGAGTTTCTGAAAGTTTCTCTGTCTGCTGGAGCTCTTCTTGCAGACTAGAGTTTTCATGGTGAAGAGCCGCCAAGCTGGCATTAAGTCTTTCTGTTTCCTTCTCTCCCTGCTGTTGAAGTTCTTGGATCCGGGCAGCTTCGGCAGCCCATTGTTGCCGGGCTTCTTCCCGTTCTGCAGTGAGCTTGCAAAATGTCATTCCCAACTCTGCCATTTCTGTGTTGACACGATGGAGACCCTCTCTGGTCTCAGCATTCTCCAGAACCAACCTTTCATTCTGGGCCTTGAGCTCTGCCAGCTCCTCTTGGACTGAAGTGAGTTCGGCAGTTGTTTTCTTGCATGTGGATGTCTCCTGATTCAGATGCAAAGTTATTGCTTTTAACTGTTCACTAGACTGCAGCAGCTCTTTCACATGCAGTCGATTCTGCTCCTCTGCCTGCTTTTTCAACTGCTCAGTCAAGGTTCGTAGTTCTGTACAGGAAGCCTCAGTGACATCCAGCTTTGCTTGGGTCTTTTCCTTTTCCTCTACGGCACTGTGGAGTTTAGCCCTGAGATCGAGCACCTCCTTTTGAAGCCTAGAAACCTCTTTCACATTCAGTCCCAGCTGATCTTCCAGGAGAGTCACTTTTGAGGCCATCTCTTGAGTTTCTTTAGCCTGGCATGCACTCTGCTCAAGTTGGACCTTCTCTGCAGCCTTCCTCTGGACCTCCAGACTCTTAATCATCTCTGTTTGTTTGACAAAGGCTCTTTCTGCCTTTGCCTTCTCCACTTCTAAATCCTTCTCCCGACCTTCAAGTTCTTTCACCCTTCCCTGGAGCTCCTCATAGAGCTTCTCCTGATCCCCCAATTGGGAATCCTTATCTTTAAGCTGTGCCATCAGGTTTGCCTCATTGCATCTTGCAGCTCCAAGACTCTTCTCAAGTTCAGCATTCTGGCTGTTGACGTTGCGTATCTCCTCCTGCATTGCTGTAAGAGATGCTTTAAGAGTGACCTGGACCTCCATGAGGTCCTTGTTCTCCAGTTTCAGTTGGCAAACTGCACTTTTGGATTCCTCCAACTGCATATTGGCCTTATGAAGACTTTCATCCAGACTTCTGTTCTCCTCTCTGAGCCGCTGCTCTCGTTCATCCACAGAAACTTTGGCATCATCAATTTGTGCTCGCAACTGCTTCTCCGAAGCCTTCAATCCAGCCAGCTCACTCTCCAGGGAAGATTTGTTTTCAAGCAACTCCTTCTTGGTTTCTTCATTCTTGTTCACCATCTGGAGGAGCTTACTGTTTTCCTCCATTAACTTGGCACAGCTATCTTTGTACTCTCCAATCTTCTTGGCCTGTTCTTTGGTGTTGTTCTCCAGTTCAGACATGGTTTCTCTCAGACTTTGTGTGTCGCTTTTAAGCTTCTCTGATTCCTTCTCCAAAAACTGGACTCTCTTGGTACTGGAGAGAAGATTGGACTCCTTAGCCTTCAACTGTGTCCGCAATGTTTGCAACTGCTCTACCAGACCACTCATCTTTTTCTCAAGCTCTTCTTTATCCGCTTGCATTTCCTTCCGCTCCACTTTGGCTTGCTTTTCCATAGTTTCCAAAGAGTGCTGGAGATCTTGCAGTTGCTTCTGCATGTTGCTGTTCTCCTCCTCTCGCACGCCACATGCCCCTTGAAGCTTGTCCATGACGTTGCGGTGCTCTTCTGCCCTGGTTTGCAGCTGTTCACCCTTTATCATCCAAGCTGCCATTTTTACCTCAGCCTCTTTGAGTGCTTCATCCTTCATTCTGACTTTCTCAGCCAGCTGTTCTGCCTGCCTCCTCCTTTCTTCTCCTTCTGCCAGAGCATCTATCCTTCCCTTCTCAGCCTCTTTCAATTCATTCAACAATTCGTGAATCTTTTGGGCAGAGTTGAAGTCACTGGCCGCCTTCTGGCCTTTCTCATCCAATACTCCATCTAGCCTTGCCATCAATTCCTCATTTTTACGCTCAGCGCCTGCCAAAATGTCTTGGAGGTCCTTAAAGGAGGCCTCCCTGACAGTCTCTTGTCCCCTCAAGACCTCCAGCTCATGGGATAGAGCACGTTCACTCTCAGCTAGCACCTCCAGTTTCAGCTGGAGCTCCTGATGGTTACCTTGGGCAGCTAGAGAGACATCCAGCTGCCTTTGGAGGTCTACCACAACCCCTCGGAGTTCACCCGCTTCACTGCCTAACTGCTGAACCTGGTCAAGGAGATCTCTTTGCTTTAATTCAGATTGGTCCAGCTCCAGACGGAGCTCATCTATAGCACTGATGGAAGAATCATTTAGTCCACTGGAGTTTTGGATAGAAATGTCTGATACAAGCCCAGGTCCAAAGTCTGGACTGCCTGGGAACTCATGGGCCTGCTAAAAGGTTTGAGAATTAATGTTTGTGAGAGGGAATGCACATAAACAAAAGAATAAAAACAGATTCAGAGCAGATTTGAGACAAACACTGCCATCTACTGGATATAATATTGAAACTTCTTAAGATGTGCTGGTACCTGTGAGTACGTGCTGGCTAGACTGTTGATGCTGGAACTACGACTCAGTGGTTTCCAAGTGTGACTGGGGGAGCTAGTCATTCCCAATGTCCTCCTGTGTGACATTTGTTTTTTATTAATTTTAAATCAACTTAACTGGACATCAGTCTGCTGATTGAAATGCATTCACAAACAAACTATTACCAATCATGACAAATGGACTATAAATTAGGAGCATTATTTTTGTGCCAATGTGTTTGTATTAATCTACTTTACAAAATGACAGCATGCTCTTACCTGGCAAAGGTGGGCCATTCTGAGTCAAGGTCATGACCCCTGGATGCCACATCAAACTGAACATCATTCAGCTCATAGAGGTAATTAATGATGTCCACACTGAGATTGGGTTTGAGAAATGGACTCCGGGAATTATACCAGTCACTACAGAGGAACACCAGTAGAACATTGGAAAACATAATCTCATAACTCTCCAATGAGACAGAAAAATGATGGCGCTCTAAACCTCAAGACTTTTTAAGACCAATTAAACACATCAATGTGTTCTCTAAGTGTAAATGTCTTGTATTAGCAATGCTTCAAAGTTTGAAAATGAAAATTCCAACACATCTCCATTAATCTAAAAAAAATAATAAATACAAATAAAGTAAACCTTGAATAATTCTAGAATATGGAAATAATGTTTATTATATTATTATACTTTCTGATCACAAAAAAGGTTCTTGTTTTCCCAGTACAAATGTCTAAAATAATTAAATAAAGTTACATTTACCTGAAAACCAAAACCAAACCTTTTAAAGCCTCGCAGAATCCCAAACTATTTCAAAAAGCATTTTAAAATGTGTATTCATTAATGCAAGTAGTTTTGGCTAATGTAACTTACAACAACCGGTTGCACAAAAGTTTATGACAGTTGTTGGTTAACTTAGTTTGCTTTAACTACTCCAGCATAACCAGGATAGTACATACAGTAAGTGCATAGTAGAAGAATATGAACTGGGATGCTTTATTGCAGGTTAACTTTAATCTCACATCCCTAATGAGGCATGCATCTGAAAGAAGACCACAATATCTACAGATTAAGTGCAAATTTACCAGATATCAAATTACATTGTACTGGCCATATTAATTCAATCTCGCCATGGGTTATCATGCCATGTATTCATCACAAGCACTACACTGTCTAAGAATTAATAAATTATTATTAAAAATAAGGAAGCTCACATTAAGCTGGTATTCAAATAGCACAAACCCACTAACCTGAAATAGTGTTCTCTTAAAACAGGGAAGCCATTTAAAGAAGTAAAACTCCATTCTTAGTATTGTTTCTAATGAATTAAGCTGTATTGCTAACTAGAACATGAGGAAATGATAGGTTATGTTCAAGTTTTCGCCTTTTTTGGTTTAGATGGTGAACACCAACATGCGTCAGCTATGATGGGACAGGTGCCATTTCTCCATAATCGCTGCATAAAACAGTGTGTGTGTTTGATAAACTTTAGAATACAAATGTTGAATTACAAAAGGTTAAGGTCATTTGATTAAATGATTTACCTTCCTTACAGAATATCAAGTTTTAAATTACCATTTTAAATTATTAAATAAAGTAACATATATAATTTACTGCCATGATTAAAAATACAAATCACACACTGCAACATATACTATAACATATACAAGTACATACACGTTTTAATTGCATGCTTTATAATTTTCATTCATTTGTAATGTTTGTATTGTTAAGACTGTTTTTACTATGTAAAGTACTTTAAGACGCTACTTCTAAAAGTGCAGTAATAGTTGATTATTATGACATTTATTATTTCAAATGTCCATATAAAGTATTTAATACAAATGTGTAAATCTATAATATATATATATATATATATATATATATATATATATATATATATATATATATATATATATATATATATATATATATATATATATATATATATATATATATATATATACATATTTGTCATACACCATACAAGTTTATCAGTATCATTAGAACTATAATTATTGTATTTATAATCCTAATGCCCATTATGTATACAGTACTTGTCTACAATTTGAAAGTCTCCTTTGCTCACCAAGGTTGCGATTATTGGATCAAAACTGCTGTAAAAACAGCAGTAATGTGAAATGCTTTGTTTTTTTTATATATTTTAACATGTAATTTATTTATGTGATGCAATGCAGAATTTTTTTTGTGTGATCAACATTTTTATTCAGATTAATTTCACTTTCAGAAATAAATCACAAGTCAAAGTTCAATAGAACTATGTACAAACAGATGCCATGAAACCGTCCACTTATACAGAGAAAGAGGAAGAAAAATAAAAGTACTGAAAAAATCAGTGAAGCATAGTAGGGATGTCAACTTTTCGCAATGCTGAATTTTCAGCATCATTACTCCAGTTTTTCAAACTACTTTGCTAATTTATATTAAAACACACACACACAAACATACCCCAAACATTTGAATGGTAGTATATCATAGTAAAACAACCGTTTTCATCACTGATAATAGGGACTTTAAGCAACAGCCTCTTGTGGAACGGCAACACCAGTCCTGCGTTATACTGCGCATGTGCGAATTTAACTGCTACATTGTGACGTTCTACTTTAACGGTGTACTACGGGAGAACAGCTGATTTGCCGGAGTCGCTACAACGTGAGAGGTTAGGTAAATAAATGTTATGTTTCATGGCATATGACACTGTAATTTGCATCAGTTTATGATTGTCTGATAACAAACGATCTCATTGGGAATCCCGAGAACATCTACCAGAATTGGTAGGTCACATTTTCTGACATGAAATTCATTTAAGCATTCGTCTTCCTCCATGTAATCAAGGTTAAAAGGCAAGTATTGCTTACATGGTAAATCTAGGTTTTTAGACTTATTTACATCATACAATATTAAAAACTCCTCTTCTGACAAAAGATTGTCATTTAACAACAAAAGCAATCCTTCTCTTGCTTTTTTAAATTAAATTTTTTTGTATCTCAATAAATAAATAAATCCACTTTGCATCACATGAACAAATTACATTTCAATGCAAAAGAAAACTTAAATTGTAATTCTATTTCACAATATAACTGTTTTTTTCTGTATTCTGTATATGAATGCAGCCTTGGTGAGCATAAGATACTTCTTATTCAGAAACATTTCCAAACTTTAGTCAAATATTGTATTAATCCATGTTATATATGATTTTTTATAAACCTACATTAGGAAATATTGCACAGATACACAGTTTTTCATTCTCTTTATTTTGAAACAAAAACTTAATAAACTTTAATAATATCAAAAGGACAACATTTGAGTGTAATATTTGGAACTCCAAAATCAAAGGATTGACTAAGGGTCTGAATAGTAAATTCAATGTTTATGGAAAAAGATGAGCAACATGACAGATGAGGGGACCGTGAAGTGTTACCTGGTGACCCTGTGGTTCATGAGGCACTGCTGGAGTGTGTCTGCCAGCCGCTGATGCACAAGCGAGTAACGGAGAAATGCTCGGCCTTTACCCAGAGATGTCTTCAGCTAAGAGAGAAAAAGAACATCACTCCAGAATCTACAGTGGCCCAAAACATATCTGACCCTTTTAAAAAATATGAATGACAACAGATCTTTTTTATTTTGTTTGTTTTACATTTTCGACAAGTGGTTGCTAGGACGTTTTGGGTGGACTTTTTACGTAATTAATGCTTTTCAATTGACAGTATTTAGGGCTCAAGCCTGGAGGGCGAGAGCCCTATTGTTTTCCTTAGGATTATTTTTTATTATTATTATTATTTTTTTCCAACGTTACGGGGGCTTTTGGGGTCCTTAACATGCTCGAAAACTCTTGAAAATTGGCACACACCTCGGAACCTGCGGCCATTAGGGCTGGGCAGAGACAGATATACGGGCGTGGCACAGGGGCTCTACAGCGCCCCCTGGAATACTGAGGGCCATATATCATACATACTTGCACGTAGACACACGAAACTCGGTACACATGTAGATCTCATCAAACCAAACAACTTTCGTACTGCATGTCATAGGCTCCGCCCAACAGGAAGTTGGTTATTTAGGGTTTAGTATTCATATTTTTCGTCAAAGTTGTGGGGGCTTTTGGGGTCCTTAACATACTCAAAAACTCATGAAAATTTGCGCACACTTTGGAATCTGTGGCCTTTAGGAGCCTGCAGAGGCTGGGACCCGGGCGTGGCACAAGGGCTCTACGGCGCCCCCTGGATCACAGTCAGAAATGTTGATGTATAGCTCACACATACTCACACATATGCATATGAAACTCAGTACACATATAGATCTCATCGTGCCGAACAACTTTCGTATTGCATGTCATAGGCTCCGCCCAACAGGAAGTCAGCTATTTAGAGTTATGTAAAAAGCGCATGCTCTGGAATTTGAAATACTTGTCATAGGTTTTTTTGCAGATTGCCACCAAATTCGGTCAACATGATCTCAAGACATTGGGGATGAAAAATTGCCAGGGGATTTTTGATATCTCGAACGGTTTGCTCGTGGCGAGGTGTTGAAATTATGGCGAGAAATGAGAAACAGGAAGTGTCTAATACCATCCACATACATTTCCTGATTTTAATCAAACTTCATCAGATTATTCTTTGTATGATGTCGATCGCATATATGTGACTATTAGGAGTCAAAGTTATAGCGCCACCAACTGGCAGCAGGAAGTGTGTCATTTTCAAAATGCTTTGAATTCAGCATCTTATTGTTACTCAATTTGCTTCAAACTTCATCAGAATAATGTTAAAACACAGCCTATATAAATCTGCTGGGGGGATATTGATATCTAAAAATATTGTTGCCGTGGCAACATGTTGAACTGGAATACTTCTCAGGTGATTTTGAGGCATATAACATGCTTAGAATTTCATCAAACTCAGAACACATATCAGTATTTATGATAACTAGACACTGGCAAAAGTTCATAAGAGGGCGTGGAAGAGGCACTCTATAGCGCCACCTTTTGTCAAAAGTGGGGGGGTTAGTTTTAGCTACAGAAACCAAACTCGGTACAAAAATTGTTCTCATCAAGACGGACAACTTTCTAATTCACAGTCATCAGCTACGATCAACAGGAAGTCAGCTATTTTGATTTGAATGTGGATTTTTTTTTTACATTTAGCTGTGAATTAATGCATACTGCTCAGAGGAGAGTAACACTATACACACCAAATTTTGTCTACATGATGCCAAAACATTTTAAACAACTTAAATTGCCAATAGATTTTGGATAGCTTGAACGGTTTTGTCTCTGTGATTTTTTTTAAATGACATTAAAACTGGAATTATTAATTTTCCTGCATTTTTAAATTCCAAACACTTCAAAACCTTTTTTCATACAGACAAAAAGTCATTCTGAGTAAATATGGATAGTTTCACGACTTTACAACACTGTATGGGTAACAGAAAATTAAAAAACTGTCAGACATCTCATCTCACTTCTGTCCCTCTGTTTGAGTGTATGTGCTTAGACGTCCATTGTCTGAGAGAAATTGCGCCCCTACAGGTGCAATTAACGGAGTTTTAGTTTCTCTTTTAAATCGGTTAAAATACAAATAAATACTTAGATTTAATTTACACCTACAAGCTAAACCAACATATATGATTATTACCGGGTCAGGGCTCATTAATAATTGATGTGTGGTCAGTGATACGTGAGAAACAGGAGAGATTAATCACCGCTCTGAGCAGGAGCGTGTGGAATGACGAGCTCAGAAAAAACGAGTTTATTCTTGTTTCATAGCTATTAAGAATAAAGTATTGCAGCGATATCACACAATTCACAAATTAGAACACACCAAGAGCTAAATTAAGATGTTTTTGAACTGTTTGTGTGAAAATTAAATATTTGCAGCTGCCTATCTGAAATCACCGCTCCGATCAGCGCGTACAGTGTCGAGCTCAAAACAAACGAATTTATTCTTGTTTAAGAGCTTTTTTGAATAAAATATTACCACAAATGCACACAATAAACCCATTGTAACACTACAAGAGCTAAATGCAGGTGTTTGTGACCCGTTTAAGTGTGCAAGACTATTTGAAAGCGCGACTGGCAGAATAACATATATCTCTCGAGCTGCAGGATTCTGTCTTTCGTCGTACGAACGAACACATCACGGACAAGATTATTTCAAAATACATAATAGCTTGGCGAATATAAACGAAAACAGCCACGTGAACATAAACTGGATCTACTGGATTTGAATATTAAAGTGACCACATTTACCACTTGCTTCTGTCTTCAATTTTAATCTATATAAAAAAGGAAACTCATTCGACTTGGCTGCTTTTTTAATGTGTGCGTATTTATTTATTTACCTTTTTATACATTTTGTATAATTTCATAGTTTGTATATTACAATTATAAAAACAAAAATAAATTTAGCCACTCACATAGAAATAGCTTAGGCCTTAACCTTTTTCTGACAGTTTTAGGGATTTTTAAAAATCCTAAAAAAAACTTATTTGTGCTGCAAATAATAATTTCAAACTCATTTGATACTGACCTATGACATCCTGTGACATTATATTTATTTGAATTTACATAATCTCATAGATGTAACAGTAAATCTGTTCAGCTCACAGATACTAAGCTGTAATGCAAGCAGAACTTTCACAAATGCTTATGAGTCATTTAAGGATTTGATAACACTGTAAAATAATGTCTAATTTGTTAACATTAGCAAATGCATTGATAACACTTTATAATAACTGCACTCATTAGTAAATAGTCAGTTCATGCTTTATAAAGCCTTGTCCCAATATTAATAGTCAGTAGTAAGCAGTTTATAAATACAGCTATAAATAGCTTGTCCTTGGTTTATAAGCACATTTATTAAAAAGGAGAGTAAAGGGTCAGTTATCTTCCTATGAAAAATAAAAGATAAAAATAAACAAACAACAACACAGATTGATACAGAACTCAGAAATTTTATTGTGGATTTATGATAAAATCAGCCTGTAAATGAATTCATACTCCTCCTCATACTACTCCATACTCCTTTTTCAACATGATGCCAATATACTGAGATGTTAAATTGTGAATGGGTTTAGGATAGCTTAAATGGTGTTGCCATAGAGATTTATTAAAGTAACATAAAAAATACAATAGTTATTTTACTATATCTTTAAAATTTTTCATTCTAACTCTTCATAATTTTTTATATAAGTAGAAGTCCTCATTTGAAGGAAGCACAGTAAGTTTCATAGCTTTATCATTTTTAAGAGCCAGCATAAAATTAAAACTATCATAACTTATAAATCAAGCTTGCAATTCTTAGTACCTATAATGGCCACCAGAGGGAGCTATAGGATTACTTTTAAATAATTATTGGAGAAACGAGTATGATTTAAATAATTTATAGAAATCTTTCAAATAAAATAATATGTATTTTAGGAATTTTACTGATAAAATGACCCTCACTTAATTAGAATAACAAGCTGAAGTATTGTGAACTGTATATTAAGAATAATTCTTAATAGGCTTTATGGACAGATACGTTTTAAGTGACTCTTGAAGGTTCAGCACCACATCCTCTTTTACCACTGTTTAAAGAATTAATCTTACAGAACAGGTGTGAATGAATTTTGGATAGCTTGAATGGTTTTGTCGTGGTGATTTTTTGAAATAATAGTAAAAAAGGAACCAGTAAAAAAAAGTGCAGCTTCTAAACACTTCAAAAAAATGTACACATAGAAGACAAGTCATTCTGAGGAAATATGCATAGTTTCATGACTATACAACATTATATGGATGACAGAAAATTAAAAAACATACATCTGATGTCACTCTGTCCCTCTGTCACTGTGTGTGTGTGTTTTAAGTGAATTAGGTGTGAAACTATCAGTGAGCATTTAGTCTCCAGCGCCAACATTTTACAGAACTGCCACTTTCCTGGAGTCTCAGAATTACAATGTGTCAGGTTCTGAGAGATCTAAGATTCCAAAAAAATATTTAATTAGAATACCATGAAGTATTGTGAAATACTATATATTAAGACTTTATATATAGGCTTTATGAACAGATTAGACTGACTCGTGAAGGACCAGCACCACCTCCTCTTGTTTGATGGTTTGAGGAATATATCTTCCAGAATCCGGGATTAAGATTTAGGAGCTCATTTTTATTCCACCTCCTTTCCTGAAAGTCTGTCTTGCAGAATTGACTAAAATTTAATCTTCACATTAATTCCTAATTCTTTTGCAATTCTTTTGTCAGTTCTTCTTGACCTGTTTTTCTCTTCCAGCTTTCCTGGACTATTGTATAGCACTCATAAATGATTAAATAAAAAATAATGGTAGTTATTAAGATTGATATGGTTTGGAATTGGTAAAATGTGCTTGGAAAAAAATCACAATAAAACAATGTTTTAATGTTTAAGTTTGGAATATTAACTGACATGAATGAATGCTATATAAATATTGTTCATGTTAACATAATGTTTATAAATGAAATCTTATTGTAAAGTGTTACTAAAGTTATATATATATATATATATATATATATATATATATATATATATATATATATATATATATATATATATATATATATTGTTCTGTGAATGTGATTTTAAAGTCTAGATGATTCGGATTAACCCTTTAACTGCCATATCAAGTTTAAGTTCAAGTTCAAGTTCAATTTATTTGTATAGCGCATTTACAACAGCCTCCTGGCTGACCAAAGTGCTTTAACATAAGAGCAAGAATATTACACATACATAAAAATAGACCAGACAAAAAATTTAAAACCACCCATTTCAAAATGTAGCATAACACAGTAGTCAGTACACTAAGGAAAATAAAAAAGTTTTTAGCAAAGATTTAAAAATAGACAAGGAAGGGGCCAGTCTGATCTCTAAAGGCAGGGTATTCCAGACTCGTGGCCCAGCCACTGCAAATGCACGCTCCCCTCTACGCTCCCCTCTATCCTTTAAAACCTCACTGCCTGAGGGATATTGTGAATGCATGTGCCCGCTGGGCACAGTTTACCTGATGCCACCGGGGTGGTGATGGCATTGGTGGCTTGAGCCCGCCATCGCTGCTTGCAGCTATATTTTTATTTATTTTTTGCTTTTAAATTGATGGATATTAGGGCTGGGTAATATATAGGTAGACATGAAAAGCTGAGATTTTCAGTTAGAGATCACAGTTACACACTCACGTAACGTTTCTGTGCTAAGTGGTCACAAAAACATTTCATTTGCAAGTGTTTTTAAGCATTTCTGTTTAAAAGAAAGTAATTTTAAACCACTATAATGTAATCAGCAGTGAAACTCATTTCGCTGTATCCGTGCGCTGTCAGAGACTTGAACATGGGAAGTATTGAATGTTATTTTTGGGAGTTTCTTTTGCCAATTTAATGGCCATGAATGGTTGAATAAACAGATTTGTATTTGTAAAAAAATGCCCATCTTTGAAAGTATTCTTGTAAATGCAGTAAGTAAATTAGATCTTAAGTTAAAGCAAACAGTTGAGGAAGAAATCACGTGTAACAGAATATTGGATCCGGGTAGCTCTTAAAGTGACTGCAGTCTAATATTCCTGCAGTATGCCAATCATGTTAATCAAACAACAAAACAGAGAAAATCTTATTCCTTTTGACTAAATCTCTTCTATAACTTTAATAAAAAGAAATAGTTATCTAATTTACACAAGTGAAGAACATGCAGTGTTTTTTTATACATTTGCCTACGCATAGACTTTTACCAGTAACTTGGTCAAAGTTAGGTATCTACAAGAGAAGAGAATACAAGACAAGCTGGTCACCACTATAGCATTCAGCTCAGCATCAAGATAATACAAATATGAATTTAGCTCTGGACAATATCAAGCGTGGAAGTGGTTCTTTTAAAAAGAACTTGGCATTTAGATCCGTGTTTCATGTGGGCAAAACAAGGAACAACCTAATCAATAGCATCACAAAAATTTCTTGTGTTTTAGTGAGAAAAACGGAACTGTACAATTCTGATTGGAACATTTGTTTAAACAACCAAAAAAAAGAGTAGTTAACGTGGACATTTACCACTTTTTAATGCCTATGCAATAAAAAGAACAATAAACATAAACGGTATTTTTAGTAGGACTGCACAATTAATTTAATTTCTATTGTTATTACAATTACGGATGCCACAGTTACATAATCGTTTAAAGTGGTAATTAATCTTTCAAAGTCCACTTATGTTATTCTGTGTGCTTAAGATTTGCTTTTTTTTCTTTCTACAGGTTATCTCAAGGGGTTTTCCATTGTGTTAATTTTAGTTTTAGAATAACATATTACCATCATTATTTTAAACCAATGCAATGTAAAGTTGACATTTGAGGCTTAATACTAGAAAAGCAACACAACTATTTCATTTAGAGTGTTTTCAGCTTGTTTATTTTCATCTAATAATATGGTAGGTTGTTGCTTCAAACAATGGTAAACAAATGATTCATTTTAAATTGTGAAAATGAATAATCGCAATTACTACTTTTGTCATAATCATGCATCACTAATTATTAGTATATATGAATAACAAAATAGTATTAGTATTAGTAAGTTATTATTGTTCATATTTATACGTGAATGTGAATGACACATATCTATGTATTTTTATTACGTTTATGTAGTTGCATTAGTTTGCAATGTTTTTATTGCTAACAATGTAGATTTATTATGTAAAGTGCTTTGAGAAGCTACTTTTAAAGATGCTTTAAAAAACAGTTTTTATTAGCACTATTATTGTATTATATTATTGTGGCGAGTGGGGCGGGGCCGAGAGGCGTGGGAACGAGGAGTGAGGACAGTAGTAGTGATTGGAGATGAGCTACACCTGCGCCCCACCGGACGAGAGAGGACCAGGCCTGGGACATATTTTATGTTTTGGCTTTTATTTGTGCGCGTCAGTTGCCGTGAGGGGCTGACGCGCTGTTTTGTTTATTTTTGATTATTAAAATGTTTTGATTGTCCGCTGGTTCCCGCCTCCTTCTTCCCGATGTATATGGAGTTTTAATATTATTACAATTATATTATATTATATTATATTATATTATATTATATTATATTATATTATATTATATTATATTATATTATAAACTGGTATTTACTTTTTATGAATTAAGTTTAATAAATATTTTTATATCATCATTACATTATTATATCACATTTCTGTATTATATATTATACACCTACACTATTGTTATTATTAATAAATTATTTTGTTATAATAAAAATAAAAATAGGAGTAGGTTAAAAACAGCAATGTAGTTTTAGATGCAATATTTAGTATGTCACTCAGAAAAAAGCTGCTCAGATGTTGGTGTTCGAAGTGTGAAGTGAAGATAAGTGAAAATGTTTACCTCTGGAATTGATTTAACAAAACGGATTCCATCGTTTGCTCCTTTGATTTTGGCCAGACAGTCACTGAAGTAATCCCAGTAGTCTTTTCTGGATCCCAGAAATGTTGTTTTCTCTTTCTGGTCAAACTGAGCAACATAATAATAACATAACTTTCAGAAAAACGACTGTGAAACATCTTAAAAACAGACTCAAAGCAAGGTTTCCCATTCTGTGACTAAATACGTCTGGCACATCATACACAAAAATTAAAGCACCAGAAATATAAATAAAGCACTTTTGTTGCCTAATCTCAGTGAAATTCTTCATTACTGCAAAAAAATATGTCCTTCCTTTTTTTGTCTTGTTTTCCAGTAGAAATATCTATAGATGATTTAATCAAGATGCATTTCTGTGAGAAGCAAAATAACAAATAAGAAGTCTTGTTTTCAGCAAAACTACAAAAAAAAAAGTGAGTTCCTGATTAAAACAAGAAAATGTGGGATTGCAAATTTATAAAATGTTAAATGAAAAAGTTATATACATTGTGAGGTAAAAAGGATGACACTTCTAAAAGATCAAATCAGGAAGCTCAGATGTCTTGCTAATGACCTCTTCCTGACCGAAGCTCAAAACACAGCTGTGCCTTTGTGTCTATGATAATGTGAAGGTATCAGCGACACGGTCAAGCACCTCTGTATTTAAATGACACTGTTATGCTGATAAGACCAAAGATGGGAAAATGGCCAGTATTTGGCGGATCCCTGAATTCAATTTGGATTATCGTCAGTGGGTTCAAAACAAAATCAAAGGGGAAACATAACCCACTGAACGATATTCTTGTTCAATCTTTCCAAGACATTTTACATTTGCACCAGTAAATATATCTGAATTTAAGGATGTTTGTATATTTCTATAAAAAAAAAAAAAAATACTAAAGAAGATTTCTTTTTCCAAAGTGTGCAACATTTAAGGCCATGACTTCCTGCTCTGATTCAGGGCCCTTTTAAGGCCTTCATTTGTGAAAGTGCAACGTAAGACACTGTCATATGACCTGAACTTTATTTTATTTTATTTTTTACACTTTTTGTTTTTAGTTTAAACCCACACATATCAGTGTAAGTTTAAAATCCTTATTTTAGCAAAACATTCGATTGTCAGGTGAGTATGCAGTACTGTTTTGTTGGTCAGGATGCACAAGAATTTACACAACATATGCAATGTAATCACACACATTTCTGTCTACTTTACACCTGTTTTCTGTGTCTATGCGTCTCTGACCTGAAGCAGGTACTCCAGTTTGTAGGAGAACTTGTGCAGACTGGAGCTGTCATCTGTAATGGGCTCGCCGTTCTCCTTATACTCCTTTGTCAGTTCTGATACAGCATCTATAAAGAAAGATCATGAGAATGAAGCACATCAAAAATACCTAAATCACATTTTAAAACAATTTCAGAGGGATATACTGTAATTAACAATGATCACAGGCAACAAAACAAAACTTTATAGTAATTTTTCAAGGGTTTAAGAAGTGCTTTTCATCCACCTCAGGAACTGAAACGGCACGCATTAGGGTTGAACTCTGACACGCAGGTCTCTCTCGTTATGCACTTCTCTTTCCCCCATGTTGAAAACCAGCACCCTTAGAATTACAATTGCTGGTGCTCCACCAAGGTCCACCGTTTCTCATTTTACTCTCTAAACAATAGCTTTGCCTCTCTCATTAAGGCCAATGCACATCCGTACCATGCAGATCTCTGATAATCCGTTGGATCTGACCCTCCCCGACTGCAGCACCAGCGGCCATGGTGTGACTAGCTTCCAGCCAACGGGGTCACGAGGTCATCTGTAGTCTGCTGAGTAAAAGAATCACAGTGACAACAGATAACTCACATTTGACATGCACATTTATATTTATTTATAGAGAAGAAGCACGATACATCGGTCACATTGGTGATTTTAAGTGGCATCGCCTTTTGTCCTCTCACATTAGAATCCACTGACATATTTGTTTAGAACTGTTTTTGCTTGTAAACTGTGCATGATCTATTCTTTTCACTAGATGAAGCAATGTTATGGATAGAGGACTTGCATTTCATCCGGAAGCAATGTTTTGAAGTTGAAAACGGCTTAACGATGGATTTGTTTCTTACAAACACACAGCTTTTTACTTCACAAGATGTTTACTGATGGACTTGAATCATGTGGATTATTGTGATGTTTTTATCAGCTGTTTGGATTCTGAGGGCACCCAATTGAGTGAAATATTCCTTTAAATCAAGCATCATTATTAGTGCTTATACTTAAGTCTGATTGTACATTTATAATGTTTTAAAGTCAAGTTTAGCGTTTCCATGCATGAATTACCTATTTTTAAAATTGTACAGATAAATAATATCGCTGGTTAAATTGGTTTTCGGCTATAATCAGGCTCATTGGTTCAATTCACAAGGCCACAAATAAGGATCTCAGTATTTCCCTCTTATGATAACCAACAATTTAGCATACAAATAACTATAGTTAAGGCCAAAGTGTCTACTTTCTCATTACAATTAAGCAATGTGCAACATCAGTTAGTAACAGCAATGGTGACAGGACAAAAACTGGAGTGAATGCTTAAATACAAAGGGACGTCATCTATCAGATGTCTTGAAAGTCTGTGGTAAACTAATAAGAATCTTGTTAAGCAGATACCGGGTATCTGGCATCTGGTGATAAAAAAAGAAATACAGGAACTACAAGGAATTACTAAAAATGTATCAATTGCAAGCTAAAGATAATTTTAAATATGGTAGGGCAAACCTATTTCTCTAATCTATTTTAATAGTTGGTCTATACAGTGGTTTAGTAACGATTCTGAGGAACAAAAATACTAAAACTTTAAATTGTGTTGACCGTGCTGATTCTATATATAGCCTACTTAGAGAGCTAGATAGATAGATAGATATAAATGTATTAACTACACTAGTTCTTTTTAAATAGTGAAATTACATTCACTGCGTCTACTGTTTGTTTCTGAGAATTTATGACTAACTAACTTAATTATAAATATCAAGATTCAAAAAGATCACATATATGGCATCTAAACCATCAGAGTGGTACAGAAAGACCTCTGAGAGAAACAATAACATGCATATTTACTGTACTGTTCGATTAACGTTACACAACAACACTAGAAACAGCTGTTTTTAAATGTAAACAAAGAGAGTCGGCGTTCTCTCACATATTATTCCTTTGAGTTTTTAATTCAAATGAAAGAGAACGAGTTTTTGGAACAGCCTTTTGTTGCCATAGAAACTAGATTTAAATAATATATATATATATATAATAATAATAACGAACAACTGTATAAAAGTTCAGTCAAGAATTCAAAGGGCTCAACAGCCCGTCACGCACAGGATGACATGTCCAGATAAACGCGGTTTTAGACTGAAGTTAGCATGTATGTATAACAGTGGGGAAGTGTGATAAATGTCTTGAAAGTGAAAAATAAGAAGCGAACATACTTTAGCTTTCGTAAGGATCCGAAAGGTCCTCTTTTAGTTTACATCGTCACAGTAATGTGATGTGTCGTTCTTGAACGATTCGTTCATTTTGAACAAATCTTTAATGTGACTCGGGAAGAACGAGTCGTCTCGGGGGGTGATTCGTTCAGTCGCGCATGCGCAATAATCTATAGGTTCTGTTCGCTAGTAGTAATTCACCTGTGTCAGTCAATGCAGTCTGAGCCGAAAAGACAATCGATTAGTTCATCGTTCGGGTATATCCATAGACAGTAAAATAAATGGACACAGCGACCCCACTGGATTCAACGGAGACAAGTGAAGTCAATTAGAAGCACGCACTTCCTGGGGGTCGAGCGTACTGCGCAGACTCAAACTGAGCTTGATGACGTAGATGTCACGTGAGATACCTGACAATTGTAAGTCTTCTATTAGCTGTGCCAAGAAAAATCTAAATCACCCATCGAATCTTGCATGAAACCCTGCCCCCTGCATTATAATGCAAAAATAATGTCTGTCTATTATGGTGTGGTACAGTTGTGTTGCAGACTGGGTTTGGAGGGCAACTCTGTGCCAAAAAGTCCATGACCACTTTTCGGCCCAAGTCCGCCCCTGTAAGCAGATAAAATCAGCTTTCAGTTGCAAAAACCGAGGTTACTAAATAACCATAGCAACTTTCTCTCTGAACATAACCTGCTCCAGAGTATGTTCTGTTTCGGGATTATCTTACTTCAGCGCCATCATGCGTGACCTGCTGACCAGAGTTCAGTGAGCGTGGCAGATTATTGATACAGATTGGAGATATGAACCAAAATGCAAATGGCCTTCGAACAGAAAAAGAAGAACGAAGTATATGGCATACTTTTTCTTACCCTTCGTGCCCTTGTGCATAATATCTACCCTAAATGCCCTAAATAGTATAAAATTGTCCAATATCACAGAATTTAGAATGATTGTTGAGAAAACATTGTTGAGAATGTTTTGTAAGCCTCTTACTCTGGGTTGAATGAACTTACTCCTGGATGTGATTTTGGAAACAACATACCTCAAGTAAGCAATGTTTGGGTTAACAGCTGGTATGTTAACCAACAGTTCAGGGTTTAACAGATGGTAAGTTAAAGGTATACTCCACCCCAAAATGAAAATTTTGTCATTTAGTCATTAACTTACCCCTATGTTGTTCCAAGCTTAGTTAGTCTACAAAACGCAATTTAAGATATTTTAAGATATAAACCGGGTGGCTTGTAACTGTCCCATAAACTGCCAAGTAAATTACACTGTTAAGGTCCAGAAAAGTATGAAAGACGTCATCATATTAGTCCATCTGCATTAGAGAATATGAGTTTAAGGCAGGCAGCTTACGCTATTTCGCAAAAACAGCACTTTATTCGCAAAATGTTCTATGCGATATTCCAGTTTTGCGCATATGTTTAATTCAAATCTTTGGATGGAAACATATGGCCTAGCTATTGTTTATACTCAAACAGCAACATTATATACTACTTAAAAAAATCTGTCAACCACCCCTTTAAAACATGTGGACAATTCAGTTAATTGAATGTTGTTAAACTGAATGTACAAAGCAAACTGTTAGCTGAAAAAAAAAAACACTGGAAAAAGAATGAGTGATTTATCTGTCAATCAGATGAGGTGAAGTTTGCATTCGTTACTACAGCAACAGAAATATCATTGGTCCAATTCATTTTTTATATTAAAATAAAATGATGTAAAGCCTCATTAAAACACCCAGTACTCTGAGGCTAACATAAAAAGATCTTTATTAATTTGGAGAATGCTGGCTACCATAGTTATTAATACCATTACTTAAATTGGCTACAATAGGAATGGATGACTTGAAATTGTGCTAAAAAGACGGTCATAAATGTTAAACAATATTGACGACGCCATTGTCTGCTGTTATGCCCCACCAATGTTAAAATCATACCTACAGTCAGGGTTTGACAAGAACACCAACCCGCCAAATGCGACTGCGGTCAAGCCAGCCGCCAAGTAGAAAATCACGGTCAATCTAGCCGCCACGTTATTTCCAGGGTCGCGTATAAACTGCGTATTACGGTAATACCGTCAGAGAACTGATCTGAATGAAGTGCTCTTCCAGCGAACGCTACTTTTTCCCCCAACACACAGTCCGTTACTGTCTGATGCTGAATACCAAAATAAAAACCCTCTAATACTCTAATACTAATAGTATTACAAAATAAGAACAATAATATATGCTTGCTGCATCTCTACATTCGAAAAGCTATACAAATAAAAGTTCTAGAATGCACAGACAGAAAGTACAGTGTCAGCTGCATGCTGCTGCATCTACTTTCAAAAATCTATAAAAATTAAAGTTATAGATTGCACAGGCCACTTTCACCTCAAATTGAGAGTACACCTTGCCACAATGTCAGCTGCATCGTTTCAGTACATTCTGATGTGGAATTACAAAATAAGAGCCTCCCAAATCTCATAAACAAGCTGCTTCATCTCTACTTTCAAAATTTTATATTTAAAAAAGTTATAGATTGCACAGGCCACTTTCACCTCAGATTGAGAGTACACCTTGCCACAATGTCAGATGCATCGTTTCAGGACGGTCTGATGTGAGATTACAAAATAAGAGCCTCCCAAATCTCATAAATGGGATGCTGCATCTATTTTCAAAAATCTTTAAAAATCTAAGTTATAGATTGCACAGGCCACTTTCACCTCAGATTGAGAGTACACCTTGCCACAATGTCAGATGCATCGTTTCAGGACGGTCTGATGTGAGATTACAAAATAAGAGCCTCCCAAATCTCATAAATGGGATGCTGCATCTATTTTCAAAAATCTTTAAAAATCTAAGTTATAGATTGCACAGGCCACTTTCACCTCAGATTGAGAGTACACCTTGCCACAATGTCAGCTGCATCGTTTCAGGACAGTCTGATGTGTAATTACAAAATAAGAGCCTCCCACATCAAAAAAAAACTGCTGCATCTTTACTTTCAAAAATGTATATTAAAAAAAAGTTATAGATTGCACAGGCCACTTTCACCTCAGATTGAGCGTACACCTTGCCACAATGTCAGATGCATCGTTTCAGGACGGTCTGATGTGGAATTACAAAATAACAACCTCCCAAATATCACATAATATACATTTTTGAAAGTAGAGATGCAGCAGCTTATTTTTGAGATTTGGGAGGCTCTTATTTTGTAATTACACATCAGACTGTTCTGAAACGATGCAGCTGACATTGTGGCAAGGTGTACTCTCAATCTGAGGTGAAAGTGGTCTGTGCAATCTGTAACTTTTATTTTTATAGATTTTTGAATGTAGAGATGCAGCATCTGATTTATGATATTTGGGGGGCTCTTATTTTGTAATTACACATCAGACAGTCCTGATACGATGCAGCTGACATTGTGGCAAGGTGTACTCTCAATCTGAGGTGAAAGTGGTCTGTGCAATCTATAACGTTTGTTCTTATAGATTTTTGAAAGTAGAGATGCAGCATCCCATTTATGAGATTTGTGAGGCTCTTATTTTGTAATTCAACATCAGACCGTCCTGAAACGATGCAGCTGACATTGTGGCAAGGTGTACTCTCAATCTGAGGTGAAAGTGGCCTGTGCAATCTATAACTTAGATTTTTATAGATTTTTGAAAATAGAGATGCAGCATCCCATTTATGAGATTTGTGAGGCTCTTATTTTGTAATTACACATCAGACTGTCCTGAAACGATGCAGCTGACATTGTGGCAAGGTGTACTCTCAATCTGAGGTGAAAGTGGTCTGTGCAATCTTTAACTTTTATTTTTATATATTTCTATATATTTTATGCAGAAGCTTGTTTATGAGATTTGAGAGGCTCTTATTTTGTAATTTCACATCAGACTGTCCTGAAACGATGCAGCTGACATTGTGGCAAGGTGTACTCTCAATATGAGGTGAAAGTAGTCTGTGCAATCTATAACTTTTATTTTTATAGATTTTTGAATCTAGAGATGCAGCATCTCATTTATAATAGGCTATTATAAATGCAAATGCGGGTGGATTTTGCTCGTGGCGGGTAACACAGTGACTCCAACTAGCCACTTTGGCTGGTTGAATAATTGTAGTGTTTTTAAAAGGCATCTGAAATAAGCCATATTGTAGTGTGACACAACGACTCCCATGAGTAGCCTATTACCTGCACACTAGTGATGCGAGGGTCAGGGTTTTTTCCAACCCGCGGATCCTGCTTTTATGAAAATAATTTGCCCGCACCGCAAATAAAGTAAAATTTCCTTACCCGACCCGCAGGTTATGAGGCAACCTATTATAATTCAGCTATCGAACTGCCCAGCTATTTCATTTCAGCACCGCATTTCAGACATGCGCGCCGAATGAGGATTAGCGCGTGTAGCCGATGAAGTCCACAAACAGACGTACATCGTCTGCAGATATAAGGTATTTCATTGCACTTTAACAAGTAATCTGAATGGCCTATATACAGTATGTGCAATATTTTAAACGAGCCCTCGCTAACTGAGTTTAATGCCACAGTTATGTTAGAATGCATCCCACTCATGTTTCTGTAGCGGTGCGTCGAGTTTGTCATGAAGTGCACAGTCCGGAGTGCTGTATGACTGATGCATCAGTTCAATTCACCTTTATTCCAAATGACTTACCTGTTTTGAATTGCTTACGTTATATTTAATGTGTTCGTTTATGCCCCATACTGGAGTTAAACTGTTGGACTTAAAATCTACTATTGATTTTCACCGTTATGCTATGACTAGAACAAAGAGAATTTGGAAAATCAAAAAAGTTAATGTCAAGCCCTGCCTACAGTGTACAGTAGTGAAGTGTGAAAGTGCCATACAGCCAAGTATGGTGACCCATACTCAGAATCCGACTGACTGTAGCGGTCTTATAAAAGAAAGAGGAACTGAATCTTCTGTCAGTATAAATTTGTACAATATAAACGTATCTTCCACTTCTCTGATCAGCTGTTAACTAGACAAGAAGAAAGAACTTAAAAAATTTGTGGGGGTTTTATATATTTCATATCAGACGGGTTTGATCCCATTTAGTTAGAGATGAGACAGTTTATTGTCTTGTAAACCATCCCTGAAAGAAGCAGGTAAGAACTAAATATTTAGTCAACTAATTTAGTATATTCACACAGTAATAAATGTAGATACATTGATTAATAACTGATAATTAATTACTGATTAACTAACATTTTTCTTTTTTTGTCTAAATAAAAAGGCAGATTTGTTCTGGAGCATATTCTTAACAGAAAATGTTGAAAGGGAACAAAGAACCGACTCTGATCTGGTAGTTTCCAACTGCAGAACAACATGACTGATGAGAATACAACATATGACTATGTCACAGAATATGATGACCAACTGTGTCGCAAAGAGCAGATGGTAAAAATTGGATCCATTATTATTCCAATTTTTTTCACAGCAGTGGTTGTATTGAGCTGCATTGGTAACATCCTCGTTTTGATAATCCTTGCACTCTATGAGAGCATCAAACCCCTGACCAATTTCTTCATCCTCAATTTAGCCGTGTCAGATCTGCTGTTCACTATTGGACTTCCATTCTGGGCCTCGTACTATGTCCGGGGTTGGACATTTGGAGATGCTGGCTGTAAAGCTGTGAAGTTCTTCTTCTATTTGGGCTTTTACAGCAGCGTGTTGTTCTTGACTCTAATGACCGTTCAGCGTTACATGGCAGTGGTTCATCCTCTGTCCGACTGGGAGAGATCCAGAGGCCTTTCTTTATCTCCTTATATCGTTTGGATCCTGAGTTTAACGGTTGCACTGCTCGGTTCACTTCAAAGTGAAGTCATGATAGAATCTGGCAGCCTATACTGTGAATATGGCAGCATTGAATGGAAAACCAGCATTGCTTATTTTCAAAATGTTTTTTTCTTCATTGGATTTGTAATCATGGGTTACTGCTATGGCAGAATGCTTCGGACGATCTCAAAATCACGGACTAAGAAGAAACACAAGACTGTTAGACTAATATTCTCCATCGCAATGGTGTTTTTTATCGGTTGGGCTCCATATAACATAGTCGTGTTCCTAAGATCTTTGGCCATCCCTCCATTGACAGACTGTGAAGTAAGCAAAAGACTTGACTACGCATATTATGCTTGCCGAATGATAGCCTTCTCCCACTGTTGCTTGAACCCTGTGTTTTATGTTTTTGTTGGCGTAAAATTCAGGAATCATCTAAAAATGATTCTGCAGAAGCTCATTCAAAAAAAAAAAAAACTCCAAGCCACAGAGGGAAAAATGCAGTCGCAGGGTTCAATTTACTGAGAGAAAACTCAAGTACTTTTACCAATTGCAGCGAACCAACTTATTTGGAGTGTTAAAATACTGTTTGAATGATGTACATAGAGATGCTGTTGTAATTTTTTTATTATTATTATTGTTAATATGTTGGAATTGATTATTACAACCTGATCTGCTTGATTAAAATTCAAATAAAGTGCCATTTTGCAGGAGAATTCCCTGCTTTATCAAGCATTCAGTTGTAAATTATAATCAGTTTTCTTATTTTTGTGGTTAAAGTTCTCATTTTTTTCTATGTAAAAATAGCTTAAAGTAAGTAATGGAAGAACCAACAAATGTGTAGTCATTAATGAAGAAACAATTTCTACACTAAACTAAATTAAATCGATTTATCTTCTTGCATGTACTACTGTATGACTTTCATGTTTATGTCACTGCCTGTACGGTTTGTTAAATGGATAATGCAGAGTAGATAAACTGCATGAGCATGAAGTATGAGTCCAGTTATAAACCATCTGCTATTACGCACTCTTAAAAATAAAGGTTTATTGGCATCTGTAGTAGTGAACAACCTTTAGTATCCATTGAATCTTTTCATTAAAGAAAAGATTCTTTCGAATGATAAAAATATAGATTATACAAATATTCTTCAAACTAGGAAGGAATTGTTCACTTATTAACGGTTCTTTGGAGAACCAAAAATGGTTCTTCAATGACATTGCTGCAAAAAAAAAAAAAAATTTAGATTTTTAAGAGTGTGGTCAGTTTTGTGGTTAAAAATGACTATTAACATTTGTTTTACATCAAAATGGTTGTTTATGATACCAGATATGGTTCTTCAGTTTGTAAAAATAGCAGAACCTTTTTTGGGTGTTAAATAATAAATTTTTATAAGGTTCCGTTCCATAAAGAACCATGCTTTGAGAGTGTTGTATAGAAATGGTGCTATGAAGAATATTTAAGTCTGTCATGTATTTTAGTGTAATTGAGTGCCAGTTTCTTTCTGCAGATGATGAGGTTGTGTGGAGTGACATCATCTGAAAAATATGTCTTTGTGTGTAATCATTGGATAACTTTGATGTTTTGTGTCACTGGGCATACAGAAACCCAAGAAATAGCTAACATAAAATTGAGTATTAATATCTGTCATTTACTCACTTAGTGGAGAAGAAGAGAGAAGTATCACTGACTGAATGGAGTTGATCACACTTACTGTACATTTTCTGTTTAACAAAATAAAAAGAGACATGACTGATATTTGATACCAGTTACAAGTTGACATTTGTAGTCTGTCTAGCTCTAGCTGGATGGTTGAGCTCCAGAAAATCAATAATGAGGTGGTTTTGAAATAATTTTTGACAGTTACAGATTTAAAAAGCCAAAAGGCATGGAAAAGAACCCTACAGTCTAACGCACACAAAATCATGGCTCTTCAGGACAATATGGTTCTAAATAGAACTGTTACTAAGTGTAAAGAACCTCTTTTTAGAGTGTATTTATCAGTGGAATAATTACCCTTCTCAACTTACAGCAGGGTAAATCAACAGTCAGAAATGAATTCGCATCCACAGAATCACATATTAGGCACAAAAGCTATGCAAGTTTTACATCCAATCAGGTTTATATCCTCAGAAATTCTGCCTCAAGTTACTGAAGATGCTCTTTCTGTTTTCCAGCAAAGGAATTAGTGGGAAACACAAGTGTAAAATGTAAAATAAACCATACTGTCTATAAATCTGAATGAACAATGTTTAACTTTGTGATGACTTATCTAAAATGGAAAAAAAATTGTTAAAGGTTTCCTTCTGTTTCTTGTCATTATTTCTGACATTTGCAAAAAAAGTGTTCTTCTTTTTTTGTCCTTAAGTTCTCAGTTTTGCATATAAAAGTATAACTGAAAGTACGTAATGAACCCCACTAACAAATGCTTATTCATCATTACTGCAGAGAAGAACAGACACATTTGACAGTCTTTGGGTCTTTTGCTCATGAGGAAGCAGGTGATTTTTCTCTGGTATAGCGCAGTTTTTATTTTTTGCATATTTGTCACACTTAAAAGATTTGGATCATCAAACCTAATTTAATATTACACAAAAATAATGTAAGTAAATACAAAATTGAGTTTTTATATGATGATTTAATTTATTAAGGAATAAAAGCTGTCCAAATCTACCTGGCCCTACATGTAAAATTAATTGCCCCCTCTGGTTAAATCATGTAAGGACTGTGATTAACCACATTATTTTAGAAAGCTGAGTTAATTTTCACTAGCCACACACAGGCATGATTACTGACCTGTTAAATCAAGAAATCACTTAAATAAAACCTGTCTGATAAAGTGAAGCATGCTTAAAGAGCAACACATCATGCCACCATCTAATTAGAAATATAGTTGACATGTATCAGTCTGGAAAGGGTTATAAAGTCATTTCTAAGGCTTTGGGGCTCCAGTGAACCACGGTCAAAGCCATTATCTACAAACAGAGAAAACTTGGAACTGTGGTGAACCTTCCCAGGTGAGGCTGGCCAACCAAAATTACTCTAAGAGTGCAAGGATTACTCATCCAGGAGGTATGAAAGAACCCACATCTAAAGAACTGCAGGCCTCACTCGCCTCAATTAAGTTCAGTGTTCATGATTCAACAATAAGAAAGAGAATGGGCCAAAACAGCATCCATGGGAGAGGTCCAAGACAAAATTGAGACATAAGTTGAACTTTTTGGAAGGTGTGTGTCCCGTTAACATCTGATGTAAAACCAACACAGGATTTCATAAACAGAAGATCATGCCAGAAGTCAAACATGGTGATGGTAGTGTGATGGTCTTGGGCTGCTTTGCAGCTTCAGGATCTGGACGACTTGCCATAATTAATGGAACTATGAATTCTGCTCTAATAGTTAGAATATCCTGCCATTAGTTTGTGACCTCAAGCTCAAGCGCACTTGGGTTCTGCAGCAGGATAATGAGCCCAAACACAGCAGCTACTCCACCTCTGAATGGCTCAAGAAAAACTATATTAAGGTTTGGAGTGACCAAATCAAAGTCCGGACTTAAATCTGATTGAGATGCTCTGGCATGACCTTAAACAGTCCATTTATGCTATAAAAACCCTCCAATGTGGCTGAATTAAAACAATTCTACAAAATAGAGTGGGCCAAAATTCCTCAGGGATGTGAAAGACTCATTGCCAGTTATCAGAAACGCTTGATTGCAGATGTTGCTGCCAAGGGTGGCACAACCAAGTATTAGATTTTAGGGGGCAATTACTTTTTCACGTAGTGCTAGGCAGGTTTGGACAGCTTTTTGCCCTCAATAAATGAAATCATTATTTTATAACTGCATTTTATTTTTACTCGAGTTATCTTTGTGTAATTAAAAAAATTGTTTAATGATCTGAATCTTTTAAATGTGACGTTAAAAAAATAAAAAATAAACTTTTTCACAGCACTGTATTTGTTGACTAGTCTGACGTTACAAAATTTTCTAAGCAGAGCACTTGGTGTAAAGATCTCAAAGCCACTTCAGCTTCCTCTGTGCATGAGAAATGACGATTTAGAGTTTGAGGTTTGAGGTCACATTTATTTGCTTCCCCATCATATAAACATCACTCAGAAATCACAAAAACAATAATGCTGTTTTTTTTTTGATTCATTGATTGGGTACGTTTTTACAACTTGCAGTTACTAATAGTTGATCTATTAACGGTTCCTGAAATTCCAGTTCATTGTATACTAGAGATTGTGGTTGTCTGCAGTGATCAGTTAATGAGCTGTTCTGATCATCACTGTACTCTGTAAGATTTAAGTTAATTCAGGTAAGTAATTTCATTTGAATATGTTATTCAAGTTACATTCATTGCTATAACTTCTTTTCTCCTCTGATGAAAAGACAGAGATTTTATTAATCTCTTTCCATAAACATCCTCTATACTTTTACAAATTATTTTTAGAAGTAAAAACTGTTTTACAAGAAAATTTGATTTTTGCTTTTCTACCAAAAAAAAAAAAAAACATTTTTAATTTAGTTTGGAACTTGATGTTTCTTCTGAGGAAAATATATAGATTTTTTTTTTCTATATACACTGCAAAAAAATACCAAGATTGTATTTCTGCATACAAATGTAATGTTTTATTTGTTGTCCTACTTGCCATTTCTTTGTAATTATTTCAGAAAATTACAAGCATTTTAAAGCTGTGTTTTTTCTGTGTTCAAAGAGCAAAGAATTAAACCAGAACAAATCAAAACATGACTGATGAGAACACAACATACGACTATGTCACAGAATATGAAGCCCTGTTGTGTCGCAAAGAGGTTGGGGTGAAAGACGCATCTATTCCACTCCTTTTCATTTCAGTGCTTGTGTTGAGCTGCATCCGTGACATCCTTTTTCTGGTTTTCCTTGCACTCCATGAGAACCTTAGATCCCTGACCAGTGTTTTTTTCCTCAATTTAGCTGTGTCAAATCTGCTGTTCACGTTTGGACTTCTGTTTCATGTCTCATACTACTGGGGTTGGACATTTGGAGAGGCTTACTGTAAAGCTGAGAAGCTCCTCTTCTATTTGGGCTTTTACAGCAGCGTGTTGTTCTTGACTCTAATGACAGTTCAGCGTTACATGGCAGTGGTTCATCCTCTGTCCGACTGGGAGAGATGCAGAGGCCTTTTAATCTCTCCTTTTATCGTTTGGATCCTGAGTGGAACGGTTGCACTGCTCGGTTCACTTCAAAGTGAAGTCATGATAGAATCTGGCAGCCTATACTGTGAATATGGCAGCATTGAATGGAAAACCGGCATTGCTTATTTTCAAAATGCTTTTTTCTTCATTGCATTTGTGATAATAGGTTACTGCTATGGCAGAATGCATCAGACGATCACAAAATCACGGACTAATAACAGACACAAGACTGTTAGACTAATATTTTTTATTGTGCTGGTGTTTTTTATCGGTTGGGCTCCATATAACATTGTCATGTTCTTAAAATCTTTGACCTTCTCTCCATTCACAGACTGTGAAGTAAGCATAAGACTGGACCATGCCAAATATTATGCATGCCGAATTTTAGCTGTTACACAGTGTTTTGTGCACACTGTTGTGTTTTTAGTTTTTGCAGATGGAAGGTTCCGCAATAGTTTATGAGCAATTCCAAGGAAGTTTTGTGTAAACATTTAAAAGGATAGTTCTTCCAAAAATGAAAATTCTGCTACTTATCCTCTTGTTCTAAACCCGTACAACCTCATTTTCACAGCACAAATTAAGATATTTTTGATGCATTCTGAGCGCTCTCTGACCCTCTCATAGACAGCAAATTACAATGGTCAAGGTCCAGAAACATAGCAAAGAGATCGGTAAAATTACCCATGTGACATCAGGGGTTCAACTGTAATTTTACAAGCTATAAGAGAATACTTTTTGTATGCAAAGAAAACAAAAATAACTCAAAGGAGATGGATTGTTGTATAAAGTTATTTTTATTTTCTTTGCATACAAAAAGTAATAATGCTGTCTCTAAATCTGAATGAGCTAAATATTTAGCTAACATATAACTTGACTGATACCTTAAAAATTATTTCAAAGTTGCAAAAGAAACAAAGATTAGTACAAATACTATTTCAATCTTCTGTTTGGAATTTTACTCACTAAATACTTTCCATTTCTTTGAAATTGTGAAATTCACCAATTGTTTCCTAGATTTCTGTCTGATAAATCCTACTCAATTTTTCCCAGTATAATACAATTAATGTTAAGGCCTCAGATCAAAATTGATGTAAAAAAAAAAACTGGTTCAATATGCTAATAAAACTGACATCCAAAACTTGACATGAGGCTGATTTGATGTAAATTGAACATCAAACATTATTGCCTAAATATTTCAGTGTGGGATTAACTTCCTATTTTCACCCAATTACCACTAGAAGACTTTGCCGTTACATATGAATTTAAAATGTTGTTACAAAATCTTGATCAGATCTTCAGTAAAATTTGACATCAAACTGATTTCAAAGTACCTGCTGGGAATAGCAATTGTGGCTGCAAAACAAATATGACTATGACTTTTGATTGCAAAATTAGTTTTCTTGAAAAATGTAATTACACATAACTCTTATGAAGCTAGAAGACACATAATGTATGACATTCCTTGGGTCTTGCTGTTGAGAAAGCAAGTACTTTCTTGTAGTATTTGTTGCTTCGTCTGTCATTAAAAAATGGTTTAAGCAGAGTGTTTACTTCTATAGAACACAAAACCACTTCAGCTTCCTCTGAACATGTGAAATAAAATATTTAGAGTCTGAGGTTTGAGGGGGATGTACTTACCCAACAAAGACAGATTTACAAATAACCTGCCTGATTTATCTCAACTGCTATGTGTACCCAAAAATACACATGAACTACACAAAATAACTGGCAACATGGGCACTATTTTCTGTAATACATTAGAAGCCATGCCCCCATCAAATTAAAAAGGTTAGAGAAAAACGTACTGTGCCATGGCATAACAATAATACTCACTCTCTCAACAAAGAAACTTGTAGTCTTGAACGCAAATGGAGAAAAATTCTAAAGTTTTTAGAACTGTGTGGACAAAACAATATGTCCAGCTATAGACAGGCTCTAAAAACTGACATGGCAGAGCATATCCACAAACTCATTGAAAGTAACCAAAACAATCCAAGGTTTTTATTTAGCACAGTGGCTAAATTAACAAATTACCAGACGCCACCTGATTCAAATATTCCATCAACATTTAATAGTAATGACTTTATGAATTCTTCTGATAAAATAGATAACATCAGAAATACAATAACAAATGAAGATTATACAGCGTCTAACACTTCAGTTTCATCCATCGCACCCAAAGAGTGAAAGTGCCATACAGCCAAGTATGGTGACCCATACTCAGAATTCGTGCTCTGCTTTTAACCCAAGTGTACACACACAGCAGTGAACACGCACACACACACACACACACACACACACCAGTGGGCAGCCATTTATGCTGCGGCGCCTGGGGTTCAGTGTCTTGCTCAAGGTCACCTCAGTCGTGGTATTGAAGGTGGCGAGAGCACTCTACATGCACTCCCCCCAATCTACAATTCCTGCCTGCCTGAGACTTGAACTCACAACCCTCCAATTCTAAGTCCAACTCTCTAACCATTAGGCATTAAATAAAATAACCATAAATAAACTTCTAAACCAACAACATGTTTAGCTTTTATCCAAAGCAACTTACAATTGCTATACATGTCAGAGGTCGCACGCCTCTGGAGCAACTAGGGGTTAAGTGTCTTGCTCAGGGACACATTGGTGTCTCACAGTGGATTCGATCCGGGGTCTCTCACACCAAAGGCATGTGTCTTATTCACTGCGCCAACACCACCCCATCATTATTATTAGATCCTGTACCCACTATACTGAAGGAGTTGTTACCTGTAGTAGAATAACTGCTTCTCAATATCGTTATTTTTAGGTCACATCCCAAAACCATTCAAGCTGGCGGTTATTAAGCCTCTTATTAAGAAACCACAGCTAGATCCTAGTGAACTGGCAAATTATAGGCCTATTTCAAACTAAAATTTTGGAAAAGTTGTGTCTGCTTAATTATGTTCAATCCTGCAAAATAATTATCGTATGTTGTTTCTAGTTGATATTAATATACATCTTTGCTGCCCGGGGCGTCCTTTGGTTGCTGAGTTTTGTAATTACTTGGACTCGTTCTGCTTTTCTCAACATATAAATCAAGCAACTCATGTTCTTATAATGTCACATGGTTCCGTTGTAGTTGATGTTGTCATTGATGATGCTTCCTTCTCTGATCACAAACCCATTCTTTTTAAGGTTCCTGCTGTTATCTCTGCTACTGGTAATAAGCCTGCTGGTTTTTATTCTCGTTTTATAAGCTCAGTGACTGTTTCTCAGTTCAATGATGACTATCTAGCTAATGCTGTTGAAAAATCTATCTTGCATGCTGCAAAGGCATCCTATGGGTCTGATGATTTGATTTCTCCGTTTTACACAGTTTGTTCTAATATCTTAGATTCTATTGCTCCTTTTAAAGTTAAACAATCTAAGATAAAATCTTTTTATTGGTTGGATGACAATGCTCGCTCTCTTAGACAGGCGTGCCGTAAAGCAGAGAGGAGATGGAAGACTGATCATCTTACTTTGTCTCTTGGGATTTTTAAAGATTGTCTGGTTAAGTTTCAGAGTGCTGCTAAGTCAGCAAGATCGAAATATTTTTCAGAACTGATTACCGCGCACACTGTCATAGACCTAGGGTTTTATTATCCACAATAAATTCAGTTTTTAATCCGAAATCCCAGTTCTCTAGGGAGCCATCAGCAGGGCTCTGAGAGAATTTTTGGGGATTTTTTTGTTGACAAAGTGTGTGCCATTCACTTATTCGCTTTTACTTCACCGCTCTCAAACCTGTATTTGAACTCACCCTGTAGCCCTTTTTTATTTTTCCCGTATGAAAACTAAGGGTGACAGAGCCTTTTCAGTCACTGCTCCCCGTCTGTGGAACCAACTGCCTCTAGACTGCCGCCTTGCATCTTCCATTACCATTTTTAAAACGTATCTTTTCTCCTTAGCATTTTAATTTCACTTCATTGCTGTTTTATTGTATTATCTTGTTTGTTCTTTTCGGTGTTTCCTCTTACTTCAAATTTTATTTTACATTGTTCAGCACTTTGGATAGCTTTGCTATGTTTAATGTGCTATATAAATAAAATGTACTTACTATTTCAGTATATAAAAATATTTAAAAAGTTCTAAACCCTAAGTAAATGGGATCCTGCGTAATCTTACTTTGTATTTCACACTGTTCATACTTGTGATGACAAGATTAACACAAAACCACATTTGGTTTTTGACAATTGAAAATGGGTAGGGATACTAAATTTGGACTAGGAGCTGCCTTGAGATAATATCTATGGGATTAAACCATGCAGGGCCTTAAAAAAGAATATTTCAAAAGAAAAGTTCTTGGGAACTTCAATCATAGATAAATTAAATACTTCTTGAGTTACAGGCACACACATTTTATGATACTCAGGTATATCCTATAAAATTGTTTTGACAGAGAGAAACAAAATACATTTCTAGTTTCAGCATTGCTTGACATTTTGCTTTAAATAGAATCAGCTGCATGTAAAGTGACATTTGGTTTTCAAGCACTGAAAAAAAGGTCATATCCAACAATCTGAAAATAGAGCCTCATTGAGTTGCTCATATCTCTGGGACTGAATGATGCAGGACCTTGAAAATTAAGATAGAATCCAAAATCATGTTGTGATATCTTTAATACTTATTGAGTTACATGCACACAAACTTTGGAAAAGGACTCAGACAGGCATGTTTAATGCAATTAGGACCTTAAAAATTAATATAAAAGGAAAGTTTGTTGAGACTCAGTGTCTAAAAGGACATTACGATATCTTAAATACCTCTTGAGTTACAGGCATGCAAACTTTGGAGAAACTTTTGAAAAGTATTGTTTCCCCAGTTTTGAATGGTCACCATTGGCACACTATACAACAAAGATGGCTAAAGTCAACAGATTTTACTGATAGATCCACCAATCTCTTTGTAAAAATATCATTATGCTGCCATCTTTCTTAAGTCATTTTAACCCCCTGTAATTTGGCTCTGATTCTCTGAATCAAAATTACCATTCTGACCCCCCTCTAAAAAACAGTGATGCCAATGCCAAGTGTAAACACTTTTGGAGCACTTTTTAAACCCTTTTTATAAGGTTCCATAAAGAGCCATGCTTTAAAAGAATAATCTAGAACACTAACAGGGTTATAACGGATGTTTATGTCCATTATGTACTTTGGTGTAACATCAGTTTCGCTCTACAGAGGTCAAGGTTGTGGTGAGTGACAGCATCTGTCTGGGTAGAAATATACATTTGAGTGTAGAGTCACACGTTTAAGTAAATGCAATTATGTTTGCAAAAGCCAAAAGCAGCTACACTCAAAAAAATTATTTTTCAGTTTTGTTCACTTTACCTGAACAATTCATGTTGAATTAATGCCATTTTGGCTATTTTTCAGTTCAACATGATTGTGTCATGTTAAACTGACTTAAAACTGTCACTCATTAGTTTAACATAAAGTTTTCATTTTGAAAGAACGTTTCAATCAAGTACCTCAAAATAAGTTTTACACTTCCCATCATGCTTTGCACAGGACTGGATATGGGGAGAGAAAATGTTGAAATAAAGTCTTATTTTATGCAGTTTTTAGTAAAATGTGATAATAAGGAGACTTTTTCATGTCTAATGCTCTATTATGTGGGCATTTTAAACAACTTTATATTGGTGTATTTTGTGCGAGTTACCATTGTGGTGAAGTGTGGAGCTTGTGGTTGGGTTGAGGACCTGCCAAGTCAGATAAAAATATAAAAATAGGAAAGTTGAGGCCCAATGGTTAGAATCGGATTGGCACTCGAAAAGTTGTGAGTTTGAGTCTTGGGCCGGCAAGAATTGTGGGTGGGGGGAGTGCATAAACAGTTCAACTGCCACCCCGGGTGCCGCAGCATAAATGGCTGCCCACTGTTTCAGGTGTGTGCTCACAGTGTGTGTGTGTGTGTTCATTGCTCTGTGTGTGTGCACTTCGGATGGGTTAAATGCAGAGCACAAATTCTGAGTATGGGTCACCATACTTGGCTGAATGTCACGTCACTTGCACTTTTGTCACTTTCAATTACAACAATAAAGGTTTGAAAATGTAACATGTTTTGTCCATTTATTTAATAGAATTAAGAAAATGTAAGGTGCTTATATAAAGCAAGTAACAATAAGTTATTGAAAATGAGTAAAGTTTATGTATTATACAAGCTTAAATCACAGTTCATCAGTTTTCATAAAATGTATTTAATTCATTTACGTTAACTGAACGTGAAAAGGTGAAGCTTAAACAAATATTAACTTTTGCGTTGGATTTATGTGATTACATTGGATGGAAAATTGACATCTAATTGAATTAAATAAGTTTTAACTTTTGTGGTTAAATATTTTTTTGAGTGTAAATGGACAGTTCGCAAGCACTTCAGTGTTAAAACAAAAAGTGGGAAAAAGTAATAGGATAGTTTAAATGTTTTTGTGACTGAAAGGGAAAATTTGTTCACTAGCTTTTATCAAGTAAATGTGACTTAATTCCCCCCATTATAATAGCAAATGACGTAACAAACCAAATGACTATTACTTTTCATTGAAAAACTTGTTTTCTTGGAACATTTGAGCTCATGTGGCTCTCTTATGAAGCTACACGATAACACACACACACACACATCATTTGGATCTTTTGCTCGTGAGAAAGCAGGTGTTTTTCTTATTTTATTGGTTGCCTCTTAGATCAGTTACGTCAAGTGTAAAGATCACAAAGCCACTTCAGCTTCCTTTCAGCATGTGAGATGAAAGGATTCCGAGTCTGAGGTTTGAGGGAGGATGTATGATATTTATCTATCATACAAACATCTCTCAGAAATCACCAGAACAATAACGCTGCCCTTTTGAGATTCACTAATATGGTACATTCATACAAACTGCAGTTAGCATAGTTGGTTGATCTAAAAAATATATTTCATTTTATACTAGAGATTGTGGTTGTCTACCGTGATCAGTTAGTGAGTTATGATCATCATTGTGCTCTACAGGATCATCAAGAATTCAGGTAAGTCTTTTATATATTATAGCTAATACACGTTTTCCCTAGAGACCGTATTAATGTTTGCATTAGGATTGCATTGATGTCATAGGATTGTATTGAGTAGAAGTTTTAAGTAAAACAAAATCTACTGAACCATGTTTTAAAAGAAATCAGCATAACTTAACATTTCTTTGTAATTATTTCTAAACTTTACAAGAAAATTCTAATTAAAAGTACTTTATTTATGTACAAACAGCAAAGACCTGAACCTGGTCTGATCTGTTCTGGCCAGTTTGTGACTGCGGCACAACATGACTGAGGACATGTACAACTACACAGATGACTATGAAGACCAGTTGTGTCGCAAAGAGGAGGTGGTAAAGGTTGGATCTATTGTCATTCCACTCTTTTTCACAGCACTGGTTGTATTGAGCTGCATCGGCAACATCTTCGTTCTGGTTTTCCTTGCACTCTGCAAAAAGTTCAGGTGCCTGACCAAAGTCTTCATCCTCAATTTAGCCGTGTCAGATCTGCTGTTCACTATTGGACTTCCATTCTGGGCCTCGTACTATGTCTGGGGTTGGACATTTGGAGATGCTGGCTGTAAAGCTGTGAAGTTTCTCTTCTATTTGGGCTTTTACAGCAGCGTGTTGTTCTTGACTCTAATGACCGTTCAGCGTTACATGGCAGTGGTTCATCCTCTGTCCGACTGGGAGAGATCCAGAGGCCTTTCTTTATCTCCTTATATCGTTTGGATTCTGAGTTTAACGGTTGCACTGCTCGGTTCACTTCAAAGTGAAGTCATGATAGAATCTGGCAGCCTATACTGTGAATATGGCAGCATTAAATGGAAAACCGGCATTGCTTATTTTCAAAATGCTTTTTTCTTCATTGGATTTGTGATCATGGGTTACTGCTGTGGCAGAATGCATCAGACGATCACAAAATCACAGACTAAGAAGAGTCTCATATTTTTCATCGTCCTGGTGTTTTTTATTGGTTGGGCTCCATATAACATTGTCATGTTCTTAAAATCTTTGACAATCCATCCATTCACAGACTGTGAAGTTAGCATAAGACTTGACTATGCATATTATGCTTGTCGAATGTTAGCTTTCTCCCACTGTTGCATAAACCCAGTGATTTTTGTTTTTGTAGATGCAAAGTTTTGTAGTACTTTACGAAAAATTCCAAGGAGGTTTTGTTTTGTGTAAGTATGAATAAATATAAATTTGTATTTTTGTTACAAACAATATAATAGCAACTTGAGAGAAAATACACTTTTAAAGTGCTTAACAGGATAGTTCACCTGAAACAGAAAATTTGCTAAAAAAAATATACTCACCCTCGGGCCATCCAAGAAGATTGTAGTTTGTAGTAGTAGTAGTTTTTTTCTTCAAAAGAGCAGATTTAGAGAGTTTTTTGCATCACATCACTTGATCAACAATAGATGCTCTGCAGTGAATGGGCGCCATCAGAATGATAGTCCAAACAGCTGATTACAAACATCACAATAATCCAGTGAATAAATCATCCTGTCTGAATCAGGAGAGAAATATTAACAGATCAAGCACAGTTAACAAGCAAAAATGGTCCAAAACAGCCCTAAACTAATATATCTGTGAGAGAAGTTTTTCACTAGAGGAAGAGTTATCATGGAGTATGGTGAGACGTGATGGTTTAAAGTTAAAACGTCTAAATGATAGATTTGTTTCTTACAAAAACACAGCTTTTTACTTCACAAGATGGACTGGAGTGGTGTGGATTACTTGTGGATTATTGTGATGTTTTTATCAGCTGTTTGAACTCTCATTTTGATGGCACCCATTCACTGCCAAGGACTGAAGTGATGAAAAGCAAAATTCAAAAATCCAAATCTGTTCCATAGAAGAATTTAACATCTACATCTTGGGTGTTCCAAAGGTGGGTACATTTTCAGCAATTTCTCATTTTTGTGTGAATTATTAATTAAAAAATTTGTAAGATAACAATGAAGATTGAAGTATCTGTCTGCACATGGGGTCATCATATTAAACTAAATACAAAGAACACCTGAAACAAAAATGTTCAGTGCTATATATCTGTTTAAAAGCATGTTCTAATTTGAATGCACAAGAGTATCAAGGCAATATTTCAAGGAAAATATGTTTTGAATGAAGTGTTGTAAACTTCTCGGATACTCCCACCTAAAATTACTGTAAAATAAACCATGATAACTGTTAGCGAAAATGCAGATTATGCAGTTTTGTTTTTATGCAGTGAAATATGTCAAATGTAACCATGACTGGAAATTGACTGTTTTTCTTTCACGTGACAAAGTGTAAATTGTGGTCTGTGGAAGGAAGCACAGCATCATCATTGACCTATTTAAACAGGAAAATGGAAGATTTGAGAACATACCAAACTTATTTCTTGCATCTAATTTTTAGACAGGTAAATATTAGTATGTTTTTAGAATACATACTGAACATGAGATGCCAAGATCTTATCACTTTTATAAAAGCAACAACCTTTTACAGCTTTTTAAATAGTCTTATGAAATAAACAGATGATTAGAAAGCGGTTTCTTCATGTATTTATTGAGTCTGTTCTACTACTGGCTTTAAACGAAGCAAAAGCAAGGGACTAGAGCTAGGCTGTTTTACTTATTAAGATCAAAGTTAAACAAATCATGTGATTCCTGTAATGTAAACCAGCAGTTTTGAAACTTCCCATTCACTTGAAATGACCTTAAAATATTAGGAATTGCTACAACACTACTTTCATTGTGAAAACGATACTTTCATTTCACTTTTTTAAGGAAAAGAGAAATGGCAGAGTTTGAGGTTGGAGTCTGTAACAGTCCCACTCAACATAAAATCACTCAAATATCCCATTCAAATAATCCATAACACTACAAATTAGCCTCAGTTTGCTGTGGGCTCCAGTTTGCCAGTTTTTAGTCATATAAATACACACAGAACTCACAAACAATTAAGGTAAGAATGGTCTTCTTATTATTTATTGATAAATAAACGTATGAATTAAATATTTCAAATTCATTAAATACAACAATACATTCTAATGACAAAATGAATATGATTATACAGAAAACATCATGACTGAAGAGTATAGAGAATATACTCAGGATACAGAAAACCAACTGTGTCACAAAGAAGAGGTGGTCAAAGCTGGATCCATTGTTATTCCGGTTTTCGTTGGTGTTCTGGTTGTGTGTAGTTGCATTGGTAACCTGCTGGTTCTGGTCATCCTGGTGCTGTATGAGAAGTTTAGATTGCTGGTCAACATCCTGATCTTCAATTTAGCCGTGTCAGATCTGGTGTTCACGTTTGGACTTCCATTTTGGGCTTCGTACTTCGTCTGGGGTTGGACATTTGGAGATGCTGGCTGCAAAGCTGTGAAGTTTCTGTTCTCTCTGGGTTTTTACAGCAGCGTGTTGTTCTTGACTCTAATGACCGTTCAGCGTTACATGGCAGTGGTTCATTCGCTGTCCGACTGGGAGAGATGCAGAGGGTTTTCAGTTGCTCCCTTTATCATATGGATGTTGAGTGGAACAGCTGCACTGTTAGTCTCCCTTCACAGCCAAGTCTTAGAAAATGAAGAGAATCTTTATTGTGAATTTAGCAGTTTCGAAGCAAAACATGCCGATGTTTATTTTCAAAATGTTTTCTTCTTGATTGCATTTTGCATCATGGGATTTTGTCATGTTAGAATGTTCCAGACAATCACACGATCCCAAACAAAGGGGCGACACAAGACTATCAAACTGATATTCTGCATTGGGCTGGTATTCTTCATCGGTTGGGCTCCATACAACATAGTTATGTTCTTGAGAATTCTGCAGGATTATGAATGGCCTTCATTTCTAGACTGTAATGTATCCAATAATCTTGATTATGCATTTTACTCTTGCAGGCTGTTGGCTTTTTCACATTCCTGCTTTAACCCAGTGCTTTATGCTCTAATTGGAGAAAAATTTCAGAAACATTTACAAACAATATTGAAGAAAATATGTTCAAAATAAAGCAATTCTGACCTATCCTGAGACAAATGACTCCTTGGTTTTGGTGTGTTTGTTAAATGCAACAAATCTCACAATGCATATGATATAGACTACCACTCAAAATGTTGTGGCAAATTCTTTTTTTATTAATACTCGGCCCAGCAAAGATGCATTAAATTGATCAAGAGTAAAAGTAAAGATATTTACAATCTTACGAATGTTAAGATTTCTATTTGAAATAAATGCTGTTCAACATTGATATCAGCATACATATTAATATCAGCATTAGAATTAGAATAAAATAACACTGAAGACTGGAGTAATGATGCTGAAAAATGAGCTTTTCATCGTGGGAATAAATTATGTTTTAAAATATATTTAAATAGAAAACAGTTATGTTAAATTGTAATAATATTTCACCATATTGCGGCTTTTACTGTATTTTTTAATCAAATAAATTCAGCTTTTATACGATTAAAAAAAACAACATTTCAAATGGTGCTTACATTATACTATATATCTTTAATATTTATTAGTAGATCATATAATTGATTATACATTAAAAATATATTTTTTGATTCATATTTTAGCAAGCATGAACCTTCTTCAGGGCAAACATACTTCTCCATAGTTAGTTGAAATACAAATTTTTGTTCCCTAAGAACAAATGTGTAGAGAAATATTCTACATTAAATAAAAGCTTGATTGACAACATCTGTGGCATGTTGCTGAAAACCACTGAAAAGGTTTAGATCCCTGTTCGTAAGAAAATGAAAGTTGGTATGGTTTTCTCAAACATTTAAACCTCGGTGGGTGGGTGGTGGGGGTCAAGCTTCACTTTGGGACCATATAAACCACGACTGAATCTTAACATCAAATCGTTTCACTTGCAAACGTTTAATCCAGGCCAGCAAGATATACAATACATTTTTTTAATAAAAAAATAAAACTTAATAAAAATAAAAGCATATTACATAACCACAGCAGTGATTTTCTATGACAACTTCATTTGACACAAACACATGAACAAAGCAGCCTTTGTTGTTTCCAGATGAAAACTTTATTGATTTCCATCATTTGCACATGCATATAGGTTGAGTTGGTTGGGAGAAACCACTTCAGTTTTTGTAAAGTGGTACTCAGTGCTGTTGGTTAGGGCAAGGGCACATGGGAGCTTTATCAGAAGTGCTCTTTCTTCACTGAGAAATCTGTCCCTGACGTCTCAGTAAACAAGTAGTGCTTGTTTGAAACCTTCACCCAGCCTCTTACAAACAGATGTTGTGCAACATTTATGCATTCTTCTTTAGCATTTGCATATCAAGATTTACAGTTTCTAGGTTTCAAGATATGTAATTGATCCCTGCTTCTTCTTTTTTTGTTGTTGTTGCATGGCGTCCATTGACCATCCACTGATACGGACTACAACAAAAACAAACTGAGATGGTCTTTTGAAAGATAATTCGCTTTATAATAAGTCCTATATAGGATACGTTTTCATAAGCCCTGTTAACTATTGATGGTGGTGTCATGTGATAAGAGCTTAATGATGAATTGGAGTTTAAAAACTAAAAAACATATCAGCCCTTTAACAAATCCTCAAAACTTGACTTCATCTGATAAGGCAGAGGAAAGACATGGGTAGCAGCATTTCTATTTAAAGAGGTTCTGCTCATTTTTTACTACATTATGATTACTTTTGAAGGATTTTAACCATTAGCTTCTATCGGTTTCTACTGATGAAATAGACATTATATTTAATGTAAGGAATATAACAGCATATGTTTCTATAGCACAATATGCTTTCGGATGTCTGTGATTAATGCTACTGAAAACAACCGCAGCGTGAATCTCACAAAAACACATCCAGGTCACATTTCATCCCAAAATCGAATGGAAAAAAGGTTTTATAAAACGTTTTACTTGAATCAGCATCAGTTACAGGCAATAGAACAACTTTTTACAAAATGTACAAACTTCACACTTTACATATTATATAATAATTTTTCCCACAATTACTGTAATAAAAAAAAATTAAAGGGTGTGCTTAATTTAAACGTTTATACTTTTTTTCCATTTCATTTTGAGTTAAACATATCATGGATATGTTCCTGAGAAAGTCAGAAAAAAAAGAGAAATGAGAATGACAGTTTTGCTACGCTCAGACTGTGCAGAGAGCCGTACACTGGGGCGGAGTGAGATGAGGTCTTTGCAAACCGTATCGAAATTCAGAATTCAAGAGGCAAAAATCTGTTCAAGCTTCGCATAGAGGGAAGAAAATATGTTCTCTTCATTTGAACAATAATTATAAAACTAAGCAGAGTTCATCCACTGAATTGCTGGCATAAGGAGAGCAAAACTACAATGTTTTGCCATAAATCAACAAAAAAAATTTCCACACATTTCTTATGGTTAGCACTTCACAGGAGCTTCCACGACAGCGATGACACTTTTCTTCAAGTATTGGAAAAAAAAAACAGATGTGGTTCCAAAGGTGCACCACTTCAGTTTGAGGAAACAGGAGCTGATTACAGAAAGTAAAAGCCAAGAGATCTTCATTTCGTAATTTCTCTTTGCCATTTTAGTGTCAAAAGAGGGAGAGTGTATAGAGGGGGGTCTCCCTCCGACTCGTTTTTCTTTCATTCCTGTGTTGCATGTTGCATTCCCACCATTATAAACATTCATACATCTATAATGGGAAAAAATCTAAATAAGGTACAGGGGCCATCGCATGTCACCCCAAATCCACGTTGTGTCCAGACTAACTGACCTGAACTTTACTGTGTCGGGTTTTCCTCCAGTCCACTCACATTATGCATGCTGCCATTCTCTCTGAAAGCCAATAAGGGAACCTTTCTCTTCTCCTCTTCTTCATTTTCCACCTCCTCTCCATCTCCATCTTGACGGGACAGTTTGGTCCCCACGGGAACCTCTATGACCTCCTCGAAAGCCTCTGCAACAGTGCCGTTTTCTCTGAGCTGGGCCGCCACACTTGAAGTGAAGAAAGGTGCCAGAGATTACAAACTGTTTTTACATCAAGTTTGAGTTCCTCAACATCTTCTTGGCTTGAATGACTGTTCTTGTATTCTCAATACAGTAGTGTCTACTAAATTAATAAACGGAAACAGTGCTCATACTGTGTGTAAACTAATTATCTAAAGTGCTTATAAAAGAATAAACAAGTTGGAGTTCCTCCTATCACCAGTAGAGGGCGGGAGAGATTCATTTACTACAGTACATTGATCCATTTAGCAAATAACTATCCAAAGGGAATTTGAAATGAGGACAAATAAAAGCAATACTTTTTTTTTTTTTTTTTTATAAATAAGTAAAAAAAATAAACAGGGACAGTGAATGTGCAGTAAGCTACCCAATAAAAACAACATCTAAAAATAAAAATGAACAACTGTTTAATCTCTCTCTCTCACTATATGTAAATATACACACAATGAACTCTGGTCTCACCTGTGACCTGATGTGGGCAGTATGGGTGTAATGCAGCTGGGCCCCGTGTGTCCGTTACTGTCACTGCATACTGTCTCAGAGGTCTCCGGAGCCTGAGGGGTCGACACGGTCACTGAAGTGCTGCTGGATACTGAACTCTCTAAGACAAGAGAGTGGGAAGTTAGAGATGTCAGATTCACAACAGGCATCATTAACTTGTAAATGTCAAGTCAGAATAAGGAAGCACTGGTGCACATGTAAATGCAAAAATCATAAATCACCTGAATTCTGTCCACTCTGCTGGCTGACATCGCCATTTCGCTGTGGGGTGGTTTTCTTCAAAATGTAAATGAATAAATCGAAATTTTGTTAGTGAAGAGCCAGGACTTCAAATTAGAGGTAACAATGCTAAAAAGAGGAAAGCAATCGCTTGCAGATATTACATCTTACCTGATCAGATCGGCGTGTGCGTTTCATAATTTCCTCAAGGCGCTGTGACAGAGAAGATTCAGATAACATTTAAACCCTGCCATTACTTTAAAAGCACTCAAAATGAAATGAGCTTACCTTCTTCCTCTCCATTCTCTCCGCCTCCTCTTTCTGGAAGTGTTTCTCTCTCTCCAGGCGCAAACGCTCTGCCTCTTCTCTCTGGCGAGCCTCCTCTTCCTCTTTCTGAACATACAGAGCCACAAAAAAAAAAAACATTTAGAAAAATTTTACTTATAAAAATGTATAAAATTAGCATGCATTTACTTTAGGATTGTCAAACCTAACATGTTATTGAGACTAATTACATGTTTAATGCTAGCTAGCACACATATTCATATAAGTGACTATAAGGGAAAATTTGTATATCATTAAACCTTAATCTATGCTCTAAATGCATAGCTCTATGATTAAAGCCTTTATCTATGCTCTACAGTACACAATGAATGCATATATTATGCATATAAAATGCATTAAATATGTATTTTATAGTAAGACATTAGCAAATTACATAAATATACACACTATCATTCATATGTTTGGGGTTGATAAGTTTTTTAATGTTTTATAAGCCTTTTCTGCTCATCATGGCTGCATTGATTTTATAAAACAAAACAAAAAACATACAAAAACATTGCATAATATTATTACAATTTAAAATAAATGTTTTCTATTTGAGAATATGTAATCCTGTAATTTACTTTTGTGATTCAAAGCTGCATTTTCATCATTACTTTGGTCTCATTTCTCATTATCATCAATGTTAATAACAGTTGCGTTGCTTTATTTTTTATGATACATTTTTATTCAGGATTCTCTGATAAATAGAAAGTTCAAAATAACAGTCCAAAAGAACTTCAAGTAACTTTGGGTAAAAGTGTCTGCTACAATGCAAAAATGTAACAGCATTATTTGCAATATAAATCTTTTGTAAAATTCAAAATTATATCATTATAAATAAATTTATTGCATCCATGCTAAATAAAACTTAATTACTTTTTTAAAAATGTAAACTTTTGAACGATAGTGTATATATTATTAATAAATTCTCCTTAAATTCAAGAATTATCTACTAACATATCTTAAGATTAATCACATTTTTTTCATCTATTTACAGGCCTGATGTTCACAGGTTATCTTACTGAAGCAGACAGTGAGTGCTAAGTGTTTATTGATCGGTCTGGAGCGAGTAATGAAGGAGAATGTTGTGTACACCTGTTTCTGCAGGCGTTCAGCTTCCTCTCTCTCCCTCTGTGCTTTCTCCTCTTCTAAACGCTTCGCCTCCTCCTCTCGTCTCTTCTTCTCTTCAGCCTGCCGCTGTGCCTCCTCCTCTCTCTTCGCCCGCTCCTCTGCCTTCCTGCGGGCCATCTCCTCCCTGCTGCGCCTGCATACACACAGCCACATAATGATTTCAAAATAAATGTGTGTTTGTTGCTTTGGTTTGGCTGTGTCTCACACACACCGTTCAGCCTCTTCCTGCTGTCTCTTCTCCTCCTCTTCTCTTTCTCTTTGTTCTCTGGCCTGCCGTCGTTTCTCAGCCAGCAGACGTGATGCCTCCTCAGGATCTGTTGTGCCTGCAGAGGGCCGTGTTGTTGGAGGACTTCCAGATCCTTCTACAAATCCAGAAAAAGGTATAGGATTAGAATAAACGATGCAAATTTAATTGACCGTGATGGTACACTAATGTAGGGCCCTATGATTTCCGCGATGCAGAAAATGTGGATGGAATCATGGAATCCAGTCCTTAAAAATGGAATTTAATGTTTAACGTGGAATGTCACAGAATTGATCAAAGTTTGGATTAAATGATCAAAAGTAGCTCATTACATGTAAAATTTCCAGAACTGCTCTTGGAGTGCTTCATGAGCATTTTACCATTTCATTTGAGTAAAACTAACACTTAGCGTCAAATCATATGCACACAGAAAATTTAAAGGTATTCACGGCAACCCGTAAAAATAAAAGTTTGGTTTAACTTGAAGACATCGTGCCAGAAATATATTACTATTTTGTTCAGTAGAATGTACGTAATACTACTACTACTAAAATTATTACAACTTTATTTTCTAAGGAATAAATCACAAAACATTTTTTATTTTATTTCACAAATATGTTTTATGCCTTCATTTGATAAGCAGAAACAATTAAATACACAACAAAGAAGGCTGATATTAAGAACATATGGGTATCTCTCAGAAATGGTTAACAATAAAACATAAGCTAAGAAAAAAATAATTCATAGGGCCCTTAGCATGTAATTTTGGTAAAACTTCCAATAAATTCATTTTTGTTTAAGTTTCATGATTTAAATTAATTAGATATCCTTTTGATTAATACATTTAAAAATTTAAATGGAAAAACTAAATTTGGAAAAAAATGAAACCGAATTTGAGAAAAACTAAAAGTGATTTCACAGGTCCCTACTAATGGTTGTGCAGCATTACAGACCGGCAGAAGGCTCCTGTTTAGTTGCAGGAGACTCTGGTTCTCCGTTTTTGGCCCCCTGTCCTTCTGGAGTTGCTCTCGGACTCTCTGATGTCACTCTGTTAGGCCTGAGATTCCCTGCCGATAAAGACGGATTACTAGGAGACAGAGGAATCGATGCTGGAGGAGGTGGAGACCTGGACTTTTTGGGGTTAGGTGTCTTCTGAGGGGGTTTAGTAGTAGAGCCCCTGACGAACAGAAAACAACAACAAATCAATCATTAAGCAAAAGGTTGTTTAGAAACTTGTCTTTTAGAGCAGGTTTTATTATATAGACTCTATTCTATTGTTATATACTTTATAGTTTATGGTTATATATTTTAGTCTTAGTTTTAGCAAATATTAATAAGAAATTAATTTCTATAATTATTTACTAACATCTCTCAAATACTGTAAGAGGAATTCTAACATCATGAAATGATTGATAAATTTAAAAAAAAAATAGTGTGAACAGTAGTGTGTGTTTGTATGTATGTATATATATATATATATATATATATATATATATACACACACACACACACACACACACACACACAACTGTTCAAAATTTTGGGATCAGTACGACTCTTTTTTTAAAGAAGTATCTTATGCTCATCTTTTGATTCTATCCCCTCTTCTATTATAAAGGATGTTTTTGATGTAGTCGGTACCTCCATTCTGGTCATCTAAAATCTATGTCTTGCATCCGGCACTGTCCCTACATGTTTTAAGCATGCGGTTGTCCAGCCCCTGCTCAAAAAACATGATCTCGATGTTAAACTCCTAAATAACTACCGTCACATTTCCAAACTTCCTTTTATCTCTAAAATTTTGGAAAAAGCCGTTCTGTCACAGGTGCTCCCCTTTTTGACCACTCACAATATACTAGAACCTTTTCAGTCAGGTTTTAGATCATTTCATAGTACTGAAACCGCTCTGCTCAAAGTCACCAATGATCTTCTCCTAACACTAGATTCAGGTGATAGTGCCATCCTGATATTATTGGATCTTAGTGCCGCCTTCGACACTATCGATCACAACATCCTCCTTACTCGCCTTGATCAGCAGGTGGGCATTAGGGAGACTGCATTACTTTGGTTCCGTTCCTATCTCAATGATAGGACTTTCTCAGTATCTATTGGCAAGTTCTCCTCATCCTCTGCTTCAGCTTCTGTTTTATATGGGGTCCCTCAGGGATCCATCTTGGGTCCTATGCTTTTTAGCCTGTATATGCTCCCACTGGGTGACATCATAAGGAAGCATAACATCTCTTTTCATCTCTATGAAGATGATTCACAGTTGTACTTGCCTCTAAAATCTAGGGATTCCATACAATCTCTTCTGGCCTGTCTCCAAGACATTAAAACTTGGATGGTTAATAACTTTCTACAGTTAAACAGTGACAAGACAGAGGTGATTGTCTTTGGTTCTCCCAAGAACTTTGAAACCCTATGCTAGAAATTTGGGTGTCATTCTTGACTCAGAACTCTGCCTTGAAAAACAGATTAGTTCTGTTGTTAAAAATAGTTTTTACCAGCTCAGAATGATTTCCCGCCTGAAGTCATTCCTATCTTTCAACGATCTTGAGACAGTTATCCATGCCTTTATTACATCACGGCTGGATTATTGCAATTCCCTCTACTTGGGCCTCCCACAATCATCACTTAGACGTCTGCAGTTAGTACAAAACGCAGCAGCGCGTCTTTTAACTGGCACTAGGAGGCACGAGCACGTCACCCCCATTTTGGCATCTTTGCATTGGCTTCCAGTTCCTTTTAGGATTCAGTTTAAAGTTTTATTGTTTGTTTTTAAGGCACTTAATGGGCTCGCCCCGACCTATATCACCGATCTTGTACAACCATACTCGGTTCAAAGGTCACTGAGATCCTAAAACAAAGGGCTCCTGCTTGTGCCGCGCTCACGGCTTAAACAGAGAGGTGACAGAGCCTTTGCAGTTGCTGCCCCACGTTTGTGGAACCAGCTCCCCCAGGATATTAGATCTGCCCCCTCCATTGCTACATTCAAATCCAGGTTAAAAACTCATTTTTATTCATTGGCTTTCCTTGTTCCCTAACCTGGTACCTCTGTTTGTTTTCTGTATTTCTGTGTTGTGTGACGTGATATTGAAGGCTTATTTTTATTAATGTTTTATATAATTATGATTATTCAATCTATGTGTTTATTTTTTATTGTCTTTTTAGCTAATCATTGTACAGCACTTTGGTCAGTTTTGCGCTGTGTGTAAATGTGCTTTATAAATTAAAATTTCTTACTCAAAGTCTGCATTTATTTGATTAAAAAAGGGTTATATTGTGAAATGTTTTTACAATATAAAATAATGGTTTCTATTTGAATATACTTTCAAATATAATTTATTTGTGTGATAAAAAGCTGAATGTTCATCAGCCATTACTCCAGGATAAAGTGTCACATGATCCTTCAGAAATCATTATAATATGCTGATATTTTTTCTTTGGAACCTGTATATTTCTCAAAAATTAAATGACTTGCTTGACTAAAGATCATTGATTATGCAAATATGAATTTATTTTAATACATACACACATTTTCTGTCTAAAAAAGCCCAGCTGATACTTCTATACTTGTATATTATTCTTTACAATCTTGTTTTCATGGTAAAAATGGGACTTCTACCTGTTGGGGGATGGATTGCTGACCCTGCTGTGACGACCGACAGGTGAAAGAGATCTCTTGGGTGTGAACAAGCTCAGATTGGGAGTTGGATATGACAGGTTACTCCATGACTTTCTCACACTGTCCTTATCCTTCCTGTCAATCTGCCCAAAGAAACACACAAAATACATCCTTAGAGAGACATCTACGCTACTTCCATACTACATAATTACAAAGATCAACACACTTCAATTGGTTACCATAAGAAATACTTTTAAAGCATATGGCACTTGTACAGGCACAGAAAAATAACACAATTAATGTACAGCAATAACTCATTTTGTGTGTTTACTTACCGGCAAATTCTGTGTGGTCTTTCTGCGGGTGCTGCCGTCCAGAGGGATGAACCCTGCTCTGATTGGTCTCTCTAGATTAAGGCCTGCTTTGATTGGTCGCTCAGCACTGCGTGACTGGATGGACTTGAAGGACGTGGAGCTCATTGGATGACAGGAGGCTGAGCGAGGACAAACGGGGGTCACTGTACCACAGGCAAGTTTAACCAACCGACCAGGGAGTATTATGGGATAAATAAATTGATTCAATATGGACAAGAGGAGCGACAGGGAAGGAGGCAGTTGTGCAAAAGAAAAGGGTTAAAACGGGGTGAATGAGTGATGAAATAGTGGAAAGGGAGAAAAAGAAAGTGTGTATTAGTATCTATAAAGCTTTAGGAAGAAATCATCCATCACTTTTAGGGAGGACAATCTGAAACCCATTCAGAATGGCATACTACTAAACGGTTTTCGCGGTATGCATGATGTATACTGTGCTCAATGGGTACATGTACTGTATGCAAGGAACTGGAATTGCCAAAATATTAAATATACAGCCAGAACACATGGAGTGGCAAATTATATCATATAATGCAATGCACTAGACATTTTTGGCTTGACAAATGAACTAGGAAAAATATACTGTATTATGTGATTCTACAATGCCATTAACTAATTATTGGATTTGACTGAAATTGGAATCAAAATGCAAAATATTTTTTTTAATTCAGAGACAAAAACTGGACATCATTTAGATCTACAAAAATAAAAATAAAATGTAATGAGGTAAACTTATAGCATACTTATTGTTTGAAATATGTATTCACACTGCAAAGTGTATCACACATGATTATAAAAACAGCAGGCAGTAAATAGTGAGGTAGTATTTCATTCTGAACGACACAGACACTTTAATTTCTGAGTCAGTGATGAAGCTATTGCCCATGTTAAAATGTAATCAGTTGATAACAGCATCCCCAACCAGAAAAAAACACACCAAACGATTAGCAAGAGACACAAGCCACTGAGAGATTAGCTAAGCATCAGCGCACACACACACACACGTCAGTTTAAGATGAAGTTGGCAGCAACTAGGCTGTTGCTGAGAGAAAAGTCTGAAAAGGGTGTTTTGTTTTAGGACAAGGGCCTTGCCAGAAACAGCCCTCACCGTTCTACAGTACTCTCATTCCCTTCTTTCTCTGTACATACATGCGTCTTCATAATTAAATGTTCTGAAGTTCTGCTACTGTATAAGTAACAGTTGCAAACAAAGTTAAAGCTACTTTGAAACTGCAGTCTCAATGTGGCAGAATGAAAGCCCACCATAGAATTGAATATTAAAAAGATAACTTGCAATTACAAGCTTAAAACCAATAAATGTGAGTTTATATCTTGCAATTTAGACTTGTTTTTTTCTGTTTAGTAATAATAACAACAAAATTTGACATTTATCTCAGGTTTATCTCACAATGCAGATTTTTCTTTTAGGAACTGCTTACATCTCCCAATTTTGACTTTTGGTCCCATAATCATGAGATAAATGTTGGAATTACCTTCTTTTTTTTTTTTAAGCAATTACCTGCTTCTCCAGACAAAGACATGGCGCTGCGACTCCTGGCCAGGTAGGAGTGTGTTGGCGTCTGAAGTCGACTGATCACTGTATTCTCCCATGCTGTAAGAGGCATGCGACGCATACCTGGACAACACACATGCACATTTTCTCTTATTTACTGCCATTGTTAGTGAAAGGAAATATTTGGTTGTCCAGGCACAAAATGCTAAAAAGTAGTTTGCACATGCAACAGTAGAGCAACTGACACAGATGCATCACATGTATTCATAATGCCCAAAACAGGTTACCTATTAGCATCATCTGCTGGTGATAGTGAATCATGCATCTTTTATGTTGAACGAGACTGACCAATAAAGGAAATACAGGATTTTTTTTTACCTTAAACATAACCGCTAGCAGAAAGACATGAAATTGTAATTGCAACCCATTTAAAGGAATAAGTTACACAAAAATGAAAATTTGCTGCAGATTTACTTAATTTCAGGCCATCCAAGACAGTAGGTGAGTTTTTTTTTTTTATATATATATATTGAAACAGGACAATTTTAGAATGCTAAAATGCAGTTTTGTGGTGAGCAAGGGATGTAATGCTACATTTCTCAAAATTGATTTTGATGACGAAACAAACTTATGACTTGGATAGCTTGAGGGGGACCACATTTCCAGCAAATTTTCCTTTTTGGGAGAACTATTTCTTTAAGTTAAAACCAGTGAATAAAAAAGAAACAGGGTTTGTTACCATAAACTTAACCACTTGTGAAAAGACAACATGAAACTACAGTCACAACCCATTTAATGTGTGCGATATTTTTAATTGAGATAATTTTTTGGGCAGGACCTGATGTTATCCATCAGGATTCGATCTGACCATGAAAAGTGAGTTTTAAAATAAGACGCACTGATAAATTGTGCACAATTTGACATTAAAAAGTAAATCTATTTTGATTTCATGTTGTCTTTAAAAAAAAAGCTTGCAAACTGCTGGTTTAAACAATATAGTAAAATCAAGCATGCAGCATGCACACACAGTAGAACCTTTTCCCATTATTGTTATAGACAAATTATTGTTTGCAAAAGAATAAATAATTTTTAACGTTTATAAACTAACTTATATAAACTAACATGCAATAATTGTAAATAATGGTAGACATCACATGATTCCAGAGTTGTGTTAACCAGGGCTCAAGACTGAAAACTACAAATTACAGAATTGTTTGATTAAAGACTTGTTTTTTAGAAGCACTTGGTCATGCTCACATTGTGTAGAAGCAATGGTAATGTCTACATTGAAACAGAATATGCACTTCATTGAGTGCAAAGCTTCTTTAACAAGTTACTTCTCATCCAACAGTTACTGTGTACTGTGAGGGAGCAAAAGGCATGCTTTTTAAAGAAATGCTATATATATGTAACTATACTGACACAAAGGTTTTGTAATTGATTGTTCTGAGAACTGTTAATTCAGGGGTTTGTATTTTTCATTTATGATTATTTTATTTATAGTCTGGAGCCCCGGACAGCACAGGCTTGAACCCAGTAGGAAAGCATCAAGAAAGATTCCTGGATTTCTGAAATCAACCTGCTGGTTTGTCCTGAGGTATCTTCTCTTTGGAGATTTGGGATTTAGATTGTGTTTTTTTAATCAAGCAAGACGACGAGAGAGATGTCTGCTTCTGTAAGGCTTGGACGGTACAGCACAATCACACAACACAAATACACACACACAAAGACAACATCAATTCAACAAAGAGATTTTTATTAAACTATTCAAAAAAGAAAACAAAAACCTGATTTAGCTATGTGACTGATTGTGTAAAACGTAAAGAGATTTGTGTGCGTGTTTACCTCTATCTGGTGAATTCAGCAGGGTGGCCGAGGAAGATGACAGGCGTTTGGAAATGACTGGATCTGTGGGTTTGGACAGATTCACAGTGGAGACTGACCTTCTGTCCGTATCTACGAACACACAGATGAAAGATACAACATCAGATGCACACCTTAAAGGCATAATACTGACAAATGCACTAAAAAAAAGGACTAAAGGGAGATAGAAAATGAGGAAGAGGGCATAAGAGGCTTTACTAAGACTTTTTCTACTGCAGTTTAGGGATGCTAATTTTTAAGTTAGGAAAAATGCTTAGCTGCATATACTAAAAACTACAGTAGATGACGACACACTCATCTGCTTAATGCTCACAATCTTGCCTTCCATCTGTGTGTCCCAGAATGGACAGACACATTGACGGCTTTAAAACTAGCAGGACATCTGTGATGTCTTTAAACACCTACAAAATGATCTAGCATCACCAATATCGACATTACCAGACTTCATATAATGAAAAATAAAAAGACATTCATGTACAAAACTAGTCAGTATTTATATATTTAAAAAAGTTGATCTAAAGGCTTAAGTTATAATTCTTGAAATTAGTTTAGTAGACAAAAAAAAAGTGAATTTATATATTTACAAAACTATTTTACTACAGTTACTATCTATGTATTAACCATCAATCATTACAGGTCAATACATATAATATATTAATCTTAAAAGTGTAATAGCAAAAAATTTAAACCTAAATGAAAAAATAAAAGATGATGGACTATAAAGAAAAAAAAGTGACAAAAGATAAATGGCCCCTTTGAAACGGACTCTACAAAATAGCTAGAAGTCACATCTTACACACTACTGGTTAAGCAGTTTGTGTTTCTGGCTCCATGCTAACTGCTGGCAGGGTGATTATGGGTGACGCTACAAGCTTTAGCTAGTGCTGCTAGTCTGCTGCTCTACATGGATTATTATATTCACATTTCGATAAAAACTGCTGCTGACGCGCCAAGCTGTAAACACCATGATAGTGCTCCAGCCCAGCTAGATCCAATGAAAAGAGATCTGAATCATCAAAACCTGAGAGATAAAGATAGAGAGAAGCAGTGAGAGAGGAGAGAGAAGGATGGATACAGAATGCATACAGAGAGAAAGAGAGAGAGATATTGATGGAGCAGTAAATAAAGGAAACAAAGGGAGTGTGCAGTGAGCTCATGGCTCTGACTCAGCACATGTGAGCAAAGCAAAGAAATATGCTGTACTGCAAACAATATGAACTTAAACATTTTAAAGCACTAATATTAGGACTTTAAATCCTAAAAACAGAATAAAGTGAGCTCATACTTGGGCTGCACAATTAATCAAAAAGAAACTGAAATCGTAATACAAGAGAAAAGTTTTAAGGCCTTCCTGGATTATTCCAACTAAATAAAAGCTTGACTGTTTTACATTTAAAAATAAATGAATACATTCATAAATCTTAGTATTTTCATTTTACAATTCTATCTGCACTGTTAAATACAATTATCATTCTATTATTATTTTTCTTAAATACCAAATTTTTTAATTACAGGGAAAAGTACAAAAGTAATTTCTTATTTAACAGCAATAATAATTATGTCATGTTTCAAATTGTAATCACAAATTTTAATCAGGGAATAAACAAAACAAATTTTGCCAACATTGTGCAGCCCTAGAATGTATTACACTAAATGTTTATAATTTCTGAGTGGCACTTTTAGGTGCAAAATATAATGTTCTGCACCAGCAAGCAACTTACTTGGGTTCAAACATTCCCAGTATTTTGTGTGTGTGTGTGTCTCTATTTTATTGTCATCCATACAAAAGTTGAAAGGATGAAAATGAGAATATGTTATAACTCTAAGCTCACCTATATACAACAAGCAACATCATCTGATGTGTGAGTATTTGTCAATTTTCCAGAATCTTTTTATTCGGTATAACCATATTGACCTTCTGTGCACGTGTGTTTGCGTGGGTGTTTACCGTTGTTGTGTGAGGTGCTAGCAGGGAGCGTTCCACCCCAGCTCCAGCGGTTTGAGTTGGGACGGGCTCTTCGACCCCTCTCCATGGTCCTCCTGATAGCAGCCTCATACCGGGCCTGGAACACACACAGAGACTTTCTCATTCTGGAGAGTATTTAATTATTTAGTTTTTTCAAGAATTTATCCTGTACATCCACCCTCTAACAAACGCACATCATTTTTTTTTTTTTTACAAAACGTATGGTTCACCTTTAGTATTTCCTTTACAATAATACAAAATGGTCTCTGTATATATATTCACAGTTATGACAATCAGCCACCTTCTCCTCCTCTAGTTTCTGCCGTCGTTTCTCCTCCACAGCAGCGTGTTTCCTCTCCTCCTTCACTCGCTGCTCCTCCAGCTTCTTCCTGCGCTCCTCCAGCTGTCTCTCATGAAACTGTCGGGCTCTTTCCTCTCTCTCCAACCACTTGGAACCCTTTGCAGCTGCACATACAAAATTCAGTTTAAGTTTATTTGTTTAATTCTTTTCTCAATACATATTTTTTTTTTAAAACACTTAAAGAAGATTCTTTTTTCTGTTACAATTAGGAAACATCAGCCCAACCTGAGTGCATCAATGTTATCTTCATGTGTAATATGCAGGTATAAGATAACACATTATGCAACATTTTGAATGTGTTCAGCAGACAATACAGCTTATTCTAGTAATGATTAGGTAGTAAAATATTTAACTACTTTATATGTCGACCCAAAGTTGCTATCATCTGGAGTCCTTGCACATGTTGGCATCATCTGAAATCATCACAAATGAATTCCCTTAATTAAGAAAATTATTATTATTATTATTATTATTTTTGTTAGCCCTATAACTCTATGGCACCTATAAATTTAGAAATGCCTGCTGGAAAATCTGGGATCTGTTTATAATTTCAACTCTTTCTTATTCAAGTTTTCTGGTGTAAAGGATTCTGGAAATCATTCTATCTATCCATCTAACCATCCATCCAGCCATTGTTCTATCTATTTTATCATAAGACCAACAAACATTTAAGTTCAAGGCTTTTGAACTTTTCTCTTTGTTTTTTGTTTTGTCATTGTCGAAAAAGGCTGTAATTGAAGGACGGGGCAGCACAACTATAATAGACTCCACAATCCTCACAAAGTGTTACTCAATTAACAAATATTTGCTAATTATAACAAGTCTTAAAGGTACAGTTGCAAAAAGAAATCAGTTTAATGCTACAGCTCAGAGAAAAGGTGGAAAATGGACCAAATATGAAGAAAGGCAGATGTTAATAATCAAAATTGTGGATTATCAATTTCATTAGCGTCCAATCACTTCAGTAAAGGGAGCATAACTAATCCGTCAATCTCTCTGTCCTCTCTGTCCTGGCTTCGACCCCTCACATAAAACTGTCTGTCCTGGTAACCACCTCGCCAAGAGTTCACATAACCACTGCACCTCACCACAGCAACCTGCCCCATCCGGTTAGTCATGCAGTTACAGACAGACACAAGAGAGAACAAACTGGGTCAAATCAGCAAGAAATGTAACCCTTTACATTCAGGGTAAGAAGGTCTGTTTTGACATACAAATTCACATGATTTACTGAATTATACAAACAATACAAAAACATCTAACTTTGCTTTAGGCTACACCAGTGGTTTTCAACCTGTGGTCCGCGCAGGTGGGCCGCCAATTATTTTCTGTTCATTTCAAGTCCATTCTAGGGCTGTGCGATTAAAAGAAAACGTCCTAAAATCACGATTTGAGCGTGCGCATATGCCTAACTCCAGGTTCACACACTGTCTGTGATGCGCCTTTTTTCTGAGCCAATGTTGACGGATCAGAGCGTTCTCACTGCGGTAAAAGGCTAGAAATAAAAACGTGCGAAAATAATTAATGTCTAACACATGAGCATAGAGTGAATTTGTTAGTGAACAGGATGCAGTTTAAGTGAGAGGAGACACGTTTTAAGTGTGCACACTCTCTCCTCGCAAAGCAGTGTGTATCTGAGCAAGCACGACCGGTTTTGTGACAGAGCAAAGGAAATCTGCTGCGAACAGAGAGATTCGCACTCGTGCATTATTTTAATGTGCTTTCGCGTTATATTTATGCGCTCTCACTGCTGACCGCATACACATACTGTATACACACTGCAAACACCTGAGGCACCGCTACAATTAATGAGCTCTATGAACAATGCATGGCAAAAAAGAAAAAAAAGTCCCTGTATACAGGATTTTTTTTTGTTTTTTTTTTGCCATAAGTCTATAAATTTTTCTTCACTATAGTGATAATTTTGACTTATGTCTGTTCTAGAGATGTTACAACTTTTTGATAAAGCTCTGATTGGTTTTCTTTTGGAAATATGTTTCAAATTAATCCTGAATGCATTTATGACTGTAAAAGCACAATTGCAAAATTAATCAAAAAAATCGCGATAGTTTTTTTTTTTTTGTCCATATCGCACAGCCCTAGTTTATTCAATAAAAATAGTTTAAAATCTAGCTTCTGAGTACTAAGTTATTAACCCAACAATAGCGGAGTCAGTTAATTTTTTTGAAGTGGGCCGCGCAAACATATGTGTTTGGTTGTGTGGGCCGCGAGTTGAAAAAGGTTGGGAACCACTGGGCTACACTTTTTACCCATTAAGACTTTGATCAGGATCGAGTTAGTCTCTGATCAAAGGTCCTTTCTAAAGAATTTGTGCATTTTCATAGTAAACCACTGTGTCTCCTCAAGGCAGCGTGACATCATGACCAAGCATATGACCTCAAGGACTTTTTTCATATGATGATTTAAGTCCAACCAAAAATATGATGTGCGTGAGCGCCACTTCCGTCGTGCCTGGACGTGTATCAATTAAATATGTAACAAAAGCTAATGATTGTTATTTATGAGAACTAAATGTCAAGCTGTCAGTGTGACATTTCAGCTGTGATTGTTGTTTTTAACATTCTGTGGGTGAAGAATAGCTAAGGTCTCGAATGACCAAAGTATATTTCCCATCATTTTTAACATCAGAGTGATTAAAAACAAAGTAGGCTTCAAAAACACACCAAATTGGTTTTGTTGTAGTGCCACTAAGAAAATCAGTTTAGAGGATAAATATGAAATTGCCCAATGTGTCACTTCTTTCCTGACCAAAAATAACAAAAATGCATATGACATGGTAATTACAATCAAAACCAAAATAACGTGGCAATCAATCCTAAAATCATTGTAATGAATTTCACACTTAATATACTGCTTGGTTCTGAAATGTGTCAAATTAAGGAAGTCGGAATTGTGTATCAAACACTTTCATGTTGTCTTTAAAGACAACGCTCGCATGTTTGTCATACCATTCTGCTTCTCCAGCTCCTCCCTCCGTTCACGGGCGAGTCTCTGCCTTTCGTCATTCTTCAGCATCAGAGGCTCTGCAAACAAGCACACAAATGCTGGATGAGCTCTGAGAATAACGTTGGGAGATGTCTGCACGCATGTACAGCGAGCAGTATGTGTGGTGTGTGTCTGACCTGGTCTGGTAACGATGGGGATCTCTGTAGGGCTGGGAATGGTGTAGGTGTACCGTCCAGAGGCTGAGGAGTCCGGTCGACTCCATGATGACTTGTCATCTGCTCTAGAAAGGTAGTCAGAGCCTGAATGACAAAGACAAAGAAGAGGGAAAACCCAAGCTGTTTATTCATCGTTATATCGAGAATGAAGAAAAAGAGAAAGTGAAAATACAAAGTGAGTGAAACACCCAAGACGATTTATAGCTGTTGTAATCAATTGCATCGGGGGTCTAAATATAACAATTAAACATGAAACATTAAATATATAATAATAAATGTTAATATAATACAAAATATAAAAACATAAAATATGGATAATTTATATATTAAGAGGAATGATTTCAACATTTTTACTTTATAGTACTTTAAGTAAACATGATAAAATGGCAAAATGTCAAGCACTGCACACATACTCATCTTATGTTGACATTTATAAACTGGAAAACTGAATTAAATTATTTACATTTTTATTAGCACCAAAGCAGTGTCAAAAAGCAAAGTTGTGTACTCTACATAGTGTTGACTTGTTCAAAGACCCTCTCATACTCTTTTAGGAAGCGACTGTAAGAAGGTTTATGTCCTGACAGACTTCAAGCCTGGGCAGTAAACATTTCCTTGAAAACAGGTGCCAGATAGGCTTTTGAATCCATTGGTAAACATATAAAGTATATGGCTTGAGAAGGTTTAACCATCTACAGACAGAAAGTGTATTTGTACTGTAACTATAATCAGGTCTCTGCAAGCTTCCTGTGATCAGTAACATGTCAGAATCAGCAAACTGGTTAAATCGTGTTCATGATACCCCCACTATAAAAGCAATCAACCTCCTACTGTGAGCACCATCACACGCATCAGTCAATAATAGTTATGTATCATCTTGTTGTGCTGCATCATGATTTATCATACAAACTTATGAAACAGAACACAACATCCCTCAATTAACTTGGTTATGCATCTTGTTTCAGAATAATATCCTAAATACAAATGAGGTACAAAGCCATTTCTGTAGCAATTGTAACATTCAAAATTCAAACACGTTATAAGAAGCCGTCCAACAAATAACACCCACATGCTAGTGTGTATTATAGCTCCCACAAACTGTGATCTTTAAACATCGCTACCCATAATTCCACAGTGGGGGAGGAGGGGATGAACAAGCCATGGGCAGATGGTGTGTCTAGACGAGGAGGGAATAGATAAAAGGACAAAAACAATCAAAACGAGCAAAGAACATTTTAGCCAAAATCATTGATGATGACTCATGCCAAAAACTAAGCATCCTTTTCTTCCTAATAAACTATGGTCCTGTGATTTCAATGCAAAAGGAATCTAGTCATGAAACTAAAACTTAACAAAATAGATTAATAAATCAAAAGTAGGACTGTATTATTAAATTGCAATATGGACTGGTGTCTTTGAATATTTAAAAGTCTCATCAAAATAAAGGTTTAACTTGAAGAAATTAACATAAATATATTAATACTATATAGTAGAATGTTCTGATAACAATACAATTTATTAAAATATTATTTTAAGAAATATCACACAATCATTTTACATCTACGTTTTGATTTAAACTATAAACCTCTGTAATGCAGCACTGTTTGTTAAAAAAAATCCATTTGATTACATTAATTTTATGTATATTATATATATATTTTATGCATTTATTGATTACCACCATGCATTAAATTATAAAATATTCAGAAAAAAGGAATTGTTAGGAATTCAGAAAAAAAATTATAGAAAAGAAAATGTTTCATAATTTTTACAATTTAAATAAACTATTTGCTTGTTCAGGTTTAATGAATTAAATTAATTAGACGTGCTATTTGATTTTTTATTTTCATTAAAATGGAATTCAGAAAACTTTAAGGAAAACGCCACCTTCTTTCGATATTCCACTATGTCCTTCCCTCAACTTAGACGAGTTGATACGTACCTCTCCTTCTCAGTGCAGCACAGTGCCATTATACTGGCATTAGTTTAGGATCCAAACAGTGATGCACTTTGCAGCACTTCGACCTCGGTGCAGTAATAGCATCACTCCCCCCCCCCCCCCCCCCCCCCAACTTCATTACAACCAACGTGAGGAGGATTCAGAAGTGATGATATCACTGTGCAGAGGTTGAAGTGCTGTGAAGTGCTCTTCCGCCATACATTATACTTATCACTTTTTATCCGCTTAGAAAATCGCCACGTTTTACTTTGGGTCACCATACTTACTCGTGTCACTACTCATGTAACCATCTTTAAACAGGGAAAACATGGAAGTGTTTGGTGGTTTTCTTTGGCATATTCCTTTAAAGAAAAAACAAAACAGAAATGGGGGGGGGGGGTCATAGGGCCCTAATACACATTTGAACATCACAAACTCCTAATTCCTTCCAAAAAAAAAAAAAAAAAAGAAATTCTATGTTCTATGTTCTAACATGTTCTAACACGTAATGAGCTGCCTGAGTAGACAGCATCCTAAAATCATGGAACCTCTTTAGGATGCACGTTTTCCAAAAGTGATTTTTTCATAAAATATATATACACACAATTCAATTTTATGAAAAAATCACTTTTGGAAAACGTACATGCTAAAGAGGTTCCATGACTTTAGGATGCGGTCTACTCAGGTAGCTCATTACATGTTAGAACAGAGCTATTGTGATATTATTCGATCTATTTCCGTGTGTGATCCCTGAAGAGATGGAACTGAAACGGCTGTCACTTGCTCTAGATTCCAGGACAATGCTGCTCCTGATTTATCCCAGGCCAAACTCTGTCTGACCCATTTTACACGCTTTCCAAAACCGCAAGATATCACCTTTCTGAGACAAACAATGGGCAAGGTCTCAAATGAATACTAAGGGTAATTTCTGAAAATGTACCATTCCAGAAAAAGGAACAAATCTTGATAAAAAGTCATCATTGTTTCACTTTTCATTCAGAAAGGATCACCTCAGTTTCTACCAGCTCTGAAAAGAAACACACGACCTCATTACTACAGTAATCAGACCTGGAGTTATCAGGTCTCCACTGAGACTTATTATAAAGCAGCATACATGTTTATCAATCCCTAAGAGGATGTAAAGCCTAAAAATGAGTCTGTATGTGTGTGCGTGTCAAGGTTTTAGCTCATTACTTGATGGTAAGGGAGACCCAGTGGTGTTTAACCCAGAAATGACCTGACAGCAAATCTGAAATCGCAAGCTTAAGTGTTACAGACACTTCAAACTTTAAGCTTTATGCGGCTTATAAAAATGCAAAAACAATCCTAAACATCTGCTACCTCATTGGGTTTGATCTTTAGTAAATGTCATTATTAGCAGCCGAGTGTGACTGAAATCATCCGACATATGCAGCATCTAAATAAACACCAGGCCATTGTGCCTTTAACCTGACACCTGTGGGGCGTGTTTGTGTGAACAACTGATTTTGCCTTCATGTAGCTCACTAATAAAAGCTTTTCATTTGACCCATATATGCCCAATGGGTGCAAAAACAACCAAAGCTCTGAACGAAGTCAATATCAACTAGTCTATACTTCATGGGACAAAAGATAGACCTGTTTGCATAGTTACAGTACCATGAAACCTTTCCTCTCGAGATTAGACATAAAATGCATGAACTGAGCCTGTTCTAGCAGGTTTTGAACACTTTCTCTAGCATTTTCTCTCCATTCCAGCACAGGACATAAAATTCTACCAGCGCATGAACCTTTGCTCTGAGGCCCATGCCTGATTAGCTTACTAATCTGTGTCCTGAATGCTGGGCTGCGCAGGCTGGTTTAGTATGTAGTGACGGCAGAAAAGAATAAACAAGAAGAGTACACAGGCACCAACCTACAGCAGCTAACAGTATTGATGAAATCATATTAAGGTAGTCACACTTTAGCATATTCAGTTGTTTAGCCAACAAATAAAGTAATGATGAACAGGGCTCAACATGAAAGCTTACAGCATTTTAAACAACCATACTAGTAATTAAGTCCAAGAAGTGTTGTTAGTGCACAATGACTCTTATGGAAGCCTGCTTCTACCATGAAATAAAAGAATAATAAATAAATAAATGCAATTGTGACTTTTGTCTCAAATTTAAATGTACAGTACAGGTGCATCTCAATAAATTAGAATGTTGTGGAAATGATTTGAGAGATTGAGATGATTTGTGGTGAATTGGTGCGTTTCACAATTTTAGTTTTGAACTTTTCCACAACTTTGCAATATTAATTAGAAAAAAGTGTCAATAATGCAATATTACAATAGTAAACTATCAATTTTCAGTTTACCTCTTAACGTGCACCCCTGTGTGGGTGTCCTCCCCTTGTTTGCACTTGTCAATATTTACGAATAGATTACATGAAATTTAGTCTTGACAAACTATGTGGGCAAATTAAAATACAAACACAGGCACACATGCAGTGTGTGACAGCAGTAGCCCTTTTTATTTTTTACTGCTGTCGATGTTGAACATCTTGGCTCTGCTGAGAACGGTTTCCATGCCAGTGTGTGCAGTGAAGAAGAACTGCAGAGGTCCAAAGACAAAACATTGGATAAATGCTATGTAAATCAGGAGCCTGCTTTTGTTACACCAGATAATATATGGAAGAAGGGAAAAGAAAGATACTTGTTAAAACTGAATGCTTGTTTACCATCTTACTAGCCAATTTTGTATGTGCTGCAAAATCTAAATTTTCACACCATCCATCCAAAATAACATCTGAGATTAGGTGTAATGTGTCACACATAACTTTGCAAAGAATCTGAATGGTGTCCAGTGGCCTGTAGCACAAAGCCGGTTTCAGTTTTTACCCAGGCAAGTTCACGTTTAGTTTGTGCAAACTCTACATTTTTGGGCTCAAGAAGATGGATAGGTTTTGAGTGGGTTTAATCACCAAGGTAACTGCTCCGGAGCCGGTTAGAAATTTATATATATATATGTGTGTGTGTGTGTGTGTGTGTGTGTGTAAGCTTTAAGATACCCAACTTTTAAAATGACTAAACTTAAACTGTTTTTCTTTTGAGCTACGTTTGAAACTATAGGCTATATAATAATTAAATACAGTTGATTCCTTTGAATAGTCATATTTTCTTTATGATGCCAAACATTTGCTGCATTAGAAGTGTTCATTCCTGCCTTGTAAATGTATTTACATTTATTAATTATTTAATATCAACATCCCTTAATCTTAAGCAGAAAAGTGAATTGCGCTGACTCTCGCAAGAATTGAATCACAAACTCTGGTTCAAAACTTGAAAGTTGACAGAGAACATTTATATCAAGCTTTGTGAGCCCGGTGAACCCTGATCTAAACCAGGTTGGCTTTTTCGGGTTTTGCCAACTCAAAACTTACTCTGCAACTCTTAATTTTTCATCTTGCTTCATGCTACAGGCCACAGGAGCATCTTCCTGTTTCCCAGGTGTCAGATGATCCAACTTTAGGGGCAAAGGTCAGGGTTGAGTCTTGTGTCACTGACCTTGAGTTCACCTGTTTGTGGGAACACTGACGTATGAATTTAAATGCGGCCAATAACAAGTCTTTACCCCTACCTACAGTGCATGCTTTAATCAGGGTAAATGGAAAACATCTTCACGTGGCACAATCAGATTTACAAACACAATCCAGAATCCAACAGTAGAGTACCTTGTGTTTGATTATTGTGAGCAAGTAACATAACTCGACTAAACATTTAAACTATATTAATGGAGACTATCATAGTTTGATTTTGAAGAGGAACTGCTTAATTTAGTGCTACAAATAGACCCCTTAAAAGTTTGTAAACATTCCAACATCTCAGGGTGGGCGGGGCTTAGCTGGAGGCAAAAAGAGGCGCGGACGCAATGTTGACAAGCGTAAGCTAGCACGTTTTAGGAGGGATTTATTAAATGTGGATCCAGAAGAAGGTTCGGAACTGTCCAAATATGTACAGTCCCTGACTCTGTGGGACCGTGACAGCATTTTTTTTTTTTATTAACTCTCACGGATGGAAGCAGGCTACCTGACCCGTATGCCATACGGCCATATGAATTACTTTTGGGTGGTATGGGGAATTTCGTCAAGGCTTATTTTCTAATGTAACCTATTGCTGGGCTAATTATGATTAGCAATGTGTATTATTTTAAGAGACCATTCAAAGGATGGCACACACATATATCGCTGTATGTTTGTTTAACATTTAAATTAGCTAGTGCGCTGAAGGTTGGCGACTTTTCACCTATAAAAAAGAAACTTGCTGATTTACTAGATAAAACCAACACACCAGTTCATATGCATAGATTATTTTATCTGATATGAAGTGTGCACTGCAAACACGAGCATTATTTATGATCATCTCCGTCCAGTCTGTACGCCATATTGCATTCAACCACGATTGTCTTCTTGATTTCTGTGAAGGACTGTCTGCTAGGATCCGGTAAAAGTTAAATTTTGAAACAAAAGTACTGTTCCTTCTATTCTGGCAGCCAAAAACCCAACAAGACGACATTTTTCAAGTCAAAACCTCAAACTTTTAGCGCACCTGCAATGAGTTCTGTCTTATGTTTTGCCTCCAGCTAGAGCGGTGATGTCACAGTGACGGAGGCGATTAAGAGGTCTATATAAACCTTAACGACTTCTGCTGTCCATCATTAACCTGCAAAAAGGCCTCAAAAATGGTGCTGGGGGTACACAAAAAAAAGGCAAGAAATAATAGAATATGTAAATGTAAAAAAAAAAAAAAAACAAGAAAACGTGAAAAAGCACAATTTCAAAAAAAAAAAAATTATATGGAGAAAAACTTATGGAAGCCCATTTGCACCAAGGATTAAAATAAAATTACTTTTTATTTCATAACTTGAACTATTTCATAAAATTCAGAATTGTGAGGGGAAAAAAATTTACGCTTAACCTTTTTCATCCTTTTTATCCTTAACATTTTATCTAAATAAAAATGTATTTTGCTAATAATTTAACAAAATGTATTATGTAAAATTCAAACATGTTATATTACTTAAATAATATTTAGCTTTAGGACAATGACAAATCTTTTACTTTTGAAAGTTTAACATCTAAAAAAAAAACATCTAGAATGCACATTTGTTCATAAATAAAATAATATTTTACTTCCTTTACATTTTTACAGTTTCCTTGCAAAGAGGACTAAAATATTTGAGGGAATTTTATTAACTGCATTAAAAAACTTAAAAACATCTGGTCTAAGCATGCACATCACTGACAGCTCTTACCTTGAATCTCACCCATAGTTTTGGAGAATACTGGAAAATCTCATGCAAACCTCTTGTCTACATCACCAAGAAAGCCATCCTTATCCAATACATCAGACACAAACAAATGCATGCATGCACAAAGTCCAAAGGATGCAACATCCATCATATGCTGCTGATTATGTGTGTGCTCATTTATGGTCAAATAAAGAGAGGAATATGGAGACATGGATGAGGAAAAACTGGACTTTCACCCAACCCCTTCAATCAGACTGAGACTTTTCGAGAGGAGACAGTAGATCCCCCTCTTTGAGCGTGTAAATGTGAGATTAAAAATCTCAATTGTGTGTGTGATTTCTGTGTGTCCAGTACAGACCAAATACAAGATTAAAGAGAGAGAGAGAGAGAGAGAGAGAGAGAGAGAGAGGGAGAGAGAAAGCGAGAGAGATCAGCGATTAGAGTGCAATTCTCAACATGGCACCAGGATACGTGTGAGTGTGTGTGTGTGTGTGTGTGTGTGTGTATTGGGGTGGGAAGCCTCAGAGATCTGAGAAGCTTAGCAGCAGCTAATGTTAGGCTTACAGAGAGCAGAAGAGAGAGCAGAGGAGCCTTACCCTCACCAACCAGTACAAGTACAAATCAAACAGGACTTAATTTAACCCATTATACTATTCCAGGGTGTGTCAGACAACATCTACAGGATTTTACACCACCTAACATTCAGAATAATGATTCATCAAAACAATGTGAAATGACAGAAACAAGTATGCAAGTCAATTTGAGTTTGAATTTCCACATGGGGTTCAATAAAGTAGACATATTGTTTCTTTAACTTAACACATTTTCCCTTGAATGCAGTTTTTCTCTCAGCAAGTGATCCAATAAGCAGCTTGGACAGATTTTGGTCTAGATTTACTGCCCTTCCTCCACTGCAAAACAATGGGGTGCTAGTTTATCCAATGAGCACTTTGGGAAATGTACAAGAAATAAACCACAGCATAGCAACACAGTGTCAGAGTACAGACCAAGGTTACTTTCACATTCAGTTTTTGGGGTTGACAACTGCATTTACTAAAAAAGGCATGACTGTTTGAAATGTCCTGTTCATACAACAGCTAAATAAAGATCTGCTCAAATACCGAAGGCCCTATTCAATTAGGACTAGGTTTAAAAAAATAAATAAAAAAAATACAGATTTAATTACAGGTTCAGATACAGCAATTCTCATGTCTGAAAAATAATATTGATGCTTAAGTCCAAAGAATCGATTAGTCTTGCCTCTATTCAGTAAAGGAACGGAACATTGTAGCAAGCCTCCCATCCAATAAATCACAATAAACTTGTGCTTTATGTTATGTTTGTTATTAAACAGTCTCAGATTTCAAATTCTATTTGAAAAATTATATTATATTCTGAATAGAATAGAAAGAATTATATTCTTGATCAAATTCTACTTGATTTCAAAGTTTATTTTATTACAATTTTCAAACCATCCAAACACCATTTTGGCAATGTTTAACGTTGAGTGACAGATCACTGTAGTGAAACACACTTGAACTGATCATCTCCTCGGCATTTATACCAGTTACAGCATGAAAAAAACATTCAAAGGTTTGTTAAAAGAAAGAGTACAATGGTACTGTATATCTGTATAATGTCTCATGTAATCAATGAATCAGTGGTTTAACCACTAATGCACCATCTAAACAAAGCCATTATAACAGCTTGTAAACAATGACACAATTACCTCAAAAAAAAAAAAAAAAAAAACCTATTCAGTGACCACAAACTAAGGTGACCAGACGTGCCACTTCCTAGGGACACGTTCGGCACAGGTTTTCTAAAAATAACCAGGTGTTAGTTGCTTGTGACTGGATCTAAAATCTCTAAAATGGCACACAGCCCATTTCTCCATTTCTGAGTTACCAGAACATCCTGAGTTACCCCACAAAAAAAATCTGAACGTAGCCTGAGAGTGTATGTGTGTAATGCCTCCAGCATTAGCTCCAGTGAGGCAGCGGTGTTTTGAGTTCAGAGGGATTTTTGTCCCAGCTGATTGTAGTCTTGTGACCCAAATCCGAGCATGTGAAAAGCCAAACAGGAGTCAGACCTCATAGACTGAAGCATGTTTGCTTTATGTTTCAACGTTAGGTGATTTAGGCTAAATGTTATCAGAAAGCTTACATAGTGATTCCTCATAGAAAGAGATGTCATTTTAGATCTAGAAATGAAAATACTGAATGTGAGCATTAACCTACATTCCTAATTCAAATGTAAAGCCTTTAGCCTCAGTCCAAACAGTCCTATCCAGCTCTATGTGGATCCTTCCAATCAGTTTACAGAGCTGTGCTGCTGTTTACATTCCACTTCCTGGTGGTCATGTGACCCACCCACAGCCCAGGGCATCCTGTCCAACTTGTCAGTCATCTGCCATTGCTGTAGCGACAATGGGTGGGGCAAAACCGTCACTCCCAACCAGTAAAGAGAGCAACAATCTTTCCCTGCTCAGTAGAAGCGGTGCTAAAATTGACTCAAGACTAATAAATGTGTTTATCTCCACTAAAGGTGTAACCGATATGATGCTAAAGCTCACTCTAGACTCAATGACATCATCTCAGTCTGTATCCACAAAACTGCCATTAATACTTAGTAATATTTAGACGAACAAATACTAGAAGAAATCAGCTCACGAGGATACTCAAAACAAAATAACTGAAACAACCTGATTAGCCAGTAAAATGAACTAATTACTTACAATTATCTAACTAAACATTTACAAACATATTTTTGTATTTTAGGTCATAGTCAAGGATGAGAAGTCCAGAACTAACAGAGCCTTAAAACCTTGTAAGCTGCCTAACTAGAATGCGCTTTTAAGCATCACACCTATGATGCTCAAAATTGTTGTGTTTTTAAGTTTTAAGGCTCATCCATAGACAAACAAATGTCAATACATATACTAGGGATGGGCACTAAACCAGTATGAAAATGTTGTTCCATGATATTGATTTTGCTATACAAAATACAAAATATATTGATTTTTTCTCTACAAAAGGGGGGCCCGGCAGAAAAAGTTTGGGAACCACTGGCCGACTCAAACAAACAATATTTCATTTAATTTAATTTAATTCATACAGGCCTACCTCTTGTTGCACGTTTGCACTTTTTGAGAAAAACAATGGCACAAAAAAAGAAAAAGACTTTTCAGGTCTTTGTCCAATTAATATTGCCTGGACAGTGTAAAATATTGTGATATGAATGTTAGCTCATATCACCCACCCCTTCAGACACAAACCTAAAAGAAACTCAATCTGAAGCTGTTAGCAACGGAGTATTAAGGCCACACTTTCCTTAACACACATTTAGTTATTGAATCAGGGCTCTAAAAAGAGGTTGTCCTGAATTCTCACCAAGACATATTGGATTGCTTGTCTTTTGGTTTCCCTTAAGACTCAAATTTGAATGATTGTATGAGGAAAAATGTGTTTCTTTAGAGTGTAACCCTTGTTTGCAGTATCACATAGTGACAAATAAATCTAAAATATATATTCCATGTAATCTGTCAAAATAATGTTATATTTATATAATTGTGTATATACATACAAACTACATAATATTCTATATTACATATACAAAAACAGTAACGTCTGCATGCATATCATTAACCCTGCACTGCTATGACATCATCTGGATGGCACATACCAGTTCTGAAACACTTTTGCAAAATAGAATACAAACAGACACATTGATCACTTAATAGGCCAGGTTTTAGCTTGGCACCCCTGAGAGCACAACCCCAGAGTGTTTTATTTCAACATTTTTAATCTTTCCTATCCTGACCTCCCACGTACCTCCTCCTTTCCTTCGTCTCTTGCGGCTCCGCTGTCCCTCCTCTTCCTCAGCGATGGTGGAGAGAGATGGGATAGCTGACCTGCAGGCCCCCCTCCTCAACCTGAGGGGGGCCGGCATCCTTCCCTCTTCTCCTGTGCCTCTCCCTCTCAGTACCCAGCGCTGCTAACAGCTAGCATCCCACACATCTCTTCTGAATGATCTCAGATGACACAGCACACAGTAGGAAGAGTAACTGACACATTAAGAGCTGGAAAACGCGGCAGGACAGATTGAAAGGAAAGAGAAATGTGTCAAAACTCCTTCCAGTCCAGCCTGGTTTACTGACGTTCCTGTAATCCACAGAAGCTATCTGGCTCTCTTCTTCCTTAAGCCTGAGAGACACGCCTGGGCTGCTCTAGTTGCTGATGCTGCCACTGTCTCTATCCAGGTCTGTCTTACTCACACTCTCTCTCTCTCTCTCTCTCTCTCTCTCTCTCTCTCTCAGGCCCTTATAGAGAAAGTACTACAGACTGTCAAATGCACTGAAACACTGCCTCACACTCACACACTTCTCTGTTTCCTACTGAAATATTTAGTATGAAGACCAGCAAGGTGAGTCAGCAGATTAACAGACACCACAGTTACAGGACTCAGAATAGTAGGATAAAGTTGACTGGAAAGAGATTAATTAAAGCCTATCCAATGTAAAGAGCACTTATTCTCTCTGTTAAAGATGCAGTCATATTAACACATTTTTTGCAGAATTTCAAAAACAAAAACTGACCAAAAACTCGATTGGCTGTGAGATCTGCAAGAAAAAAATTCCACGTTGTCCAGATTCCTATGAAATGACTGGATTTCACACGTGAAAATTCACCAACCAATGCAATGCTAGATGTGATCGCACACTCACTGTGGCTACAATGTACACAAAACTCAAATACACAGGCTATAGGGATGGGTCGGGGTGATCGCCTAGCCATTCAGCAGCGCTCGAACATCAAAAGAGCTCAAACTGAATGTGATGAGTCAAAAGAATGGGGTACAACATCTTTCCATTGTGTTGTATTTGCTGGCGGTGTGCAAAAACAAACAGCCTGATTCAAAGTTTATGTTTGGAATCAGTGTAATGAGATACTGAATCCATCAGAGCAGTTATCACCTGTGTCCCACCCTTTACTGTCAGCGGATAAGAGTGAGTGTGTGTGTTTATGAATGAGAAACAGCTGATAGTTAGTTTACAGCCAACGGGTGAATGACACGTGAAGATCAATATATGACATACTGCGAACTGAAAAGCATTGCATATGACTCACAAACACAGAACAGATGCAGTAATGAAAACTGTAATTTGATCCCATTTGACATGCAATGCACAGTCGACTAAAACCACTAAATGATTGCTACTGCAAATCCTCCTTTTCCTCAACTACTCAAAACTCAGTGTAAGACTAAATCTAAAACATGGTCTCTTAAACATATAAGAGACTGTTAACATACACTGTCTGTTAGGGCTAGGCAATTTTGCGATATTAATCGTTATTTTTTTCCAAAGAAAGTATAGATTTTTTTAGCCACGAGTATCGATACATACGTCCCCTTTAAATCCCCCATGTTGACCCCCATTCGCTTTGCAGGAAAAGCGATTTGGTCAGCCAGCCGCTAGTGTTGCTGTAGAGCAAGTTACCCATACTAACTTTACACAGACGAAGACATCTACCTCTTCCTGTTTACCAAGTCAGAGTGAGGATATTATTGTCTGGCTGCCATAGTTTATTTTTTTCTGCCAGCTAGACTGGCTACCTCACATACGTGTAGGCTTACAGGCCTTAAAATACTCAGCTAAGTTTTAAGTTAAATGTTCTTAGTGACTTGAATTATTTGATGTTTAAGAGAAGCCATGGTACTACTATGTTTACTTACCTGGCGGCTAGACTGGATACCTCATGTTCAGTGTCAAGCTAAAAAGCGGTCAAAGAAACTGTTCAGAACAGGCCACTTGCACTTTAACTCTCCATTGTTAATTGCAAATTGCAATGTTGCACTTTATTTACTTTTCAAAGGCTTGTAAGCTACAGTGTGCGCGGTTTCAACAAATGGAACTAATTTTCTCAACACATCTTTGATTAATTTTGTCCAGCATTTATTTTGCAAGTCAATTAATTAAATCCAAGTAAATGAGACACTCACAAGATGTCACCAAAATCACTCTGTCCCCCTTTATCAGAAAATGATGTAAGCGTATCGAATTATATAGAATCGTAGTGAATTATATCGGACCGTCTCGTTGGCTGAGTATTGTGATATATATTGTATCGTATCGTGAGATTAGTGTATCGCTACAGCCCTACTGTCTGTAGCCTTAAACATTGATGCATGTTGCATGAACAAGCCAATACCTGATAATCGTATGTGCACTAAATCCATAAAACTGCATAAGCAAACATTGTAATGATAACCATCTGTCTTTATTGGTAAACATTAAACAGACTATTCAAATGCTGAAAGTCAGGTTAGCAGCCTGTTTAAAAATCATCCCCGGTTGACTATATGAATTTCATGCTTTTAAGAACGTGATATATGTCGACACTAAAAATGCATTTATACACGTGTCATTTTTATTTTATTTTTTTTACATTGTTTATTGCTGAAAGCAAATAAACACAAAAATCTGCATTTAGAACACAAGAAAAAGGGGATACGATTAGCAAAGCTACATCGAAGCAGTCATCAGGGCTTCTCATAAACCAGCTTCAGTCAAATACAAAAACAATTGCTTTTTTCCCATTCCATTATGCTCGACTACACAATATTTACAAGACATTTATTAAAAACATGTGAAAAATATAACTTTGTAGTATGCATGGTTCATTACACCATGTTTAATAAATAATTCGCCACCCAAAAATAAAATTTGCAGAAAATGTGCTCATTTTCAGGGCTTTCAAGATGTTAAATAGTTTGTTTCTCCACAGGAACAGATTTGGAGAAATGTAGCATTACATCTCTTGCTCACAAATAGATCCTCTGCACTGAATGGGTGCCGTCAGAATGAGAGTCCAAACAGCTGATAAAAACATCACAATAATCCAAATCCACATAACTCCAGTCCATCAGTTAACATCTTGTGAAACGAAAATCAGTGTGTTTGTAATAAAAACAAGTTTTCCAATATGATGTTAACTTTGCATCATTACTTCTGGCCATAAGATGCAATATTATAGACAGAGGACTTGTATTTTAGCTGGAAGTTATGATTTGAAGTTAAAATTAAAGCTTGTCACTTCCCAAGATGTACAATTATTATGGTATATTGTAATGTTTTAATCAGCTGTCATTCTGACGGCACCCATTCACTGCAGAGGATCCACTGATGAGCACTGTTGTGATGAAGAAACAATCTCGGATTGCCTGAGTGTGGGTACATTTTCATCAAAAGACATTTTGGGGTAAACTATTCCTTTAATGCTTATACTAATCAGCAAAGAAAATATGTTTTGAGCTGATGCTGATAATAATCAATCATCTTCAAATTTATAACAGTAATCAATATTTATTTGTATATCAATACATAGTAAAAACACACACTATCATGATCATCCACCTATTCTCCATCTATATGCGTCTTATTTTTCTCAGTTCATAACAGAAGAGACACAGGAATCTGATCTTTGCCCCTCTGGGCCCAAGACAGACAGTAACCTTACACTTTAATCAGTAACACAGTTGTTGCTTTTGCCTACAATCCAGAGACCAAGCTATTGGTAGATTTTGTAAACCAAAGGGAATAAGTAATATATCTGATTATTGTCAAAATAGACTTATATAAGAATCACTTTGGACCAGTGGATTAATCCAATGCACTGCAGACACAAAACTTTTTTTTTTATTTAAGTTGTTTCAGACATTTTAATCACCAGGATGAAGACAAATAAGAAAATTTGTCAGTGGATAATAAGGTGGATATGAAGTATATGAGATATGAGTAATCTACGTCTAAAGACAACGTAAATCAATCTCGAGAATATTTATCAAACAAACAAAACAAATGAAGACGGGAAGACTGCACTAGAATTTTTAAAGAGCTAGTTTCGCGATATTTACATGACTGCACAAATAAAACAACAGCACGAGTAAAATACGACAGATATAAAACGTTATATCTAACATTACGTTAAATGTGATCACCCAGAACGCGCGCGCGTGCACGTAACAGGTGCTCTGCTCAAAACGGCTTCAAAGGCATTTAAACGAGTATAAATTAAAAAGCACCAAAACCATATCAAAACATAAACCAATCATTTTCTTCGTAATAACTGGTGTAAACACCCGCTGACAGTGCTCTGGTTCAGCGTTTAGCCTGATTTACTGATTTAATCCCTTTCCTCTGACTGGCTCGCGCTGTTTCTGAGGTAAAAGTGTTTTATTTCGTGACAAGTATAACCAACCAGCTTTAAAAACAGTCAAGGGGTTGGTACACTCGTCTGGAATCGGGACAGTACTTTCAGACAAACTTTACGTTAAATAAATAAACTCTCACCTTGGCTTGAGCTCTGACAGGCGTCCCTTCCATCCCGCTCCGCCATTTCACCGACGTCACATGAGAGGATTAGAGCGCGCGCTAGTACAAAAGTGTTACGCGCCTCTTGCGGACAGGTGCAGAATAACAGTAATGTCCAAGAATGTCCAGTTTTAATGATTATTGATAATTACATTATTAGTTTTAAATATTTAATATATCTGTGTAATTGCAACTGTATGTTTATATAGGCCTATATATCGTTTTTTATATATTTCTTTTAAATGTTAACGTTAAATGTTAATGTTTTTTATTATTTATATAATTTTGTATTTTATGAAGTATTTGTATATTATTATTTAGATTAATTTTGTATAAAAAATATGCATGAATTATATTTTAATTATTTCATAATATAATATAACAATTATTATACATATTTTAACATTTTAATAACATATTTTAATAATTAATAATACACTTAATATCTTAAAGACAAATTTGTCTTTGAGTGTTAGCATGCACTTACATCATTGTGTTGCCATCTAGTGGTTATGTATTTTCATGTTATGTTTATTCATGTCCCCCTCACTGTAAAGCAAGCATTTTTAAGTAGTCTACACACTACTGTTTTACCTATACTTTATATGATCTTTATTTTAATTTTATTTTTTTAGGTGTTTGTTTTCCTTGGTAATATCATGACATATCCAGAAGATGGCAGCAGTTTACAGTACACTTCCACAACTTCAAAATATGAAGAAAATCCACCATCTGGAACTCCATGATCTCAACATGAAAATTACACATATAAGAATGTATCATATTTATTATATACGAATATAAACTGTCCTTGTGCACCATCATGTGATATGTGAGTGTGGGTGTCTGTGAGTGTGTGTGACTTGTGTGTTAAACCAGTTGTTATTTTTTTGGAAGTGACATCATTTGATACCACTGTCTTTTACAAACAAACAAATGGATAAAATATCAGAAAATAAATACTTCGGAGAATTGTTTGGTTCAGCTTAACACAGAATGTACAAAAACAGAACAATAAGCCGCATATTTTTGGATTGGATGGTTTAATATTGATATCCCCGGATAACCTCTAATCCACATGCACGCACCCCCATGCTTCTTGTCTACCAATCCCTCACCCTGGCTGCTGACATACGTCACGCTTCCCACATGGTTATTAAGAAGAATTATAAACTAGATAAATGGGAACATGAAGGTACTACATCTCTCTCCCTCAGCCTCTCTTGTTCTCTTTCTAGAACAGCACTGGTGTTTTGGGACTGGGCCATCTCATTAGTGGGAGTTTCATTAAGTTATATAAGCCCTGAACACTTTCTCTCCTCATTCTCCTCTATCACTCAGAAGCGCTGACCTCAGCTCCCCTCTAACATACAAGCACACATCTGTCTCGACATAACACACCTAACACAGACAAGTCTTTCTCAGCTGAAATATACATTTGATTTGTAAACCAGGTCAAGTTTTTCTGGAAGATCATGTGGGTGTCACACGATTTACCTGTTTTCCTTTGTTTACACGTGTTTATACTCCACCTGCATGTGTATTGTATTCTATGTATTGTTTCATATCATATTTTGATAGAGAGAGAAAGAGAGAGAGAGAGAGAGAGAGAGAGAGAGAGAGAAGGGAAGATATAAAAATCCTGGATACCGAGAGAACAGCAACTATGCAGACACTGTGACTTAAATCAAATAGAGGATAAGAAACACTTTCTTCTTGTCTGCCCCAAATACACCACTACAAAACAAATATTCTTTACACAATTTGAAGTATTGAATTGTTAATTTTTTTCTCCGGATGACTCAGTGAAATTACGCTGTATACTCTGAGAGGATGAGATTGCAGTCAAACTAACTGCAAAATAAGTATACACCATACACATCATAAAATGGTTAATTCATGTGCTTTATCTGACATTGTCCATTGTATATAATTGTAATTATTGACAGTCAACGAGACAGACAGATTGGTGGATGGATTGATGGACGGAGAGAGACAGACAGACAGACGACTAGATACAATCGGAGAGAGGGACAGACAGACAGATAGACAGACGGATGGATGGATTGATGGACGGAGAGAGACAGACAGACAGACGACTAGATACAATCGGAGAGAGGGACAGACAGACAGACAGACGGATGGATGGATGGACGGATGCAGAGAGAAATAGAGACAGACAGATGGACGGATGGACGGAGAGAGAGACAGACAGTCAGACAGACGGATGGATGGATGAACGAACAAACGGATGGATGGAGAGAGAGACAGACAGACGGATGCATGGATGTACGGACGGAGAGAGGGACAGACAGATTGATGGATGGATGGACGGAGAGAGAGAGACAGACAGACGGATGATGGACGGACGGAGAGAGAGAGACAGACAGACGGATGGATGGATGAACAAACTAACAAATGGATGGAGAGAGAGACAGACAGACGGATGGATGGACGGATGAAAAGAGAGATAGACGGACAGACAGAAGGATGGATGGATTTATGGACGGAGAGAGGGACAGACAGACAAACAGACAGACGGATGGATGTACGAACGGAGAGAGGGGCAGACAGATTGATGGATGGGTGGATGGAGAGAGAGAGACAGAGAGACGGATGGATGGATGAATGGACAGACAGAGAGAGAGACAGACGTACAGACAGACAGAGAGACAGATAGATAGACAGATGTCAAAATGTAATGGTATTATCATCTCATTCTGTACTGTGGTAATGGCACGGCTTGTTCAGGACCTCTGTTGTGTCCAATGAGCGCAGAGGGGTTTCCCGCTTCACCAATACAGTGCGCACTCCGGCACTCACAGCGTTAACGCGAGCGCGCACATTGGCTTGACATTCCCCTCCCACGCGCCTGGCGTCCTTTAAATACTTGCGCTGCGCTTTAAATAGCAGGTGTGAAAAACTGTGTCCCTACATACACCACCACCATCATCATCATCATCGCCATCACCGCCGCAATGTCCACCGCCAGCGCAGAGACCACCGCGCAGCTTCCGCCGGCCGCGGGCAGGGTGTTCTTTCAGCCCGGCGTGGGCTGCGCCGGCGCCGGACCGATGCAGCGCGATGACCCGGTGCAGAAAAAACAGGGCAAAGTGACGGTGAAGTACGACAGAAAAGAGCTGCGGAAGAGACTCATACTGGAGGAGTGGATCATTGAACAGCTGAGCGAACTTTACAACTGCGAGGTAAGACTGGACCCGATCCGCAACTGCATTAAAGCCTTTTAATTTCGATAATTATTGATCACTTGATTTTTTAATTTAATTATGTTTTTTTTTATAATTTATTTATTCTTATTGTAAAATAAATACTAAATACTAATATTATTTCGTTGCAAAAACAAAAATAACTATATAATTTTTTTATTTCTGAATAAAAATACATTACTTTATATCGTAATATATTATCAATCATTACAGTGCAGACTGGTGTTATCTATTCTACTGTATTTTATATACCGTGTATACACACACACACACAAAATACAACCATATAGATTAATAATTTTAATAATATCATATATGCCATATTAATAATATCTGCCAATGTGTCCCTTATCGGCCAGGCAAAATCATTAGTTTTCAGCTTTTTTCAGTTCATTTATTACTCTTCTTGGAGTAACTTGTGGTTAAGTGTCTTGATCAAGGGCTCAATGGTGATGTAGTGCATCAGCTCTTGAGGGGTTTAAAAAAACAAGGTTTTTAACCTCAAAGCTACACCATTCCCTCGGGTTTATAGGTTGATGAATTGGTCTTCTTTGTGTGATTTAGCTGTGATGTAATGCATGACGCTACAGCTATAGGTATCTTTAAAGTGTGGCATCCTTCAGCATCTCTGCTCATTTGAAGATGACCGAACATCATTCTGCTGACCTCTGTGAGGTGTCGTATTGCTCTGTACAGAGTGCTGCTCTCTTTTGTTCTTTCTCTATCCGTCTCTCTCACTTTTTCTGTTCTGCAGCAGCTTGCTTTTTTTTCTGCTGATGCTGTGTTGGCCCCAGAGAGACAAGAAAGAGAGAAACGACTAGTTTGACCTGTAAGGCAAAATATCGTTGAAAGGATTCTGTGTTTCCAAAGTCTGAATAAAAACCAGGAAATTGATATTTATAATCGATATGTGTTTAGAGTCAGATTACTGATGGCAGTAGTTCACTGACAATCATACTGCAGTGGCATCCTCATGGTGTTATGTACTGGTATCTGTGTGAGTTATATTCACTTTTTTTCTTCCATGTTAATTGTCTTTATTATGATAATCCTTTAGATGTCTGCTTTGAGCTTGTACATAGCATTTGTGGCAAATAAAATGCATTTTATTTGTGGTGTTAATCAAAACATCAAATAGGATGCTGTTTACAAGCTCAAGCATGTAATCAGATTTAACATGTGAGCTCATAAAGAGTGTTTACTTGGGTGCATTTAACGACCCATCACATTTACACTGAGACAAGAGGAGGAAGTCACACATATCCAATAACCGTTCACAACTCAATGTCTGGGCACCCAGTAACAGCAGGTTACAGTAGACTTCATGTAAACAACAGGACTCTGAATTTTAGTACTTTTGTTGTGTTTTTGACTCTTTTTTTTTTTTAAATGTCCTCATAGGTAATTTTTTAGTTGTAAGTTTTAGTGCTTAGTTTAATTTGATTTCATTTAACATTATTTATTTTTTCATTATAAGTAATATTTTATTTATGGTTTTAGTTAACTATAATAACCCTACCCTTGACAACAGGACATGGTTAAACATTTCCATTCAAATAAATATTCTGGCAACTTGACTCAGTTATAGTATTTTTTTTTATTTTTTTTATCAATATAGGGATACATTTCTGAAAACTTTGTATGGTTCAAAACATGTTTTTTATAAAGTCTGTTACATTTGGTTTTGGGATTGAATGTTACAAATTCGAATTATTTTTAAAAAGAAAAGGGAAAAACAGAAGCATGATATTTAAATCATAATCAGGGTTATAGTTAACTAAAACTAAAACACAGGGGCGTGATCTACTGGGGTGGCATAGGGTGGCAAATGCCACCCTAAAAGAAAGCCTTGCCACCCCTGCTGCCACCCCAGTTGGCAGCAACGAATTAAAGGTTATGGCCAATTTTAAAATGTACGAGCGCGAATCTTTCATGATAAGTGATCCCGCTCCGAATTCCCAAACTGATTCAAATGATTCGCGGTCCCCAAACTGACTCAAATGATTCGCGAACCCGCTTTGAACTCCCGAACTGACTCAAATGATTCGCGAACCCGTTCCAAACTCTCGAATTGATTCAAATGATCCGCGAAGCCGCTCCGAACTCTCGAACTGATTCAAATGATTCGCGAACCCGCTCCGAACTCCAGAACTGACTCAAATGATTCGCGATCCCCATAACTGACTCAAATGATTCGCGATCCCGCTACGAACTCCCGAACTGATTAAAATGATTCGCGATCCCCAAACTGACTCAAATAATTCGCGAACCCGCTTTGAACTCCCAAACTGACTCAAATGATTCGCGAACCCGCTCCGAACTCCCAAACTGACTCAAATGATTCGCGATCCCCAATAACTGACTCAAATGATTCGCGATCCCGCTACGAACTCCCGAACTGATTCAAATGATTCGCAATCCCCAAACTGACTCAAATGATTCGCGAATCCACTTTGAACTCCCAAACTGACTCAAATGATTCGCGAAACCGCTCCGAACTCCCGAACTGATTCAAATGATTTGCGATCCCCAAACTCTTAATAATTTACAAAGAATTAATATACTGTAATATTTACTGTAATATCCTCTTGTTGCTATAAAAACATACCTAAGCCATCAATAGCCTTTAAAATGGCTTAAATGCATTGTATAAAAAATAATGAGGCAATAATGATTGGTTAATAATAACACTGTTAAAATACATAATTTAGGCAAATGCAAAATAAACAATTAATGTACATGTTATTACAAATGCCATGTGATTGCTGCTACACTTACAGAACAAAATGCTTGTTTATAAAACGTATATATATTTAATTAAAACTTTTTTTTTCTGAGTTAGTAGATGAACTCTAACAACTAATACTGAAATTTTGAAAAAATCATATAAACATTTAATTACTAATAGACCTATTAAAAAAAAAAAGTTCCAATGAAAATGATAAGAATGCACAACAAAATTACTAAAACTTTTCCTAAATTTATGATAAAAAAAGAGAAAATATAAAAATGAAAACCTGAACCAGATAATTTGGTTTAATGTTAACCCTTTAAAGGTTGCTCTATGGCCTCCTTGAGTACAAGTATTAACTATTTGCAGTGATTGCAATGCATTGGCCAATCATTGAGTCTTAGAGCATAACTGGCTTGCTTTATAGCATCACGACTATGACTCAGTCGATCAGAATGAGTGACAGCACAGCGTAGATTAGATGAATTTGTCCTATAGTGAGAGAATGTATCCAACAGAGAAAAAGTGAGATAAAAATGGTGTAACGTTATTAGGATTTTCAGAGGTTAATTTCTGTGACTTCTGGGAGAAGAGGATTGGGGGAAAGGAATTAGAACAGAAGATGAGAGTAAGTAATTAAAAGGCATTGGATGGACAAATTCAATAGAATTAGAATAGAATATGTTTAGCAGACGATAAAACAAAGGAAAACAGGCAATTTGATGGTATAAAATTATAGAGATTTTTGGACTGGGAATTGAATCCATTTCTGCTTCGGGGAAAACAGCATGTCACCTCATACACACACTAACGACCCTCAACTATAAAGATGTGTGTGTGTGTGTGTGTGTGTGTGTGTCCATTTTCACAGCATGATCTCTGCTTTCTCAGCAGCCTCATCTGTGGTTACAAGGCTTACGAAGAACAAATGTAGGCTGCTTTTGTTGCGATTTGCATGTATCTGTGAGTCAGAGCTCTGATGGGCTTTGTCTTAGTAAAACAGGTCCATCTGGAGTTCATTAGCGTATTGAACGAGGTGGTTACGTGCAAGCATGGAGTCCTCAAATCAATGATGCTCACAAACTGCTGCCTAAGCTGTTTTCTGCTGAGGATTCTGTCTATTTTGGGCAGCGTGCAGCGGTTTGCAAGCATGCAGATTCTCTCTGTGTGATCATGGATGAATAGTGCTGTGAGAGGATGTGAAAGCTAATTCAGTAACACTGCTGTACTAAAATCTAATCAGAGTAGCAATAAAAGACACCACCAAAATATGTGGTTACAAAGAAGATGCAAAGTGTGTATTATTTCAACTTCATTATAACTTTATAATTTTAATGACTTGCAATGTAAATAAATATTCTGGTATTACGACTCAGTTTTTGCATACTTTTTAATTAATAACGTGGGGGAAATTATTGAAAACCCATGATTCTGTGTTGTTTAAAACAAAAAAATTTGACTGTGTTTTGGGGTTAAATGTTAGAAAGTTAAAGATTTTAGAATGAAAAAAAAAATTAAGCATGATAATTTAACTGTAATTAGGGTTGTTATAGACAAAAAATATACAATTAAAATAATATATATATTTTTACATTTTTATTTTAGCTAGTTATTTTAAATGGATGAACTAAAATAACTAAAATTTAAACTGAAATAAAATAACTTTTAAAAAGTCATACTAATAAAAATGAGAAGATCATGCAACAAAAATACAAATACCTTAACTAAAATGAAATTGAAAACAGAAAATCTAAAAAAATAATTTAAAATATTAATAAAAGCTATAGAAATATATATAAAAAAAAACTGATAAAAAATTAAACCTAATTCAAAACATGAATAAAAACTATCATTAAATGTAATGATGAAGGACATGATAAATGAATAAAATAAGTAAATAATAATGTATTATTTGAATTTGTAATATTTATATTTAATTATAGTTAATGAGCAATACTGAGTCACAGACTGCAAACAACTATTTTCCTGAAAATGGCAGCTCAACACACTCTGCATACTGACACACAACACAGCATAAAACACAGTGAGATGTGTCCTCTACATTCAGCCTATATGCCCCTGTCTGCAAAAGATACCCACAACCCCCCTCTCCGCTGTCTTCCTCTGCAGCGAGGGGGGAAGGGGTTTGTCTTTGATGCTGAGCGCTTCAGGGGTCTGTCTGTCTCTCTGATATCCCAGGCGCTGCTTTTCATTCCTCGCTAACTGTCTGTATTGGTGCAGTGTGTTTGTGTTTTGTATTACAGATGATCCTGTTGGCGTTTTTTTGTGTTTATCTTGGATTTTAACCTCTGTTTGACCTTGTAGTAGAAGCGCCATGACTTTTTGAACAAAGTGCATTTTAAAACCAATTTCCGAAAAGCTAATTTGTATTGGTGGTTATTATAAAAACACAATTACTGTACATAATACAAAAGTATTTGTCTTAAACAGTGTGACACAAATGCATGCTTACATTGGTCACACCGATTTATAATTATTTTATGCTAGTCAAGGCTGAATTTATTTGATCAAAAATACAGTAAAATTAGTAATATTATTACAATTTAACAAAACTGTTTTCTGTTTTAATGTATTTTAGAATGTAATTTATTCCTGTCATCATTACTTCAGTCTTCAGTGTGACATGATCCTTCAGAAATCAGGAATAAATGATACATTTTAAAATATATTTAAATAGAAAAATGGAACACAGTAATTTTAAATTGTAACAATATTTCACAATATTACTGTTTTTACTGTATTTCAAATCACATAAATGCAGCCTGTAGAGCATTTGTTTATATATAAAAAAAAAAAAAAAAAATTGACTAGTATATTGTATAAATGTCAAGACCTGCACTTGCATGCAAAATACAAAAAAATAAAAATGCATGTTGCATTTACATTACATACTTGTTTTATTAAACTATATAGGGTTGAAATTTGTCTTTTTTTACTAAGGGCACTACTAAAGCACTCAAAAAAAATTACTTCATGTCACCCTTGCCTTGTAGAGACCAAATTTATCATCTTCATTCTGCCAATAGGGGGACCCTGATCATAATTCACCCGTGACAAACAGAATATGCATGCATGCACGGAGTATTTCATGAGCACATATGTGCGCAGTACAGTATAGTCTGCTTGTTTGGGTTGGTATTCAGTCGTGGTGTGTGTGTGTGTGTGTGATTTCTCAGCATTGCCGCTGGCATTTCTGTGTACATTTCACACTTTCCTGTAAGACCTCTCTCACACCAATGCCTGTTTGCTTTTCTTATCTGAATCCTCTGTGATCTGACCTGTCTGGTTCATGAGGGAGGGAGACGGCTTCCCTCTGCTCTGTGTTTGCAGAAGAGACACCAGTCGACAGCACGATGAGACCCAATGCACAAATAGGTCAAGTGAAGGTGTCTGTGCTGCTTCTGCAGTCTGGAGCGCTCATTCAACTCTCTGGCCTGACAGCACACACGGTCACTACCCACAATCCACCTGCAGGGCTTTTCATTCACAATAGACTGACATTACATGCAAGCCACTGGAAGTAAAAATTGTTTCCTAAAATGATTATGATACTGTAGTGGCCATAAATGATTACTCAAATGAAGCATTAATGATAATGACAAGAAACCTTTATAAATGGACTGCAATGTCAATATATATATATATATATATATATATATATATTTTAAATAAGTAATACATTAATTGCCATAAAAAATTAAGTTATTAAAGTACACATGAAATCAAAATGACTATATTTACTTTGTTCGCCTAAATTGATCGTTTTGTGCTGAACAATTCATCCATGCGAGTCAATCCACACAAAAAAATTTTTTGGCTTCATAATCTTTAATCAAAATCTGAAAATGCCCCTCCCCTCTGCATTGGAGGACCTTCACTGATGACGTAGGCTTGAGGAATTGGGCGTCTGCTTAATCCGTAACCACGCCCCTCCAACTGACAGCAGACAGGCTGCCTGTGTGTTTGCGAGCATTGACAGCGCGTGAAGGGAAAGATGGCGAGGAAGTGCATTTTTGGTTGTGGAACTCACGGAACACTTTTCCCTTAAAATTCCCTCGTTACGGTCCAGATGGATCGATTTTATTACATTTCGAGGAAGGAGGGATAACAGAGTGTTCACGGATGTGCTCGAAACACTTCTTTTCTCGAAACACTATTTTCCTCATTTATTATTCCGTTTCTCTCGGAAATACGTCACAACACTGGAGAAAAGCCGTTTGCAACTTCCGTTTCACGGGGACTTTAATGTATATTAATATAGTAATATTAAGTATTATCAAGTGTGTGTGTGTGTGTGTGTGTATGTGTGTGTATATATATTATATTCAGTTTCTCATAATATTCAGTAAACAATTTTCACACACACATATTATATATATTATTAGTGTTAAGTAGCTAAATCATACATTTATTTGGAAGAAAATGTCAGTTGCGCTTGTATGTGCAATACAACAACGTTGAGGTATTGCTAATGTGGTTGCTAAGTTTTTCTGGTGTTTTTGGATGTTGTTATGTAGTCTCCAGACTATCTGCTTGGTGCACCAGTGTGAATGTAGCTAATTAAATGATTATTTGAGAAGGCTGATGGCCCCTGTGTCAACTTATCTTGACTGATGTTAGATCAGTCCGTGATTGATTGGTCATGTCTTGGCGGTTGCATGACTGATGATCTGCTGATGGTTGAGCTTGATCTGCTGGAGTCTTTGTGGCTGGTATTGTCCCCTTCAAAGAGAGCACACACACAGACAAAGGTCTGAAATATTAGTTCTTCTAATGGTGAACGTGTAAACGCATGATGAATGAGCCAATCTGACAGCAGGCAGGCGACTGATTGGATCATTATTTTCAGCTCTAATAAGGTTAAAGGCACTATGCTAGTGTACTAAAAGGCTGATTTGTCAAAGTCTTCACTGAAAGTGCATATGTGAGTGTGTCTGCTTTTCAGATTTATAGTGTTAATATGCATGAATGTGCATCCATTATTGTTTGTCTTAAGAGTAAAAGTGTGTCAGAATAAATGTACATGCATTCACAATATCCACCTTTTGTCTGTATGCACAGCTCATAGAGATATTCTTGAGGAAACTCATGAAATTAGTCATATTTTTGACGGAATCCCTCTTTTAAAGGTATACAAATTCTCGATGCTTCATTGTCGGTTTTCTCTCACCGTATGAATCGTAGTGTGCATTTTCTTCTCAACCTCCCACGCTTTCTTAACACACACACACACACACACACACACACACACACACAGACTCATCCTTATTAACTCTGCAGACCAGCACTAATCATTTTAACCTGCTTTTCGCTAAATCTCTCCTTTTTTCTGTATTCTCTCTCTCTCTCTCCCTCATTTGAGCTGCTAGTAAACTCAACATATTGAAAAAAAAAAAAAAAAAAAAAAAAAATATATATATATATATATATATATATATATATATATATAAAAATAAATGTTAAGTATTAATAAATAAATGCATTTGAAATGCAAATTCTGAAAGATTATTTGTACCGTTGGTTATTCAGAAAACAATTCCTGCATGTAAAAAAAAATAAGTGTCTTAAACACTGTGGCACAAATTACACATTCGCATGTTTACATTTGGTGAGACATTTTGGTTCGATCAAAAATACTGAAAAAACAGTCATATTGTGAAATATTATTGCAAATTTAAATAACTTTTTTTGTTTGGATGTATTTTAAAATTTATTCCTGTGATACAAAGCTGAATTTTTATTATCATTGCAATAAATCAGTGCTGGTGTCCTAAAGTATATGAAAACACTTAAAATCCTAAATAAATACAATTTAAAAAATCCAACATAATGCAGGGTAACGTGGGGTAAATCTGTACAGCGAGTCCTGGATTTGTCCTTGGATCTGCCAAACAAATGCAGAATTAGCTGAAACGCTCACAATCCCTGGCACTCACACAGACAGAAATGACAAATGTTGTTTCATAATGATTGTGTGTACGGATGATGTATATTATTCCACCGCTCTCATTTGCCAAACAAGCCAAAGTGATTGCTACATGGAAAACACTTCCCATTCCTTCTCTCACCTTTAAAGAGGCGAGTGTATTTATAGAGCTCATCTCATCTGTCTGTCATCACTGGCACATTCTGGTTAATGACCCTTCAGAGTGTTCCCTGATGTTCTCTAGACAGCTATTTAAACGGCTCTGATCTACATATAATTCAGAATTTCTTGGCTGCTGATCTTATCTAAACCACATCCATCCAATCTGCTAGAATTCCTGCACTAATGAAGAACAGGAAATTAATTGCTTGGGGGTTTCTTTTTAATTCTTGGTGGTTTCGGAACTGCAAAATCCTTTAAAAAAAAATAGGCACATACGAAATCTCATTTGTGATTTCTCACTCTGTGATGTGTTCACTTCCACTAATGTTGCCTGGTCTCTGCTTCTACAGGAAGAGGAAATGCCAGAGGTGGAGATAGACATTGATGATCTCCTGGAGGTGAACAGTGAAGACGAGAGAGCCATAAAACTACAGGTAAAGCCCTGTGATGTGTGAGCATGTGTTTGCAAGAGAATGCATTTTCTTATTAGTTCACCCGAAAATAAAGTATCATTTGCTCACCAGTGGATCCTCTGCAGTGAAATGAGTCCAAACAGCTGATAAAAACATCCCAATAATCCACACCACTCCAGTCCATCAGTTTAACGTCTTGTGAAGTGAAAAGCTGCATGTTTGTAAGAAAGAAAATCCATCGTTAAGCTGTTTCAAGTTTAAACCATTGCTCCTCGCCAAAATATGAGTCCATAATCCATAATAACACTTCCCTCAGTGTAAAAGTCCACCCCCTGTCAGCCTCTCACATCAAAAATTCACAATCATATCTGTTTAGATGTTTTGAACTTTTTTTACTTATAAACTATAAAGCTTGATCTGTGCATATTTCTTTCCTGATTCAGATGAGATTTTTTTTTTTGACTTGAGAAAGCAATATTAAGGATTGTTGACTTGTATTAACCCAGAAGCAATGGTTTGATGTTGACAAGATGTTAACTGATAAACTAGAGATGTGTGGATTACTTGTGGATTATTGTGATGTTTTTATCAGTTGTTTGGACTATCATTCTGATGGCACCCATTCACTGCAGAGGATCCACTGATGAGCAAGTGACATAATGCTAAATTTCCCCCAAATCTGTTTTGCTGAAGAAACAAATTCATTTACATCATTATGTACATCTACAGCTAATTTTCATGAGGTTTTTATGTTTTTAACTAGCTAGCTGAATCATCAGATCTGATTTAATATCACAGATATTTGAAAGAAACTCTAGCTCCTCCTTGAGGGTGGTGTAAAAACACCTTAAACATTAAAAACCAGGGCTGCACCACCCTAGCTGAGATTTCACTCTCTAGTCTAGTTTAAGTCTGTAAATCATGAAGCTTCTAAAGTTGTTGGTGGGTGTCTCAGTTGGTTGATATCTCTCTGTTTCTGTCCCTCAGGAATCACTGTCAGACTGCTACAAGCCCACTGATGTAAGTCATAACGTAAAATATAGGCCACTAACACAAAGCTCTGTTCCAAAACCTACTTAAATGCCTACATAGACAATATTTTAAGGCATCATGGATGCATTCACAAAGCAGAAGAAGAATTTATAGCCACATTACTCTTCCTTATATTTTTATATAAGTAACAGTAGTCAAATATATAAATAAATACATACAATAAGTCAAATTTTGTTTGCTGTTCACAAGCAGTGTATGTGGCTCGCGTGACTCACTGCATGAGTGCTTCATATCAGTAACTTATGAGGCTGCATTTTTATTACTACAAATGCACACACACCGCTTCAGGACATGCTAGTGGATTTCATATAAATGCATTGGCCTGAAAACATGTGTGTGCTTAAAGAATTCATTCAACGCTATGAAAATCATAAGAGCTTCCGTAGACACAATAACCCACTGACCCACACACATGCAGATGCCTTTGCTCTAACTGAAACACACGTTTACTTGATTATTGAAATTTAGAAGTACATATGTTGTTTTTATTTGTTATTTAATTATATATATATTATATATATTATATATATAATATATATATATATATATTGTAGTTTATTATATATACACACTATGGTTCATAAGTTAAGAAAAAAATTCCTTAAGAATATTATATTCACTTGAGGCTGCATTAATATGATCAGAAATACAGTAAAAATGGTAGTATTGTAAAATATTATTACAATTTAAAATAATCGTTTTCTATTTGCATATATTAAAAAATGTATCCCTGTATATGCAATATTGAAAACAATGTATCAGTATTTATTATTATATATGAATACATATTATATAATATAAATGTCTTTACTGTCACTTTTGATCAATCTAATACAATATTAGTAATGAAACTGTATAAAAATTAAATAATAAAATATGAATTTCTTTAAAAAGAATTTGTACTTTATTAATGAAAAATATTTAATGTAATTTTTATCTTTAGACATCTAAATAGACACTAAAACACACTCAGTGTATGCATCTGTAACAATATGAACTTCTTACTCATCGGGAAGGAGGCGGGAACCGGCGCACAATCAAAATACATTTTAATAATCACAAAATAAATACAAAACGGCGCACCAGCCCCTCGCGGACGACTGGTGCGCGCAAATAAAAACCAAAACATAAAATAACGTCCCAGGCCTGGTCCTCTCTCGTCCTTCACGGTCGTCGCTCCAGTTTTATATCCTTCCATCTCCTACGTGGGACTCAAAACCGGCGGTGGGGCGCAGGTGTAGCTCATCTCCAATCACTACACCTGGCCTCACTCCTCGTTCCCACGCCTCTCGGCCCCGCCCCACTCGCCACAGCATCATTATCTTATGTTAAATGAGAAGCAAACACACACACACTTCCAGTTCTCTCTAATCTAATCACAGACCCTTAAACACCAACATGTGCTCTTGTTTGAGTATGTGAGCATTTCCGCTGTCAAAACCAACCACGTGACCTTGCAGCTGACCTACAGCCACAGGCTTTACCCTCACACAGACAGTCATTGAGCAGAAGAGAATACATACAATCTGTCTCACTCTCTCCTTCTGTCTCTCTCTCTTCACCAGGACTTTGTGCGCGAGCTCCTCGGCAGGATAAGAGGAATGAGAAAACTCAGTGCTCCGCAGAAGAAAAGCTTTTAAGTGCTCGACAAATGCCAACGACAATCCAGCTACCTGAACTACAGGTCCCACAATCCATCACTCAGCACAGAGTCGACCTCATACAGCCCTAAAGGACTCCCCGGGATTCATGTCAATATACTAGAGTTCATTTTCCAAGGACCCTGACTTTGTTCAGTACACCTAAATTGAGTCATCCATTTCCCATAGATCACACAATAAATCCAAGAGTGCAAAGTTCATCCAGGACCCAGTCAAACAATCTCAGCAGCAGCCGCGTGGGACAGTCTGATGCTCCTGTCCTCAACCTCTCAATGGGTCACATTATTACACTGTTTGGTGCAGCATTACAGCTATTTTTATGACTACAAAGCTATTTTATATAGCCTATTGAATGTTTTTCCCCTAAATAACTGTCTTTGGTCTTTTTCAAATCATCTGATCCTGGATCAGCAGTGATAATCACCAATATCTGTCTAGTTAAATTTCATAAATTTGCACAACAGTCATTCTTCCCTAGAATCCGTACTTCAGCAAAGCATTTTTGAATATTTAGGTTCATGAATAATAATTGGCCAGAGTGCATATCAATCTGTCATATTTTTCACGGCCATGTTAATCTTTCAAGAATACTGAACTGTTCTTGAAAGGTCTGTGGCTAAAATAACTACTTTCATAAAGTGAAGATGATTGTGGTATGATAAAAGTTCAAAGATTTTGGGTGGGATGTGATGGCAAGGTAAAGAAATGAGACTATATTCGGAAATAAAGGAATAGTTGATCCAAAAAGGGAAAATTTTCTTAAAATGTATTCTTAAACCTCAGGCCATCCAAGATGTGGATGAGTTTGATTCTTCATCTTGTTCAAAGAAATCTAGCATTCCATCACGTGCTAACAGCTGGATCTTCTGCAGTGAATGGGTGCCGTCAGAATGAGAGTCCAAACAGCTGATAAAAACTGTTTGGACAAATGCTTCCGGCCAAAATATAAGTCCATAATCATGTTTGCTATCAGCTGTTGGGATTCTCATTCTGATGGCACCCATTCACTGCAGAGGATCTATTTGTGAGCAAGTGATGTAATGCTATATTTCTCCAAATCTGTTCTAAAGAAGAAGCAAACTCATCTACACCTAATTGGGAGTAAAATTTCAGCATTTCTTTTATTTTTTGGGTGCATTATTCCTTTAATTACTAGTGCATTGCATTGTGGAAGTATTCTAAACCATACACTGCATATTTTGGCAAATGCATTCATGTAATGTAGCATACATACTGTATACTGCTGTATTAGTAGCTGAGCGTAGTATACTAGTATTGTGAACATAGCCTGAGTTTTGTCAACAAGGGCTGAAGTGGAGTGGATCTTATAAACAGATATACTGTGATGATGGTAAGTGTTCATCTAATGATCAAGCTGGATGAGGTATCTAGTTTGACTCGAGACATTACTGAAAGCACGTAAATCATTGAAGTCTAGGCTTTTATCTCCTTTTTCCTCATACAATTTTACATGGAGGTTGCCAAAGAATATAAAATTGTTGAATATTAGCGTATTATAAAGTGCTATTGGTGTAAATTGGTACATGTATATTATGTTTCGATCTAAAGAACATTTAATCTTCGTGTCATTGGGTGTCATGGGTCAGATTTGTGTTTGGTGGTGTAAGTTGTTAAACTAGGAATCCAGGGGAAAAACTATGGTGCTGTTTAAACTTTTAACCCTCTACAGCGTGGATGGACGGTGTTTTTTGCAGGCCGAGAGAAAAAGGGCAAAAATAAACAGATTCGCTCTCGACTCTGGATGAATCTTCTGTTCCGCTATCCATTTCTGTCGGCCTGCATCTAAATATCGTTGTGGATTTTAAGGAGTTTGCGCGTTTTCAAGTATGTTTAGACCCTTCTCTCAGAGAAGAACTTTCAGGATTTAGGCTGATCTCTTTTTTATTTTATTTTATTTTTGTTTCTAAAACGTTAGAGATGTATTTGAGTGTACGAAAGCTTTATTTATGCATGTTTTATTGGCATGATAGGAACGTTTTGGATCGCTTACTTAAGCGATGATTTGTCTTTTTCTACATTATAACAAGTATTACTCTTATAAATTATTAAATTCACAACTTTTTATTAATTTTTATTGACTGTATAACTGGGTGTTTTAAATTGTTAGTTTTTTTAGATATATGTAAAGTGTGTTCTTTTGTGCTGTTCTATTTAAAATAAAGGCGAAATGTCTGAATTGTTATACACATTCTTCTGCTTCGTTGAATTTTATTCACACAAATGTACAGTAGATCAAACATGTCTATGTAAGGTGTGTGTCATGCAGTTATGCATTATGATGAAACACGTTTTCTGGGTTCTTTCAGTCACAAATTTGCGTCTCATTAACGAACATGTCACATTATTCCTGAAAATGTATTTATCTGCTTACTTGCTACTCTTGCTACTCTATGCTTATAGACTCTTGTTGTCCAATTAAGATTCTCACGAGTCCTCCCTAAATAATGTGGACAGATCTGTCATTTGTCTATAATTCTAGTAAGTCGTATTCAAACATCTTTCCTTTCTGTTTTCTAGAACGTATGTGACACCAGCTATGCAGTTTCTGAATCAAATTCAGTTAAAGTAAACTTGCTTAAAAAAAAAAGTACAAATATGGGTTATTGCTCAGTTGATTGATTTTTCAAAGTAAAAATTGTATTTTTATTTTGTTGTATTTTGTTTAGATTTAAAGGAATAGTTCACCCTAAAAAATAATATTTGCTGCAATATTATGGATAGGGAAGTAATATTTTAGCCAGAAGCAATGGTTTTAAGTTAAATGTCTCATTCTGACTGTACCCATTCACTGGACAGGATTTATTGATAAAGAAATTATGTAATGCTAAATTTCTCTAAACTCTACATCTACATCTTGTGACAGAACAGATACAGTACATAACACATGAGACTTTATAGCAACGCTTTCCCTTTAAATTTCCTGACCCACTTTCTGAATGCGCGTGCATGTGAGGAGAATGTCTAATGACAGGCGCGTGCTCTGAATCTGCACCCTCCAGAATTGCAACACAATCCATTCAAATGCCATTTAGCTCAATCAACAATCTAGACTGAAAGGGTATCAGGGTTTATATGCAAGTAAACCAGCCTTCAGGCCTAATTTGATTGTCATCACTGCTGTTGTCGACCATTATAGCATCATATGAAGATGTGATGTGGGCTGACTGAGGTAGCCCTGTTTAACTCTGATGTATTCTCTAAATCAAGCACCGGTCAGCATGCTCATCCTCCCCCTTCGTTTTCCGACAGCCATCTCTGTTGCTCTTTTCCTGCACTATTGTCCTCTTTTCATGTCTTTTTCTTTCACCCTGCTCTTGTCTCATTCATTTGTTTCTGTTACTCCCTTATTTCTGTCATGCCAGTATTAGTGTGTGTGCCAGAGGACAGGAGAAGACAGAACCGTAGCATCTGCCATCCAGCAATGCAATCAGTGGTTTGCCATGCGAGGAAGATTAAAAAGCCACATGCAGCAGAATTCAAAATACACATTCCTCTCTGCATTTCCCAGAAGCACTAGGAACACAGAATATTCATTCATGCACTTGTGCATTTGTGGAAACTGTCCCAATGTTAACTGAATCATTAACAATTAATCTATGTACAATGAAAGAGCTTCTTTTGACAGTTTAATGCAGTTTTCAGGTAAGTGTTCAGCAAAAATGATTGTGATAATTGCAATATGATATATAAGTTTGATTACAGATATATAGATAGATAGATAGATGTCTGTGATTAGATACATGTTAGCAATATCACACGAATAAGAGTGCTGTTGAGCGATTGTGAGTGTGCTATTCCTTTTATACAAGTATTTTAATAAAAAATAGCTAATATACTAGGTTTTAGACATTATGTTGCCAGTTAAACCGCAAACTAAATAAAAAATAAAATACTTCCAAAGGAAGCAACAGCATAATCGTTACCCCTCTGCAACACAAGTATTAATGAATCAGTGGTTTCAATGAATCAGGTGAGTAAGTGATTCAATAACTCACTCATAATCAGCCAGTGTCTGAATGGATCTATTTTAATTAGTGAATTAATGACTCACTCCTAAAGTCACTTCTCCCCACTAAAATTCTCTGAAAGAGTCAATAAAAATCTAGCGTTTTAAGAGCATCTGTTGAAACACTATGCTTGTTCTGCTCAGAAGAAACTTTCTATTGATAAACTGGTGCATTCTAGGATAATCAAAAGAAGAACAGTATGCTAGCTGTTCCAATAAACCTTCACCCACCATCTTATCTGAAGATATAGACAAGAAGACAAGAACAATAATCTTAGTTTTTCATGATCTAGCAAGAGATTAAACTGAATCCAGTTAGGTAATTTAAATAGATATCATGTGACCATTAAGTGCAATCTCTAATCATGGTTTATTTTTTAAGAAAATCTTACTTGTAGAGGCCAACAGATTTTGAGCAGCGGTTAATATTTAAACTACCCAGCATTGACCCAGATCTGTGGAGAAACGACTGACCTGAAAGCTCTTCAGGAACACGCTTACAATCCCACTGCTGTCACGTGACGGTGAGCGTCTGCGTGTGTATGGTGTGAGTGTACTGTGATTGGTTTATTACACTCACTCCAGTAAACACAGTTCATCTCTAGAGACATGTAAGTACTGGAATACAACTAGTGCTATCAGACTCCATTCACTTTATAGCCATTACAGCAGGCTTCAGTTCCAGCAGCACTACTACATTTGTACTACTACTGGTACTATTATTAGACTATAACTGTAGCACTGTTGTTCTGTAACATTTTTAATAGAGAGTTCATCTTTTTTTATTTTTGTTATATGAAGGTATATGAACACGCATTTTGCTCCTTCTCTCCTTGTCCCAGACATTCAGTAAACTATGAAAATCTATTACTGTGTGAATTTTTTTTTTCATCAGGACAGTTTTATAGATTATAAAAATAAAAAATAAAATTCACACAGTAATAGATTTTCATAAAATATATTTTTTATAAATTATAGATTAAAAACAATGCTGTAATATATACCAGCCAATTTTACCTCTAATAGTGCTTTAGCAAGACAAATGAGATTGGCATTTCAATTGAAAATTATTTAAAAAATGTTTTAAAAATAAGTTCACAGACATCCCAACCTGCAAAAAGTCATTTCAGGGAGATATCCCCGAAGAACATCCCCCCAAAAAAGGAAGGAAATACATCTCAGCTGTAATCACCTTCTAAATGATACTTTGCCTATCTGAATGGGAGAACTTCCCTGCGCTTAGCCTCCCTAACATGTTGTGGTCCCTAAAAGATATTTATTTATTATTTCTATAAACTATAGGCCTATGTAATTATTCGTTAATTATGTTTAAATATGTAGATTACTTTTACTATTTATATAATCTGCTTACACAATTTATGTAAACTGCTTTTATTTATTTTCCATTGCAACTTTAAACAGGTCTAAAGAGTTTGTTGTTTTCATGTAGCCTTGGCAACTAGCCTGAATAATATGCAGATGAAATGAAACTTGTCAACTCACCTCAACATGCCTTTTGCAATCATTTAACCTGCCATGGGCAATGCTTGAGCAAGACTGTCATTATGTTTTACATCTATAAGACAGGGGTACACTTTCATGTAGTCTGCCGTAAAATGTGTCTTGTACTTTTTTTTATTTTATTTTTTTTGTGGCACTTTCCGTCTGCCATGGTGCTCCTGTTTCTAGATAGACATAACTGATTAATTTTGTTCGGGAGAAGAGATAAAAGCCCGCCCACACTGACAATTGATTGGTTGATTTGCAGAAACAGGCCAATCAGGATGCTCTCTGTCTGACATGCGCTTCGAACATACGCACATTAGCACACACACGCAAGGTCTCTCGCTCCCTCTCCCTCTCTGCCGTGCGCGCGCTACACGGTTTGAAAAACAGTATCTGTTTCGCATGCGTGCTTTTGCCCGCTCGGTCTAGATTCCGGGAGATTTTAACTAATTTGCGGGTCTCAGGGAGCCGCTTTCAATATGCGGGAGACTCCCGGAACTTCCGGGAGACTTGGGATGTCTGAGTTCAACCAGGGCTATTATTTTCCATCAGGGTTACGATTTTAAAGGTACAGTTTGTAGGACCTGCCACTAGAGGGAGCACTACCAAAACAGTAACAATCACGTGGTTTGATGACGCTAAGAAGGAGCGTGGAATGATGGGATTTGTTGTCTTCTACCCAACCGCTAACGGCCATCAATCAGACGGAAAGATAAATCATGGATTTTATGCGAGTTCAACGATTTGCGCAAGTAGATTACATACAAAGTCAGTGCAAAGACACGATCAGACTATGGACCAGACGCATCCTCGCGTGGGTCTAGAGACTCGATCCCCCACGTTTGGCGTGAATGCCCCATTATACTAATCTTGTTGATTGTTATGATAGCATTGGTTTTCTGTAAAGATACAAATCAAAACAACTCACATGTCGAGTAATACACAAGCAAGATCGGCATCTCTTTCTAGTTGAAGTTTGTCGCGAAGCTACTTCTGCATTTGTCCATGAAACTGTTGTCATGTGGTTTCTACGTCCGATGCACCTGATAAGCCATGGTTGCAATCTGCCATAAAACTAAGAAGAAGAAGAACTAATGTCATTGACAAGTGACTGGGCTGGCCCGTGTCACGGTTTAGAATCAGGCAGGAAGGAAGTCGCCTGCGTGCCGCCATCTTGTAGCAGAACTTCACTTGCATTAGCATTCCCATTGACTCCCATTCATTTTGGCGTCACTTTGACAGCGAATAACTTTACATCTGAGGCGTTTAAAGACTCCATTTGTCCATTATTTATTTCTAAAGATAAACGACAATGTATAAAGGGCTCCATTACCTTCTATGTTACATTATGGCCCCGTAGAAACAGTTTTTGTAAAAATAGGCTAACGATTGCGTCATAACCACTCGACTCTCTGTCGCATGACCATACAGACAGGAGGAGAAGCTCGCAGGCAATTAACTTAATATGGCGTACTGACGTTACATTTTAAAATACTATACAAAATAATTAATCAGAATACTTACTCCTCACGACAAAGAACTCCCCGCTCAAGCTCGCCGTCTCTGCAAGATTAACGATGGCCGTTTGCACGCACAGCTACTAGAAGATTTACATCTGGCAGACAGGTTGCTGACGTCATCAAGCTTAGTTTGACTCTGTGTGTCAGAAACGGAAGTGCTAAAAATAGCTAAAAATGGGCTTCACTTGTCTCAATTGAGTTCCAATGGGGTCGCTGTGTCCATTTCTTTTACTGTCTATGTTTAGAATGAGAATTTTCTCATGATTTACAAGTAGTTGAAAACATTAGAGATATTGTTAGTTATCAACTGGACAAAATATATAACACTAGCCTAGTGGTTTTTGGATATTTTACTGCAAATATCTTACAAATTGTACCATTAACTAAAACTAAAACCATAAAGACTGAATTCTTTGATCGTGTACTGTGTCAACAGTTGGACTGTTATTAACAAACAAATGAAACATGAAAGTTTTATTTTCTATTCTCAAAGTCCAAAAGGTCAAAAGTGCACATAGTTGAAGAAACTTCACACTGAACAGATGACCTTGTGTTTCTGTGGTCTACCAGTTAAACTCCAGGAACTATTTCTATAGTCATGGAAAAGTTCATTTATTTCATTAATTCAACTCAAATTGTGAAACTTGTGTATTAAATAAATGCACACAGACTAAAGTAGTTTTAAGGGTTACTCCACCCTAAAATTTAATTTTTGTCATTAATCACTTACCCGCATGTCGTTCCAAACCCGTAAAAGTTCTGTCCGCCTTCGTAACACAATTTTTTCTATTTTGGATGAAAACCTGGAGACTTGAGACATAGACTGCCAAGTAGATAACAGTGTCAAGGTCCATAAAAGCTACGAAAAGTTGTTTGTCAGAATATGAATACTTCACAATCTGTGTTATATGAAGTGACAGGAACACTTTTTGCAAGCGAAGAAAACAAAAATAATGACTTTATTCAATAATTCCTTTGTCAACAGTCTCCTCTGTGTCACTCCATATTACCGTGCTCTTCTGTGTCCTCCGCACCACAAGGATGCGTGTTTTATTTAAAATTAAAGCTAAATACAAATAGAAACAACGTATGCTAACTTCCTTGTGGTACTGAATGTTTGTGGCTTATCCCCCTTGTGAAGGGTGTCAATGATTGTCAGAGACCATTTGAAGGCTCAGGAAACCTTTGCAGGTTTTTGAGTTGATTAGCTGATTTGCATGTCACCATAGTCTAATTTGTTGAGATGATTTGTGGTGAATTGGTGGGTTTTTGTTAAATGTGAGTCAAAATCATCACAATTAAAAGAACCAAAGACTTAAAATACTTCAGTCTGTGTGCACTGAACTGAATAACTGCAATTCAGTGTTGACAATTAATTCATGCTATTAGAGTACAAAATAAGTGTGCCTTAATAAGTGCCTTGCTTTTTGATCATTTTAAATATTTTTAGATATTCATAATTTGAGATTTTTTTAATACTTCTCTTACTTTCTTATTGGGTTCAGTCAGGTTGCATGTCTCCCTCTTAGAGTGATGCTGAGATTGGACAGCATGAAATGGTTGTGATATGGATGTGTGATGCTGAAATCTGACTGGGCAGAAATTCGTCTCCCTTTTCAAACAGAAATTGGGGGTTAGACAAGCTTGTTATCCTCACACTGAAATGCAATTATCGCAAATGAGTTTCTGAGCTCTTCTAACCATCACAGCACGACTATGTTAAGCGTCAAGGCTTGAATCAGTCAACAGTAAAAATAACAGCATGTTTGGACATTTTCAATGTGTTTTCTATAATGTCAGAGATTAATTGCATTTCAGATGTTGTATGTTTCATATCTTTAAAAATAAAATGATAAAACTGTTTGGACTCTCATTCTGACGGCACCCATTCACTGCAGAGGATCCACTGGTGAGCAAGTGATGCAATGCTACATTCCTCCAAATCTGTTTTGATTAAATAAACTCATTTAAATTTTGGATGGCCTGATGGTAAGTCAATTTTCAGAAAACTTACATTTTTGGGTAAACTATTCTTCTATGTGCATTTAATGACATACACTGATCTGATATACAGGTTTATACTGCTCAGATATGCTAGTGTGGTCACAGATGCTACTGTAAAGCAGATTAAGAGCTCTTAAAAGCATGCAATTAAACATTTGCCTTTGTGTGTGTGTGTGTAGCTACACAATATTGCAGACGGCATCAAGGCAGTGCATATACCACCCACCATCTGTTTTGATTATTTCATGTCTGTGAGAAAAACAACATACAGTGACGCAAATTACATGACTTCAATAATAAAAGCAACAACAGAACAACATTTACTAAAAAATGTCCTTTGCTTGACCTTTAAATGATCATCAATGGTGTATGACAACATAAATCCTAAGTGAGTAAATAAATATAAGCCTTCATATTGCTACCTGCATATCAAACGTATGTTTCCTTGAGTCTCCACAGGGGAATTGTAATCACTGGCAAAAGTGCAGTAATGACATACCATTTTCATTTTGTGATATGAAGTGATTTTCCTGTGCTATTATGATTGATATCATTAAATTAACTTTTGAGCTCATCATTCAAATGTGAATGCATTATAATATCATGGTGAGCGTGTGTGAGAGATTTTCAATTAAATTAAAAAATGTCGTGCCAACAGCACTGTGGCTCTGATATTTGCTTGATTTTTTTTTTCAATAGCTACTTTATGGTGGATTTCTTCTAGTCTGAACACACCAGTGAAAAAAAATAGATATGCCATAAACCATCTAATAATTCCCGTTTGTAATGTGTCATTTACTTTACAGCATGATGTTTAGGCCCACTAGATATTCCTGTTTTTTCTTGGAAAAAAAAAACATGTTTGCCGATATTGATGCTAAATATGCTTTAAGGAGATTTAAATGAGACAGCAGCGCCTCCAGTATTATTTATTTATTTATTTTTGGGATTTCAGAATCAACAGAGGCCTAGCCTACTATTTCATAAATTATATTTTCATAAATATATTCATAATAATATAAGTTGTTATAGGATATCATATACGGAATATTTTATGATACAATAATATGATTTGATTAAGATATATGTTTCACGTATCCTAGATATTATATATATATATATATATATATATATATATATATATATATATAAGATATAGGATATTTAAGCAGTATTAAGACAAGCAAAAACTGTTAATCTCTGCTCATATCGAAATGGTCTCGACGGGCTTGATATTGCTTTAGTTCAATAACGTTCATATCAAGTAATTACTTAAAAGATATTGTTACTTTGTCCATTTCGAAAATATTTCCAAATAAATATTTTCGCATGTAACTTTAGAGATGGTCCCTAAATTTGATACTCGTCCAACGTCAAGCCAACTTTATGTCTGGTTGTTGTTGTTTTTTTTTTTTTTTACTCTTAGTTTTCTTTTCTCTTCGCTGAATTGGATTCATCCATCAATTATGAACATTCAGCCGCAAACATGAGGTGCGAGCGGTCGCGAGCGCGAATGGGACAATGGAGGAAGTTTTTTTTTTTTTTTTTGGAGCGACTGGGATGGTGGTGCCCCCTTCAGGGAGTTGGTGCCCTAAGCAGATTGAGTCGGTTCGGGAGTTCGGAGCGGGATCGCGAATCATTTGAGTCAGTAATGGGGATCGCAAATCATTTGAGTCAGTTTCTGGAGTTCGGAGCGGGTTCGCGAATCATTTGAGTCAGTTTAGGGATCGCAAATCATTTGAATCAGTTCGGGAGTTCGGAGCGGCTTCGCGGATCATTTGAATCAATTCGAGAGTTCGAAGCGGATTCGCGAATCATTTGAGTCAGCTCGGGAGTTTGGAGCAGGATCGCGAATCATTTGAGTCAGTTTGGGGATCGCAAATCATTTGAGTCAGTTCGGGAGTTCGGAGCGGCTTCGCGGATCATTTGAGTCAGTTTGGGGATAGCAAATCATTTGAGTCAGTTCGGGAGTTCGGAGCGGTTTCGCGAATCATTTGAGTCAGTTTGGGGATCGCAAATCATTTGAATCAGTTAGGGAGTTCGGAGCGGCTTCGCGGATCATTTAAATCAATTCGAGAGTTCGAAGCGGGTTCGCGAATCATTTGAGTCAGTTCGGGAGTTCGGAGCGGGTTCGCGAATCATTTGAGTCAGTTCGGGAGTTCGGAGCGGGTTCGCGAATCATTTGAATCAGATCGGGAGTTCAGAGCGGGATCATGCATCACGAAAGATTCGCGCTGGTAAATTTTCAAATTGGCCATAACCTTTAATTCGTTGCTGACAACTGGGGTGGCAAGGCTTTCTTTTAGGGTGGCATTTGCTACCCTGGTAGATCCGCCCCTGGCAGTCGAGCAATATTAATGAGTGTGATGTCTGCTGCCCAAACTTTGTTAACCTGTGGGTCTTTTGTTTTATTGAAAAACGATTTCACTGATTTGCATGTTTCTTGAGTATGTGCTTTTTTCTGTGGTACTCACATGCACCATGTCGCTTCACGTCGTATTCTCCACCATGTCCCACAGAAAAACTGCTTTTGCATGAAATGCAAAAAGCTCTCTCTGCTTCGCCATCTACAGGTCTTAACGTATGTTGCGGTCCATTCGTTATTAAAAGTACATCTTCTCTTTTTCGTGGCCACACTGGCCATGACTGTTTAACCAGACCGAACAGCGCGCGCGCTCTCAATTTGAGATTGTTGACAAATGTTGAGGAGGCGTTCGTGCAACAGTCAACAGTTTGATTGACGTACTACTCACCCTATCGACTAACGCTTTAATTGCTCTCCGCTGAACTATTGGACATTAACACTAGGCAGGGTCGAATGAAAAAGAGGGACAGGTGCTCAATTTGCGTGAGGCGGTACAAAGGGTAAAAATTATGTACAGTAGCCTACAAGTAAAGCGGGACAGGTGGTCACTCTATTCGCGCCAGTTATTCAGCAAATAATGTGTAGGCCAATGTATTTCAAAATTGTATCTAGTACTATATAAATTACAAAGGTTTAATTGGCATCTTTATTTCAAACAACCCGACCGACCGCAACCCGAGTATCATTAAAAATATGACCGCAGTCACCCGCTCATTTCGGATCAACCCGCCCATCACTGCTGAGGAAGTATCGATGTAACGTGCAGAATAATATTGTATTGATTTCTTTTCATTTTTAATTTATAATTAATATTAACACAATATTAAATGATGGATAACTCGAAACTAAGTTTATAATTATTAAAAGTAGGCTATTACATATATATGAATGATTGTGTGTGATAATCAAAGGACTTTGATCGTGTGTCCTGTCTGTATGTTCCCTGGGAGCTGTTTAACATTAACAGAAGAAAGTGAGACCCTCCCCTTTGAGTGAAACTCCTTCAGACTTCACTCGTCCATCATGGCGGTGTTTTCGTCTCTTACTCCGGTGTTCGTAGCGGTTTTGTGTGTGATTATCGGGTTTCTCTTCAAAAACTCCCAGAGGAGACAAACCAGATCAAAGCAGGGGCGTTCAGACCAGACCTCCAAACCCTGGGTGGACGAGGATCTGCAGGATGATACAGAAATCAGCAGCAAACACAACGGTACTCTCCACCACTACAACACTACTAAAACACACATATTACAGTGCTATTAAGGAGTTGACCTCAGCTTTTACTTTTGCATGCACTGTCCTGTCTATACATATTATCTTATTGTATATAAAATAAATAATATGTGTTTTCAGTATTAAAAAATATTTTATTTCCCACAAACATCTGCAAAATCCACCCAAAGACCTCTTATGCATATGTAAAAAAAAAAAAATATAACAATCACACACATATATATAATTTGTTTTTTTTTTTTTACATATGCATAAGAGGTCTTTGGATGGATTTTGTATATATATGCATGCAAAATTAATAAAATGTACAAAAGTACACTAGAATGTTAAATAGTAAACTATTAATTCAAGGAACAAATGGTTCGAGTCAGTACAAGAGTGGAACGTAACCGTAAACTGCACTCAATAGCATTTATGTGAAGATGGTTTGAAGAGAGTTTACTGATGCAGAACTTTTGAAGAGATCTTAAAGTTTGAGATCTCAAAGAAGGTAAGAACTCTGTGCTGGGGAAAAGGTTTTGAACAGAATGCAAAAGTTAAAGTCCATAAAAGTCTTGCTTAAGAAGTTGCGACATGCTCTATTACAGCCCACTTTGAAAATAGCCTTTTAATGTCTATTGAACAATTACTGTTTATATACTGCTCATATTTAGTTTCATGATATGCAATCATAATTTTTTATGTTCTTCCATTCAATGACAAACATTTTCAAAACAAAACACAACGAGTAGAGTAAAAAATTTTCATGGGAATAGATTTGGAGAAATTTAGCATTCCATCACTTGATCACCCCGATGGATCCTCTGCAGTGAATGGCTGCTGTCAGAATGAGAGTCCAAACAGCTGATTAAAAACTCATTCCGATGGCACCCATTCAATGCAAAGAATCCAAACTGTTCCTTTAATCGAGAGACTGTTCCTTTAAAGACCTGAGGCATGTCCCGATGTGGAATTGTGTTTCTGTTTATTGGTGTTGGTGACTCAATCGATTGTCTGTGCACAGAGGAGCATGATGATGATTGGCTAGACACAACAGAGGAAGAAGACCTACGCCATATCCCATACACCCCAGCTCGGTACTCTGCTACTGAGATGCTGGAACGATCTGAGAAGTTCTACTCGCTCATGAATCTGAGACGGTCTGTTCGCTTCATCAGTCCAGAACCGGTACCAAAAGAAGTGATTGACAATGTCATACGCACTGCAGGTAATGCAGTCACAATCAGGGCTGAATTTTAGTCTGATTCGGCAGAGGTGGCAAATGCCTATTCAGCTCAAAGGAAAAAAAAAATTCAAAGCCAAACCTTTGTCTCCAGCACTCATCTCCTGTCTGTTTGTGTGTGTGTATCTATGTGTGTGTGTGTGTGTGTGTGTGTGTGTGTGTAAGGCACTGCACCTAGTGGAGCTCACACTGAGCCCTGGACGTTTGTGGTGGTGTCTGATGCAGATGTCAAACACAAGATCAGAGAGATCATTGAGGAAGAGGAGGAGATCAACTACAAGCAAAGGATGGGAGACAAGTGGGTCCAAGACCTGAAGAAACTGAGGTGTGTTTCAAATAGACAAGAGACTACATCATATATAGTTATATACATAATTAATTCATTACTAGTTTTGCTTATTATTGTACTATTACCTCGTGTATGTACTATAGTATTATGTGTTTAAAATTTTAATACAATAAATACAGACTCATATAATAATATTGACTAAAATGCATTTAGCTATGATATTAGTGCCCCCTTGTGGTTACATTTTTCCATTTTATTTATTTATTTATTTTTACTATGGATAACCTTGTTTCAAACGGATGTCAATCATAATATTAATATAACTATAATAAATTATAAAACGAATTATTATTGTAAAAATATTTTTTTATTTAATATTATATTATAGGTGAAATGGAATACACAATCATTTAATATTATTATGTATCAAAATAATAATATGTATTATATGTAAACTGTAATATAATCATAATAATGATATGATGCCATTATTATTATTATAACACTATGCAAAGTAATTTAATAATAATATATGAAAAATCATTAATGTTGTTGTTGTTATACTCTATACAGAAATACAATAAACATTTTTTGAAATAGTAATATTTATGCAATTTAAATGACTAAATGTAAATGTAATTATCAAATGAAATAGCATTGATAATACTATATACCGTAGTATATAATATAATTTATTATAGTTATTACAATATTACATTTATTATTATTATAGTTTTATAAATATTATTTATTGATGAGATTTTTGGTAGGATTTACAGATAAACATAGATGTTATATTTTAATAATATAATTATTACGTGTATACAATGTTTTCATAAACTCCTGTGTTACTAGAGCCACTTTGTGGTCAGTGGCCCTGCTATAACTAATTTCATTTGAAGAATTTATATGACTTCAGAATTCACAAAAAAAAATGATAAAGACGTAAAAACAAGTGTCTTTCACAGGACAAACTGGGTGAAGGAGTATCTGGATGTGGCTCCGTATTTGATTCTAGTGTTTAAACAGACATATGGAATTCTGCCCAGCGGCAAGAAAAAGACTCACTATTACAATGAAATCAGCGTGTCCATCTCCTGTGGCATTCTGCTGGCTGCTCTGCAGGTCAGATGCAAAAACAAAAAAAACACTAATCAAGCATTTGTTTAAAAAAATGTGGCTCTTTGATTTGAATGACATGCAATATTCCATTGTTCACATGTTTGCTGTCAGAATGTTGGGCTGGTTACCGTGACGACCACTCCTTTGAACTGTGGACCACAGCTCAGGCTCCTCCTCCAGCGGCCGGCCAATGAGAAGCTTCTAATACTGCTTCCTGTTGGCTACCCTGCATCTGACGCCAAAGTGCCTGACCTCAAACGCAAGGACCTGAATGACATAATGGTGACGGTGTGAGATCATCAGCTGCTATAAACAAATGTGATGCCATAAAAAGACCAACTTACAGAGCAGTTTTGAATATATAGAACCAAGTGCTATTCAAATCAGACCAAATGTTCTCAGCTTACTGCTTTATTTTTATTATTTCCTTACCATAAAGGGATTTTCAAGTAATGGTTTACATAAGGACACAGTTACTTCCAAATTTTGCATGGCTTTGTTAATGTACACTTTATATATTATGAATTTGCTGTGATTTATGCAAAACATTAAGTAAAGTACATGTTTGTAGTTTTCCATGCTAATGCGTCATGGTGTTTTCTACACTACTGAAATATTTGAAAGGGTTTCATGTTTATTTTACAGTCATTGCAAGCTAATGCCATTCGTATTGAAACAATATATTTTTTAATAAATAGAATTAACAAGTATACAGAGTATATTGTTAGAGGGTCATTTTTTTCTAATAGTAAAATAGAAATAGAACTAGAAATAGAAATAGAAATGCTAGTGTTAATGGGTCAAGTAGTGTGTGTGTGTGTATGATTTTATTTTATATTAATTAAAAATTATTTGAGTACTTTTATTTTTACCTTAACTACTTTAAGTGTGTCATTTGTTAGATGTTATACTTATAAACTTTCTTCTATCCTATCTTTCTTCTATTATGTAGAGATAACTTATATAATCTTTTTATTATTATTATTATTATTGAATACAAACAAATGTAAGAGAATGATATCATCAACTCATGTGAGATATTTGTAGATTATTTCAACAGAATGTGTGAACATGTCAATTTGTGAATTTTAAGCTGCTAAAATATTATAATATAAAAACATTAATATAATTTTAATTCTATAATATAATAATGATAATGTAAAAAATACAAAATAAAAGCCCAAAAACAAATAATTATATATATATATATATATATATATATATATATATATATATATTTGTTTTTTAACCCAAACGGGGCTTTTATTTTGAAAATACATTTCCGAACGCACCAGGAAACAAAGAAGGGAATCAAAAGAGGTGACGTATTTGTTGACTAGTGCAGGAAGTTCCTTTACTTAGTTGACAGCTTTCCTTAATCGATTACTTTACTAGATTTGTATTTAGTGATCGCTATAAGGCAGTAAATATGTAATATATCTCATCATCTTTCTAACTGGAGTGCTGTGCATCAGGCTGGGTGTGGTGTGAGTGTAGCGGAGCTGCTGTGAACTGAAGCCGGCGGAGATGTCGTGCTCGCTGGAGAAGGTGCTGGGCGACGCGCGGACGCTGCTGGAGCGGCTGAAGGAGCACGACACGGCCGCAGAGACTCTCATCGAGCAGTCCAGCATCCTCAGCCAGAAGATCCACAGCATGAAGGAGGTCGAAAACACTCTTCCTGACAAGGCATGATATGAAATCTCTCACTGACCACCCTACAGAGCACACACATGACATCGAAGAGCATGCACGGTGCAGATTACAGTCGTGTGCATGTATTATTGCTTGTACATTGGACAATATGAGACATTTATTGTACAGTATGGGGTTTAGTGAGCAAGATCTGGACTGATGAACAAAAGGCTGTTAATATAGACACATAGTGCACACTATCTAACTGACAATCAAATTTGTTGTCAATTTAGTTGTTGCAGTTCTAGGACCCTATTTATGGTGCGTCTCTAATAACTAATAAATGAAGAATAACCAAAAACTACTCATGAATTTCTGTTTTTTTCTGTATTTAGTACATGGAGGAAAGCACAGAGTATCAGGAGCTGTCCAGACACAAACCTCACGTCCTGCTGACACAGGAGAACACCCAAATCAAAGACCTCCAACAGGAGAACAGAGGCAAGACGGCACGAGTTTCTTCAGTCTCTTGCTTTTTTTTTTTTACAAGGAATCCCTGATTCAACTGTTTGTGCTGTTCACAGAGCTCTGCCTCTCTCTGGAGGAGCACCAGTACGCTTTAGAGCTGATCATGGGCCGATACCGAAAACAGATGCTTCAGCTGATGATGGAAAAGAAAGAGCTGGATACCAAACCTGTGCTCAGCCTTCACCAGGATCATGCCAAGGTGCCAGACCTCACACAAAACTGAGAATGAGTTATAAATGTACTCCAAGATGTAGATGCGTTTGTTTCTTTATCAGAACACATTTGGAGAAATCATTCCATCAAAGCATTCCATCACTTGCTCACCAGTGGATCCTCTACTGTGAATGGGTGCCGTCAGAATGAGAGTCCAAACAGCTGATAAAAACATCACAATAATCCACACCACTCCAGTCCATCAGTTAATATCTTATGAAGCATAAAGCTGCGTGTTTGTAAAAACAAATCCATCATTAAGGTGTTTTAAACTTGCTTCTGGCAGAAATATGAATCCATAATCCATAATAATGCTTCCTTCAGTGAAAAAGTCCATCTCCTGTTGTCCTCTCACATTAAAATCCACAAACAGTTTTTGCTTGTAAATGATGCTTGATCTGTTCATATTTCTCTACTGCTTCAGACGAGACCGCTTTTCACAGAAGAAAGCTATATTATGAATACAGCACTCACATTTTAGCTGGAGGCAACGGGTTGATGTTAAAAACATATTGATGGATTTGTAGCTTTTCACTTCACAAGACATTAACTGGTGGACTGGAGGGGTGTAGATTATTGTGGTGTTTTTATCAACTCTCATTCTGAAGGCACCCATTCACTGCAGAGGATCCACTGGTGAGCAAGTGACATAACGCTACATTTCTCCAAATCTGTTCACTTGAAGAAACAAACTCTGGATGGCCTGAAGGCGAGTCATTTTTTTAGGTGACCTATTCTTTTAAAACTTTGCATCTACTATTCATGTTCAAAAATCAGACAGAATGCAACCTAAAAGAAGCCTTTATTCCAGGAGGTTCAAAGCCAGTTGGAGCGGATCTGTGAAATGGGTCAAGTAATGCGTCAGGCTGTTCAGATGGATGAGCGGCGTTACTGCTCTGTAAAAGAGCAACTGGCACAGCTCCAAGTAATGGCTTCATTGTAATTCATCACCTTATCATTTCTGCTTTCATATGTTCATGTAACATATCTTTTTCTTGATGCAGATTGAAAATAAGGAGCTCAGGGGTCTGCTGTCCATCAGCAACAGCTCCGTGAGGCCGCAAAACCCAGCAGAGAGCCCAAAGAAACAAGAGCCCTAAACGAGGAAATGTTTGTATATTTGTATGTCTACTGACATGAATATCTGTATCGGGTTCTTTAGTGTTGAATTGAACTGTTCTGACGGTGGTTTAACTTCCTGCTGCCCGATGATGCACTTTCTGATGTTTGATATTATTAATGATGCTAATGTGTTTGTTCAGGAAAGACCTATCACCTCTTTAGTTTTTTAATATATGCTTAATAACTTCTACGCAAATGTGCATTATAGATCAGCTTTGGCTGTGTTCATTTTGCATTAAAAAAGAAAGAAGTGTATTTTAAAATGAGGATTTTGTCTTAAATTGATTTTGTCTTAGCAGGATCATAGGTCTTTTTAGGTCACATTAGTAAATTGTGGAGTACACTCTATATATGTGAAAACAATTATTAACAGACCTATTACGTAACTAGCTATTAAGAAAGTTGTATGTATCAGCAGTGTTGCATCTTTAAGCAGTTTGATGTGATGATCTCATACGTTGTGTAACATGCACTGTTTTGCGATGAGAATCTTCTTTAAAATGCCTCTATAAGCATTTGCCAGTCTTTTTATTGTAAGTTGTTGTATTTTCATTTTCATCTCAGGAAAGCAATCATATGTACTGCAATTGTTATTTTGTATGACACAGTATGTAAAATAAAATACAAGTATTCAATGTTTATGTGATAAATGATGAAGTATGATATTGTATGAATGTCTTCCTAGAAACCATCATATGGTGTGAAAGATAATCTTGCTAAATATTAAAATATTCTATTTTCCTGTGAAATAAACTAAAGGGATATTGTTTTTTTTTTAAAATAATTTGCATTGTCTAATTATTAAGCTAAAATTAATATTTACAGAAAATATTCATAAAAATATTAAAAATATGTTAGTTTACCCGTAATATCTGAATTTTTTTTTTTGTTTAATTAGTTTAAAAATATATATTTTCTAAATATTTTATCTTTCCATCTGCGTAAGAAAATGTAAAAATACGATCCAATTTAAAATATAAACAATGTTTTGAATATATATATATATATATATATATATATACATACATACACACACACATACACACACACGTCATATAATTAGTTATAATAAGTTGATTTATTTCACTAATTCCATTCAAAAAGTGAAACAGTTTTGTATATTAAATAAGTAAAAGTAAAGGAATAAAGTGTATAATAAAGTAAAAGAAATGGACACAGCGACCCTTGAGACAAGTGAAGCCCATTTTTAGCTGTGTAGCTGTGCGTGCAAACTGCCATCGTTAATCTTGCAGAGACGGCGAGCTTGAGCGGGGAGTTCTTTGGCATGAGTGAGCAGGAGTAAGTATTCGGATTAATTATTTTGTATAATATTTTAAAATGTCACGCCAGTACGCCATATTAAGTTAATTGCCTGCGAGCTTCTACTCCTGTCTGTACGGTAATGCGACAGAGAGACGAGTGGTTATGACGCAATCGTTAGCCTATTTTTACAAAAACTGTTTCTATGGGTCCATAATGTAACATAGAAGGTAATGGAGCCCTTTATACATTGTCGTGTATCTTTAGAAATAAATAATGGACAAAAGGAGTCTTTAAACGCCTCAGATGTAAAGTTATTCACTGTCAAAGTGACGCCTAAATGAATGGGAGTCAATGGGAATGCTAATGCAAGTGAAGTTCTGCTAAAAGATGGTGGCACCCGGCTGACTTCAACTTCCGGTCGACTTCCTTACCGCCTGGCAATAACGTGCGTTAATGCTTGAGCGGCGCCAATGAGTCAGATCGGGAGTTCGGAGCGGGTTCGCGAATCATTTGAGTCAGTTCGGGAGTTCGTAGCTGGTTCGCGAATCATTTGAGTCAGTTTGGCGATCGCGAATCATTTGAGTCAGTTTGGGAGTTCGGAGCTGGATCGCAAATAATTTGAGTCAGTTCGGGAGTTCGTAGCGGGTTCGCGAATCATTGAGTCAATTTGCGGATCGCAAATCATTTGAATCAGTTCGGGAGTTCGGAGCGGGTTCGCGAATCATTTGAGTCAGTTTGGGGATCGCGAATCATTTGAATCAGTTCGGGAGTTCGGAGTGGGTTCGCGAATCATTTGAGTCAGTTTGAATGCAGTAGCTCTTTCTAAGGGTATTTTTTTCAAAATCCTTTTGCACATTTTATTTATGTTCGGTAGTTCTTTCTAGCTCAAGCAAATCCACAAACTAATAAAATGATTTATTATTAAGGTCGCCTGTTGACTGCTGTATATAAAACCCCTTCAATATAGATGTTGTTACCTCAAGGGATAAGGCGTCATCACAAAAACAAAACAGAATTTTTTTTTTTGTGGCTATAATAGAGCACCGGCACCTCTTTTAGGCCACTTAAAGCACTGCTTTGATGCATTCTCCTCCAGCATCCGCTTCTTCATTCTGGCCTTTTCGGCCCCTCCTTTGCTTTCTCTTCTTGCCTGGGGGTATCATTAAATCTTATGCAACTACGCTAATCCTTCCTGACTGTCAATTTGCGTGCTTTTTTTTGGGCCGTTCATGAAAAGTCCCGATCGTCACGATTGCCACTACGCCCCTGCCCCTGTTCTTGGGTCTGGCATATCACATTTTTCTCTTCACAATATCCCATAGATTTTCAGGACAGGGATACCATGGTCCTTAAACCAGGTACTGGTAGCTTTGGCACTGTGTGCAGGTGCCAAGTCCTGTTGGAAAATGAAATCTGCATCTCCATAATGTTGGTCAACAGCAGGAAGCATGTGGTTGTCCTGCATCTTCACAAAACAAGCTACAGGTGGTCCAAAATGCAGCAGCTAGAGTCCTTACCAGGTCAAGAAAATATGATCATATTACCTCAATTTTACAGTCTCTGCACTGGCTACCTATTAAGTTCCTTATCAGTTACAAGTTATCATTACTTACCTGTAAGGCCCTAAATGGTTTAGCTCCTGCGTAGGTGTCAGTGGTCATCTTTGGGACATCTGTCAAGTCAGCAGTCTTTCCCCATGATTGTGTAGCCTACAGAACTAGACTGAGAGACCATTTAAAGACCTTTTTCAGTTTTGAGTTAATTAGCTGATTAGAGTGTGGCACCAGGTGTCTTCAATATTGAACCTTTTCAGAATATTCTAATTTTCTGGGATACTGAATTTCGGATTTTCCTTAGTTGTCAGTTATAAACTAATAATTTATACTAATAAGTATTATGGTACTTAAAATTATATATATATATATATATATATATATATATATATATATATATATATATATATATATATATATATATATATATATATATATATATATATATATTTTTTTTTTTTTTTTTTTTTTTTTTTTTTTTTTTCATAACAAAGTAACATAAACGTGCACTTTTCCTCCGCCTGTCCAGCGGGTGGCGCCACGCCGCAGCGCGTGCACACTCCTCTCGCCGGGGAAGGAAGGGAAGTATGACAGCGTACCTTCAAGCCAAAGTCATCCGCGTTACTGCCGCCGTCCGCTGTTATCATGTCTGAGAAAGAGCTCGGCCAGAAGTGGGACCGCTGCCTCGCAGACAGCGCGATTAAATTCGGTAAGAACTCATGATATTTAATAATCAGCTCTGTTGTCACGTCCGTGTTGGGCGCTCAGGTCACTGAAAAGACGTTCACTCGACTAGGACGCATATAAATGATATTTTTTTAAAGAGCTCATTAGGCTTCGAGAACTAACGTCACGGTATCATTTATGTTATATATATATATAAAAAAAATACTACTAGGACCGCTTACTACTAAGCTAGGTTTTAGACCTACGATGTTAAAATTCTTTTTTTATTTTGTTTGTTTTGTTTACTGTTTTTCTACTATGTAACGTTACCATGGTAATTATCATCGTATACTTTAGATTACCATTAATACAGACTGTATCTGGGGCAGTACCTTTTCACCTTTGTTGCTTTTTGGTAATAATATGTACACTCTAGGTATAAAACTGTACCTTTTTGTAAAGGTAATGGGATAGTAGCACAGGGATATTTGTAGCAATCCAACAATACATTGCATGGGTCAAAATGATCGATTTTTCTTTTGTACCAACAATCATTAGGATATTAAGTAGAAATCATGAAGATCATTTTGAAGATAATTTACCCCTATTAAGGTGAATTTCCTACTGTATATATAAAAAAAAACTTAACTTTTGATCAGTAATATGCATTGCTAAGAACTTAATTTAGACGACTTCCTCCATTTGTTTTGTCTCTTGCAACCTCAGATTCGAGATTTACATCATTCACATCCAGACCATACATCAATAGAAAGCTTATTTATTCAGATGTATAAATCTGAATTTTTTAAGAAATGGACCCTTATGACTGGTTTTGGTCTTGGATCACATTTGGGCATGCTGATTTATTTTATTATATGTAATATTTGTTTCTTGTAGGTACCGGTCTGGGTCTAGGAATTGTGTTCTCTGTTGTTTTCTTCAAGCGTAAGTGTATATTATATCATGTCTTGTGTAAAGCAGATTTATTAGAATGTGTTTTCTTCCATGCTAATGTGAAGATTTGTTTGTGCAGGCCGGACATGGCCCATAGTGTTTGGGACAGGACTGGGTCTTGGCATGGCTTACTCCAACTGCCAGAATGACTTGAAGTCACATTATGTACTGCACAGTAAAGTTGCTAAGGTTTGTGTTTTGATTATAGAGATCACGTGTTGTCTCGGTCACATACTGGTAAAATAATGTGTAGCCTGAATGCACAGGAAGTCGCTTTGGATAAAAGCATCTGCTAACTGCATAAATGTAAATGTAATGTCACCTAGCTGTTTATGTCTGTTTTTTTTTTTTATTGGAGAGCTTGGGCATAGAATTATCCAAGGTATCACTCAATATTTTTTATGAATTATTTATAAAATGTACATTCAAAAAAAAAAAAAGGGGGTAAAGTATAGTTCAGAGTATTGCATTTCTTGTTTTTTAATTCAAAGTTAAAGTTTGTAGTAGATTTAATATTTACATTTTCTGTTTTAATTTTTATTTTTTTATAATTTTCTTTTTTTTTTTTATTAATCAGCGTCATCTGGAAGATGTTATCAGAGCTTATCAGAGCAGTAAATATAACAAAATAATTCAGAACTCAAAGCTCCATGTGTAATAGTTATATTAAACATGTTTATATATTATTATATAAGAAATATTATATTATAAAATTCAGATTAATTTATTTTTAATATGTAAGGCTGATTATTAATAATGAATTAATTATAATAAATATATTTATAATGATTTATTAATTTTCAATATTTTATGTCTGTACTTTAGCTATTTTGTTTTAGTTATTTTAGTACTTCAATTTTGAAATTTTTAGTATTTTAGTACTTAAATGAGAAATTTTTCATTGCAGTTAGCTGAAATAAAATATACAAAACTATTTTTTTCAAGTAATTATGGTTTTATATAATAATTGTAACCCTGACAAAAATGTACTTTGCCCATCTATATAGTAATTTATGTTCTTTAACAATTAATTTGTTGCAATGTTTGATAAATATTGTTATTCCTTTGCATATAAATATTATAATGTAGGTCCCAGAGTTGTAGGCGTGCACAGATCAAATTAAATAATCGTAATAAATGATAAATTCACTGGAAATAACATGCATTGTTCAAAACATGTGACACAGTCAATTGGAAATATGAACATTTAGCATATTCAGATTATATCAGAAATACATATTTTAATGCTTAATGCTAATAAAAAAAACTCTAAACACTTAAATTATCAAAAATCACCTGATTAAGTAAGTCTTGATACTTATTACTTAAATTTCATATGCATGCTTTTTTAGGTATTTTTTCACAACAGTTTGTACTTTTTTTTTTTTTTTTTTTTCTTGAGTTGTTTTTTTTATTTTAACATAGGATCTTATTCATGGGATCTCCCTGCTTCAACGAATCTGAAGATCAGTGTTTCTGTCCTGATTTGTTTTCTCTGGTCTCTTTCAGGAGCAGTAGTCGCATCAGTTATGGATCATCTGCCTTGCTGTTCGTATTCAAAGCCTGACACAATCAAGACTTCTTGTCTTTCTTTCTCCATAACATCCATGTTCTTGTAAAGCAAAGTCTGTTTATATTTAATAAAATATTAAAAAGGAGATTTGAAATTTTCTAAGGGTGATTTTTATGTGATTGTTTATTTTTTTTATCTTTTTGAATAATGGCCCTACAGTAACGTGTTCCAAAAATCAAATGATAGCAGCCTACGCTGTCATCTAGCTTTCGACCCGGGCCATGATGATATTTGGCAACCATTCTAAACTAGTGCACTTACTTTGCTTAAAGCAAAACATTGTGCCTTGTTGGCATGGTGACAGTACTGAAGTACAAGCATCATTTCATTTTTTCTGAAATCTGCCGTGCTTATACATAATTGCACTATTGTAATGTTGCTTTTTACATAAAGGTAGAAGTATATATAGAAGTTCTCATGCATGACCTTGTTGAGGAGTAAAGCTTTAAAGAACTGTTGCAGGCATGTTGTCTGTAATGATTATACAATTGCGAAATTAAATCTATTGCTTTTGACACAACTGTACAACAGTTTCGTTTAAATTCATTCAGCTTGGAATAAAATTTTAATTTCAAAACCCATTCTTTCTCAGTTCTAATTCTCCGATGTGTTTTCACGATTATAAATGCACACTCGAAAACACAACTGATCATGATCAGTTAGAAAAAAAAAGAACAAAAAATAATCATGCATTTGGACATAAGTACAGTATGACTAAACTTCCACATCTCAGTTTGCAAAAACCATATTGAGAAATGCATTTAAAAGTCCATTGTGCAACTGTATTGACGACATGCAGTCTGATTTGACAATCAACCGCAAATAAATAAAAAAATTGTTTCTGGTACCAAATGTCAGTGTCAAGAGGCAAAGAGGAAAAAGTGTTCACACACACACACCAACACGTCTTGTAAAATTACATTCTAATCATTTGTTAACAATCTTGCATATTTTTTTTACATCTCACATTTACATAAGCCTTTTGTTAGATGCTAATTGCTCGCCTCAATGAACTCTGAATAATGATTGGCTGTGAATGTGCATGAAGTCGCATTAAGAGTGCGATGCTCAGACACGCTTTATGCCCAGCGGCAGAGAGTGGATCCCGAAGGCACCCTGAAGTGGACGATACAGGGATTAGAAGAGTGCAGGGAACAGCCAAGATGCCAACACAGTTACCTCTAGTGCACTCGTCCGCACCCTTTTACTCAATTACAGCCACACAATTACTGAATAAAGAACGTTTGAGCTCATAAAAATGCATAGAAAGCCAACAGAAATCCACCTTAATGGCAAGAAGCAGACCGAGATAAGTTTGTTTTTTAATTCACTCATCTAAAAATATCTGTATGGTAGTCTTACTCTTGTAAAGCTCCCTCTCTTTCTCTCACACTCTCTCGTACCGAAGCCCACCTCTCGGTTGCCCTCCCCCAAAGAGTGTCATCATGACACGTAGCTTTGAAATACTCTGACAGGCACAGAATTGCTCATACTGGTGCTAAGCATTGAAGAAGCCAGACTAGTGACTAGGAAATGTGTCATTTTATTGCTTTGCTCATCTCACGTTAACAAATGGAGTGATGGCAGCTGAATATCCTTGCACTGATGTGACTGAGGCACACAGAGGGAGTGGAAATCACCGACCTCGCCAGGGGAAAGACAGAAAGGAATACTATAAACGGGACATCTTGATCTTTTTCGCCACCTGAGGTGACCCGCAGATCAACCGTTTCACATTCAGCATCACTCTCTCGATGCACTTGAAAAACGCTGGATGTGTGTTCGCTTCATCGAGACCCCAGGAAGCGCACACGGTCCTATTCAACTCTCCGATGATGAGTGGCTCACCTATCGCTCGAGTAGAGGCAGAATCAGGTGCGGATGTTCACAGGAGCTACAATGACAGTGGTACTATCGGTGAAGGCTGGAGCATTAGTGGCAGTGGTCCCTGGCTTCTCGCAGTCATGCTGTCCCTCATAATTCTGGTGACAGCTTGTGGGAACATTTTGTTGATCGCCTTGGTGTTTGCACATCGGTCACTGCGCTGCACCTCCAACTGCTTCCTGGTGTCCCTCTTCCTGTCAGACTTGATGGTGGCTCTGGTCGTGATGCCCCCTGCCATGCTCAATGTGCTTTGTGGGACCTGGGTGCTGGCGCCTGGATTCTGCCCCGTCTGGCTTTGTTTCGACGTGATGTGCTGTAGTGCTTCCATCCTCAACTTGTGTGTCATCAGTCTGGACCGCTACCTCCTCATCATCTCTCCATTGCGATACAAACAGCACATGACCCCGCCTCGTGCCTTGCTTCTGGTGGGTGGGGCTTGGGGGTTGGCAGCCCTCACTTCCTTTCTGCCGATCAAGATGGACTGGCACAGCCTGGGTCGCTCCCAACACCTTTCCGAGAATGATCCCGCCAACGCCACAGTCTCCCAGTCGAGTTCCTTCTACCCTGCTTCGTACTTCCAGCTTTCCACATCAGGGACGCCATCCACGCAGTGCCGCCTGCGGGTGACTCTCCCCTTCGCCCTCGTGGCTACCTTTCTCACCTTCTTCTTGCCCTCTACAGCCATCTGTTTCACCTACTGCAGGATCCTGCTGGCGGCCAGAAGACAGGCACGACAGGTGGAGGCTCTTACTCATCCCGCTTACCCACATCACTCACCCGGCGAACCATCTCGCCCTGCTTCTCCCAGACACGCCGTCCAGGATGGAAACGACTACAGCCAGCAGGAGCCACCCGGGTTGCGGCAAGCTCCGGTGAGAAGTCCAGAGTCAGAGAAAAGATTAGGATAGAAATTCAATTTGTGAAGTGACAGGACTAGAGTAGAGTTATTAGATAAATGTTTTGCTTCATGTGTGTGCAAATCCTTGTTGTGAACTCTCGATAAACTAAGCCAGTTTGAGTAGAGGTCTTCACAGGTCCACTTGGATCTGACCTTGGATCTTGGACATGGGTCGGGTTTTGTATTAGCTGCTTTGGGTAATTTCTTGTGCTTTTTCCAAATGGACCCAATAAGAGCTAAATTCTTTTAAACTATCCCGGAGGCAAACATGTGCATTCATGTTAAGTCCATTTTTGAGAAACACGTAAAAAACTGAACATAGTTTGTAACCTTGAAATCTATCTTACAGATATGAGATCAGGAATATTACACGGTGTGTTCATGCAGGGCTTTTCTTTTTTGTGCACAGAAGTCCTTCACCGGAGATGAGGTAAATAACATGATTTATTAGGCTATCAATTTACTTTTTATCAAGCGTTCATGTTTATTTTTTAAATCCGGGTCACAACTGAAAGCAAACTGAGAAATAACATGTATCATGTAGGCAAAATTGCAGAATAATATTCGGCTCGGAGAATGGATTTTAGGACCCGAGGAGGCCTCTAACTTGAAGTGCATGCATTCTCAAACTGTTTTGGCCTATTGGTAATTTACGTAGCCACTGCTTATGCAAGTGAAGGATGTGTGATTACAGACACAATGCAGCTTGCTGAGAATGTGCAGAGAATTCCCCGCACCTTAACAAACACAAAAAGAAAGTTGAAAGAGATGTAGCGGAAAAAGGAAAATTCAATTTTGAGGACTTGAATAGAAAGTAATGAGAGACAAGATGAGGGTGTCAGGGTGCCAATAAGGCATTTGAAGATGAGGAAGGGCAAAATGGGAGGGTAGAACTATTCAAGAGAACAGCAAAGACCTTGTGAGGCACTGTCACTTTCAAGAGCTTTCATCTGAGAGAGGGAAAGGCATAAATAATTACCCCAGGCTAAGGTAACATTACTAACCATCTCTCAGCAGGAGAATCACTGTGAAATCTCGATGAATATATTCTTTTCTGTCTCTTCCTCTCAGCTGTCGGTGAACAGTGAGCGCAGACTGGCACACAGGCAAAGGAAGAGAGCTCTGAAAGCCAGTCTTACCCTGGGAGTGCTCCTGGGTCTCTTCTTCAGTGCCTGGCTTCCCTTCTTTATCATCAACATGGCACAGGTCAGTCCAAAAAACATCAACTCACTTGTTTACAAGCATGTAAAAAAAGAGGATGGGTGGCAAACTAATTGCAGTATGACAAACCTATTTAATTATTCCTTATCCTGCTCTCGAGCTTTCAACAATCCCGTCCCCCATCTGTGTCCCTCACTTTGCTCAGATTTCAAGCTTCTGGGCAAGCCTGTCTCTAGCCCTCCTTCACACACAATATGGTGTGTGAATAGCACTCTATCTCGGTCTCCTACTCTCCCCTTCTTCATCCGTGGCATCCTAACATCGTCTTCCGACGAACTAGACATCTTTGACCTTTTCCACCTCTTTGGTATTGAGTCTCAACTACATTATGTATCGATTTTGTGATCTAAGACCTTTTCTTCTGTACATTCAGGCGGTGTGTGAGTGTGTACCACCCTCCTTCTTCGATGCCATCACCTGGTTGGGGTACTGTAACAGCACCATGAATCCAATTATATACCCAATGTTCATGAGGGATTTCAAAAGGGCTTTGGCACGGCTTCTACCCTGCTGTTCTTCATCGCAAGCCCCTCGAAGGCCATCGCTGCCACTTTCCCTTTCTCTACGCAACTCAGGGGAGCCACAACTGCCCACTGAACCCCCCTCCCTCGTGTCCGACCCACCTCAACTACCGGTGACGGCCACGGACGCCGTTAACCTTCTCGACGCGGAAAACGCCGGGATCGATCTGCCTCTGCTGCTGCCCAACCAGGTCGATACATTAGATGATTGACACTCCAACCGAGACAACAAAAGAAGTGCAATGTACTGTGAACGGCAAGATGTGAGACTTATAATTACAGGTTTTTGAAAAAATGTTTTGAAATGTACCATGTAAAAAAAAAAAAAAAAAAAAAAAAAAATCAATGGGATAGGTGTTAATGGGATAGTCGTGCCTAAACTGGAAGCCTGCTTCGCTCCTCGAGGCAGACCACAGAGATCGTACATTTAGAACTCAACACGCATCCCGCTTCATTCATTACCATAACAACCAAAACAACAGATGGATAAAGCAGACGAGAGCGAAAGAAATCTCACTAATACCTCTCACAATGTCAAGTGGGTTGTCTGTGGAGCTGTAATTCACATCTTAATTAAACAACAAACCACTTCTAATGAAGGGGGCAAATGGTGTATACAGAATACTGGCAGTTTATCACAAATTATATTTACAGTGCTTAAAAAAAAAATCTATATTAATTAGAGATGATATCCATAAATAACATTATCAATTCCAGAATGACAACAAGCCAAGGTTCCTGTTGGTTATATTTTTAATGCTGGGTACACATCAAAAAGATAATCGGGCTGATTCTGGGCCGATTTCCCCACTTCCGACAATCTATGTCCTGATTATCTTGATGGTACTACAGATTATTTTATCAGATTTTTCCTTGGTGTGAGGTGTGTTAAGAGTCTCCGAACCTGATCGGAAGAATGTCGGAGCCGCCCCGATCGCGAATCGTAAATATTCAACATGTTTAATATTTAGGATCAGAAATCCTGATGTGTGAGGGGAACCTCAAGGACAAATGCGCGCACGCTCTGGAGATTATCACGTGAAACGAAACAATATCCAATCAGAAAGCGAGATGATGGAACATGGAAGCTTGTACATCCTTACGAAAGGAAAATATATTTACCAATATATTTCTTAAAATATATTGTGATATATTATTTTCCCTTTTTATTTCTAATATTATATATATTTGAATACATTTAATAATATATTGATGACACCTATATTATATAATATATTGCAAAATATACAAATGATTGCCGCTTTCAATATATTGCAATATATTGGAAAAAATAAATATATAAAAGAATATATGCCTAATATATTACATGATATTCTCCAATATACTGCAATATACCGCAAATGGTTACATCTAGGAAATTTGATCCTCATTTTTGTGGTCTTATCATATTTTGAAAAACTTATAAGATCTATTGGTGTGCACCCAGCATAAAAGTCTTGTGAGATTTACATGTGACATTTAAACACTGTGTTTATTTGAGTCCCACGGTAACCTTTACGCCCAACCCTTAATCTTGGTGGCAGCAAATGCAAATCTCAGGAGTTTCTTGGAATGAGGTTTACCATCTAGACCCAAACCTCATTTGGTGAATCAAGGAAATGTGAGGATTTCATTGCTCTTGGCTCAGAACAAGCAGGTTTGCCATTGACTAACTGCTATTGTGCTTCAGTTTGCAACAGATAAGGTGTGTTTGTGCTTAAAAAAAAAAATCGCTATTAATTAGAAATGGTATACACAAATAACATAGATATTATCAGACAATTCCAGGATGACAAAAAGTCAATGTTCCAGTTGGTTCTAGCTTATACTGATAACTTACACTCTGGGTGGGGTCTAGATGGGAACTCTTCTTCTAAAAGTCTTGTAAGATTCACACGTGAAATTCAAACACTGTCTTTATTTGAGTCCCACAGCAACCTACGCTTAATCCTTAATCTTGGTAGCAGCAAATGCGAATCTCAGGAGTTTCTTGGAACGAGATTTACCATCTAGACCCGACTCAACATTTTATGATTTGTGAATCAAGGAAATTTCATGACTTCATTGCTCTTGGCTCAGAACCAGCAGGTTTGCCATTGACTAACTGCTCCTGTGTTTCAGTGTGCGACTGGTAGGTTGTGTTTGTGCATTCAGTAGTCCACTTTGTGTCGTCCCAGTCCCAGGACGTGTGCTCACAGTCTGTCTCACTTTCATCTTCTCGGTCTATTTTGCCTTGATCCTGAGATGGTTCAACATGATCCTTGCCTCCAAGAGTGCATATCGAATGTGTGTTCCCTTGACAGGGATCAGTGACGCCATCAGATTCATTGATGGAGTCCAGTAAATCAGATATATCAGGGATATCCCAGCCATTCTCAGAGTCCTTCCTCTCGCACCGTTCCCTGTCTACAGTCTGTGTCTTGTATTTATCTACATTTGCCTCTGTGGTGTCTGAGGTATCATTGTTTGAAATGTCCATAGATGCTTCCCCTTTGACTCTGCTCTGACCATCTGATTCTGGAGTGCCTGGTTTTTCCGGAGATAAATGTACCAGCGGTAGTTTGCCACCCATGGCTCCAGCTTCTTCCCTGGTAGGAACCCCTACTGCTACTAGGATGGTGTCCATCTGACGCATATAGTCCAGGTGTCCTTTAACCTAAGAGGTGGACAGAACATAGCCAGTATTCATAAAGCAAGTGGAAAATACTATACATTACTTAGCATTATTAATTTGATATCCTCATTCTAATTTTAGTGGTGCTTGTAAACTTTTCAGAAAAAACAAGCTTTGGTGCATAACTAGGGCATGTATTATACCTCAAACCAAGAAATGTAGTACCTTTTTAAGTGATCAAATTTACATATTTTTTCATGCACTGGTGGATGATAAAAGCAGTGAAAAACTCGTAATAGTTTTGTATTATAAAAAGAGATGCCTGAACCAACATACATAGACTGTGTGCAATCTTTAATTTAGTTTTGCACAGGCAAGGACCAGTGTAAAATGTACATAAGGGCAGATGCCATATTTAATTTTTCACAAATTAATATGTAAAATAGACACACAGACTTTTCAAGGGTTTGCAATGTTTTTGATCTTTGCTAAATAAGTCAAATAAAAAATACATATGAAAAACACTTCCAATTTTAGCTAATTTATTAGTTTATTTATTTATTTATTACAATTTTAGTTTATTTGAGCTAAAAACCTTGTTTTATGAACCTGATACTAGAGCTGTACGATTAAGACAAAAATCAATTGTCGATTATTCCCTTGTAATTGTAATTGCGATTATTAATTACGATTATTACAATTTACATTGAATGATGTTAATACCATTTTTTATGCAAATGCATGCTGTATTTTTGTATGAAAATAAGCTGAAAACACTCTAATTGACGAACCTTTATTGCTTTTCTATAGTAATAAGCCTCAAATGTCAAATATATAGCAGGTTGGTTTCTTCTTTAAATTATAAAAAAATACGAATGGTATTATAATGTTATACTAAAAATAAAACAATGGAAAACCCTTAAGATAATCTGTATAAAGAAAAAAACATATCTTAAGTGTGCCGATTAACATAAGTGGACGTTGAATGATTTATTGCCGCTTTGAACGATTACGTAATTGTGACATCCATAATTGTAATTGCGATTAGAAATTCAATTAATTGTGTAGCCCTACTTGATACTATACAAAATGCTATTTCTTTTCTAAACTTCTTTTGGAAATCTCCCTTTGATTAATATTCACCATCTGGTCATTATTATAACAATATATGTGTACTGAATTGTGATTGGTCCATTTTAACAGATTCTCACTATAGCTGCTTTGACATTGCATTACATTGTGAACAGTGAAAGATTATGTGAACAGCAAGATTACAGTTGCTCTGATAAGCCTAATTTAAACCTAAAACTGTAACACTATTCATGTGCCGTCTTACAAGCTCTGGTATTTATTTCAGGAAATGCAAACTGAGTTACTCATTAACATTTCTTCACATGCCAAACGAAAGTGCAATTCATCAAATGCCTCACATTGCAGTCGCATAACCAGGGTTCTTGAACTGATTACCTTGCCATATCTCCTGCAGACTTATCTAAGCTGTGTAATTAACATGAAAATCATTTTGCTGGTTTCACAAAAAAACAAGACTTAACAAAAGACACACAAGCATTTCTTTTTTTGTCCTGGATTAAGACTAGTGTGATATATCAAATGGATGGCGGCATGATGACATTTGTGCATTGTATAGATGACACATTTCTTTTTCTTTTTTTTAGGTAATTTGGCCTTTTTTATGAGATAGTGCTGTATTTAAGGACTCCACTTGAATATCAACGAGCAACTTCCCGCAACAGTAATTACATTAATTGTAGTCTTTTGTTGGTGACAATTTAACAATGCCCTTTCTATTCATGGCAAGGGTGTTAAAAAAAGTAACTTCAGATGACTTCAAATCTTAGCAAGCTGGAAGGAAATTAAACTTTGACTTTGCGATTCTATAATGTCATGCCATTGTGTGGAGTAGTTACTATTCCATTCAGGAAATTGAATCTGAATTTAAATGCATCTCACAGACACCAAGAACATCTACTAAGAACAGGGACTTGACGCCCAATGCACACATGCACTTGCTTACCACTGATGACAGATCCACATTGATTATTTTGCGATCTTGCGAATTGATTGGCTGGAGCCCAGCAACAGAAAGCTGGACTGATGAACTTCTATACAGGAATCCAAGAAGCCAATCCCCTCTAAACCAATAAAAACACATTTTCAAACATGCTAATATGTTGATACATTCTGTTACTTTTTAATAAATAACTAAATGAATAAAGTGTAATTTATAATTCTTTATCTAGTGGTCTAAAATCTAATTTGATGAATGTGTCATTTAAATTTCATTTTAAAAGAACTGCCCAACATAATCCATTTCAATAAAATGAAATAATCTGTTAAAGTGTTACTTCAATGATTTCATTTGAAGGCATTATTTTATTTCATTTCCATTCAAATCTGACATAACATTGTTTTTCTCCCATTGATGAAGTCACATAGTCATTTAATATCCATCATAACCGATGTCTTTAGGTTTATAAGCAGAAAAGTTTAGCAGATAGTGGAGGAACTGTTTGGAATTAACTTAATGAAAGAAACTGCACAAGCATCCAGCCTCAGTAACTGTGAACATACACCTCTATTTCAGATTCAGGGTCAGTAAAATTAAATAATTATTATTTTATTCATCGAGGATGCATTCAATTGACAAAAGGTAATATTTAATTATTATAATGAGAGATTTTAATAAACGTTGTTCTAATGTCAGCAAAGAATCCAATTAAATGAAGCCATTTTAAAACGGTTTAAAACATGATATGAAATTGGGTCAGCTTCTACAAAAAACATTAAGCAACAAAAATGGTTTTCAGCATTGATAATATTTTGACAGCCGCAAATCAGCATATTAAAATGATTTCTGAAGGATCGTGTGGCACTGAAGATTGGAGTAATGATGCTGAAAAAACTTATATTATTAATTATATTCACATAGAAAATAGTTGTCATCTCAAATGATATTACTGTTTTTACTGAGCATAAAAGACTTATACATTATAAGAAATATTACCACACACAAACTTTTGAACAGTAGTGTACACGAGAAAAAAGAAAGTGAGTTAAATGAACTGTTAAAATGGGCAATCATAATGGCAAATTTGAAGTCTGAACATACCCCTTACCCATAAAAACTCTCTTACCTGCAATATCCATTAACAATCTTCCCAGCCACAACCTTGGACAGTCGCTGCCATGTTTTCTCGGATCCGTCCACGGGAGCCCCCAGCAGCACCACGTCCTCCACCACACCTTCACTTCCTGCCCGATAATAAGAGACCAATGTCCTTCAAACGACTCTCATTTACAGCCTCACACCTCTCAGATTCTCATCCAGAGAGAACACCACTCAATCTGGCTTGCAGAAATTTGGCCGTGTCCAGCTCTCTCACGTGGACTCTTCTTGAGACACAAGGTCTTAAAGAAGACAAAAGGATGTTCCCTCATTAAAATGAATAAAAAGTGTACCTTGATCATTAGCGAGCTCTTCTAGGCAAAAGTAGATGACACGAGCTCCAAGGCTAAATCCAATTAGATTGACAGGCCGCTTTCCCTGCACAAAGATTAAAGATAATTGCACACATATTTGAAAGGAATATTCTGGGTTAAGATTATATAGGCGATTCACTCTATAAAGCCTACTGTATCATATTTAATACAAAATAAGGTCTTGAACATAATGAAACATTGTTGGAAAACAGTTGTACACCATCGACTACTACATGCCTTCTGGCATCTGATTAATAGTTTATTTTTATAGATTTGTTTTAAGCATATAACTATAAAAATTTGTTTTTGCTGTGAAATCTATACTGTTTTAAAAAAAGCAAACATAAGAACAACTTTAGTAATACTGTAATGGTAACATTTCAAGATAAACTGAAGCAAATGCATAATTTTTCAGAATATTCATGCTAAAATGCACCAAATATGAGGAAACAGGCTTTTGAGGAACACTCATTTGTTCATCTCTCAATCATGATTGTATTGCATTGCATTAAATGAACATTAAACTACAGAGTTTGAACATCCATATTAGGTATTTAAAGGGGGGGTGAAATGCTATTTCATGCATACTGAGGTTTTTACACTGTTAAAGAGTTGGATTCCCATGCTAAACATGGACAAAGTTTCAAAAATTAAGTTGTACGTTTGAAGGAGTATTTCTGTTCCAAAAATACTCCTTCCGGTTTGTCACAAGTTTCGGAAAGTTTTTTTCGAGTATGGCTCTGTGTGACGTTAGATGGAGCGGAATTTCCTTATATGGGTCTTACAGGCACGTCTGCCGGAAGAGCGCGCGCTCCCGTATAGCAGAGCAGAGAGAGGCTGAGCACAGACAATCACTGATCAGAGCGAGAGCGTCGCGAAAAGTCACAAAAGAAGTGTGTTTTTGGTTGCCAGGGCAAGACAACCCTGCACAGATTACCAAAAAAAACAGCATTAAGGGACCAGTGGATGGAGTTTATTTTTACAGAGCATTAACGGAGTTGTGCAAGTGTTTTTGTTTGTTCCCTGCATTTCGAAGATGCTTGTTTTACAAACAAAGCCCAGTTTGACGCTGGATTTGCGCATAGTTTATTTCTTAAGGATAATGCAGTCCCAATGAAAAAGGGTCACGATCGTGTGTTGGAACCGCAGGCGGTGAGTAAAACTGCTTCAAATATCTCGGTTGTTAACTTAGCTATCGGCGCGTAAGCACATCAAGTAAACAACATGCGATGTTGTCATCAAACTGCACTTTCCACAAAAAAAAAAAAAAAGACGACAAAGTGGAACTTAGTCATTTTCCAAAACCGCTAAGCAAATATATACAGTTTCAGTACATACCACATAGAGACCTCGTTGCTGATGCTGCTCTTGTTAAATTTCAGCCTCTGGATCTGTGTCACAGCTTCCAAACGCTCTCAGCAAAAGCCTACTCGTGCTCATGATTCTTTAGCTCCGCCCACATGTCACGCCCCAGCCGCTCGTGTTTTTCCGGGAGAAATCGGTACAGTCTATCTTTCTCTTATGAATATAATAAAACTAAAGACTTTTTGGAGATATGAAGGATGCAGTACTACTCTATAGGTACTCAAGATTAACAGGATATTGAGTGAAAACTAGCATTTCACCCCCCCTTTAAATATCATCGTCAGACATTTGGGAGATATGAAGTAACAACTAAGATTCATATGCATTTGATGTAATTAATCTGTCATGCTGTAATAAAGATCTCATTTATTTACTTTACAAGCTATCAGAATTTCATCTGACCTTCTGGCCATATAAACATCAGCAACTGTGCCTTTGAATTAAAACTGAGGAGCTTTTTTCTCCTTGAGTATGAGCCACAGATACTGACTGTCCTTGGAGCTTTTATGTGACCCGTAACATTCCTCAGATTAGTCAATTCAAGCCGCATTGAGCTGAAATGGTCAAAGCCTAAGGAGAATCTTGAAGAAGTGGATGTCTCGCAGGACTCTGACCTGCTGTCGGCTCCGGAGCACCTGGGCCAGGTGTTTTCCCACCTCTGCAGAGCGACTCAGGCACACTCCCCAGGGGTTGTCGATCACACTGGCCACAGCCAGCAGAGAGGCAGGCCATGTCAGAGCCGTGACTATGCCTGAACACAGACAAGAGAATGAGCACTGCGCTTATTCTGGAAGCCGTAATGCAATGTGTGACAATTAAAACATTCTTTCATGATGCTAAAATTAAATGAAGCCATTTTGAGGCATGGTATAAAATAGGGGTGGAAAAGTAGAAAAAAATTGTTGCTCAGCGTCATTACTCCAGTCTTCACTGTCACATGATCCTTCAGATCCTTCAGTCTAATATGCTGATTTAATTCAACTTTTTATGATTCTTTGATGAATCGATTTTTGCATTTATTTGAATGCATTTAAAATGTAAATTCTTTTTTATAATATTCTAGGTTCTTAACATTCTGCTTTCTTTTGTTTTGTGATTCCGTTAAAATAGACTATGATCTGGAGAAAAGACCAAATTGCGCTTCTAAAGTTGCATGAGAGAGAATGCCGATGCTGATTTAAGCTTCGCCGGCCACTCAGTAAAACATTAAATGTTCCTCCACTGGATCTTCATTTATTATAATACACATGAATAAATGAAACAGAGCCTCCAGCTCAACAATAAGAGACACTTCTCCTGTATTAAACACATCCCTGCTGAATCGACTGTCAAAGATGGACCAATTCAGACCAGACTTAAGATAAAGTGAATTAATATGACTGCACAATTCAACACTCATATAAATAAGGTAAGATAAAGCACAGGAGATTGTCTGTTTCCCTCAAACCAGTAGTTCTACCTTTTTAATAGCGTACTTGCATTAGTAAAGCAGACATACCTGAGAGCACTGTGTATTTGAGAGCCTCCTGAGCCACGACACTAACAAGCCCATCCCACAATGAATCCAGAATAGAGCCCAGTTCCAATAAATAACGCGACTCCCATTTCAGACAGTACTGTTCGCCACACGCTCCAAGACTGGACCAGGGAGCCTGAAACGAACCTGCGATAGCCAAGAGAATCTGAACCTTAGTGTGAACAATATTTCATAGATATTTTATTATTAAATTAAAGAAATCGTGGAGAAATTAGCATTGAATCACTTGCTCACAAATGGTTTGCTTTGTAGTGAATGGGTGCCGTCAGATTGGTAGTCCAAACAGCTGCTAAAAACATGACAATAATCCACACCACTCCAGTCCACCAGTTAATGCCTCATGAAATGAAAAGCTGCATGTTTGTAAGAAACTCATCTTTAAGATATTTTAACTTCAAATGTGAGTCCTCTGTAATGCTGTGTTCACACCAAACACTAATAGAGCATCAAATTCGCGTCTACCACGTATAGTTTGCCGCTTGAACATTTTGAATGCATTTCGCGCATCTAAAGCGAAATAGACGCACGTAGAAAGCAAGAGTTTGAAGCGAAATTGACTCGCGTCCGAGGCAAAATCCACTTCCTGTGGGAGGGGCAAGTGGTAGGCGGTTTTCTGTTTGCAAGATGGCTGGTGTTGAGCGAGCATTCGGGGCTTTTCCACTTTGTCCTTCACACGTCCTCTGAATAAACACATTATCTTGTTAGCGAAAAGTAGCTGTAGGCTATATTGGGGTTATATTAGGTGGAAAATCGAACTAGACGCGCAAATATGCGCATATAAAGAACTGTTTATATGCAAAAACAGTCCAAAACAATTCTAAACAAATATGGCTCTGGATTTTGCTGTGAGAGAACAACAGGGGATCAACTTTAATGATGGATTTGTTTCTTACAAACACGCTTCATTGGACTGAAGTGGTGTGGATTATTGTGATGTTTTTATCAGCTGTTTGGACTCTCATTCTGACGGCACCCATTCACTGCAGATGATCCACTGGTGAGCAAATCATGTGATGCTAAATTTCTCTAATGAAGAAACAAACTCATCTAAATCTTGGAAGGCCTGAGGGTGAGTAACAATTAAGCAAATTTTCATTTTCGGGTGAACCATTCCTTTAATAATTAATAACCATCATAGAGTACATATTTTAAAAATAGAATTTGTAGTACTAACACAAGAGCATTTTAAACAAAATAGTAACTGAAAAAACATGCTATTTTGATGGAGATAAGGTTAACTGTGGCACTCACTGTATTTGCCGCTGCACAGCCAGCCGGTCACGGCTATAGTGAGATGAAGATGCTTTCCAGAACTCATCGGAAGAAACTCAAACTCCTTTATAGCGCCGACACGCTTGTTCATTTTATAGCCTGAATAAAAAAAAGTTAATTTACCTTTTGGTATTTTCATACATATAAAATAAACGAAAATAAATATAGATAGGAAACACAGAATCTGCGAACACTAACTGCATTTGAATGAAAGCAAACAGCTCCAATCACCTTGAGCTCAGTTCACTTTGAATGAAAGCTGAGAATGTGCCATGAAATCAGGATTATATAAAACTCCATTTGAACCAGAAATCAGACTGTAACTTTATCATTACTGCCATCTGCTCATCGATCAAACCTGTAACGAAGCTAGTGATTCAACCCTTTTGATTTCAAGAATTGTGTAAGAAATTCTATAAATCACTTGCCCTCCAAAAAAGAACAGAACCTTAGACACCAACACTGCTTTAAAGTCGTGTTAATGTAATGCTTGCCTGGTCCAAACCCAAGTTCAATTGCAGCGAAAACCGTACCAGAGTCCACGTGAACCGTACCCCAGACCACCCTTTTTAAGTGGACTCAGGTGTGGTTCGCGGGTTCGCTCTTGAGTTCAGAAGACAGCGTTCACATCATCTAAACGAACCGAAGTCTAACGTCAATCAAACCCGGGTGCACATCAAAGTGCTAGTGTGAAAGCACCCTTAGAGAGGCTTTCTAATGATTTTACAATGAACACTAATGATAAATACAAATCATAAAATACGCCAAAGTTCAATAAATAGTTCATTTGATAATAACAACAATTATTATAATTATTTTTTTTAAATTTAAATTTCAATATAATATTTATTATTGTTACTATGTTTTTTTTTGGTTTAGTTTCAGCTACTGTAGCTCACCTGTTAACCCGGCCCCTGCGGCTCCAAACATGGAGGCCATGATGGCGATGCCCGTGGCTGATCCCAGCACAGCGGCTCCACCCGCCCCCAGCACCGCTCCTGCCCCAGCAGCCACCAGAGGAGCTGCCAGGCCTCCTGTAACACCTGCCAAATATATATATATTTATTACGCTCATAAGTTTACATATTTACACAGATGTTTTTGATTTATATTGAAAACTTACTGTAATCCATCCAGATGTTTAATTTGTGTATGTGCTCATAAGTTTACATATCCCTTGCAGAATATGCAAATATTTAAGTAATTTTAACAAAATAAGAGAGCTCATGAAAATTGCATGTTAGCTTATTCAGCACAGTACTAAAAAAATAACATGCAATTTTCATGAGCTCTCTTATTTTGTTAAAATTACTTACATATTTGCATATTCTGCAAGGGGTATGTAAACTTATGAACACACACACACACACACACACACACACACACACACACACACACACACACACAAATTAAACATCCGGAAGGATTACAGTAAGTTTTTTATATTATTCAAATAAACATCTAAATGTATTACAGTAAAATTAAGTATAAACTAAAAGATATATTTAATTAAATAAAATCAACAACAATAACAACAATAATAGTCACTAATAAAATATTATTGTACTGTATGCATTATGGTAGGTAAACCACTTAGAAAACATTACGGCCATTTAATTGTTTTAATAAAAATTTAATAAATATTTTAAATAAATACAGACCCATTGCATTAATTTAGTTTTTACTAAGCTAACTAAATAAGTAAAGAAAAATCCTAAAAAAATAAACAAACAAATAAACAGGTATACGCATGTTTTCATTGGCCAGTGTAATTTAAAACAAACGTCCCGTGGCATTCAGACTCACCAATCACCGTCCCTCCACCCACAGTGGCAAGTCCGATGAGCAGGTACCGGCGTAATTTACGACCTCTCTCTTTCTTTTGTCTTCTCGATGACTCTTCTCTGTTGAGAGAATGTCAGTCTGGTTCATAATATGCTCACTGGAGCTTCTGAAAGCTCAGTGCTCTTGTTCATTGTCAATTCTATTCTATTAAATGAAAGTGCTGAACTGAAAGGAAAAACCTTGACCTAGATTGCATATACACAAAATACTCACAGCTGTGCGTGGTCCACATCATCACATGCAGCAGAGAACACATTAAAAGACAGAAATCAGCAAAAACATTCAAGTTTGTTCCTTGTGTCAAAATGATTACAGCACTGATTTCACAATGATATTGATCGTGCCCCTGTTTTGATTTTTCTTTGTGACTCTGTGTTTCTCAGAGACATGTTGATAACCCCCCAAAAACCCCATAAAGAGGCAGCAGCTGATGATGGGAGGACGTTTCACTCACTCGCTCTCCTCTACTGCCTCTCTCAATTTCTCTCCGAGAGTCTCTTCAAAATCCTCCAGCTGCTGTTGGGTCACACGCAGCAGACAGCTGACATGTCGGATCAGAACTCGAGCCCTGGCATCATAATGTCCTACATGAGAAGAATCAAAAATCGCTCATTACACGGAAAACAAGGCTGGAGGAAGAAGAACGAATCTCAGAGAAAAGACTAGTTCATGCTTTGCCGAAAAAAACAAAAGAAAAAACACAGAAAGCATGCAAGAAATTTTTTAGAAGTATTTCGCCACCCTCTATTTTTATAGCTCTTTATACAACTGAAATTTCATTCAAAGCAGCTTCACGGTATTAAACAGGAAAGTAAAAGGATCATTGATGCAAATTCCAAAATATGAGGCAAATCCAAATGTTTATTTTTAATAAAATAAATAAATCTAAATAACAAATAAATCATCCAGATGCATTATGGTAATTAACATATATATATGTTACACACACACACATTTTAACATTTATATATGTATGTATATATAATTGAAATACATAATATATAAATTAATTAATGATTTATTAAATTAATAACATCTATACACATTATGGTAATTTTTCTTTTTTGTTTATAAATAGGTTTTAAAAAAATATAATAAATAAATACATCTCATAAAAATATGCTTTATTTTCTTTATGCAAGTTTTCATTGACATTCTACCTTGGTGTGACCAATGTGGATAAAAACACAGTTAAGATGTTTTATATATTATTAAAAGTAACTAATGTAATGTTATTTTCACATCTACATAAATAATTAATAGCATAAATTAACATTAAGTAGATAATATTGTAATGTTTACATTTTTTATAATGTTTTGTTTTCACTGCAGTAAGAAGCACTGGGATGGGAGTTTTCTTAAGAATTTAGAAATTAAAATGACAATGCAAAATATGTTAACAGTATTCATTTATCTTCATACAAAATATAATAAAAAAAACGGACATTTCTTTGTGAGATAATATTTTAATATTTATTATTTTAAATAATTTTTTTTTTCTTTATGCATGCAATTGAAAAAAAGACCAGCTAATTAAATGTGAAACATCAGCTCACCATCTTTGACAGAGAAAGAGACTAGATCCTGAAAAACAAAAGAAGAGGTCACAAACAGTGAGTTGTGCGAGCATTCGTATGTTAATGCTGGGTTCATGTCACACATGTACCTGAGTGATGGGTAAAGCTCCGGCTCCGAGCAGCGGCTCTGCGTGCAAGATGGACAGGAAGGTGTCAGTGCCTTCGAACCCGAGCCCTGCCAGGAACGCTTGCATGACCGGCATGACCGACTCATCAAGAGCCAGCCACTGAACAAGCCCCTCCAGATACATCTCACGAAAACATCTGCATTGGGAAAACATCAAAGAGAAGATTCACAACCCCAAACCATTCAAGAAATGTAATGTTATTATTCAGCAAAGACACACTGAATCAAAAGTGACAGTAAAGGCATTTATAATGTTACAAATACATGCTGTTCTTTTGAAGATTCCTGAAAAAAATGCAGCAATCAGCATATTTCTCAAGGATTATATGAGACTTAAGACAAGAGAAATGATGCTGAAAATACAGCTTTGCACCACAGAAATAAAATGCACTTTAAAATGTATTCAAATAAAAAACACTTATTTTAAATTGTAATAATATTTTTACATTTTTCTGTTATTACGGTACTTTATTTTGTTAACGATGCAGCCTCGGTGTGCATGAGAGACTTTTTTCCTTATCCAACCCAAACCTTCTAATGCTACTGTATAGTAGTAAACAGAACAATAAATTGTTATTATTGTTATTGTGTATAAATGTATTACTTTTGCTCAGGTCCTTGAAACAGCTGGCCCAAAGACACTCCACATAACCCAGCGTATGCAAAGCGCCCCGGTTCACTCAGCTGCCGACCAAACACTTTCTCTGCTGGTGACTGATCATGCTTCTGTCCTCCTGGGTCTGTAACAATAATATGACAAAATGCTAAATATATATATATATATTTTTTTTACAAAGTTCCTGTTAAGAAGGTTACAGGTACACAAAAACTTTGTTACATCACATCTAGTCCTCCACATTTGCATTACATGCTTATTACATGGATCCAAGTAGAATACATCTTTAAACCATTTTATGACCTTATTGTCTTGCTTTGAAGAAGAAAACTACTTTGTGTGAATTTAATATAAAGAGTTCAGATGTAAAAAGCCCTTAAGTGCCATCAGAAATTTTCATCTAAAATTAGCATTTTTATTTGTTTAGGTTCAGTCATTTTACTCTGATAGCAAAGTATAGCTCCTTTTCTATGCAATTAAAGTGAAATAACTGAACATAAACATAGGAGCCTCATTTTAGAATTAAAATGTCTAGAAATGCGAGAAAATTAGAGGCTTGTGCATCTGAGCTCTTCATATGAATATTGAAAAGGGTGTAGCTTCTAGGTCCAACATATTTTGTATGATTTCTGATATTGGAGACCACATACAACTTTGCATAAGGCATTATGACACTATTACATGATGCTTTAATGATTCAGTATATGTAGTACTCATTGGTCTCGAGGTCATATGCACTGGAAATGCATAGCATAAGATGCAATGTGTTGTTATGTGACACAGAGTTTCCCCTGTAGAACCAAAACATGTTGAAGGCCTCGATCTTTTCCTACATCTGTGATTAAACCCAGAGCTGATCAGCAGCTGTTGGACACGTAACGATTAACGTTAAATCCGACCGTCAGAAAACAACATTATTACAAGTATCATCATGAAAACGAAATATGATCAGATCGAACTAACAATAAACAATACTTATCTAAAAAACATAATAATAATTAAATAATAAAAAGACTCTTATTTTTGTTGTTATCTGCTAATCAAAACTAAAACCCTTTCAAAAGTCCTTAAATAAAACCGCACTGGGTGAACTCTATAAATAACGTTACCTGGAGTTAATTTCGGCTCCTCGTTGTTGTTACTTGTTGCTTCCATTGGTTTATCCTCACAGTAAGTTACAGCAGATTTGTTGTCTCCATGGAGGAAAGTTATACTTTGTTGTCGTGACCGATGAAAGTTCAGCGTTGAGCTGTTCTTGTGTGCAGCAGCGCCCTCTATCCGCGAATAATGGAGGACTAGCTTATGAATATTAATGACGCCACGTCAGGCTCGTCCAGCTGGCTCTACCGATTGGCTGAACTGAAGACGTTGGCGAGGTTTAGCTGGCGAATACGCGAATCCTAAAAGCGAAGGACTGGCTTATGAATATTAACTACGCCACGTCACGCTCGCCCAGCTGGCTCTACCGATTGGCTGAACTGCAGACGTTGGTAAAGTTGGCGTCGTCAGCTGGCGAATTAGCTAGATTGGTTTGGCTTCTGAATATTAATCACGCAACATGACTGGACAGTATCGGAATGTTATTTGGCATTTCACCACGGCTTGATTAAAAGTCAAAACTGCTAGTTTACCTCAAGACGACGACATCGACTTATCCAAGGAAAGCTAATTATAATTTATGCCATAAAGTGTTGGCTTTTTGCCCGATAAAAAGACAGAAACGTTGCTTTTGTTGTTTTCGCTGACTTCGGAGCATTATATATTATAAATATTGTGAAATATTAATATTAATTCGATTCATGACTTGAGGCTCCAATAAGATGTAGCAAGTAAATAAATGTAAGTAGCATGACCTAATTAATATTTATAAGCTGAGTTTTCTTAGTAGGATCAATAAATTATGTATAACGGGTTTTAAAAAATTTTTCAAACATGATAGGTTTACTTGGTGTTGTGAGGATGATTTATGTTATTAATTGGTTGCGTTATGCCTCATAAATCCTTAGTTTTTCCTTAGTGTTGAAAAAAAAAGAAGAGATATTGTCTCTAGAAATATTGTCATTTTGTGGTCAGCAGAGGGCATAAGACTGCCACTATATAAAACCAACCAACAACCTCACAGATACACAAATTTTATTGAATATATATTAGGACCTAATAGTAAATAATAAATGTGGAATAATAAAACTAAGTAAGTAAATGAATGAATATACTAAATATAATAGTTGCCAACTGCCCATCTTTTTAAAATTATGCATGATTATAGCAATTTGTCTGAGTTATATAATTTACACTGCCTAATAACTCTCTTTTTGACACCTCCTGGTATTTTTCTATTCACTCTGGTTCTTACTGTGTGTGTTATTGTCTTGGTCGCTCCTGTTGTTATATAAGGCCTGTGAGCTGCTGTATCTTGTTGCTTTTTCCAGTAAAAGCCCATACTTGGGATGATCCAGGAGAACGATTTGTGAAATGCACGATTACATAATTTTCTAAAACCAAAAAAGCATATCTACTATTTGAGCAACAATCTCCTCAGAGCAATAACTATATATAAGTGTTTCTTTCTTTACAGCTTTACAAGTCTGTACATAGATTCATGGACATGTCTATTCATATTCTTTTCACAAGAATCTAACTGGAAAATATGAAACTGGTATTCACAACAAGAGTATGTATGTGCATTTGCAAGTATCTCCGATCTTTGTGTGTCATGTCTGTATTTTCTCTCCTGTCTTCCTTTCTTTCTGTGCCTGGTACCCTCTCTTTACAGAGGTTATGAGGTCAAGACTGTAAGACAGGAGGGAAAAAAGGAAGAACTAGCAGTCGATGTTACTTAATACAAACCCTGCTCCTTCCTTCATGTAAATAAATGTCAGTGAAGAAACTTACATTTGCGTTTGAGCTCAGTCATCATTACAGATGTCTTTATTTGTGCTTCTTTCTCAACGTCCACTTGAAAGGGTCACCAAGAGAGATACAGAGCACAGAAACATCATTAGCCTTGACAGCATATGTAAGCAAATGTAATTTTTTCCGTTTTCATATAATGTAAAACCATCTGTGGTGCAACACACCCAATATTCATAACTCATAGAAACAGAAAAAACAAACGGAGATTCACAAAACTCTCCAAATTAAAATATAGATGATGGACTGAATATGTCAACAACAACTACAATATCTATTAAATATATCATATTACTTGTAAAAAAATAATAATTATTATTGAATTTATAATTTTCATGTTTGATTATTTTTAACTAGTTTTATGACAACAGAAATGAACTATTTAGATAAATAAATAAAAACAACTGCTTTGTATAAATTCTTTATAAATCAACTGTATACATATAAAATATTGTACTGCTTTTGTAAAATCAATCGTAATGAAAAAGTTAAACACATTCAGGTTTTGTGTCAAATCTTATGGAAAAACTGTAAATATATATAAAGCTGTATTGTTTTATGATGCTAAACTGAATAAAAAATTATATTTTATCACACTTATAAGTAAATAAATACAGTATGTAAATTAATAAATACAATTTTATTAGTAAATAATATTTTAACATTTTCTGGTTTAATGGAAAATCTTATTAAATAACTATCAGTATATAAAGCTGTATTGTTTTATAATGTAAAACTGAACAATAAATAAATCAATAGTAACTGCAAATATTTGAACCCCATTAGTTTCAATTCAAATCTTATGGAAATACTGTATAAATATATAAAGCTGTATTGTTTTATGTTAAACAGCAATGAATGAATGGAGTGAGTGAGTGAGTGAGTGAGTGAGTGAATGAATTAATGAATGAATGGAGTGAGTGAATGAGTGAGTTAGTGAGTTAATTAATGAATGGAGTGAGTGAGTGAGTGAATGAATGAATGGAGTGGGTGGGTGAGTAAGTGAGTGAGTGAATGAATGGAGTGAGTGAATGAGTGAGTTAGTGAGTTAATTAATGAATGGAGTGAGTGAGTGAGTGAATGAATTAATGAATGAATGGAGTGAGTGAGTGAATGAATGAGTGAGTTAATTAATGAATGGAGTTAGTGAGTGAGTGAGTGAGTGAATGAATGAATGAAAGAATGAATTAATGAATGAATGGAGTGTGTGAGTAAATGAGTGAATGAATGGAGTGAGTGAGTGAGTGAGTGAATAAGTGAATTGAGTGAGTGAGTGAGTGAGTGAATGTGTGAATGAATGAATGGAGTGGGTGGAAGAGTAAGTGAGTGAGTGAATGAATGGAGTGAGTGAATGAGTGAGTTAGTGAGTTAATTAATGAATGGAGTGAGTGAGTGAATGAATTAATGAATGAATGGAGTGAGTGAGTGAATGAGTGAGTTAGTGAGTTAATTAATGAATGGAGTTAGTGAGTGAGTGAGTGAATGAATGAATGAAAGAATGAATTAATGAATGAATGGAGTGTGTGAGTGAGTGAATGAATGAATGAATGAAAGAATGAATTAATGAATGGAGTGAGTGAATGAATGAATGAATGAATGAATGGAGTGGGTGGGTGAGTAAGTGAGTGTGAATGAATGGAGTGAGTGAATGAGTGAGTTAGTGAGTTAATTAATGAATGGAGTGAGTGAGTGAGTGAATGAATGAATGAATGAATGGAGTGGGTGGGTGAGTAAGTGAGTGAGTGAATGAATGGAGTGAGTGAATGAGTGAGTTAGTGAGTTAATTAATGAATGGAGTGAGTGAGTGAGTGAGTGAGTGAATGAATTAATGAATGAATGGAGTGAGTGAGTGAATGAATGAGTGAGTTAGTGAGTTAATTAATGAATGGAGTTAGTGAGTGAGTGAGTGAGTGAGTGAATGAATGAAAGAATGAATTAATGAATGAATGGAGTGTGTGAGTAAATGAGTGAATGAATGGAGTGAGTGAGTGAGTGAGTGAATAAGTGAATTGAGTGAGTGAGTGAATGTGTGAATGAATGAATGGAGTGGGTGGGTGAGTAAGTGAGTGAGTGAATGAATGGAGTGAGTGAATGAGTGAGTTAGTGAGTTAATTAATGAATGGAGTGAGTGAGTGAGTGAGTGAGTGAATGAATTAATGAATGAATGGAGTGAGTGAGTGAATGAGTGAGTTAGTGAGTTAATTAATGAATGGAGTTAGTGAGTGAGTGAGTGAATGAATGAATGAAAGAATGAATTAATGAATGAATGTAGTGTGTGAGTGAGTGAATGAATGAATGAATGAATGAAAGAATGAATTAATGAATGAATGGAGTGAGTGAGTGAGTGAATGAATGAATGAATGAATGGAGTGGGTGGGTGAGTAAGTGAGTGAGTGAATGAATGGAGTGAGTGAATGAGTGAGTTAGTGAGTTAATTAATGAATGGAGTGAGTGAGTGAGTGAGTGAGTGAATGAATTAATGAATGAATGGAGTGAGTGAGTGAATGAGTGAGTTAGTGAGTTAATTAATGAATGGAGTTAGTGAGTGAGTGAGTGAGTGAATGAATGAAAGAATGAATTAATGAATGAATGGAGTGTGTGAGTAAATGAGTGAATGAATGGAGTGAGTGAGTGAGTGAGTGAATAAGTGAAGTGAGTGAGTGAGTGAGTGAGTGAGTGAATGTGTGAATGAATGGAGTTAGTGAGTGAATGAATTAATGAATGAATGGAGTGAGAGAGTGAGTGAGTGAGTGAGTTAGTGAGTGAATGAAAAGAGTGAGTGAGTGAATGAATGAGTGAGTGAATTAATTAATGGAGTGAGTGAGGGAGTGAGTGAGTGAATGAATTAATGAATGAATGGAGTGAGTGAGTGAATGAGTGAGTTAGTGAGTTAATTAATGAATGGAGTTAGTGAGTGAGTGAGTGAGTGAATGAATGAAAGAATGAATTAATGAATGAATGGAGTGTGTGAGTAAATGAGTGAATGAATGGAGTGAGTGAGTGAGTGAGTGAATAAGTGAATTGAGTGAGTGAGTGAGTGAGTGAGTGAGTGAGTGAATGTGTGAATGAATGGAGTTAGTGAGTGAATGAATTAATGAATGAATGGAGTGAGAGAGTGAGTGAGTTAGTGAGTGAATGAAAAGAGTGAGTGAGTGAATGAATGAGTGAGTGAATTAATTAATGGAGTGAGTGAGGGAGTGAGTGAATGAACGAATGAATGAATGAATGGAGTGAGTGAGTGAATTAATAAATGGTGTGAATGAATGAATGAATTAATTAATTAATGGAGTGAGTGAGTGAGTGAGTGTATGAATGAATGATATCTAAACACTCTTCCAGTCAGATCTTATGGAAAATGTCCAGTTATTTTCATGCTTCTGTAGTCTCTTATCTCTTCGCTTAGTTTTGCATTGTTAGTTTATCTTAGCTTAGTGTTTAGTTGAGCTTAAAGTTAAGTGAGATCCATCTCCATCCCATCAGCCTGATACAATGCCAACAACACGCTCAGTCAAACTTGCATTTAACCTAGAGAACAGAAAAGCAAAGGCAAACAGAAGAAAGGTGCTAAAGCTGTTTATTCAAAGCCAAAAGTACATTGGGTTTACCATCATCTCCCTGTCATCAAGATCTCCTCACATCTGTTGAGAGATAACAGAGCAGAGGTTTTCCACCTACCATCACACTTATAAAGATCTGTCCTATAGCAATCATTGTTCTGCAATAAATGTGTGTTTTCATCACATCAACAGCCAAATCTGTCGAGACAGGCCCTCGCAGCAAAGGCGGATTCTTGGGGAATTTGGCGCCCAATCAAAGGCAATATAAACCAAATACACCCTCTTGACATCCGCTTAGTCAGATAAAGTAAACACAATAACACTAACACACTAAACACATTTTGCTCTCAAAATAATTACCGGCCTTGTACCAACACCAAAGCAGCCTATATCAAGCCATGAGACCCATTTGGCCTCCTTACACATGAAAAAAGTCGACACGGAAGGAGTTTTGTGTGTGACTGTTTATACGCGTGTTTCTATGGAAAAAAACAGCTGGACAGTCTTTTTGGGAATGATGGGGGTGGGGAGTGGAAGAGTAGGTCATGATGCGTCTAAGGAGAAATATAAAAGAAAACTACAGCTGTATAAGACTGTGGCCAAGATGAGGAAAATGCAAAAATGCATTGAAACGCATGACAACATGTGAGGAACTAATGATGACTTCGGGGAATGGGAAGAATGTGAAAAGTTAAAAAAGGGTTCCCATCATAAATGAGACATCTTAAATGTGTTTTCATGACCGATCAGTTAGACTGAATGGACACTTTGCTATATATTTGGGCAAAATACATTATTTATTACCAGCAATCTCATTTGAGCTGCTATCTATGTTAGTTATATACTGTATATGTGAAATGATATATACTCTGTCAGCAATTTGTCTATACTAAGATTAGTTATTGGAGAGAATATATGTTCACAGAGTTAAATTAAGCTCAATCAGCAGCACTTGTTGAATAATGTAATGTTCCTATTTCTCTAAAACATAGGTGAAAATCTGTTACACTGAGGCACTTACAATGAAAACAAATGTAGCTGATTCAAACATGTTCAAATAATCCAAATATATAGCCCCAAAACATTATCATGATGAACTCATTAACCTTTTTGTTCCAAAGTTTAAAATTGTATTGTCTTCTCAGATAAATTTACAAATGTTTTCATGATATTAAATTTACATTTATGATTTTAAATTTGGTCTAATTTACTTCTATTTTAAGTGCCTCAGTTTGACAATTGCTTCTTTGTGATTACATTTTTATTTTTTTAAAATGCACATACATTTTGTGTTATGCTAAGTAACACACATGCATATTTATGCACAAAAGACAACAATTAACATAAACTATATAAATTGGCCTTAGAGAAATAATAAATGAATAAATAAAATCAGTTTCTTTCAATAATCAGATGTGGTGTTAAGCATATTTGTTTTGTTAAATAAACTATATATAATAATTAATAATTAATATATACACACTGTATATAAATATATACTGTATGTATGTATGTATATATATATAGAGAGAGAGAGAGAGAAGTAATTCTTTTTTTTTTTTTTTCTGCATTTTAAGCTTAAATTGCATTGAACCAAGAATATTTTTTTTAACAAAATACAGCATAACAGAAAACACCATTAAGTTAATGCCATTATAGCTCCGAGAAATATAATCCCTCTGGTTACAATGTGAGCGTTCAGGACATCCTTGTGCATGTGTGTGCATTTATAAACACCCTTCTGCATCAAGATCCTCATTTCAACATCTGCTGCTGCTTCTTCTCAAGGGAAAAAAGCTGTCACTCATTGACATTAAGTCAGTACAGTAAGTCCGTCCATGCAGTGCCCTTTATCCGTGCTTACTCACACAACTAAATCTGAGCTGAATGAAAAAGATTGTGCAAGCTTTACTAGTTTTAACCCCAGACATTATGTGGTTTCCATTCGAAACGATCAGTTCTAGCACAAGCACGATCTAAATAAAGGATCTTTTTAGTGGACACCAGAAGAGGACACAAGGGCTTCATTGTATTTTGTCTATGAATATAATAGCCTTTTTTTCTCTCTTCCAGTGAGAAGTTCTTTCCAAGGTTTTGGAATGCCGTGAAAAAACATCAGCAACCCTCGTTCACTGTTAGTATCTGCACGAATGTTGTCACAATCTGCACTGGATGTGATGGACGGGTTTCTCAAGATGCGACGCTACAGTTGGCAGGGAGACATGGTGTGGGAGAGCAGCATGGAAAAGTTGTAAAGTGGGTGTTGGCGCTATAAAATTGGGAATTGTGATGAAACAGCTTCTTTTTTTCCTAAACCTATAGGGAAGGAAAACGCTTTTCATTATGCATAATGCCCATGATGAGTAAATGATTGCTATAGATACAAAACATCTACATGTGGGTGAAGAAACACAGATTACAAGCCCTTTACAGGCAAAGACACATACCGACAAATGGGGCCCATCTGGGAAGCCATAAAATGTGCACAATAAACAACCTTGAGCATGGAAAGGGTTGGAAGTCAGGTCATTCAGACACAAAGGGGGAAGTCAAAGTGACGCAGGTACTGAAGAGTCACTTTTAGAGTCAGGAAGGCAGAGCATTACAAATATGGGATGCGACGCTCCTGAGTATTGTTGGTTTTTGCATGGAAGCTCATTATTTATGTCTTCTGTCTGGTCCTCATTAGCCTACGGGCCTCACAGACTCTTTGTACCAAGTGCTTCTGATTATCTTCACTGTGTTTATTGCTCTCAACCTGCTTTTCCTGCATTTCTGCCCACAGATAACAGAAATCAGATAACGGCTTTGTTTTATTCCCATGCTTGCGATTACCAAGCTGCTTTTGACTTGAAGTCTTCGTCTGACAGCTGAGAGATTTACAGAGCGATTTTGTGCACAGAACTGAAACAGCAGTTTTTGATTTACTAAAGAACTAGAATTATCTACAATTACACACTGAAAAGTCTTTCTGAGGGCGTTTAAGAGCTGCTTACTGTTAGTGTAACCAGTTTGAGCTAGTATGAATTCACTGGTGGTCCAACCTGGTTTGCGCAAGACAAAAAGCAAGACTAGACCCCTTGAAAACCAGATCCAGAACTAGCTTGTCAGTTTGGAATTTATTGAAGCATTAGCCTCCTCCAAATGATATAAATCCTGCACAGACTGAGGTAATCTTCATCTTTATAGTTCTGGAAATAGAATAGAAATTATAAATGGAAATTTAGCTTTTAAGTAGTGTGGAGTGGAAGTGTAACACCCTAGCAACCACTGAAAAACACACTAGCACCATGCTAGCAACAATAGCAAATGCTCTTCAGTGCAGAAAATGCAGATGGAATCGTGGAATCAGGTCAAGAAAATTGAATTTCTTGTATAACGCAGAATGTCACAGAATTTTGGATGAATAGTTCAAAAGTAAGCCATTATGGACTAAAGTCTGGGAATATTAAGCCGCAAATATATTATTCAAATATGAATCCTGTATGTTCTGTAGGTCTCGTGCTGACATGCGTTTTCGTTTACTACACACATACTGAGTGTGTGCGATGCTCGCTGTGACATAATCTCTAGAACCGCTCTGAGAGTCACTTCATGACCATTATAAAACAGATAGTTCTGGTCCTTGATTCTGATTGGTTGAGCTGCGTTAGAAGCTGTTGTAAATTACTCTACAAACATAGACCTTTGTTTACATATGTGTGAAACTGACAGAAATATGTTATTTAATGTAATGATAGTACTACTGCTACTAAAATTATTATTAAAACACAATTTAATGAATATTTACCAATAGAAATATTTACCTGAATTATTTTTTTCATACAAAACACAGTATTCCTGAAAGAAAAAATAAGAACAGTAAATAAAACTATTATAGGGTATACTGTGGAGTAAAGAAATCTATAAATAGGATTAAAAGATGAATATGAGGCAAAACTACAGAATGTCACATTTTATTATTGGGTGATTCAACACAAAGATGTTTTACTAGATAAGATCAGCACTTTTAGAGTTTCATGTCCCTATCTGATGTGAGCAGAAGTATTGGAACAGTTGCCTCACAGGTCTTTCGGTTACACTTTATTTTAAAGTATGTGTACTTTCATGTACTTATAGTGTACTTACAGTGTATTTATCTAAGAATGTTTTGGTAATACAAGGTAACTACATGGGGTAGGGTTAGGTTTAGGGGTAGGTTCAGGGTTAGTACCTTGTTATTACATAGTTATTGTAATTACTATAATAAGTACATAGTATGTACATGAGGAACAGGACTGTAAAATAAAGTGCTACCGGCCTTTCTAAGGCCTTTCTAAACTTTATAAGCTGTGTCCTGTTGCATTAATTCTTCAGATATTAAAAGCAGGGAATGTGTCTTATCAGTTATATCCAGTGGTGGACGAAGTACATAAATCAAGTACTTGAGTAAAAGTACAGATACGTATAATAAAATATTACTCGATTAAAAGTAAAAGTACTCCTTTTTCAATTTTACTCAAGTGAAAGTACAAAAGTACTCAATTTTGTATGTACTTAATAAAAAAGTCTACCGAAAGATAGATGTTTGCAATTTTATATAGGCTAATTTAATTTTATAATAGCACTTTTTTTTTTATAATCCTACTGCTCAAAATACCTGGGATTTTTTCCAAAATAACCACTATATGGAGTCAAGATATATTTTTGTTGTTGATATGGACTACACTGATGAGAGTAATGTTCACTGTGAAGCTTACACTGTGATGTACCTGAGAGAAAACAGAGATGACCATTTGATTCTCTCCAGTAAGAACAAAGTATTTTAAAGTTTGTTGTTTTACAGAACATCACAGTTATATATGACATGATAATAAGGCCTGAAGTTAGGAAGAATATCTTAAGGAAAATATAATTATATTTTCTTAATGATTTTTTTCCTTCTCAAACCTTGTCTGTGGTGTAAAAACACCCCTGGCCAAATTATCCCCTCTTTGATAATTACTGTAGTTACCATGTTCTGAACATCACATCCTTTCTTTTCTCCCCAGATGTAATATATATATATATATATATATATATATATATATATATATATATATATATATATATATATTTGGGTGTGTGGTTGAATAAAAATATTTGGACATTAGCCTATTTATAAAAATTACCTCAAGTTAGCACCAGCAAGCTTGTTAGCTAGACATTTAGCATCAGCTACAATATTTACTTATTTTCAGTACGGAAATGAATAAACATCCATGTCTAACGTTACTTGTCTATTTAATCCAAGCAATATAACGTTACTGTTGATAAGCAATATAAAAACAGACGTCATAGTAGCATTTTAATAAAACTGTTACTATTACGGCAGCGGGGAATTTGGACATGCATGAGTTATTTTATTTAATCTGTGTTAGTTTAAGGTTATTTCATTTTATTTTTTAACCTAAAACACAGAGACGCTGATTGATGTGTCTGCATCGTCAGCACTCGAGCATTTCAGTGGGCTTTAACAGATCAATCTTTACAGCGGATTTAGTTCCCAAACAACTGACAATTTTGACCTAAATATGATTTTCAGTAACAATAATTAATCCTAAATTTCGACATTAATAACTTACTTTTAGCAACATCAGACGCACGCGCTCACAAGATCTGCCGGTTCTTACTTCAGTAGACTCGCACTAAACGGTTCATTTGAATCGGTGAGTGTCGACTCCAGAACAGCTGCAATCGGATCATTCTAATTCGTGAACGAATCGTTTGGTGCGATTCGCGATCCGATTAATGTTTATTTTGAAAAGACTCAGTTCGTTCGTGATGAATCAGACACCGCTTTTGCGTGTCGGAGCACGTTATATATTATAGGTAACGATATTTTTTATGAGATGTAGTGAAGTTAAAAGTAGTACTCAAAATAAAACTACTCCAGTAAAGTACAGATACTTGAAAAATGTACTTAAGTACAGTAAACGAAGTAAAGCTACTCCGTTACTGTCCACCACTGGTCTATGTCTCATAACTTTGAATGCTCCTCTTGTTTCAGTTGTGTTTTTGTTTATTTTGGTGACGTAAAAATAAAGTCTTCCCATCTGCCTGCACTTGAGTCTTCGGCTCTTGCGATCTGTGACACTACATCCTTAATAACATTAGATGAAAAGTTTAGAGCCCTACTGATGATTAAGTCTAGAGTGTGTCCAACTTTGTCCATGTACATGCTGAATCGACAGGTTAAAAAAAAGTCCAAATATTCATTTATCACCAATTAACTGTTTGACAAACACTTCCTGCTTCGAGATCTGAATTTTTAAAAATCTCAAACATGCTCCGAAGTCCCGATCATAATCAACCGAGTCGCGAACAGGCTCCGTGCCGATCTGAATCAACCGAGTCGCGAACAGGCTCCGAAGTCCCGATCTGAATCAACCGAGTCGCGAACATGCTCCGAAGTGCCGATCTGAATCAACCGAGTCGCGAACATGCTCCGAAGTGCCGATCAGAATCAACCGAGTCGCGAACATGCTCCGAAATCCCGATCTGAATCAACAGAGTCGCGAACAGGCTCCGAAGTGCCGATATGAATCAACCGAGTCGCGAACATGCTCCGAAGTCCCGATCTGAATCAACCGAGTCGCGAACAGGCTCCGATCCCGATCTGAATCAACCGAGTCGCGAACAGGCTCCGAAGTCCCGATCTGAATCAACCGAGTCGCGAACATGCTCCGAAGTGCCGATCTGAATCAACGGAATCGCGAACAGGCTCCGAATTGCCGATCTGAAAACTTCGACCAAAGAATGTAAAAAATAACTCTATTTCTCTAATAACTCTAACTCTACAACTCTATGAAAGACTCAGATCACGTATCTAAAAACAAATCGCTATAGTAAAAGAGAAATAATAAGAGGAGTGAAGTTTCCTACCGTTCTGCTGTGTTTGGTCTGACGCTCCGCAGCGCGTCTCCGCCCCTCACACGCGCGTTTACAGCGCTAAATTAATCATCTTTGCTAATTATTATACATTAACTTCATTGTCAGCTTCAGGTACTTCATTTATTATTGTTCAATGAAACAAAAAAGGTTGTATTTCAGTAATAATTCTAAATGATCAAAATAAAATACATAAAATAAATAATAAAAAATATGATTTTCAGTTACAATAATTAATCCTAAATTTCGACATTAATAACTTACTTTTAGCAACCTCAGACGCACGCGCTCACAAGATCTCCCGGTTCTTACTTCTGTAGACTAAAGTTACTCCATTACTGTCCACCACTGGTTATATCTATTGCTTCTGCATTCTAAGTCTTGCCTTCCATAATGAAACCAGGATGAAGAAGAGGACTCTGAAAGAAAAGCAAGCAATTTGGATGCTAAAAGAAAAAAGGAACTCCATCAGAACTATAGGAAAAACAAAGGGCATGGAGAAATCAAGAGTTTGGAAACTACCGGTGAGATCAGCAACCAACGACAACCTGATCGGCTGAGAAAAACAACAGCAGTTGATGACAGACAAATCATAAAAGCTGTGAAATTGAACCCTAAAATACATAAAAATCAACAACCTCCAGAAAGCTGGGGCGATGCTCTGTCAATCTACACTCCGCAGGAGAATTTGACACAGAATTACAGAAGCTACAGCAAGATGCAAACCTCTGATCAGCACCAAAAATAGAAAGGCAAGATTCTTCACAAATGTGAGCCAGTAGAGTTTTGGAACCGAGTTGATGGACCGATGAGACAGAGATTAACCTTTATTTAAGTGACTGGAAAGCAAAAGTGTGGAGAAAAAAGGGAACTGCAAAAGCTCATCTGTAAAGCTTTGTAGAGGTCGTGTCATGGCATGGGCATGCATGGCTGTCTCTAGAACAGGATCTCTTCATTTTAATGATGACTTAATGTACATTTATGATGGCAGTAGCAGAATGAATTTGGAAGGGTACAAAATCATCTTGGCTACCAATATTGAAGAAAATGCCACCAAACTCATTAGAAACCACTTCATATTGGATCAGGACAATGACCCAAAACACCCTGCCAGTTCAGTCAATACTTTATCAGGGCAAAGAAATGTAAAGTCTCAGATTGCCCAAATCAATCTCCAAATTTAAATCTGATTGAACATTTATTTCACTAGCTGAAGAGGTTTAGCTTAAAGGGGGGGTGAAATGCTCGTTTTCACTCAATATCCTGTTAATCTTGAGTACCTATAGAGTACTGCATCCTTCATAACTCCAAAAAGTCTTTAGTTTTATTATATTCATAAGAGAAAGATAGTCTGTACCGATTTTTCCCGGAAAAACACGACCGGCTGGAGGCGTGACGTGTGGGCGGAGCTAAAGAATCACGAGCGCCAGTAGGCTTTTGAGTTAAGCGCGTTTGGAAGCTGTGACATTACTGTGAGGAAAAAAATATCCAAAGTAAACCATGGCTAACAGTCAGATTCAGCGTATATTCATGATCCAGAATCATATCCAGAGGCTGAAATTTAACAAGAGCTGCATCAGCAACGACGTCTCTATGTGGTATGTATTTAAACTGTATATATTTGCTTAGCGGTTTTGGAAAATGACTAAGTTCCACTTTATGTCGTTTTTTTTTAAGCTGTACATGTGGAAAGTGCAGTTTGATGACAACATCGCATGTTGTTTACTTGATGTGCTTACGCGCCGATAGCTAAGTTAACAACACAGAGATATTTGAAGCAGTTTTACTCACCGCCTGCGGTTCCAACACACGATCGTGACCCTTTTCCGTTGGGACTGCATTATCCTTAAGAAATAAATGATGTGCAAATCCGGCGTCAAACTGGGCCTTGTTTGTAAAACAAGCATCTTCGAAATGCAGGGAACAAACACTTGCACAACTCCGTTGATGCTCTGTAAAAATAAACTCCATCCACTGGTCCCTTAATGCTGTTTTTTTTTTGGTAATCTGTGCAGGGTTGTCTTGCCCTGGCAACCAAAAACACACTTCTTTTGTGACATTTCGCGACGCTCTCGCTCTGATCAGTGAAGTCTGTTGTGCTCTCAGTGCTCTGCTATACGGGAGCGCGCGCTCTTCCGGCAGAAGTGCCCTTAGGACCCATATAAGGAAATTCCGCTCCATCTAACGTCACACAGAGCTATACTCGAAAAAAACTTTCCGAAACTTGTGACAAACCGGAAGGAGTATTTTTGGAAATTTTTGAAATTTTGTCCATGTTTAGCATGGGAATCCAACTCTTTAACAGTGTAAAAAACTCAGTATGCATGAAATAGCATCATAGTTAATGGTTAGTTAATTGTGAGAATTGGACCTTAAAATAAAGTGTGACCAAATAGAATGTGGGAAAAATCACAGGGTCCTGTATAGCAACAGCCCACAACATCTTAACAACTGCCTAGCTTAGCAACACCATAGCAACCACCCCCTAACACCCTAACAACTGCACAGGAGCTCTCTAAAAACAACCAGAATGCCCTAGAAACAACATCAACTGCCTTGCAATCACATATCTACTCCAAAGCAACCATTCACAATGAGCTAGCAACTGACTAGAATCCGCAAAGTAATACCCTAGCAACTGGCTAGCAGCCATCCACAGCATCTTAGGAGCTGCCTTGTTTCTTTTTTTTTTATTAAACACAAAAGAAGATATTTTGAAGAATGTTGCTACCCAAACAGTTGATAGTAGCCACTGACTTCCATAGCGATCTCTTCCATATTATGGAAACCAATGGCTACCAGCAAACGTTTGGGTACGAACATTCTTCAAAATATCTTCTTAACAGAAGAAGAAGTCTGAAACAACACGAGGGTGAGCAAATAATGACCCATTTTAGGTTGAACTATCCCTTTAACTGAGAAAGCTGAGCTGTCTCTGAGGAGCTCCACTCCACTATTTCTGAGAGCTATGCCTGTACCCGTCTCTCATATCCACTCACATCCAATGACTCGCAATCCAGTGCATATAAACCCTGGCGAGATCATGTGACCATGCAATTCCCAGACCACACTCACTTGAACAGCTATTAGCCATTCTGGGCGAGAACTCAGTCACCTATTTCAGTTTTTTTATCAAGCCCTTGAAATCCAACACAAGTGGAAAGTCCATGCTCTGTCTTTTTGACTTGGTCCTTGATTAACAACTGCTCTGCAGTGCTATTTGATATTCAAATCACTCTCTTCCCACTTTATTTCCACTCTTGACACTCTCTGGAATGATATTACCTCACTTTCAATGAGCATAACAGAGTATAGCACCATTTGCTTTGTGGGTGAATACAAAAGCTGTTCACACACATTCCAGAGCAAATTTTTCCAGGTGTACAGATGCACCTGATTTATTAGATGAATGATTCTGCTGGACACTGTACAGATGATGACAGTCATATGAGGGTTGGGGCTGCGTGTCTAGACTGGTTGGGCGAAGCAAAGCACAACAACACAGTCCCAACTCCGTGTTGCATGATCAGGTTTATATATGAACTGCAATATCCAGTCATCTATTTTACAATCTCTGCAAAGGTTTTGAACTCTCCATGGGGTTTGCCCAGGGATAGTTCAAAGAATTGCGGTTAAGTTACTACAAGTCAATTCAACACAGTCATATCACATCTGTTTGCTTAGTAGGTGTGTAACGGAGAGCACTGCTTTAGGGATCTTTTACCACTGTATGGGAAATATGGTTCATTATAAAGCTGCCTTTATTACGTGCTTATACTGAAACTCAGTGTAAGACTTTATCTCATCTACTCACATGACTGAAGTGACTCACGTGTGTGTCTGTTATTAGGCGCGTCTGTCCTCACACCTGTAAGGCACAATAAAACGAAACCATGTTCATAAGTAGCGGTTATTAAGATCATAAATTAAAATAACAAAAATCTGTTCCAGAAAGAGAATGAAAATATCAGTTTAAGCATGTATTTATATATAAGTGTTGAGTGTAACATATGACAAAGTAATAATTGACAGTCATTTAATTTTCCCTTGGAAAATAAAAGGATTACTCTTACTATTTATTTATTTATTTTTTACTTCTGATGTAACTGATATAATACTCTATTCTGACTAAAGGACAATTTGATGTAAAACAATAATGAATTTAACATCTAATTTTTTATATAACATTTTCCTTTTAAATACTTTGGCCAGTTCAGGAATATATGCGGTTTTATATTCTTTATTTGAAATGTTAGTTGTTTTAAATTGGGTCACACTTTATTTTAAGGTTAAATTTTCTCCATTAACAAACCATTAACTACGACTTTTGTCTCAATAAACTCCTAAATGTAGGTATTGGATGGGATTAGGGATATAGAATATGCAGAATATGTGGTTTATATATTAATAAACAGCCAATATGTTAATAATAGGCATGCTATTAAGCAATTAATAGCACAATATTGCACAATATTATTGTTTTGGAATTTTGATCAAATAAATGCATCCTTGGTGGTTTTATACACTGTTGACACAACTGACACAAATGCATGACCAAAAAAACACAATATTACAATGGTGTGCATGTAAAAGTATTGCCATGGTACCATGGGTAAAACACACACACACACACACACACAAAAACAGAGTCAACACTGACCTCCAAGTGTTTCCTGACCCAAGTGGCCAGTTCTAGTTACCCATAATGATACATATTATATGCCCATTCCCTAGCAAGAAAATAGCTGTAACATAAAGATGAGAAGGACCAGAATCCGGGCACAGGTTCAAGATGGTGACGCTGGTCCCCCTCTAAAGCAATGAAGGAGGAGGAGTGCGCGAGGAGAGGGAGGGAACCTGCTGCATTCAGTAGCCCAGAGACACTTTATTCCGTGACGAGGTTTGATCAACACTCTTAAGTTTATGGGAGAGCGAAAGATTACGTTTTTATTTCGTTCTCCGCGCGTAAATTATATAGAATAGCCGCGCAGGTGCGATTTTATTGCAGTTACATAAAAAAAGCTCCAGTGACTGCCTGCATTGAATTCGACTTTGAAAGTGAACCTCAGGGGTCTTAGAAAAACAATTTGAATAGAAACTGTGCTAGGCGATGTAGACGCTTTAAAACGTCCAGAACTGACTGTAATTTCGGATTAAAGTCCACCATGGAGGTCCGTCCAGCGCTCACGTGTGTTTTGTTCAGCGTGTTTCTGTGGACAGGAGACGCTCAGCACTCGGTACCTGATTCAGGTGAGTCGCTTCACTCACGGTTCCATTCGGAGTGATTTTAGTGAATCATATACTTTTATTCAGGACTCGGTACATAATTTACGCGAATCACGTTTTAACTCGGAACTCGGTGTCTGATTCAGTGGAGTGATTTGAATCAGGACTCAAAACCAGAATGATAGGCTATGTTTGACTTCAAAAATTGTGGTTTAGGTGAAACACATTCATTTAGGTGAACCATTACAGTTCTCTATACCCGATTCAAATGAATCACATAGGTGTTTTCAAGACTCGGTCGCCTGATTTAAGTGAGTCATGTTTCAGGACAGGTGATTCATGTGGGTCAGAAAAGATAATATTTAATTTAGCAAAATAAAGAAACGTAGGCTACATGGTTATTTCAAGTAAGCGAACAGTGATTGCATATTAACTGTTAACATGTAGAACCTTATTAAAGTGTAAAGTGTTAACAATTTAACAATAAGTCCAGAAAAAACACGTGAGTTTCAATAATAATTGCTAATGTAAATCATTGACCAATGCACAGAGTTAACGTTAACCAGTATGGAATACTGTTCTATTTAGTTCTAGTCTTGATTAGATAAAGAACTCAAAGCCCTTTAAACAATAATGCAAATAAAAGAAGGAATATGGAGATGATTTCTGCTAAACATGACTAAGGGAGCAGCAGAATATTCAATTCAATTCAAGTTTATTTGTATAGCGCTTTTTACAAAACAAATCGTTACAAAGCAACTTTACAGAAAATTATGTTTCTACAATATTTAGTAGTAGCTAGTAGTTTGTGCACATTTGACAGGATTTTAGAAAAAAAAAAAAAATAATAATAATAATACAAGACGTAGTCAGCTAGACGATGAACTATCAATATTATTAATTAAGTTATTATATGATTCAGTCACACAATTTCAGAATATATACATAACAAACATGTGAGCTAGACAGAAAACATGTGTAAATGCTTTTTGCTTCATGCAAAGTGTGTCAGGGATTCCTGTCCTCTAAAACATATGGCCCAAGTTTAAGTGACCCGAAAAAAAAAAAAAAAATTAGTAATCAAAAGCATCTCTAATGAATTGATTTTATATTAAAAAACAAACCTCACAAATGACCGTGAGTATTAGCTGTATGAATAGAACTGCAATAACTTGCTGTCAGCATATCGCTGACATACATATTGAGTGAGGCAAATGAATTAAAGGACTCTTCCTGTCAATCACTGTTAGGGTATCAACCGCTCCAGGGTTATGAGAAACCTGTTAAATGCCAGAAAATAGAGGTATTGTGTACATTTTGCATCTGCTGATGTCTGTCATGACATCCCCCTGAAATCATGAAACGCATGATAGAAGATAAGCAGCAGAGGAATTTCTGCATGCACTGTATCAAAAAGCACTCACTATTCACAACATAGTGGAAGTCACATACAGTAGTTGAGGAATGAGGAATATGAGGAACGAGAGAGCCAAAGTGATCATAATTGACCACAGCTCTGTACAAGATTGAGCACTTTCTGACACGCTTTTAATCACTTCATGATTTTAATCAGATTGCATGCAGATTGCCCCATGGTTTAGATTAGATTTCTGGATTTTCTGCTATGCAGACTACAAATGCAAACAGATTTGAGTCAGATATGCCACAAAAAAACACATTTTAGTCAAATTTCAAGTTGCACATTTATTTGCATAAGGATTTGTAAAAACCAATCTTCATGTGATTAATATGGAAGCTTTTTTTTTGTTTGTTTCATGAAGGAAGTGAAAAAAAAAGTAATTGTGAATTTTGATCTCAGAATTCAGGCTAGTTTCCTTGTTTATATCCCACATACTTTCCTCACAATTTTTGAAGCCAGAATTTACCAAAATACAAACATAGAATTGTGAGGCACAAATACAGAACTGTAAAATATAAACACAATTCTGAGAGAAAAAGCTGAGAGATGTTTGGTCGCTATTGTAAGACATAATCTCATAATTGCAAGGAAAAAGTCAGAATTGTGAGATAAAAAGTGAGTTACCTTTTTTATTCTATGGCGAAAACAAAAACAAACTAACTAAAAATTGTGAGATGTAAACTCAGAATTTATTGAAAGTCAGAACTGCAAAATAGATAGAATGTCAAAAATAAAAAAAAGTCACAATTCTGAGTTCTGCATGTTTTTCTGTGTAAAAAAAAAACAAACAAAAAAGGTCAGAATAGTGAGATGAAAGTCGCAATTACCTCACTTCCATAATTTCTGCTGTTAAGACTATAAAAAAGAAATCAGATAAGAATCTCATATGCCAAATCTTTTTTTGCCTGTTTGAACAAAACCACAGTGACTCACAGAAAGTAATTCTGGAAGAGCCTTTAGCATTATGGCTTTGACTACAGGAGTTTGTGTGCAAAGTGCCACCGCACCCTGCTTCCAAGCGGTCTGGCAAAGGTCAATTATTTAGAAGTCACGGGTTCAAGTGACCCGATGGGCGAAGAAAACTATGAAAAATATGCACACGGTTTTAGATTTCATCCGAATTCATTGGTGAACCAGGACTTTTGTCACCAGCACATGCAAAAGGCTTAAGATTCACAAGATTCTCTTGTAATTGGAATCGACTCCTCCTGATCTTCTCATTAGACTGTGGGCGACTTTGGATTGTCTTATACTGTATGTGGCAAACTCTTGGCTCTCTGAGGCCTCCCGCCCACTCGCTCTCTCTTGCTCTTTTCTGCACACTCGCTTTCTTCCTCTTCAGGGGCTTCTGGAAAATCCTCTACATTCCTTCTTTTACTTCACATGGAACAGCCAATTCTCACCTCCCCCCTTTTTCTCCATGCCCGCCCGCCATCGTCCGTCCGCCTCTCGCTTGTAACATCCAGTAGCAGAGCTGTTCCTTCCCCAATCTGTTTATGTTTATCACGCAGCTCCAGGTTAGAGGGCTCCTCTGCCAGGAAATTCCTGTAACGCCAGATCAAATGTTCCATCTCCTGAAATATTGTGAAGCTCACAGTTCTTCCTTGTGCTAATAAAACTACTGTTTTCTTATCCTTATTTTTAGCATCTCCCATTTCCTTCGCAAATTACTAATTTCCTCACTCGATTTCACACTTATCTCCATTTGGCCATTCTTTCGCAGAGTTTCTCTCAATTATATTGTGTTCACTAAAAACATTTAACTAGTTTGTGGTCAGTTAAGAGGGAGTGCGTGTACACAGCATCCAAACTTGTTAAAACCTGTATGCCAACTTCCATAGTAAACATCTGAAGCTATGAAACTGAATTAATAAGACAGAAGGTCTGCACAATTGTTGTGATTGCAATTTAAAATGCAATAAAAAAAAAAAACTCTAGGTTTGTTGTGCTTGTCTGCACAATTTGCTCCAAAATGCACTGATTATATGTCAATATGACTATAAAATAGTGACAATAATTGTTTTATTATATATATATATATATATATATATATATATATATATATATATATATAATATTGAATTAATAAATTATAATTTATTTTGTTGCAGTTTTTTTAATATTGAATATTATTATTATTTAATTTATATTATTTCTAATCATTATATAAGTAATTATGCAGCCCTACAAGACTATCAAACCCTCTTAAAGGCACAGTTCACCCCCCCCCCCAAAAAAAAAAAAACATAAAATAAAAAAATAAAATAAAAATAAAATAAAAATACTTCTGTCATCATTTACTCACCCTTATATCGTTCAGAGGCTTTGTGACTTAGTTTATTAATGTTTTGTGGTCTCAAGTGTTATTGTTTTTTCAATGAAAATCAATGTTGTTCAAACCCCCCAAAAACAGCTCAAACATTCCTTCCAGGATCCTGAAGGTGAGTTAATGATAACAGAAGTTTAATATCTGGTTGAACCAGGCCTTTAAATATTAAACTTTGGGCCTTGTTTGTGCACGAATGACAGAGAAAATCACGTGGCTTTTCTTCACCAATCAAACTTACGATGTAAAATGGGTCTTTTAAATGAAGGTTAGTTTGAAGATAATCTAAAGCACCTTTTTTCCACTTCAAAGTAATGAAAAGGTTCCATTTATGCTAAAGGTTCTTCATGGAACCATAGATGCAAATAAAGAACCTTTATTTTTAAGAGTGTACAAACAAAGCTTGTATATTACTCACACAGAGTTCTCCTCATGCCTTGGAAAGTCTGTTTTAGTGCTGCTATGTGCTAAATAAACACTCATCTCTCCCTCTTGAGATGTTAAAGCATAGATCATTTCCTTAAATGTCTACTGTTGTTTTTCACCTACAGTTTTAAACTGCTGTGAGGGAGATGTCCTCTTCCTCCTGGACTCCTCTGGTAGCGTGGCCTCCTACGAGTTCTTCCGTATGGTGGACTTCCTCAAGGAGCTCCTGCTGCCTTTCTCGCTGGGGCCGGATCAGGTGAGGGTGGGACTGCTGCAGGTTGGGACCGAACCTCATCTGGAGTTCAGCTTTGACACCTACAGCTCCCAGGACGGACTGCAGACGGCCCTGGGGAGGGCTAAACAGCTGAAGGGCGACACAAACACGGTGGATGCTCTCCTGATGGCTAGGAACCAGGTTTTGAAGCAGGGCGTGCCGGGAGGTGCCAGACCAGATCTGCCCAGGGTTCTGGTTTGGCTCACGGATGGAGTGGACCCCGGCGAGGTGCAGGAACCAATGGCGAGGCTGCGGGAAGAGGGCGTGGCCGTCCTGGTGGTTTCCACTGGCCACGGGAACTATAAGGTGCTGAGAGAGGCTGTGAGTCCACCCGCCGAGGAGCACCTGTTCTTTGTGGACATCGATGATATCAACATCATCAGCGAAGACTTGAGGAACGCAATTATTGGTGTGTTTCTTTAAAGTTCATAAACCATAAAAAAACATACTTAATTAGAAGTTTGGAGGGTACTTTAGTAATGATTTGATGATACACTGGGCAACTTTTTGAGCAATGTCGCCAAGCAAGGGCCAACCAGTTGAAACACAGAGCCCACGACTGAACTAAAATATCCAAACAGAAATTCGTTACCCATTCCCAATGGGAAAGTGCCCAAGCAACACTGCTCAAAAAGTTGCTCCGTGTATCATCAAATCAAATGAAAACACACAATCCTTGACCCTGATATCATATTTCATTCAAAGTAACAGTCAGTCTTCTGAGAGCGTTTTCTAAACAGAGAAAGTGATCTTATGTGAGAGTGACTATCTCTGTACCTCCGCCCCAGTGTGCCGAAGGAATCTCGAACGCCAGTCAACTCTGACACAAATAGCTTGAGACAGCTCTACGGGAAGAAGGGCCTGGAGGAAACAGGGACAGAACCCGCAGACACTGTAATGGGAGATGAGGGCTATTTATACAGAAATTATTTTGGACCCCCTGCAAAGTCCCCCGGAGCGCTAGACGTTGCTATTATTAGTGGGCATTCTTCCGCACATATATAAGGCGTTACATATGTGCAACTTCCAGACACTTTCATAAACAAACGCATAGATCATAATTTAGAGCAGGTGTTGTCGTGCCCTTTTAGAAACTGCCCTAGGCGTGGATTTAGTAACTTGAGTCACTCATTTAATTTCAGCCATCTCTTATTTCTCTCAAATCAAATGCAGGGATTATTATAGAAATTACACTTTGCATAATGAAAATTATTTTTATAACCATTACTTTTGTTGTTGTTGTTGTTGTTGTGTCTTTAACAGTTAATCTATGCTTGTAAGAATTATATTATTATTATTCATTAGCATTAAATATTAACATTTAATGTATTATTATTAGTACTACTTGCTTTAATTAGATATGATTTAAATAGGATCATTATGTTTACTAGTATTTGTAATAATTAGTTTAATTATTAGCATTAAATAGCGTTCATTAAATGAACATTAAATTGATTAATAATAAAAATAATAATAAAATAAGTAACTACACTTCACAAAATTAAATAGATTTTTGACAATTACGTATTTTAGTTTGTGTATTAAACGTTTAATTTATGCTGAGATTTTTTATTGTTATTATGATTTATTAAATATGATTATTAAATGTATTATTTTTGATAATAATAAAAACTTATTATATATTGATAATATTAATAATATTAATATTATTGATTAGCCTTAAATATAAACATTCAATGTATTATTATTAGTATTACTTGCATTAATTAGCATTAATTTAATGAACATTAAATATACTAACAATCATAATCCAAATAAAAAATAAGAAAAAAGTAGATTTCGCATAATGAAAATATTGTTTTTATCAGCATTACTTTTTGTTGTGCCTTTAGCGTTTAATTTATGCTTATAATAATTTATTCATTAGTGTTAATTAAATATGAACATCAAATGTATTGTTATTATTATTATTAGTGTTATATCATTAATAAAAAAAAACTTATATTATATTTATTATTATTTTAATAATGTGCAACTTTAAAACACTTAACATACAAAAAAACGGCATAGCTCGCACACAATAATTCAGACCGGGTGGTGCCCCATGTATGGATTTAGTGACTCGAGTGATTCATATAATTTCTGCCTCTCTTATGTCTCTTTCTCTCGGATTAAATGCAGAGATTATCCGGGCCGAGAGGCTACAGGTGAAGTCGGTCACCAGCACTACTGCTCAGCTGGAATGGAGGCCTGTGTTGGCCGGCACTGGCTACTATGAAATCCAGTTTGGTCCCATCCGATCAGGGCAGACCGGAGGGCAGGTATCTCCAGGCACCAGTCCTGGCACTGGTTTGGGTCCTTTCCAGAGGATCACGCGTAGCGGAGATGCCAGCTCTGCGATGCTGACTGGCCTGCGTCCAGACACCACGTACACAGTCACGCTCACACCGAAGGCCAACCTGGAGTTCCTCAACTCTCTTCACACCACCTTCAAAACCCAGCCAGGTGCAGAACCAAACTCTCAATAATATATCCAGATCAGACTTCATCCAAAAATCTAAAATAATATTTTGAATAATGATGTTTTTAAAATCAAAATTACTTTTTTGATGCACCTTGTTTCAATTATGCTTATAATAATAATAATAATACAAAAATAAATTATACTTCACATAAGGAAAGTGAGTTTTACGACCATTACTTTAATAATAATAACATTATTATTATTATTAACATTAATTGGTAATAAGTAAATATGAACATTATTGTTGTTGTTATAATTAATAATAGTTATATTATTATTATTATTATTATTATTATTATTATTATTACTATATTATATTACATTTGTTGTTGCTGTTAATATTATTATTATTCTTGGCATTAAAAAGCATTTTTTTATGAACATTAAATGTAATAATACAAATAATAATTTAATAAATGGTAAAAATTATTTTACCATTTACCATTAAATAATTTAATATCCATATTTAATCAATGTTAACTTGATATTAAATATTTAATATATTTTAGAAGAATTAAAATCCAATGTTGACTCTATTACAATAATGGCAATTGAGAATCACAAAGAAATACTGAATAAATATATATCTGTATATATATGTGTGTGTGTGTGTGTAAACTGGTATCCCCTGCACATTTACTGAATAAGAATGTGTGCATATTACCCCCCCCTATTTTATTAGTAAAATAAAAGGATGTTGACTTTACACATGCCAGGGGACACAGAAGGCATAAAAATTTTAGTAGAACTAAATAAAGACCTTGATCAAACATTGAGATGTTCTCTTCTCTCAGTGAATCCTCCTCAGCCGGAGGTGCAGACTCTGTCCACAGTGAGCGTGTCAGAGTCCAGCACTAACAGTGTGCGTGTGAGCTGGGGTCCGCTGCTGCCTCACCTCATCCAGGGGTACACGCTGGAGTATTCAGCGCTTCCTACAGGCCCGCTGCGGGTCGTTAGCGTCAGTAACAGACAGGACTCAACAGTCCTGACCGGTCTCCAGCCCGACACACAGTACCTGGTCACCGTGAGTGCGAGACAGGCCTCCGGCAGAGAGAGAGCCATGACGGTTAAAGTCTGCACACAGGAGGGTAAGAACCAACAGATTATTGTCTCATTATCACTCACTGATGAATTCATTTCATTTCTGCAGACTGCTCGTTCATTTTTAGGTTAACGTCACTTGACAAAATACCAACAGTTAAATAAGCTCTGTGACCAACAAAAAATTATAATTCTTACAAGTTTTTTTTAAAGATAATCTATACAAATGTACACCTTAATGAATTTTGATCAATTTTAAGTTTTTTATGTTTTTGAAAGAAGTCTCTTTTGCTCACCAGGGCTGCATTTATTAGATCACAAATACAGTTAAAACAGTTAAAATGTGAAATATGATTATAATTTCAAACAACCATTTTCTATTTATTTTTAAAATGTAAGTTATTCATGTGATCCTTCAGAAAACATCCTGATATGCTGATTTGAATTTATTCTTATTATCAAAGAAATGTGCTGCTTAATAATTTTTGTGGGAACATGGTACACTTTTTTCAGGATTCTTTCATGAATAGAAAGTTCAAAAGCATTTATTTGAAATAGAAGTCTTTTGTTACTTTATAAATGCCTTTACTGTCACTTTTGAGCAATTTAATGCATTCTTTCTGAATAAAAGTACTAATTATTATAATTTTTTTTTAAACGGAGCTGACCCCAAACTAATTCTGTATTAACAAAATAGTACTATTCATTAGGAGGATTTGGAATGAGATGCTTTCCAATGGGACCACCCTATTTTAATGTTCCTGCCAATATCATTCCCACATCCCGTCCCTCTAATTTCCAGCAAGAAGCGGAAAGCCTGACCTCTCTTTCTGTTTCTCTCAGTGTTGCCAGCTCTCTCAGATCTGCAGCTGCAAACAGTGGGCAATGAGTCAGTGCAGCTCCGCTGGAAGGGGAGTCATGATGGTCTCCGTGGCTACTGGGTCACATGGGAGCGAGGTCAGAGCCAGCGCTCCACCCTGTATCTACCACCCAACCGGCTCTCTACCACCCTTAACCATGTGCCCTCCAGGGCCCGTGTCTGCGTCTCTCCGGTGTACCGGACGGCCCGTGGGGAGGGACTCTGCTGCACTGCTTAAATGCGCTACGGTGAGGTGCCTGTCAGGGAAACACTGGGATTATGGGTTATTTTCTATCATGAAATAAAACTGTATCAAATTTTTTGAATAAAAGAATGCACAAAAATATACCTTAAAATGATTGCTTCTACGAAAACAACAATACAGCTAGTTATTCCACTTTGATATGTGTGTTCTGTGTCAGAATATCTCACACAAAAATTTAAATTCTGTCATATACTGTATTAATCGCCCTCATGTCGTCCCAAACCCATAAGACCTCCATTCATCTTCAAAAACAAATGAAAGGTGCACTAAGAAAATGTTCTCATATGATGCTGACATTTGAAAGCGCCAAAACAAACACGCCCATACCTCAACAAAACCCCGCCCCTAATTTGATATCTCAAATCTCAAGATTCTTGACTTGATTTTAAGTTGTTTGACCCCTAGAGTCAAGCTATGCATTCACCTTGAAAACTTAATATTTTATTCCAAATGCAATGACTTCAGTTTTCTCCTTGATTAAATGAGTTCTGGCTCATCCAACTATTAATTTCATCAATGCATTGGCAGAGGGAATGGGGCTGTAGTTATTTGGCGATAAGGGTAGGTAAATCTGGGTATCACCAGCATAGCTGTGATAGGAAATTTGGTTCTTTCTCATTATTTGACTTAGTGGGACCATATACAGGCTAAACAAGAGTGGTGCAAGAATTGAGCCTTGTGGGACTCCGCATGTAATAGACGTCAATCTAAGACATGTGCTCTCCTATGCTCACATAATAACCTCTCTCTTCCAAGTATGACCCAAACTATTTGAGTACCATTCTACCCAAACTAAAAAGCATAATAAAATGTGGATAAATCAACTCATCAACTTACAGTGTAAGGCTTGTTGCAATCGTTCCTGTTGCATGTCATCAATCTGGGAACCCAAAAGATGGGTGCGGGAGAAACAACTCTCCAATATTTTTAATTTGGACTGCAGAACACATTTCAACTGCTAGCTGTATATATGCCACTTTAACCCTGTAAAACCTGACATAAGAAAAAAATAGACAAAACCTAAAAAATGTACACAAAAAGTTTGCATACGTGTTTTTGTTGAGTACTTTGGTCTGAGGAGGTTTTTATCAGGTCATCAGGTTTTTATGACTCGCATAATATGATATAGGAGAATTATGTCCAGTAAGTGTTCATCCTGAGATATTACTAACAATATAAATGTTATTATGTTTGCTTTATAAATAGTATAAACATGTTTGAAAAGTTTTGACATTGTTAATTTAGAGACATTTGCATATCAAATATAATACTGCAGGCATTTTAGGGTTAAATGTGAAGTAATTTTACCACAGAATTGCATGACATACATTGAATAGACAAACAAAAAGCAAATTATTAAGTTTTTTACCATAACAATTTTTAAACAAATATGTATTATAATAAGCACCTTCTGTTTGTGTTACCACACAGCTGTGTTGACCTGGATCTGTGGAGAGCCATTCTACCAAATATGAAAGAAGTGGGAATGAACAACACCAAAAACTTCCCACAAATAGACAGATGGGAGGACGGGGAGTCTAGGACACTGTAGCGGTTTGAATACTTATACCCCATAGATGGTGATCTTTAAACACACCCACACAACATGCACTGACAAACAAGCTCCAATCCATGCTTGTAACACAGAGACTAAATGAGTCTGAACTCAAAAATGACCTTCTGGAGAATCAGACTTTTAAAGGAATGTTTCGGGTTCAAGTTCAGTGCTATTGACGGCTGAGATCTGTGGCTTGCTGTGTATTACCGCAGTCCAGAGTTCATTTCTCGCAATTCGGACTTTGTTTCTTGCTATTTTTAGGAGAAAAGTAAGAATTGCATGAAATAAACTCATAATTCTTAAAAAGAGTTTAAATCATAGTTATTTTTTTCTCACTTTTTTTTGCCTCAAAGCTCAATTTTCACTTCTCGCAATTCTGTTTTTTCCCCTCCATTGAATAAAAAATAAAGTTAATTGTGACTTTTTCTTGAAATTTATATCACACAATTCAACCTTTTGCAAGTTCATATCTGACAATTTCGAGTTTATATCTCACAATGTGGACTTAGTTTCTTTTAATTCTGAGGGGGAAAAAAGTAAGAATTGCAAGAAATGACCAGAATCGCTTGATATAAACTCACAATTATTTTTTGACACAATTCTCAGTGTATCATTAGATTTTTTAATTACTACGAATTCTGAGTTTACATCTTAGTATTTTTTTCCACCGCAGAAAAAAAGTTAATTGAAAGCTTTTTTTTTCTTGCAATTGCAAGCTTATTTTTCATAATTATGAGAGGAAAAGTGGCAAATACCCTTTTATTACAGTAATGCACTTATAATAGAAGCCTATGGGACAAGACATTAAACAGTCTGTTGTTATTATCCTTGTGCATTTTGAGTGAAAGTTACAGGTTTTACCAACTTTATATTGTCATGAGAGAAAGACTTTGACAAAATTAGCTATTTTATAATGCAGCTATATTCAAAACCGTGTGTATTTCAACATTCATGTGCAGTTTCTTTTACCACTTCTTCCAAATGAACCCATGATATTCCTTTAAATTGCCAGAAAGTTTACCTATAAGAAATGTAATTTTTTTTATTAAGAGTTATATCTCCAAAGCAATAGTATGTAAATATCCTACTAATGCTTTCTGAGTTATATTTATCATAGGTATAGTTGGTTACTGTATATTCTAGATTTCTGCATACAGTTGGAAATGGGAACAATAAGACGGTTTTAGGGGGAATCTGAATAACTTCCATCACTGGTTTTTCTTTAAGGTCAATGCATAGATTGTAACCCTGCTTGAGTTACACGTTACCATAACTACAAATTTTGTTAGCAGTGAAACTGAAAATCTGGCACGGATTTTAATCACTGTGGCTAAGTATTAAGACTTTGCAGATGTCGGTTGCAGATGTTTCCTGGTTCAAAAGGGCCACAACTGGTTTGTTTGAAGAAAAGTGACTCTTTCAGTGGGTCAAGCTTTCCCCAGTGCATGCATACTGTAGACTGGATTTATCATTCATAGGAGAATGTTTTTCTCTGTAGTTGTGTCTTAACAGGCAAACATACTGTATGTTCGCAGGCTGGATCAAGGTCTTAAAATAGTGTTTAAGAATAGATCATTTCATTGGTACAGTATTTAATGGTTTTCATCCCATTTCAGTGTCATTATACAGGAATTTATTTCTATTCAGAAAATTCTGCATCTTATATTTTGTGTCTGTTTGTTGCAACATAATGACAAGTTGGGTTTTCTGTATTATAAAAAAGGTGCTTGTTCTTTCCCAGCTTGGCTGCATGTCTTACACATCACGGTTTTCAAAAAGATTTTACTTATTAAATAACAACAAAAAATATATATTTCAATCTGTGTCTGTTTTTGTTTCTAAACCTCTGTGTGATGCATAATATTAATGCTTAACCCTTAGCTTAGATTTTATGATATTTGCAAAAAAATTCTGTATATATATATATATATTTACAGTCTTGTTCAAAATAATAGCAGTACAATGTGACTAACCAGAATAATCAAGGTTATTAGTATATTTTTTATTGCTACGTGGCAAACAAGTTACCAGTAGGTTCAGTAGATTCTCAGAAAACAAACAAGACCCAGCATTCATGATATGCACGCTCTTAAGGCTGTGCAATTGGGCAATTAGTTGAAAGGGGTGTGTTCAAAAAAATAGCAGTGTCTACCTTTGACTGTACAAACTCAAAACTATTTTGTACAAACATTTTTTTTTTTCTGGGATTTAGCAATCCTGTGAATCACTAAACTAATATTTAGTTGTATGACCACAGTTTTTTAAAACTGCTTTACATCTGTGTGGCATGGAGTCAACCAACTTGTGGCACCTCTCAGCTGTTATTCCACTCCATGATTCTTTAACAACATTCCACAATTCATTCACATTTCTTGGTTTTGCTTCAGAAACAGCATTTTTGATATCACCCCACCAGTTCTCAATTGGATTAAGGTCTGGAGATTGGGCTGGCCACTCCATAACATTAATTTTGTTGGTTTGGAACCGAGACTTTGCCCGTTTACTAGTGTGTTTTGGGTCATTGTCTTGTTGAAACAACCATTTCAAGGGCATGTCCTCTTCAGCATAGGGCAACATGACCTCTTCAAGTATTTTAACATATGCAAACTGATCCATGATCCCTGGTATGCGATAAATAGGCCCAACACCATAGTAGGAGAAACATGCCCATATCATGATGCTTGCACCTCCATGCTTCACTGTCTTCACTGTGTACTGTGGCTTGAATTCAGAGTTTGGGGGTCATCTCACAAACTGCCTGTGGCCCTTGGACCCAAAAAGAACAAGTTTACTCTCATCAGTCCACAAAATGTTCCTCCATTTCTCTTTAGGCCAGTTGATGTGTTCTTTGGCAAATTGTAACCTCTTCTGCACATGCCTTTTTTTTAACAGAGGGACTTTGCGGGGGATTCTTGAAAATAGATTAGCTTCACACAGACGTCTTCTAACTGTCACAGTACTTACAGGTAACTCCAGACTGTCTTTGATCATCCTGGAGGTGATCATTGGCTGAGCCTTTGCCATTCTGGTTATTCTTCTATCCATTTTGATGGTTGTCTTCCGTTTTCTTCCACGTCTCTCTGGTTTCTCCATTTTAAGGCATTGGAGATCATTTTAGCTGAACAGCCTATCATTTTTTGCACCTCTTTATAGGTTTTCCCCTCTCTAATCAACTTTTTAATCAAAGTACGCTGTTCTTCTGAACAATGTCTTGAACGACCCATTTTCCTCAGCTTTCAAATGCATGTTCAACAAGTGCTGGCTTCATCCTTAAATAGGGGCCACCTGATTCACACCTGTTTCTTCACAAAATTGATGACCTCAGTGATTGAATGCCACACTGCTATTTTTTTGAACACACCCCTTTCAACTAATTGCCCAATTGCACAGCCTTAAGAGCGTGCATATCATGAATGCTGGGTCTCATTTGTTTTCTGAGAATCTACTGAACCTACTGGTAACTTGTTTGCCACGTAGCAATAAAAAATATACTAAAAACCTTGATTATTCTGGTTAGTCACATTGTACTGCTATTATTTTGAACAAGACTGTATATATATATTTTTTTTTTTTTGCAATTACCACTATTTGTCATTAAATTAACATTACAAAAAAACATACAACTCATTTTCCCTTACTTTTATACAGTTATTTATGATGTTATCTTTAAAGATTCTGTAAACATTCTTAATGATAAAAGTGCTTAGCTGTCATAAAATGTGAATTCTAAATGGTCCTAAAATAGCTACTTTAGAATTTTTTATTTATTAATAAATGCTTTTTATGCTTCAAGCTACATATGATTTCTGTTTTGAGATGAAAATGTCCTGTTCACGACCAATTTCACCCTTTTAGAGAATATTTAATAGTACACCATTTAAATCCCATTTGAAAATTTTATTTATAGAATTCACTGCAGAATATGATGTTGCCCAACTGTTTGAAAATGAATCGTTAAATTAAAACACTGATAATCCGAATGCAGAAACTGAATATAGAACCAGAACCGAAATTGTTTTAAACAAACGAATCCAAACACCCTGACAAGCTTAAACAGTGGTCCATAATTCATCTTAAACTCTTTCTCCTCTCAATATTTTGATTCCCTTTGCAAGTGTTCTTTGGCTGAGCTCAGATGGGTCAAATAAAATGAATGAGGGCTAATGTTTGACTGTGTCTGGTACAAAAAATGCAGCCGCTAGCAATCTCAAGCATCTTGACATCATCTCATGCTAAAGAAACACACCCTCAATCATATGACACATTCCCTGTACATTTAAATTATACGCTTCGGGGTTATTCCACAGTGTATGGACCACCTATAACGCTTTCCCATGTTTGCTCTAGATGCTCAGGGTGTTGAGCGCTGGCACAAGAGTGACGGCTTCAGGTACGTTCTGATTATGATCATGTGACCCTCGGCCCTGTAAAACCTTCTGTCTATGTCTCTCCTCCTGACGTTTCTTCTTTTCTAGGCGCTGTTGATCTTTCCTTTGTTTATTAGAGAGCTGAAAAGCAAGCAAAAAAAAATAAAAATACAAGAAAAATTACATTAGTTCTTTCAATCCAGGGTAATTACAGTAAACTAAAACTATTAAAAAAATAAGTTTTCATTACTCAAGATAAAATACTTTAATTTTTAGTTTCATATATTCAATATTTAGTTTAACCTGATGTACTATAATAACTAAAACTGAAATAAAAATCAATAAAAATTATATATACATATTAAAAATATAAACGGTTACACTATTTTAAGGTGTCCTTGTTACAGTGTAATTATGCATTTAAGTACGGAGTAATGTTAATTAACTACATGTACTTACTATATGGTTGGGGTAGGATTAGAGTTTAGTTTTGGGTTACTTGCATGTAATTATGCATGTTTAATTGTTATTATAATAGTAAGTACATGTAACGTGTAACAAGGATACCTTAAAATCAAGTATTACCAAATGAACTATATATCTAAATTAGTTTGTATTATTTTTATTTCAGTTTAGTAATTTTTCATTTCAAAATTGAAATTGTGCCTTGGAAACTAACTGAAATAAATTAAGATTTTGGATAAAAAAAATTTTAAGTTAACATTTATTTTATTTAAATTAATGCAATTATTTTTATTATTTATATATATATATATATATATATATATATATATATATATATATATATATATATATATATATATATATATATATATATATATAATTTTTTTTGTTTTCATATTTCAGCTAGTTGGCAAGGCAACATTTCAAATTTTAATTTACTAAAATGTACTATGATGTAATAAAATATCTCAAACAAAAAAAAAATATAAACATTTTTAAATAAAGGTATCTAATGAAAACGAAAAAAAAAAAATCGAAAACTTTAATGTTACAATAAAAACACAATATAAATAAAAATCTAAATATTATTAAAAACTATTATGGTATCTAAATGATACTAAAATAACACCGTTTCCATTTTTAAATATTTTATCATTCAAATCTTTCTCAGTCACCTTGGGTTTATGTGATACACTGCTCTCTGTTGACGATGTGTTGTCACTACATTCAGCCTGCATGGCTTGACATAAAGGGTGTGTCCCTGAAGCACAATCTCTCTGTGATGATTGGTTGTTTAGTTCAGACTCCAGCCAATCACTGTGGCACATCTGTGACGTGGCCCTTGATTGACACAGATTGTCCAATTGACCTGTGGACACAAAACAATGGTGAGAGAAGCACATTGAGTGCAGAATTAAAACAGTGATTTAAAGACTGACTGTCGGCAGAGAGAATGCTCAAGATCAGCCCTTCATCTTCAGAGAGAGAGCGTGAGGGAGAGGCGCCTCTCGTCTTCTCCTTCTGACCGTCTCCAAAGCGTCTGGAATTATTCAGACTCTATCCAAAAAAAAAAACAAGACACTTCCCTTCAGAAGATGTCTGACTGTGGTTCATGTATGTGTCTGATGTTTGTTTAGCCGGACAGACCTCTATACGCAGATGTGCTGGACTCTCAGAGTTGTCTCCAATCTTTCGGACGCTGTCATAATGGTCTCCATATCGATATGCGATGTGTAGCTCACGGCATGAAGGCTTCTCTGTACCATTTATCTGTATGTTAAAAAACATACATGTATTAAACCATTAATAGAAACACATTAAAATGAAATGAATCCAATATATAAATGCTCCATCACCTCCCACAAAGGAGCGTTCAGCTGATGAATAACCACTTTCAACTGCTGGCTGCGAGCGAATGCCACGATGGCGTCGTTACCGGCAAACGTGCCCGGCTGAGAGAGGTTTGACACTGAGAAACAAAAACCACAAAAGACTTCCAATAGATGGATAACAGGACACACACACACACACGCACACACGCACGCACACACACACACACTTTTATTTAATTCATTTATATTTGTTTATTTTACAAAAATAAATTTAACAATTTTGTTACTAGATTTCGTTTTCATTTTAACATTGTTTTATATATTTTATATTTCCTCTGGTTGTTTCACTGGTTCCTGTTATTGTATTATCATTAATACAGTATTAAATTACTGACATCATATTTGAAAACTAATTTTATATATATATTTTAAGTTTAAGTTTTATTAACTCTTTCGGTTTTATTAGTTTATTAAAAAAATATGCCTATTTAGTTATTTGTCCAGTTCCGCTATTATTGTGTTTCTATTCAGTTATTTTTTTTATTTCAGGTTTTAGTTGAGTTATTATCAACTAAGACTTTAACTGAAACTAAACAAAAATGAAAAGCGCTGCCTTGGAAACTAACAGAAATGAAATAGGTTGAGTTTATTTATTTATTTTTATTATATATTTTTTACTGCAAGTTCTTATATACATTTTATATTTTTCTGGTTGTTTATAGGCTCCAGTGTTATCGTTGTATAATTTATACATTATTGATGTCATATTTTAAATTAGCTTTATTTTTATGTTAATCTTTACATTTGAGTACTTTTGATGTGCGTTTTTGTCAGTTTTAATATTTTAAAACCATGTGTCTGTTTAAGTTTATATTTGTTTTGTTTTTTTTACCTTTGGTTTTCACTTCAGTTTTCAACTAGAACATCAACTGAAACTAAAAAATTTGAAATGCTGCCTTGGAAACTAACTGAAATAAAATACTCTTATTTCATTTCAATCAACATAAATATTTCAGATAACAATAAAACATGTCAAATGCCTGTAGCACAAACAAAAGTTAAAAAATTAATATGAGCAATGTTAATAATGATGCTTGACTAAGCGAACACGACTAATTAACTATTAAAAGTAATTTATGAGGTTAGTGTGACTTACAATGCAATCTGATTTGTTTAAGTTTATTTTGGATTTATGGCAACACATACACACACACACACACTTCTCTTACAATGCTGTGTGAATGGCACATCATCTTCAACGAAGGGCTCGAAGTCCTGGCTGTGTGTCATCATGTACTGTACCGTCTCCTGCCGCAGACGCAGGTGACCCTGCGAATGTCCCTCCAGCTGATCTCCAAGAGCCCGGAACAAACAGTTCCTGCGGGAGAACATGAGAAACAGAAGCTCGACTCCTTAAAGATCTCATACTCTATATCAGTATTTCTCAACCGGTGGGTCACATACCCGTCTCCAGGCACCTCTCGCAGTTTAAGCCCCAGAGCTTGAAGCTGGTTGGAGAAGCTGACAAACTCCTCTCCATCGTCTCCTCCCGGAGGTCTGTTCTTCTTGTCTTTGGCCAGAGCTCGCCGGGCCGCCCTCTCGTCTCTCTTCCTCTCTAATTCACACTTCCTGTTTCCCTTTATGGGCTTCCCTGACTGTTTCCTGGACATGATGGAGCGGCTGTACTACACCCAGTGAGGACATACGTTCATCTATCACACACGCACAACTGTAAACTGAAAGAATCACAGCATCATGCAAACAGTTATGACAATACAAACATAAAAATGCATAAGCCTGACAGAAATGATCGTGGTATACAGTTAGCTTTACTATTTCCTCAAACATTATTGTGAGTTCATAATTGATAAATATAGAAATAGGGTAAAAGTTTTTGTTTTTCTTTGCCATTTTTCTTTTTTGATGTATTAGTTGCCTAAACCCAAAAGAACTAAAATATAATAATCATTATAAATGTTACAACACCAATATAACAAAAACAACAACAATAATGCTACTTTTCATTAATAATTTACCAATAATATATATATATATTTTTTTTTTCTCCAGATTTAATACTAATACTTAACAGTAAGCATGCATATCCATTTTTATTCATCCTAATAAAAATGTATTACGGTTATCATAGTTTATTTTAGAATTTCTCAAGTATTACAGTTGCTATGACTGTAAAGTAATAATGAATGAACATGTAAACATTTTATTGTTAAATCACGAATGAATATATCCTCCAAATGATGTGTGGAGCTTTCAATTTCGTTTCCTTTCCATTTCCATTTGATTGTTAATGACGGTCACGATAAATACCACACTAATGAAAATACTCTGGTTGAGTTATTAAGTTAATTGTTTATATTCTCAGTACAGATCTAAGACCATATCGATAATCTTTCATCACGGCCTTTTCATGTACGTATTAGGATATAGACAAATGTGTAACAAATCCATAACATGCAATTTTAAAATGAAGTATTATAATAATCAGACGAAATATGGTCTGAAGGAACAGCAGCGTGATGCGTCAGAAATGTCGCGTCATTGACGTCTCTGTCAGATTTAGCCGCGTTTAAACGACAGAAAGAGGACGTTGTTGAAGAGAAAAGACAATTAATGAGTGTGACACAACTGTACTCACATTATCAGATGACAGTAAGAAACACGAACAATGAACGACAATCTCAACACTAACTCCAGTAAATCCCACTCTGAGCTGCCCAGGGTTTGTTTACTTCCTAAAGAACCGGACCTCAGTTCCGCTTCCGGCTTTGCTTTCAAAATAAAAGACACACGACCTCAAGTAGTCATTAAAAGTTTAAAACATGAAAGTTTCTCCTACAATTATTATTATGTTTAGAAATATCAACGTAAATTAATTCTAGATCCATATAGGATCATCTTTAAACAACTTCTAAGGGTATCTAAAAAAACTTTAACCTAAATAAATATATATATATATATATATATATATATATATATATATATATATATATATATATATATATATATATATATATATATATATATATATATTTATGTATATATATATATATATATATATATATATATATATATATATATATATATACATAAATTCGACAATAATATATGTATATATATATATATATATATATATATATTAATATCAATCTTTTTTAAACTAATAAATTTGTGTAGATAATATAAAGAATAAAAACTTTTTTTCTCACACAAAGAATGTGAACCACTAGTTAATTTCTGAATCTTAGTCCAGCTATAATTCGTTTTTTTTAAACTTCTGTCTTTCCTACTCAGATGAGAAACTGTTTTTCTTTTTTTCAGCTTATTTGTAATGTACGTTAATCACCAGCACTTCACGATTATTATATGTTTATTTTAAAAAAGAAAAATAAATAGAGAACATTTCATTTATTAGATTTGTCTTTATGTAAAAATATATAATAAGAACAATCAATTCCACATAAGCACAAATGAGAAAAGACTCTGAATATATGACATGAATGTGAATCATAATATCATCTACAACGGAGTGACCGAGATTGAGCAAACATGTATTTATTTTATGGCAGTGAAAGAGAGCACACTCTACACATGACTTTTATACATCCTTTATAAATAGTTATCTCCTGATAAAAAAAATCATTACACCATCTAAACAGACATACGTCACAGTCGTAATCTATCAAGTCGTTATTTCCCTCTCCCTGCTGCTCTGCAGCTCTCAGTACAGTAACCGTGTTCCTCAGTGCACAAGTACAATGTCATTTTGGCTCAACTTTCTTCACGTAGCATTAACAGCAGCAGGGCATGAGTCTTATGAAGCGTGAGCTCTGAAACTCATCCGCCTCTGTCTGTTCGCCGACAGTTCCTTAGCCTTGGCCTCCATCACCTCATCCATCTCATCATCTTCAGGGATGCTGGTTTGTGGCTCCTGGATCAGCTCCTTCACCGGTGTGACCTCCCGCACCATCAGCATCTCAAAGTCAGGCTCCTCGTGGTCAGGGAACAGAGAAGAGGCCGCCTGGACCACGCCACTCAATATTCCCAGGATGGCGAACGTGCCGCCCACTAGATAGACCTTCAGAGAGCCCTTGGAGGGACCCGCACTCAGCATTTCCTTAACAAAAGGGATGAGCTCATGCATAGTGTCCATTATAGTCTGTGAAAGAAAAACAAAATCAAAGGTCAGGATATGAAAACATGACAGTTAAATAAATTATTGTAGCAAACAGTGCTGATAATCCTAAAAATCATAAAAACAACATATAATGCAGTTCATAAATCGCTTTAGTTTCATATTTCATTGGGATATTTAATACACTTTTTTATTTATTATGCATGATAAGATCAAGCTGAGATAAACACCAGGGTTGTTATAGTTAACTAAAACTTATTTCAGATCATTTCCAAAACAACATTTCTTAGTTTAACGTAGTTGAACTTGATCCAGTAGTAAAATGATTCAAACTAAACCCAAAATAAGATTATATTTAAATATTACATATAATCTAAAATTCTATCACTAATATTTTTTAAGCATATATAAAAAGAACAAAATCACTGCAACATTTTCTAAATCCTGAACTAAAATGAAAAAAATGACAACAGAAAATATAAAAACTGATTTAAAACATTGAGGAAAAACTATACTAAAATAACACTGGTTAATGCTGTTATGTAAAAGGTTATTAATTTAACAAGATGTTTATTACATGATTATTTTAATAAAAACTATGAAATGTGAGTTATGACTTGTTCTTTTTCACTCCAAAACGTGTAAAATACATTTACTGTATCAGGTTTTTTACTGTAAAATACTGCATAAAAAGTCCCTTCAGTCTATCAGTTTTTTTTTTTTACCATGTATAATAACTGAAACTAAATAAATAAATAACTGGGTAATAGTCTCTTACAGTTTAAATTAAAATAACTTTTAAAGTGTATGTTAAAATCTTACAGCATCCAAGCAGAAAAATTAAAAATGATAAGCAAAACATTTACTCACTTGTAAAACACTGGAGAACCTGCTCAGATGATAAGTCCTTGTTAAGGTTTATCCTCAGAGCTTCCTTTGCTGGGTGCATGCTGGAGGTACAGATGCTCTTAAAGCCAGCGGTCGCCTGTGGACGCCCACTTCACATTAATATTCATGAGGCTGGAAAGGAGATGCAACTTTTGTCCAAGTTGCTTCATGTGAGCGGTGAATGACTGCAGGGCTGCTGGGGAAACCTGTCTGCCAAATTTCACAAAGACAGCGATCCCATAGGCGTAAGATCTCTTTAACATCTCCAATATTTCTCCTAGACAGAAAATAGGTTACTTTAAGATCCAATGGAGATTTGAGCTTGAGTCTCCTGCTTCTCAAACTTGTCTCCTGAGACAAAAACTCTAGCAATCTCACAGTGGTCTCCTTTAAAGCTTATGAAGAGATTTCAACATCATCACACACTGTGCTCAGATATTTCTCCTTAGATAGAGACTCTGGATCTCTCACATTCGTCTCATCAAAAGTTTAGAAGCAATCCCAACAATATCACACACTGTGCTCGCATTTGTGTATTTATCATAAAAACCTTTCGTAGGGGTATAATGCTGTATTTATACTATATTGTTTATTTTTCAGAAGCCAGTGATTTTGCTTTAAGAAAGTTCTAGAAAAGTATTATTATTACAATGAACTGCAATTGTAAATGTAATCAATTAAAATATAATTAAATTTTATGTTAAATGTATTTTAATATTTGTTTTATTTGAAATATTTGTTTTATCTTTATTTTAAATTTGTTTTATCTTTATTTGAATGCTATTAATGTATAATCCTGTATTTACGCCATTTTAACTCTTTTAAATGTTTCATTAAAAACATTTTATTTTGATAACATTTCAAAAGAATAAAATTTTATATAAAATATGTTTCAAAATGTGTTTTATTCTTATGATTTATTCTTATATTTATTTTCCATTTTATTTGTCATTTTTATGTTTAGCACAAATTAAAACGGACATTAAGACTGCAGTGGTGTAATGCTGTATTATTTACTGAACTCTTTGTGCAAAATTATGATCAGTTCAAAAGCTAAATATGCCCTTATTGCCAAAATGATATTGGTCAATGTGTTTGCATTAGGAAGGTTCTTAAAGTACTTCAAAATAAACACAAATGTCTTTCAAATATAAAATGGAATGAAATAACGTTATCCTAAACTTTTACATTTGTACATACTATGAACATTAAAGTCATGCAATTATGAGTTTTCTTTGTTATGACAGTATATGACTTTTGCAATTTGTGCCAATATGAATCATTTAGGTTACTGCAATAGCGTTTGCTCTAAAATCAGGTTTTATTATTTCAGAGTCAGTGATTTGGCATTAAAATGCTTGTAAACAACAAACATGCTGACCTTTCACTTTCAGTAACATCTCTTTTAAATGCAGTAAAACTGATCATCGCTGTGCCTCATTGCGTATGAGGTGAGAGGGCATGCTGGGTAACGGGACTCACTGTAGACATGCTCTTGCCCCGTTTGGCTCTGATATGTGCCATGCTCTCTTCCCCAGATGCACAGACAGTGTTGGGAAAGCAGGTTTAACACGCGCAGCCCGTGCTGAGCAGCAGACGTGACGGTTCACACTGTACATAGGAAGAAACTCATCTGAGATCACAATGTTCTCCTGTTACTGATGAGAGTGTTTTAGTAGTTTGAGATTTAAATACAAAGTGTGAAGCTAAACATATAAGGGTCAGAAATTATTTTATTTTTTATTTTTTTGAAATTGATAAACTACTTTTATTCAGGAAGGATGCATTATATTGATCCAAAGGGACAGTAAAGTATTTTACAATGTTACAAAATATTTCTGTTTCAGTTTCTGTTTTCATCAAGAAAGAAATATCACAGTTTCCACAAAAATATGAAACTGTTTTCAACATTGATAATAATCAGAAATGTTTCTTGAGCAGCAAATCAGCAAATGATTTCTGAAGGATCATGTGACACAGAAGACTGGAGTAATGAAGCTGAAAATTCAGGATTTTATTTGACAATTTCTATCAAATTAATTATTTGACAGGGACAACAGACAGTCAGAAAACTGCCCAGAGCTAAATTTCTTCTGCTTTCCCTGAGCAGGAAACAATGCAGGAATAAATTACCTTTTACACTACATTCAAATAGAACGTGTTATTTTAAGTTGTAATAACATTTCCCAATATTACTGTATTTTTTATCAAATATTTGCAGCCTTAATGAGAGACTTCTCTCATTAAAAATCTTACTGATCCCTTATTTTATTGATTGATTTATTGATTGATTTTTATATAGAAGTCATTTTTGATTTTGTTTTTTGGCCAAGTGTATCCTGAATTTTGCCCAGAATTTTCTCTAATCTCTAATCCTATATTCAACATACTCAAATTATTCAAATTAACACACATTTAAAGTGATATATACACATTTAACATATGCAACAAATTAACAAAAAAGTATTAAAAATTAAAGATAAAAATATACTTAAATAAAACAAATTAAAGATCTTTAAAAATATTTTTTTAATTGCCTATTTTCGTAAGTACAGGGTAAAATCAATACAATATAGGTGTGGAAACGAATCATTAAACGTTTGAAGGGAGATTAAGAATTAAGACACACTAGATGTCAGAAATCGGATCAATTTTCATATTGGAAAATAAAACAATTCGACGATTAAATGAAAAGAAAAAGTATATTTTCATGCCATTAACCAAAAAATAGGATTAGGGCCAAGCAATAATAATAATAATAATAATAATAATAATAATAATAATCTTGAGATTAAAGTTGTTAAATTAAAAAATAAAATAAAATTTCAAGAAAAAAGTTAAGATAAAATGTTAAGATTAAATTCATTACATTTTGAGAATAAAGTCGTTATGTTAAAAAAAAAGTAGAAATAGAATGTTTGAGAATGAACTCATTAAATTACGAGATAAAAAGATGATAAATTCAGAGAAAAAAAAGTTGCGATAAAATGATGAGAATAAACATTAAATGAAAAGAAAAAGTCATTCAATTTAGAGGAAAAAATTTGTTAAATGTAGAGAAAAAAAGTCAAAAATTGTTTACATGTAATAATATCATTACATTACGAGAAAAAAACTCAAGAATTAAATATCAAGAAAAAATCTGAGAATGAACACACTTAATTACACACAGTTATTATGTTCACATATAGCCTACAGTTCTGACTGATTTAGGATGAAATAAAGTAATATTTTCCTACATTCTCTTCTGAGTAACGTTACTCAAACAAATCCAAAGAAGACATCTTTATGGCAGAAAGAAAGGACACTTACAATTGAGATTGGGTCAACAATTGAAAAGATCTGACCAAAATGTCTGTGTGGGAACATTGCCAAAACAACTGAAGGACATCCTCCTCAGAAGAGTGACAAAAACAAAGTGATGTGCGAGGGTTTATTGGTAAAAAATATTGCACAAAGAATAAACAGGTAGCCTACACAAACATAAACCTTTTCTGTAGTTTAGAAGACACTTAATTATAATCTCTTACAAGATAATTAATCACATTTTACAGTATTACTAACAGTAAAGTTCATGTCTGTCAGGAACAGTAGTGTATAATATATTGCACAAAACAAGAGCTAGGCTTACTATGGTGGCGGGAAAAGGCGTTAAATAATTTTTACCTGTTTTATTATAACAAAAAATATATAATGGATTAACATACAATAACAATTTCTGCATTAGAAAAATAAACATTCACTCTAGTTAAATTACCAAAAACAAACAAACAAACTATTGGATAAATAAAGAAAAGCTGGAATCTTTAATTAATTACGGCTTACAGTGAGATTTGCACACGTGAATAACTACAGTACACATTACTGCACATTACACACTAGCCATAGATCACATGGTATATGTACAAAACTCCCAATACTCCTTACACAAGTGTCCAGAAACACGGACCCCTGCTCCAAATGTGTTAATACAGAGAGATTAATTGACCTTGATCATGTAAATCCGTTTTTCAAGGAAAAATACAAAGTCTGAGTTCAGCACCTAACATGTAATCATTTCTGCTTGTACAGGGATACTGTGTCATTGTCGAGTGTGCGATTTGTGCTCTGTGTGTGTGTGTGTGTTTGCTGGTTTGGAGGTACTCCCCTAAACTTCAGTATTTCAGAACAGTGCGGGCCGGTGGCCAACACTCTTGAGCGGGACAGAGCAACAGGACATGCTCACAGAAAGCAGCCAGTGGTTGAGTGGAAGGTCACAGACCTGGTGCAAGGATGAGAAATAAGAGCATTTAGCATTTTCATGTCAGTATACATTTATAACATGTAGTGAAAAATTTAAGCAGACGTATTTATATTTACCTTTCAAAATCATGCAATGCCGAAGCAGCCAATCACATGACAGAGCAAACGCCAGTCTGCAGGGTCTGTCCGTTACGACTGGAGCTCCTCTTTGTGTACCTGAAGAATTTGAAGTAGTTAATTAGAGCATGTAAGGAAAGAAAACATATACTTGGTTGATAAAATCAAATAATGTCCCACATTTTTCTTGTTTTACTTAAAAATATGCAGATTAGGGAAGTAAAATAGGCTGTGTTAAAGTTTCGAATTAGTTTTTTTTGTATTTTCAGTTTTTATTTTAATTTAGTATAAGTTTTAGTGATGTCAGATATTATTAATATAATATATTAAGCTTATTTAGCTTTAATTTCTTTTAATTTCAGTTTTAGTTTTAGCAATTTTGGTACTTAACCTTAAAAAAACTTAGATGGAAATCGGAAGTATCACCAACTAAGGCAGGTGAAATACCTTTAAAATTCATCTCATATTTTTAATTCATTAATAATGAATTTAATTTGTTATTTTAATTACCTAAAACAATTTGGAAAAGTTTGTTTCAGTTAACAGTAACAACACTGAAAATAGTTTTTTTATGTTTTATTTTATTTTTTTTATTTTAAGAAAAGCATCTCAAGCACAGTACAAGTATCAGAATGCTGCATAGTGAAATAAAGGGGGAAAAAAAGCAAAGATTAAGCAAGCATAATAAATACTCACATACAGATGTACATATAATGACAATTACATATGCATATACATATAGACAATTAAATAAAGCAACAAAAAAGGGGGAGGGGTTATCCAGAGCTTGTCTCTTTAAAATAATCTAAGAAAGGGCTCCAAGATTTCAGAAAAACTTCAGGTTTCATTGTAAATTCAAATTTAATCTTTTCACGTGTAAAGGCAAAAAGTAGGTCAAAAACCCAGAAAATAGGTTTTAAATAGCACATTAACGGTCAACTTTATTTTTGGTAAACTAAAACACTCACGATGTACAGTAATAATGTTGCACCAAAAACATCACCATTTTCAACCTTCTCTCTGACTAGTCATTCTGCTACTGTCCCTTTAAGATGTAAATCACCTCTATCATGATTGGCTAGCCTTCTCGAATGGCATTTTAAGTTTCTGGAAACTGTTCTCAGCTGGTCTCCTAGAGTGGTTAGACTGGTCTGTTGGCTAGTTTTACGATCTTGACCAGATTGAAAGACCAAGTTTAAACCAACTTTGGCTGTTTTAATTATTTTCTTTGTTTTTGTTTTTCAGAAAGTATGTACCGTAAATGTAGAAGGTCATATTTCAATGCTGCTTATATAAGATTAGTGGCTTGTGAAAAACAAATTTTTTACAGCTTACTTATCTAACTTGGAGTTAAAGTTCAAATTTTCAAACAAAGGTGATGTTTTCCATAATTTGCACACAAATGCATACCCATTTAGGTCCGCTGGCTGCGAGTGATACACATGTTTGCTCTTCTCTGTAACGGTGAGGGTCCCGACATGGGTGGTCTCGCTGTGACTGACCCGGACTGGATGATACTGACTCTTTGACTCGGTGGAGCCGGAGGGCACACTCATCTGATTGCTGGGAGCGTTGCTGCTTGGTTCGGGGGTCTCTGTGAACAGCTTCTTGCGGCTGGATTCAGGTGTGGATGTTGCGATGACCTTGATCTCAGGCACAGGCGTCTGTTTCAGACGGAGACAGGTCTCCGAGTGGGCCTGCTGCAGTTTCTTCATGTGGTGAATGGCCACTGTAGCGTTGAAGGCTTGCTGGAGTGAAGAGATCATGATTTCAGACAGTCAGTAGAGCGCAGAAAACATCTAAACAAGCTCACTGTTTCAGTTTAGCACCTAATCTTCACCTTGAGTGAACCATGAAGTCAAATTAAAAACTATCAATGCATTTTAATGGTGCACAAAAAGTGAAATGTTTGGCCATGCAAGCAAAGTATGCAAATTTCACTGTTTGAATACCTACTTTTGCCCTATAACCTGCAGTACACAAACAGAGCTTACTGCACTGTCTTTCATAATGCAGTGCAATTAAATTAAATTAAAGAAGTGATTTTTTTATTTTCCCGTGCTCATAAACCATTCAGTATATGCTACACAGTATACACTTAGTAGTGTGCTAATAATTGATCCGTTCCAAAGATATTGGCTATTAAAAGTATTTATAAATGCTATGCAATACATGCAGCTGTTCAGATATTTTAGAAATGTAATGTTTTTGAAAAAATTATCTTATGCTCATGATAGGTGCCTTTATATGAAAAAAAAAAAAAGAATATTGTGAAATATTATTTAAAAAAATGTTTATATGAATATAAATGTAATTTATTTCTTTGATGCAAAGCTGAATTTTCAACTTCAGTCTTCAGTGTCACATGATCCTTCAGAAATCATTCTAATATACTGATTTACTGCACAAGAAAACATTTTTTTTTTTACTATTTTTTGAGAAACTGATACTATTTTTATTCAGAATTTTTGATGAATAGATAGAATAAATGTCTTTACTCACTTTTGATCAACTTAATTCAGGTTTGCAGCACAAAAATATTAAAAAGGTAATGTACACAGTCAACTATTTTTTAATTGCATGTGAAAGACAAAGCAAAATTTAAGAGTGTGCTTTTATTGTCACTTAACCTCCTCAGGTTGCATGTTTCATTAAAAAAGCAGCATGTCTGAAATAAAAATGGTCATCTTGTAGTAGTACACGTTCAAACTGAGTGTGTTGCATTGCATTGTGGGATGCAGACTGACTGATGTGCAACATCACAAGTTCTCATTCTCTGGAAAAATGTCAGCGTTTGAGTTAATTTCCTCTCAACATGATATCCACCACAAGAAGGAGACCCATTTTTATGTCAAATAGATCTGGCAGCCGACTGATTGCTTTAGAACTGCTTTAAAAGTCTCACAGTATAAATCATATTGCTGAAACTAGTCTGTTCCAGATATTCACACAGATGGAGCAATTATAGGCAAGACGGGTGACCAAATCAGCCGCTCGTATTTAAAGCTGACCTGTGTAATCAGTCCAGAGATCATCAGAAAAAGCCAGCTAAGACTAAACCACAGGAGACACAGTCTAACCCGAGTTATGAAACATGACCTTACCTTCCACTTGGACTTGGCAAAGTTCTTCTGGATCTGCTCGCTGACGGAGTGGTAGATGTCCTGACTCCGAGCCGTCTTTCCTATAATCCTGCAGGACAAAGCTGGATTTAAAAGCAGAGCTGGTGGAAAACAGAAGGATTTGCTTTCCTTTTTTAAACAATCCCTAAGACAGAAATAAGTTTAGTTTGAGCTTTACAATTCTTGACTGTGGTAAACTTTGTTTTTTTCTTCTTCAGAGCAATGAGATTAAATAAAGAGAAAGCAGAGACTTTTGTTTAAGTCTGAGAAGAAAAAAAAGGCCTACATAACCTCACATGCATCTCATCTAAAGTTTCAGAAGAGATCTCAACATTGTCTCAGACTCAGCGTCTCTCATTAAATTAAGACTGAATTATGAGTGTTATTTTAATATCAATTTATATCATTATAGTATTAATATCACATAAGCTTTTATTTGTTTAATATTTAATTTTAATTAAAGTTTTAGTCATTTGTTTATTTTATTATTGTTTATATATATTTCTGTTTAGCTTTATTTTTATTTCAACTTTAGTAAATTTAGCACTAGGAACTTATTTTATTTTAGTTAGTTGCAAATTTTTATCTTATATTAATTTTTAATTTTATTTCTGCTTTATTTCAATTACCAAAACATTTTTTATTTATAATTTTAAGTTTAAACAATATTTTCATCAAAAATTGTATTAACTTTTTTCGCTTCATTTAAATTACTGAAAATAATTTCTACAAATTTCTACAAGCTTTTTTAAAAATCTAATATTTACATTTTTTTTAGCTTCATTTCAATCACAATTTTTTTTATAATTAATTTTTTTAAGCTTCATTCTTTCCATTTCATAGTTTTTATTGTATTTTATTTCTGCTTCATTCATTGCAATTACCAAACATTATTTTTTAAATATTTTTTTTATCTAATATTCGTATTTTATTTTATTTCTGCTTAATTTTATGTTAAATAGTTTTAGTTAGCAATAATGACACTGCAAATGAGCTGCGCTACTATGCATGATTTAAATATACTCTTACTCTGTGTCAAAAATGTCTCATAATTTGTTTTGTGTTTCTGACATGTCTGATACATAAATGAAACATAACTAAAGCTCAAAAGCTCACAAAATTCAGTAAATCTGTCCTGCGGTCACTCACCAGGGGTGTCTGAGAGCCTGTTCTGTGTCATAACGCATCTTAGGATTCTTCTGCATCATGTTGCGGATGAAGTCCTTTGCTAGAGAGATGATAAATATACATGAGGTTAAAGGCTTCTAGTTACAGGTGTGTTTTAGCATGTGTTTGAGATGATTTAGCAGTAGGGAAGTATACCAGACTCCGAGATATCATCCCAGAAGGGCGAGTCGAACTCATACTGCGCCTTCATGATTTTAGAAAACAGACGAGTCTCGGTTTCTTCATAGAAAGGAGGATAGCCACAGAGACTGTAAAGATAAAGCAAAGTACATTAATGCAAACTTCCAGCAGGGGGCGCAGTGTCTCTCAGAGCCCTGCATCGTTTGCTGTGTGTGGAGTTCAACAGCACAGCTACCCTGATTTAACACAAGCTTTAGGTTTCTAAATTAAGAACTAGCATCCGTTTATCACTCGCTGTAAACAGCAGTGTTGTTTAAAGTCCAACTCACTTGTGGAGCAAATATAGGACAAAAATCTTTTTCTTAGAAATGACATCCCTACTAGGAAGGGACTTACAGGATGTAGGTGATGACTCCAATAGACCAGCAGTCAACGGCTTTGCTGTAAGGTTTCTGGGCCAATACTTCAGGGGCTGTGAGGAAATACAGATTATTAGAAACAACATGGTTTGAAATAAACCTTGCTCACTGACTTAAACGTGCTTGGATTTATTGTGCAAGATCATCAGTGCATGTTATAAAAAAAAATAAAAAATAAAAAAAATCATTGTTGTTAATAATAAAACTATTAAAAATATTTTACTGAAGTAAAGATGAAAAATATATATATATATATATATATATATATATATACACACACACACACATACACACACACACACACACACACACACATATACATATATATATATATATATATATATATATATATATATATATATATATATATATATATATATACTAAATTTACTCAAACTAAAACTGGAATAAAATAAAGCTAAACAGAAATATTTTGAAAGAACTTAATATTTCTAAAGCAAACTAAAATAATAATGGAACATATAAAAATAAATGCATATTGATATATTAATAAATACTAGAATAAATAAATACTAATAACAGTAACCTGTAAATATAATACAAAATAACACTTTTTTAAATAATTTTTCCATCAAATACCTACAATTGTAACTAAAAGTAAAATAAAAAATATTCAAATGAAAGTATATTAATATAAATGAATATTACTAAATAATATAACAGTTTATTAATGATATCAGATAAACACCCGTCTTCATAATTTTCAATAAAAATGGCTACAATTTGAACTGATCTTAGAATAAAGATTATAAAAATTATAAAATTAAAGCATTAAAATATGCTTAAATACTTAATACTGTATGTTTTTATAATCGATTATCCTAATATATTCTCTTCCTCTGTCTTTTCTGCTGATGCAACCAGCACAGCTTTGTACAATAATATTAACAAACACCATTCCAGCACATGTCACTTTACACAAGGTAAATATTTAGTGACATTTCAATCAAAATGTAGCTGTGTATGCGACCTTTCAGATTTACAGATGTGTCTCTTTTGCTCTGACATTCACTGTCTGTTTAAAAGCCCATTTATTTGACATCATTCCTACCGACATATCCTGGAGTCCCGCAGGCCGTGGACATGATGCCCTTCTCCTCCATCTTAGACAGGCCAAAATCACTGACCATGATCTTGGAGCTTTCATCAGGGCTGTAGTAGAGCAGATTCTCTGGCTGTAAAGGCAATGTTTGGTGGGTTTAAGTCGGCATCTGTTGATATCATCCATGTCTATCTACATCATACTGTTGTATGCATATGTTTGTGTGAATGCGGCGTGCCTGTACCTTAAGGTCGCGGTGGACAATGCCGTTTTTGTGCAGGTAGCTGACCGCCTCCAGCACCTGTCTGATGACCAGACTAGCATCGGCCTCTGAATACATGCCCCGGTCCAGGATCCGGTCGAACAGTTCACCACCCGAAACACTGATGGGATACGAGCAATGTAAAAACATGCTATAAAGACACATGAGGTTTACAGTATCAGGGGTTTCAGTGGGTGTTAATACAAACAGAGGTGCTTACAGCTGCATGACCAGGTAGTAATGCGTCCGACTTTCATAGAAATCCTCCAAGCAAACCACATTGTCATGTTTGATCCTTGATATGATGACAACAGATTCATACGTTAATATTGGATCCATTATGTTGTACATGCATTTTCTTTAAATGTCTTTAAATTAAATTTCATTCTCAGTCTCGGTTTCCTTCCAAACTGTAATTCCCATTTCAGTTTTTAATGTGTGGTACCTTTCACAACAGCTATAGTGTTTAAAGCTTAAAGAAACAGTTCACCCCAAAATGAAAATTTGCTTAAAATGCACTCACTCTCAGGCCATCCAAGATGTAGAGGAGTTTGTTTCTTAACAGGAACAGATTTTGTAAACAAATGTTGCATTATCTACATTTTGCTCGTCAGTGGATCCACTGCAGTGAATGGGTGCCGTCAGATTGAGAGTCTAAACAGCTGATCAAAACATCACAGTAATCCACAAGTTATCCACACCACTGCAGTCCATCAGTTAATGTCTTGTAAAGTGAAAAGCTGCCTGTTTGTAAGAAACAAAACCATCATTAAGATGTTGACTTTTTCACTGGAGAAAGCATTATTATGGATAGAGCCCTTTTTGGCCAGAAGTAACAGTTTGAATTTAAAAACATCTTAATTATGGTTTTGTTTCTTACAAACATGCATACTGTCTCTTCACAAGACAATATCTGATGGATTGGAGTCATGTAGATTACTTGTGGATTATTGGGATGTTTTTATCAGCTGTTTGGACTCCCATTCTGACGGCACCCATTCACTGTAGAGGTGAGCAAAATGTAGATAATGCTACATTTTTTCCAAATCTGTTCCTGTTAAGAAACAGGAACTCCTGTGATTGCATTTTAACTCATTCTGACGGCACCCATTCACTGCAGATGGTGAGCAAGTGAAATAAGGGTAAATTTTATCTCAATCTGTTCTGATAAAGAAACAAACTCATCTACATCTCAGATCGTTTGCGGGGTGCGTAAACCTTCAGCAAATTCACATTTTCTACTCCTTTAAGATTATTACATCACAGACACAGCTAGTGTTGGTTTAATTCAGTCTTACTTTCTCAACACAGCGATTTCATTCTCCAGGTTGACATCCCTTTTGTTTTTCTTCTTCACACACTTCAGTGCAAAAAGCTTCCCTGTTTTTCTCTCCTTCACCATGAAGACCTCTGAGAACGCTCCCCTGGAGAAAGCAGAGACAGAACGACGAGATAAGGTCAAATGTGCAATTACCTGGGATGATGTTTTTCTCCATGGATCTGAGAGAGAGCGTGATCCTGGTTAGTGTGATGCCAGTGTGGCACTTCCCCCTGAGAGCAAAGCAGGTTTTAATGAAGGTGAGGATGTGACCTTTAAAACCCTGCCGTGATCTCTCAGCGCTGCACTGAAACATGCCCGTTTAATAACAGCATGTGAAACTGGGCAGGGCCCGGGGAAGATCTGGGATGAAGTAATGTGTGAAGCAATTACTATTAGTGCAATACATTTGGTCAGATAAACAATACAAATACAAATCCTGTAGATATGAGGGTGAACACTTTTGAATTAGGACATCTATCTATCTATCTATCTATCTATCTATCTATCTATCTATCTATCTATCTTTCTATCTATCTATCTATCCATCCATCCATCCATCCATCCATCCATCCATCCATCCATCCATCCATCTAAGGATCATTTTTTATTTACTAAAAATACTAGTACTTAGTATTTAATATAATTCAGTAGAATTAATTGTTTAATTCTTAAGTAGTGTTATTAATTTATTTTCAGTATTCAGTTTTAGCTTTAGTTCAGTTGTAGTTTTTTGTGTGTTTTTTTCCCCAGTACTTTCAGGACTTGAACTGATAAGAAAAAAGAAAATCCTAGAAATTAATCAGAGGACAATAACAAATACTGAGGAAAAACGGATTCTGAAAAAAATAAAAAATAAAAATAATAATATTATATATATATATATATATATATATATATATATATATATATATATAAATATATATATAACTAATACAACTAATTTTGTAAATGGGTCATTAGCTCTTAGCTATTGGTTTTAGGAAAGGGGCTTTTTCTTCTCTCGATGCGATCCTCAGCTTTAACCTGGAATAGCTGTCATGGGATAAAGATTACATGTGAAATCCCTTCCGCAATGGAAACAGTAATGACTTCTGTTTCCAGGTGCAATGATAAACACAGGTCAGCTGGCACTGTAAGGCCTCGGATGGAAAGAGGCTAGGTTACAGTACAATTAGCCTGGGACTGAGTCTTATCTAGGCTATAAAGAACGCTTGCTGAGATGACATGTGCTATCACTGGTTTACCTGCTGCAAGTCTGCATATCAGTCAGGTAATACTCTTATCAGTGTTTAATAGCTAAACTTTTCCAATCTGTATTTTAAACCATGAAAATCATATTTTCAAACAGCATCTTTGTATTCACTATCACTTAAAAAGATCAAAGAACATAACTAAAATAGAAATGCATAAGATATAACTTCTCAGACCATATATAAAAAAATACTAAGGGAATATATCCTGAAAAGAATAGCATATTTTGAGTGTAAATCATACTATTTTATTATTATTATTATTTTATTATATAACTGCTACTATTTTCATAACATGAAATTAATATAAAGACAATCTTTAAAAAATAATAGTGTAATTTGCATGCAAATCTCACTAAATGTATTATTTTGTGTATGTAATGACATTTGCTACTTAAATAATATTTATATATTTATTATTTAAAATAATATGAAGATTAAATGATTAAAAACAATGCAATTTGAGTGTAAATCTTACTAAATGTGTTATTTTTAACTGTAGAAAATATTTTAATAACCTTTACTGCTTCAAATAAATATTAAAAGAGTATATCTTTAGAGTAACTTTAGTGTACATCTCACTAAATCTATTATTTTCAACTGTATAATTTTATTTCATTTGCTACTTAGAATTTAAGCAGTTATTGAAGTATATTTTTTTATAACACTGAATTCATAATGGTTTGGACTCCTGGTTGACATCACACCAGTTACAAAAGAAGTGCAACATCACACATGGCTTCCAACAATCAATCTCAGCCTCCTACACACACGCGAAGCGGCACGAAACAACCGTGTCCCTGACACCGCCAGCATCTAACACATATTCCCACAACACCCATTTTTCTGCACTGAATGCAAAAGCTCAGAGATGCGTGTTTAACTTCACCCGCGGTCAGGAGTGAATAATCCTTTAGAAAGTCCTCAGTTCATTAACTACTGTGGATTTTAATGAAAAGCATTAATAAAAACTAAATTCAGCTCAAACTGAAGGTTAGCGCACAGAATGTGCCCAAAGGCAAAGAAAACTGCCAATGAAATACATAAAAACACTTTTTTTTCTTTCATCACACAATCACTCGCACCTTCATATAAGCCAATTTTAGATGCTGTCCGTCATCCAGATGAGTGTTAAGTCCAATAGAAGTCTGCTGAGGGATTGTGGGAGTTAAATTCAGGTTGTTTTTGTCAGTTGAAAGCACCGTGATCAACTCCCATGGCCCATAATGCCCCACTGCTGCCACTAACACCCACAGGCAAGGGCAGGTTATAACAGAGCTCTCTAGACACACTAGTTTATGCCTGAAACTAGAAAATGATGTCGCTTTAGGACCTGGGAGAATTGTAAACTCAGGTTTTGGTTTTTAATTCCCACCTCACATTTGAGGACAAGGTGCATGTGGTCGCAAAACACAACAGCAAAATTCTCACAAAATAAAAAAATAAATAATAATAATAGAAATAATAAAAACAATAAATACAGAAGGCAAATGTAAAAACAATTAAGTAAAAAAGAAACAATTAAGCATTATATGCTAATTAATGCAAGACACTATAGACAATAACTTTTTTTTTTTTTTTGGAACTGGCCATTTTTTTTGGCTTTTTTGGATTAGTGTGAACAAAACATGCAAAATAGACTTTTAAGTGTTTATTTTATTGCACTATATCTATTTAATTTATATCTTTAAAGGTCATTTTCTCAAAATTAGTTTTTTTTTTCAAGTATTTTTTATACATCTAAAAAAATCAATATTTCTAACTATTTACTGTATTTTCTGATTTATGGAGTGACGAAAATAAAATAAAATCCCCTTTGTAACTTATTTTTGGAGGCTGTTAATAAAGCAAAGATTATTGGAGGACATTTGACAAGAAATTCAGTATTTCACAATGTTTCATGTTCAATTCTGTGTGCTACTTGCCATTTCTTTGTAAATATTTAAGTAAAAATGTCCTTTTACATCCAAAAAATGTATGCAAATTGGCAAATATTTATTAGGATAATAATTAGATATTTAGACTTGTTTACAAATAACATTTCTCAAAAAAACGTTATTCATGTAATCAATCAAGTAGTAAAGTATAGTCATATTTATTAGTTACTTTCGTGTCCTATTCATTTGGGGTCCTTTGTCTTATTTCAGGAAAATAATCGAGTATAATAACTTACATATACAAAAAATAAATCAGTATCAAAGCAATAGACCGTCGTAGGCCATGTCCAGTAGATTACCACAAATCTGTCTCTATCCCGTTAGCCCTTCCCTGACACCTGTGATCCCTGTTCTTGTCTGCCAAAGTGATTAACACACTCCTGTCTGGAGGTGTCTTAACCTGTGCTTTACCCTTGATTCACCTACAGAGGTGACCTGAATACTACACTCTCAGAAAAAAAGGTACAAAAGCTGTCATTGTGGTGGGATCTTTTCAAAAGGTACAACTTTGTACCCAAAGGGTCCATATTAGTACCTAAAAGGTACAGTTTTGAAAAGGTACTACCGCAGTCACTGACTTCCAATCCCACAGTAGCTGATCATTTAGTCATGAATGGAGATAAAGGTTTCTGACGCTTGTGCTGATCTCACAGTGTCTGTCTTCAGGGACGGGACGTTTTTCTGCTTTGTGATCGCTCTACAGTCAGCAAAGACCATGCACAGCCGCTCATGTCTGCTGTGCTCACTGTACAGTCAGCTTTCTGTGTCGCGATGACATCACAACTGATTCAGGACAGCATGGCTTACCGTCTGAGACCCATTAAGTTGCTCAGATGGGATAATGGATTTGAGATTACACATTTAAACAGCTCATTCACAGTCTAAATCATAATTCATGTAACATTTTCAGAATATTTCTCCCATCTGCGTCCATTTGGCTGGTCAAGTCCCGCCTCCAAACTTATGCAATTGTTTGAGCTTGTGTTAAAATGATCAATGTTTCATTACAGACCAACAGTGATACACTTTTCAATGGAGTCAGCCTCCAAAAGGTTTACGTGGCAATGCGTATTAAACTTAGATAAAATAAATATTCAAAAAGTCACATGCATTTTATTCAGTCAACTATTTCCTTTATCAGATTGCTTTATCAAATCACAACACAAGACTGAAAATGTTAAGACACAGTTAAAGGTGAATGCTCATGAGCTTTTTCTGAATGAACTGCTAATGCCAAAGACTTATAAAGCACTAAAAGCCAGTGTAAATCCGGTAAAGTTGGGTAAACAGGCATTTATGGGGTCAATCCTTTACCGGCTGGGTGAGCAAAAACAGCTTTCTTGGAAATGTCTCTTACACGCTTAACAGAACATTTTTATTTATTTATTATTAGTTAAATTTTTGAGAAACAAAATTGTGCAATAAAAAACTTTTCAGTATACTTTTTATCACTTTAAATTATTGTATGTATTTATTTATTATGGTAAGTACATTTAAGCAACACTAAAAAAACTATGTAGAACTCAAAAGAATATTTGTCAAAGTTGTAAATAAAACAGATCATTGGTGTATGTCGTACAAAATAATTCAGTCTTTAAAATTTCACATTAATTTCAATCTGTTACTTGCTGTTTCTTTGTAATTGTAAAATTTACTAGCAAATCCTAATAAAAAATTATATTTTGACTCAGAGATTGCTAGTAAATTTCACAAATAATTACAAAGAACATTTTAATATATTTATATTTGTTTTCAGTGTACATTGTTAAAGTAAAATTGTACCTGTGACATAAATTCCATGAGGATATTTTTACTTCATAAAAACGAAAGCTTACACTATTAAGCTGAGAAACTTATGTTAATAAACCGTTCCCAGTTTTTAAAATGAATAAGAAGAAGAATAAATTGTGTACTTACGATCCTAGCACCTCCATGAATTCAAACACATCCTGGATGTTATCCGTGCTCTTTTTCCAACCGTAGTCGCCCTCCTTTCGGCCCATTTCTGCGTGAGCTTCTACAGGGATTTCTGGAAAAGAAAAAAAAAAGACCATAAAAGATTTAAAAAAGTGATCTGTTCGGATAAAACAAGTAATAAATCAAATCTTTATGAATATACCTTTATTTGCAGCCAAAACAATCCCAAATATCCCAGGAGCCATGAGGCCTGGCCTCTAATATATATATCAAATTAAATTTTAAAAATCAAGATGAAACTCAAGATCAAAGCTTCTTTGCATCCTTTAGAATGCAGCTCGGTCTCTCTGGCGAAGTCTCATGTTCATTATCAGCTATCTTGATTGGATGTGTGTTCATCTATCAGCCTGTTTTAGTGTGTCACTGACCTCTAAAGCCCTGTTAAAAATTCCAGAGCTTCTCATTGGCTGTCCTACATGGCTTTAAGGCAGGTTTTGGCTGGTCAATGCACAGACTCATATATGTGCGTCTTAATGCTGGAGTTTAGGTGACTTTTATGATTGATGCATGGCATATTTGTAAAGGAAATATCTCTGATTCTATTCTAACTAGAATATCTATTTTGCAGGTGGATTTTGTCCTTTGCATGTCCACACCTTATATAAAAGTGTCCAAAAGCATCATTGATTGAATGCATTTGATAATGTCATCTTGTGAAAATTACAAAAGTCTTGCTTCTTGCATCAGATCAAGGCTACATCTCAATGCTAGTTTTACTTGATCTTAGTGCTGCGTTCGACACCATAGATCATGACATACTCATAGATCGATTACAAAACTATGCAGGTATTCAAGGGCAGGCTGTAAGATGGTTTAGATCCTACCTGTCCGATCGTTACCACTTTGTTTATTTAAATGGGGAGTCATCTCATTTATCACCAGTAAAATATGGAGTGCCACAAGGATCTGTCCTAGGTCATATGCTTTTTTCAATATACATGTTGCACCTTGGTAATATTATTAGAAAATACGGGATTAGTTTCCACTGTTGTGCTGAAGATACTCAGCTATATATCTCAACGAGACCAGAAGAAACTACTAAATTATCTAAGCTAACAGAGTGTGTTTTTTTCATGTAAAAGACTGGATGACCAATAATTTTCTCCTGTTAAATTCGGAAAAGACAGAGATATTACTTCCCATATTACAAAAACAGCATTCTTCCATCTTAGAAACATTGCCAAGCTACGAAACATGTTACCTGTTTCTGATGCAGAAAAGCTAGTTCATGCATTCATGACCTCTAGACTGGACTATTGTAATGCACTTCTAGGTGGTTGTCCTTCTTCGTCAATAAACAAGCTACAGGTAGTCCAAAATGCAGCAGCTAGAGTCCTTACCAGGTCAAGAAAATATGATCATATTACCCCAATTTTACAGTCTCTGCACTGGCTACCTATAAAGTTCCATATCAGTTACAAATTATCATTACTTACCTGTAAGGCCCTAAATGGTTTAGCTCCTGCGTACCTAACTAGCCTTCTACCACGCTACAACCCATCACACACCCTAATGTCACAAAACACTGGACTTTTGGTAGTATCTAAGATAGCAAAGTCCACTAAAAGGAGGTAAAGCTTTTTCGCATTTGGCTCCCAAACTCTGGAATAGCCTTCCTGATAATGTTCATGGTTCAGACACACTCTCTGATTAAATCTAGATTAAAAACACATCTCTTTCACAAAGCATTCAAATAATGCATCTCATAATTTTGGACTGCGGTTATATCTGATCAAATGTGCATTAGTATTCTTTAGCTTGGGTTAAACTAATTAATTTTACTTGGTTGGAACAGCAGCTACGCTAATTATGTCTCTATTTGTTTCTCTGTTTTGCCATGGGAATTATATCCAGTGGAAACTAAGATTTACACAAGCACCAATCTGGATCCAGAACACCAGAAAAGAGGTGACACCCACCCCTCAGAGGATCTAAGATGATGCTAACCCTGAAACAACATAGAGAACTACCACATTCTGCCTTAAGTGTGATTTTAACAATCCATCAACTGCACAGAAAGACAGCACAAATTGGCAGCATGGGAAGCTGGAATGGGTGACTGGTTATTTTTCACCATGTTTACTGTGTTTACTTTGAGGTTTCTTCAAAGGAGTTCAGTTATAAATACAGATTTGTCTTCCAACATAAAAGACTTCTCTGGGATTAACAGTACTGAGTTCTAGTAACTCTGGCTTTCACTTATATAACAGATTAAAGAATCTGATCTTCGAGTCAACCTTAAACAATTCACTACCTACGTTCAGAAGGTCAACTGCATTTTATAACTTCAAAAGCCCAAAATATCATCAGTTTGCCACTAAACGTGTCACTGAGTACCCCAAGGTGGAGAAAACACTTTGGAATGGAGTATTTTGCAGACTATTAGTAGACCACTAATAGACTTAAAAAACAAATTGGGTAACCTAAAGAGAAAAGGAACATCCAATTAGGAGGGATGAATGAACTACAGCTCTCAAAGAACATAAGCACTCGGGCGAACTCACATAGTTGCATGCAGCCAGTTTCATCACTGTAATAAACAACATCTTTGCAGAATTATGATAGAGGCTGGTCAAAAACAAACAAATAAATAAATAAAAATTAGATAAACAGATAAACAAACATACATTACAATGACAATATGTTATGAAATTCATAAAAATATTAAATAAAAAATACAAATATATTAATAATTTAAATAAAAATTAATTGAAAATAGTTTTAAAAGAAGATATTTTTTTCCATATTCAAAAATAATAACATTTTTTTTTTCAAAAGGTTCAAAACAAACAGAACTCCCATTCCATTATACTCACGATTTCATAAATTATTTACAATATTTCACAGAAACTTCTAACCTTGACAAACCTGTAATCTTCAACATATGATTGGATTACTTAGCCTACAGAACCCTTTCCTACATTACTATCCCATTCAAATTACTAACATTAACAGGACATAAAAATCAACATCTTTCCCTTTGTTTTGTCTGTCTTAAATTCTAATATTAAAATGAATATTGTAATGCACAACATATTGTTAGTTATGACAACAAACTGTTAGAAGAAAGGGATCATTGGGGTTCTATATAGAACCATAGGGTTCTTTACTCAACTCCAAAGAACCTTTTATGCTAAAAAGGTTCTATAATGACAAGAAAGAACCCTTTTGGCTCAAAGGGTTCATATCTTGAATTTTGTGATCATTCACATGCATTCATAAATGCATTTGAATACACCGAATAATGCAGTGAAAGAACGCACTCAAATGCACATGCGCACTAGTATGACTTCATCATGTAACTTTACATTAGCCTAGATGCGTAAACTTTTTAGGCACGATTTGTTTAGTTTTTTTAGGCACATCATTAAAACAAAAAATACGAGTTCACATTTCACACCTAAACAAGCGTGGAAAGCGTAATTATAACTAGTTAGTTAATTAGTTAAAAATGCCTATTCACATACAGCTATGATTCGCGAACCCCAAACTGACTCAAATGATTCCCTAAACCGCTATGAACTCCCGAACTGATTCAAATGATTTGCGATCCCCAAACTGACCCAAATGATTCGCGAACCCGCTACGAACTCCCGAGCTGATTCAAATGATTCGCGATCCTCAAACTGACTCAAATGATTCGCGATCCCACTAAGAACTCCCGAACTGACTCAAATGATTCGCGAACCCGCTACGAACTCCCGAGCTGATTCAAATGATTCGTGATCCTCAAACTGACTCAAATGATTCGCGATCCCGCTAAGAACTCCCAAACTGACTCAAATGATTCCCTAAACCGCTATGAACTCCCGAACTGATTCAAATGATTTGCGATCCCCAAACTGACTCAAATGATTCGCGATCCCGCTAAGAACTCCCAAACTGACTCAAATGATTCGCGATCCCGCTCCAACTCCCAAACTGGATTCAGATGACTCAAATGATTCGCGATCCCGCTATGAACTCCCGAACTGACTCAAATGATTCGCCATCCCGCTCCAACCCCTAAACTGGATTCAGATGACTCAAGTGATTCGCGATCCCACTACGAACTCCCGAAATTATTCAAATGATTTGCGATACCCAAATTGACTCAAATGATTCGCGATCCCGCTACGAACTCCCGAACTGACTCAAATGATGTGCGATCCCAATACACATAATGCTATAAAAGTGTGCACATCTAGAGAAATAAACAGCAGATGTTCATGTTAACAACTTCTTTAACTTGAGCAAACGCTAATAGCTACACATACATTTGTTAATAAAGTAAATAAAACGAAAACATTAATGTTTTAATGCTACTGAATAAAAATGCTACTGCTACTGGATCAGTCAGCTGCGTCTGGGGCCGATGACATCACTTCCATGGACGCATGTTGTACACGCCCCCGTCCATTGACTCCGCCCCCACGTCAGAAAAGTGAAGCGCAAAGGAAAAATGGCATCGCAAGCTCAAACTAGACTGACACGCAAAATAAAAGCAGCGTTGCAAATAAATTAATAGATATGACCATGGAAAATATGTATTGCAAAATCATTGCTTTCGCGCTGTTTAATTTGTTTTGCAATTCTTAATTTTTGTTTGCAAAAAGCAAATGTATTTTCCTCAATACTTTAAATAAAATGTTTTAAATTTGTTTTTGTTTTTATTGTTTTTGTATATTTTAAACAAGGTAAATCTTTCTGATTTATTAAAATAAAAAGTCACATACATGGATTTTTCCCCACTCACCCTAGAACCACCCCTGGTTACAGCACTGCACTTGCAGTCTCTCTTTACTCAAATAAAAAGAACATCTACATGGCTTTGTCTTAAGATGCAGCCCCTTTAATATCCAGTGCGTCTGACTAACTCATATATCGCATACACACATAAACATGCAGTTCAGCACGGATCATTCAATCATGCAGCGCATGTCCCGGTGCGAGATGCCCCATAGCTACACCTCAGTGACGACGGGATCTAGTCTGTTCATCCACAAACCAGCGTGCACCTTTAATGTGCAGGTGATGCATTAATTAATTAATCATCATTCACGACGTGCATTCTGATGCATGTGGGATTATTTTACAAACAGCCAGTTTTTGACCTTACCTTCAGGTCTGTAACAACTCCAGCACGATCTCTGTCTCTTGCAGAAATGATCAAGGCTCAAGCAAGGACAGCAATGACAAAGAATGACATGCGAGGAGAAAGGATGCTGCGCAGATCTCAACGATACAGACATTTGCAACGCGTCCGAAATGCAATTATGCACATTCCTGTGCAATTAATGCAGTGTGATCGGAATGCAAAAATCGTTCATATGCAGAGTGCATTTTACATGCAAACCACTCACGGTCATCAATCCGAGAAAAGTTGATTTCTTCGGGTCAGCGTCCCGTCCTTTGACTTACCTAGAGACAAGTGCGCAAAAGATGCCCGGCTCTGACTCTCCTAAAGCCCGCTGCAGTCTGGACAGATTAAGCTCGTCGAGAGGCGCAAAAACAACCAACAGGTTGGAGATTACACGAGCTGTCAATGAAGGAGGAGCGACCAGCGAGGCGGATTCTCAAGGTCTCTTCTAAATGACTGTCTGCACGTGATGTCATCTTACAAAATGAAGAAAGAAGAAAAAAAAACACCTTACTGTAAAAGCTGTGGTTGCCAGCACCTTGCAATAAAAACTAGTTTGCAGCATTTTAGGTTTAACTCTCGTTACACTGAACGGTAAAAACTTCTGGTCTATATTTAATTCATTAATCCATGCCATCTGAAATCTGTTTACGTTACTTGCAGAATATACCGATAATAACCAACGTGATAAAACAAGTTATAAAAGAGACAACAATAAGTTAATCACAAGTGGCCAATCAACTGTCGAAAAATATCAATCGTGCTATTTGAACGAAATACAGTCAAATTATTAATATTACTATTAAGCAAGGAATTGTGGTTTGTTTGTTTTTTCCACTGTAAAAATGTAAGATGACTGTTCGTTTTTGACTTCATAAACTTAAATGTCTTTTATTAGTAAAATGTAATTTATAACTTGTGGTCTATAGAAAAACAATGGAAGTCAATGGCTATCATCAGGTGTTTGGTTACTTACATTCTTCAGAATAACTTTTTTCATGTTCAACAGAAGAAACAAACTCATGCATGTTTGGAAGAAGTGAAGGTGATTAAATTATGGTAGAATTGTCATTTTCAGTTGAACTATAGCTTTAAACAACATGGGTTTCTCAATGCACTTATCAATACCAATATGTGGATAGTATGAGCATTGAAAGTTTTAACATTTTATGAAAGCATGTAGTAAACAAAATAATTTTTTATATACTTTATACTTTTATAAATGTATACTGTACTACCCATTAACTGGCTATCAATAGATTTCAAAACTGACACTAGGTGAACCATGAAAACATGGTGGACACTGCATGAATACATTATCTGACAATAAACCAAAGATAATGTGTGTCTTTTGTTCTGAAAATGTGATTGTGTTTGCATGTGCAAAACTCCCACGCTGTAATGCTACGGCACCGCTTTTTGGTTGCTAAGTGGTATTCAGACCATAATTACTTGGCAACAAAAACCATTTATTTAGACAAACATATTCTGTATTCATAAGGCATTACATGTGTGAGTGATAGCAGTGGTAATGCAACAGCATCATTGCACTAATGCATGTGAATAGCACAAAAATGTTCAGGTCACTTTACTAATGTCTACAATTAAAATATCATGTTTGTTTTGAATGTAGATCAAATGTTAAACAAACATATAGATTTTTTTATTTGGGATAAACTTTTAATTATTACATAGAATTTTAGTTCACACACACACACACACACACACACACACACACACACACACACACACACACACACACACACATATATATTTCAGACTTTAGATATTTATATTTTGATTTTAGTTTACTGGTTGAAAGTCTGGACACACATACATGATTAAATATATTTTTGAACTATATGATAATAAAATATGATTACAAATATTTTTTTGGATCTAAGGTTAATTTAGTCACACCTATTTATTAAGTGCATTTTGTAATATAGAGTATAAATAATTATTTAATATATATATATATATATATATATATATATATATATTTATTACAATGCAATGATTTCTCAAATAAAATTCAAATTGTATATAAAATGATATTAAAATGTATACATTTATATTTTGTAATAAGAGTTAATTTAGACACATTAACTGGTTATTTGATTATACATTTTATAATAACAGTAATATTTAATATTTAATATTTAATTCCACCGATGTACAAGTTAATAAAAATAAAAAAAGTTGGCTTCATGAGCAAATTCATATGTAAGCACAGTTTGTATTTGTACAAAACTCATTTTTAAGCATTTCAGCACCTTTTTTTTCAAGAGCATGAGAAACAAATTTTGCCAAACTTTTGTGCATATTGTATAGCTTACCTTTGTGATGCAGTTTTTTGCTGAGCAGTGCTTTGTGCTTTTTGATAAAGTATGATGGCATCGCTGGCAAAACCACGTCCAGTGGCAAACGAAACGCTCTCAGGAACGCCAGTGTATATCTGTCTTATGTGCGTGATGTTGTTGTGTGTATCCTGAGAGGAATGAAGAACCTGGGCAAACAGTTCTCTCATTAAAACACTCTGTGTACGGTGTTACCATGGTGGGGAGAGGAAACATGGCAGATAACCGGACATGAAGATCTCTAGATACTTCAGAGAGGGTGATTTGCGTAAATGGGAATACAAATGTGGAGACGAGGAACCTGTTTCCACCTAAGAGGGTTTCACAGAGGATGCGAATCACTTTCTCACATCCAGTGCAAAGTCAATTAACTGACAGGGTTTGCTCCAGATGTTGTACATTACCTAAAGAGTAGATCGACTAACCATGTGGACATGTTTTTCCTGCCAGATTTGTGTTATGACCCTTCTTCTCAGGTTAGTTTCTGTGTGAGTTACATCAATGCTACATGATATAAAAATGACTCTGATGATATCAATTCTGGACTGAATATCCACCAGATTTGAAATCAAATTATAAGATGGAGGGTACATATTAGAAAGTCTTTAGGGGACTCCTAATGATGTCAAACGTAACCAACTGGGGAAATATATTTCTTTGCTCTGCACAACTTCTACCAAAGAAGGTGCTCATGCATAACAGTGATTTCACCCTGTAGCTCATTTCTAACTGATGATTGCAGTCAGCTTGTGCTACATCTTTTTCTGTTTTCCAGTAAATCACCTAATCATCTTCATGACACATTCACCTGATATACAAGAAAACTGTGTAAGTTAACGACGTTTCCAGAGAATATTTCTTTCCCACATAAACTGACTTATATTCAATATAGCCATACTGTAACTTCTCAGAAATGACAGTGGTGGACAGTAACGGAGTAGCTTTACTTCGTTACTGTACTTTTTCAAGTATCTGTACTTTACTGGAGTAGTTTTATTTTGAGTAACTTTTACTTTTACTTCACTACATTCCAAAGCATAAGATCGTACTTTTAACTTCACTACATTTCATAAAAAATATCGTTACCTATAATATAATCACGTGCTCCGACACGCAGAAGCGGTGTCTGATTCATCTCGAACGAACTGAGTCTTTTCAAAATAAACTTTTAAATCGGATCGCGAATCGCACCAAACGATTCGTTTACGAATTAGAATGATCCGATTGCAGCTGTTCTGGAGTCGACCACTCACTGATTCAAATGAACCGTGTAGTGCGAGTCTACTGAAGTAAGAACCGGGAGATCTTGTGAGCGCGTGCGTCTGATGTTGCTAAAAGTAAGTTATTAATGTCCAAATTTAGGATTAATTATTGTAACTGAAAATCATATTTTTTATTATTTATTTTATATATTTTATTTTGATAATTTAGAATTATTACTGAAATACAACCTTTTTTTGTTTCAAACAGTTCATTGAACAATAATAAATGAAGTACCTGAAGCTGACAATGAAGTTAATGTATAATAATTAGCAAAGATGATTAATTTAGCGCTGTAAACGCGCGTGTGAGGGGCGGAGATGCGCCGCGGAGCGTCAGACCAAACACAGCAGAACGGTAGGAAACTTCACTCCTCTTATTATTTCTCTTTTACTATAGCGATTTATTTTTAGATACGTGATCTGAATCTTTCATAGAGTTGTAGAGTTAGAGTTATTAGAGAAATAATCTTTGGTCGAAGTTTTCAGATCGGCACTTTGGAGCCTGTTAGCGACTCTGTTGATTCAGATCGGCACTTCGGAGCCTGTTCGCGACTCCGTTGATTCAGATCGGCACTTCGGAGCATGTTCGCGACTCGGTTGATTCAGATCGGCACTTCGGAGCATGTTCGCGACTCGGTTGATTCAGATCAGGACTTCGGAGCCTGTTCGCGACTCGGTTGATTCAGATCGGCACTTCGGAGCATGTTCGCGACTCGGTTGATACAGATCGGCACTTCGGAGCATGTTCGCGACTCGGTTGATTCAGATCGGCACTTCGGAGCATGTTCGCGATTCGGTTGATTCAGATCGGCACTTCGGAGCCTGTTCGCGACTCGGTTGATTCAGATCGTCACTTCGGAGCATGTTCGCGACTCGGTTGATTCAGATCGGGACTTCGGAGCATGTTCGCGACTCGGTTGATACAGATCGGCACTTCGGAGCATGTTCGCGACTCGGTTGATTCAGATCGGCACTTCAGAGCATGTTCAGGACTCGGTTGATTCAGATCGGCACGGAGCCTGTTCGCGACTCGGTTGATTCAGATTGGGACTTCGGAGCATGTTTGAGATTTTTTTTAATTCAGATCTCGAAGCAGGGAAGTGTTTGTCAAACAGTTAATTGATGATAGATGAATATTTGGACTTGATTTTTTTTTTACCTGTCGATTCAGCATGTGTACATGGACCCACAGACAAAGTTGGACACACTCTAGACTTAATCATCAGTAGGGCTCTAAACTTTTCATCCATTGTTATTAAGGACGTAGTGTCACGGATCGCAAGAGGCGAAGACTCAAGTGCAGGCAGATGGGAAGACTTTATTTATACGTCACCAAAATAAACAAAAACACAACTGAAACCAGAGGAGCGTTCAAAGTTATGAGACATAGACCAGTGGTGGACAGTAACGGAGTAGCTTTACTTCGTTACTGTACTTAAGTACATTTTTCAAGTATCTGTAGGGCTACTTTACTGGAGTAGTTTTATTTTGAGTACTTTTAACTGCACAACATTTCATAAAACATATCGTTACCTATAGCCTAATATATCACGTGCTCGGACACGCAAAAGCGGTGTCTGATTCATCACGAACGAACTGAGTCTTTCAAAATAAACATTAATCGGATCGCGAATCGCACCAAACGATTCGTTTACGAATTAGAATGATCCGATTGCAGCTGTTCTGGAGTCGACACTCACCGATTCAAATGAACCCTTTAGTGCGAGTCTACTGAAGTAAGAACCGGGAGATCTTGTGAGCGCGTGCGTCTGATGTTGCTAAAAGTAAGTTATTAATGTCGAAATTTAGGATTAATTATTGTAACTGAAAATCATGTTTAGGTCAAAATTGTCAGTTGTTTGGGAACTAAATCCGCTGTAAAGAGTGATCTGTTTAAGCCCACTGAAATGCTCGAGTGCAATCAGCGTCTGTTTTAGGTTAAAAAATAAAATGAAATAACCTTAAACTAACACAGATTGAATAAAATAACTCATGCATCTCCAAATTCCCCGCTGCCATAATATTAACAGTTTTATTAAAATGCTACTATGACGTCTGTTTTTATATTGTTTATCAACAGTAACGTTATATTGTTTGGATTAACTAGACAAGTAACGTTAGACATGGATGTTTATTCATAACCGTACTGAAAATAAGTAAATATTGTAGCCGATGCTAAATGTCTAGCTAACAAGCTTGCTGGTGCTAACTTGAGGTAATTTTTATAAATAATGTCCAAATATTTTTATTCAACCATATTATATATATATATATATATATATATATATATATATATATATATATATATATATATATAAGTAGTCCTATCATACACTTTATTTCAAGTCTTGATGATTTATTACCCTGATTTATGGCCTGATTTATGGCCGTACAGTCCGTGTAGATTGACAGGTAGTCAGAAGTGTGCATGGTCAGTTTGGATTGATTTATGACTATAAGGCCTGTCAGTCAAAGCGGTTGCCATGCCACTGGGTCCTGTGACCCTTGATTGACATGGCAGAGATGTGTAAATCAAAAGATCAAAGAGATCTCAGATTTGACTTGTGTTGTGGTTATCACTGGGTATATGATGGTTGTATCTTTTACCAGAGCAGTGGGGGGTTTCTTATGATGGTTGTATCTGTAACCAGAGCAGTGGGGGGGGGGGGGGGGGGGTTCTTATGATGGTTGTATCTGTAACCAGAGCAGTGGGGGGGGGGGGGGGGGTTCTTATGATGGTTGTATCTGTAACCAGAGCTGTGGGGGGGTTTCTGTGAAGTCCTGTTGTTCACACCTAAAGACAGTGGGGAGGTGTTTGGGTTTTTCCTGGGGGGAAAAAATGGCGGTGCAAAAGTGAGGGTTTTGACGTCTTGACAGGATCAATGTTTGTTTGCTCTATATGGTGTTGATACCTAGGCACCGACAGGCCACATGCCCCCCGTCTACAAACACATTTGAAAACGAGGACGATGTCTGGTGTCTTTCCAGGTGAGAATTTCAAAGAGAGAGACAGTTATCTAAATCATCAACTAACCAAGCCGCTGAAGAGATACATAATTGAATGTTATCTGGAATTAATAAAATCAAACAGGCATTCCTTAATGTTAAGAAAATACTATCCATAATATGTGATGTGTAAAAGGAGTTGAAATCTCACGCTAATTTTAAAACCGACTTTAAACACACACACACACACACACACACACAAATTGGTTTTCCATGTTCTATGGGACATCCCGTAGACGTAATGCTTTTTTAGACTGTACAAATTGTATTTTGCATCACCATACACCAACCTTACACTTAAACCTACCCCCTTACAGATAATTTCGTTCATTTTAAGATTTTCAAAAACACTTCATTCTGTATGATTTATAAACTTGTTTCCTCACAGGGACAAAAACAATCCCCAAGGATTTTGGATATTGCCATCATTGTTCCCCATAACATGGGGGTATACCTGAACCACACAAACACACAGACACACACAGTAAAACTGAGTAAACTAAATTTTATTTATGAGCAAATTCGTATTTGTTGTTTTTACTTTGTGTTATGTAAGAAATGTTTTAATTTAATAATCTAACCTGTAGATAGTATGTGCACTGTAAATGAACAAATATACATTTGGCTTAAACTCAGTAAAATAATTACACCTACCATTTTAAACATGTTTAAAAGATTACACATTGTGTGTCACTAAAGCAAGGCACACTGTCTATTGTCTTAAAAAATGTTTAAATAACCTGATGACCAGCATTGTTTCTTTAGATCATTTATGCACACAAGTGCTTTTTTCGCACGAGTAGAAAACTCTTTGGATGTGTTTGGCAAAAACATCATTTCTACATCTTAAATGCATGACTGAACTTTTCTCATTCGACAGAAATACTATTTTCTAATTATTTACCCGGCCTATAACACTTGGTGTAAATGTTCTTACCTAGAACAGAAAACATACACTTTGACTATTTGACTATTTTGTAGGCATCATGTAATGTTAAATGGTTTACAAAAAATTTTTTAGCACCAGCAGCTGTGATTTTCAAAATGAAAGAAATGTACAAGCTAAGGATGTTTCAACTATTGTCATCATTTCCTTTTGACTCTAATAAACTGGTAATGCATTTTCTATGCAAGTGACACGATATACAGTTCTCATACTATTTGTGTAGATAGCTGTGCTAAAACATTTATGACTATTTTTGCATGCCAGCAGATTATGTCAAGGGTGTTCACATCTAAGAATCACAATGTTTTTTAAACGACATTTTCTTACACCTCAAGATTTAGCCATATCAAGATTTTGGACGGCCGTTCACAATTTGTTTGTTGGACTGTACGTTTTTAGGTGATCTCTGTGTGGTGTCATCATAATAGGAATAAATGAAAATTAAGAAATTAAGTTACAGTTTTTCTCTTCGAGATATTTATTTTAGTGCAACTTTGTGTCTGTCCAAAAAGTGTGATCACATGAAGCATCGACACAACAAAAAATTAAGTCTAGCTGTTTTACACTTAAAACTATTACAACCTAAACAAATGAAACGGTTCCACTGAAAGATGCCCACTCGTTTAAGTTTGAGCATGTTAAAGTTTCCACACTCCTGTGTAGAGATACATTTTATCCATAACCTTTTGTGTATTCACGTGACCAAATCACTAAGAAAGAGAGTATAGCAAGAAAGCAAATGTTTACAATGCATATAAAATTCAGAATACAATTGTTAAAAAAAATTATGCTGATTTGTAAATGGTATTTTTATTAATCCACTAGATTAAGTCATCTTGTTCAGATAGCAGATGAAACCATTCACATTTTGTTTGTTTGGCCGTTTTTGTTTGAAGACTCCTGTAAGTTCATGTTATGGGAAAGAGAGCAGGGTGAGCACATCCTATTCATTTAAGAAAAAGTATTAAATATTTGACCAAACTTTTTTATTATTTTGACAAAACACAACAACATTAAAGAATGTTATCCGTTCCTATGGCCATCTTCTTTGACTCAAATGAAGCAACATCTCTGGTGTACGTAAGCATCTACAATGTGTGTATGTGCTAAACATCTGTTTCTCCACTTCTGGCAGATTTGTTAGATGGGCTTTTGTTGTAATACAGACACATTTGAGAACTACGATGTTCTCACTTTTGTAATGGTTATAGAAAAATTCAAACATAACTTTTGCATACGGAGCAAAACTGACTAAAAAATCACTGAATTAAAAAATGCAAAAGTGTGTACGGCATTTGGCAAAACAGGATTTTAGCTGTAATGAGCACATAAGACAAAAATTGTCAATGTGTGACTTGTAAATATATTCTATTTATTTATTTATTTTTACCAGAGATAGTCGACTGATCTGTTTACATGTTGTTTTGCCGTTTTCTGATGAAGAGTTTTCTCTGACTGTGGTCAAACATACAGTGCCTGTTCATAGGAATTTTTACAGCATAACTACAGCAAAAAAAATATTTCCCCTACATCTAGAGCTCTTGTTCATATAGCTGATGATGGTGTTCACATTTTTATTTGTCGTACTCGTTAGTTTCAACATTTCTACTGGACATTAAAGAGTAGGCCTATGTGTACTCCCTTTATGTCAGAAGCATTAGCATCTACTGTGTGCTAAGATTTTTCTGTTTTCTCCACTTTTGGTGGATTTGCTAGAGGGACTATGTGACCTTGTTGTAATGTGATTACGTTTAAGATCCATATGATCGCACTAAACCCCCTTGAATAGGTTATAGACATACTCTTTTATACAGGAAATATGTTTCCACAACAGAAATATGTATCAGAATAACAAATACCTAATTTGAAAATATGAAATCCTCTCTTCTAAACTATTGTGAAAACGTTTAATGTTGATCCGGCCCACCAGCCGTGTATCTTTTTCATTGTTTTTTAGATAAAGACTATTCTCAGAGTTTGGTAAACAGGCAAAAACATGAACAAAATGTAGTACAAGATGATTAAATGATTGTCAAGAGACTGTTTAAACTGAGATTGTGATGCACTTTAGAGCTTTTTCTGGTCTACCAGTGTCACAAAGACACAAAATTTTCAATCAACTTGAAAATGAGTCCTGCCATTTTCTGTTCTGACTGTTACACTTAATACAAACCCGTCTATTACACTTAAAGTTAGACATTAAAAGTCATGGATGCCACAGGAACAATTTCCTTTCTCTGTTTCTCTAAACATCACACTAAATAAACCAGAGATCACATGTAGAAAGAATTCATTGAAAGGGGCATGTTTTAGTCCGTTTTAGATGGTCTGCACCAACACATGTTTTAGATGTTTTAGGTATTCATCAGACTAACAGGTTTGATTCGGGAAACACACACAACTGGAACTGAGTGTTGTCATGTCTTTATAATTGATCTACTTTTACTTTTAAAACAACACAGTGTGAAATTATGGTCTTCGACAGCATGGGCCCCTGAAATGTTGTAGTATATCTTTGTTTTCACAAAATATCTAAACATTTATCTATCTTAAAATATTAGTTATTACGTGTTTACAAAGTTGTCATGTCTGACGTTTACATTTTTAAGAACATCTGATATAGTTTATCATCTTTTAAATTTTATAACGTATATTTCACAAAACGGGTTTAGCATCAGTCCACATTTCAGTTGTTAGCCAGAAAATGCAAGTGAGCCGAGATTTCATTACCGAGATTATCTACATGATGTGAAACTAGCTCACAGTTACATTAGAGTTTTGGGGTTCTAGTTTATGTTGAATAGTGTTTGTTACTGCTCCAAATGTTTAACACCACATTACTCCATTGTGAAGATATGTACTGTATAAAAAGTTTTTCACTGTAGTAGTCCAACTCTGAAACCAGACCAAACAAAAATGAGCTTGAGCCTTAGTTGAAGCAGAATTAAAATGTTTTCTTTTTATCTTTCCATGATTTGTTCGTGTTGTTCTGAACCATGGTTTCATTTTAAACATCACAATCGTATTGTATTGTCATGCATGATTGTAAAGAGTTTTGTGTGTGTCAGTCTCTGGATTTTTTTTTTTTTTTTTTGCAAACAGAACTGCTGTAATGTTAGCGAGCTCTTTGTGTTGTCTGCTTTACTGTGTTTATATACGTCAGATTTCTTTAAATTGGCTCGATTAAAGTATTTAACACAGTTTTGGGTAATGTGAGTGTGTCTGAATATAGAGGATCTTTACAAATATTTTTTCTTGAAATATCCATCTAACACTCTGAACCAAGACTGCTTCTTTTAAATATAACATTAACACATTTTTCATGAGCTCAGGCCCATTGTTTCATAAACCACAAAAGATTCAAATGTGATTCAACTTTTTATTTCAACAATAGATTTTTGAATATACATTCATACATTGAAATAGTGAAGAAAATGGTCAAACTGGCATTACTAACAAACAGTAATAATGACATTACAGGTGGTCTAGCCAGAAAAGAAAATCTCTACAGGCCAGCAGGTTTTGTTCTAGTATGTAGTTGACGTAAGTTTGAACAATCTCACATGTCATGGAACCATAATTTTTTGAAACCAACAATGTACATAAATCTGTTACACATGTACACAGACAGAGAACCTCGTTAATGTCCATCTCATCGTCACATTCAGACATCACATCCAGAATTTTTCTAGTCGTTACACAGACTGATTCTTTACTGGTAATAAACATACTAGTCAAATCAGGCCATGGGTTATTTTTCAGGCTTCTTACAACATTCATTTCATTCTTAAGATTTTTTACACACTTGGTATCCCCGGTACAATCATGATTTGGATTCTCTATGACAGCATGCATCAGTTTGATCATTTGTTCTCGGTAACGCTGTTTAAACATAGTGTCTATGTAGTCTGTTACATGACACTCTTCCCCCGGGGTGCAGTCGCACTTCAGCTGATCATCCGTAGCGGCGCCAGAACTCCAGTTGCAATCCATCTGCTTTTGCCCAGCGTCAGACATCCTTTTCAGAATTTAATTCAAGAGATAGACTTTGTAACCTAATCAATATACTGTAGAATGCTGTCACCATTTGCCAGAATCCGGACTGACTGTATTAATCCACGACGATCCAGGCCTTGTGCAATTTCAGTTTCAATTTCTGGTTTATGGTTCAGATCCGTCGAAGCCTTATTATTTGAAAAATTAGAGAGTGCATCAGTTTCAGACAAATTTGATTGTTGAAGCTGATTCTGTCAGTCCACGTAGATGATGTTTTGATCGACAAGATGTTGCAGTAGCTCCGCTGACCGTGCTGTAAAACCCCTTGTTCGCAGATCTAGGAAAACCTAGATAACTGCAGAGTTTATGAGGTCAGCCGCTCACAGGGGAAGAAGACTAGCCATAGTCACGAAGAAGTAGTGGTGGATCTTCTGTACATTTAAACAAAAAAAAAAGGGTGGTCTTGTTTCTACGTTTCAAATGTTGCTTGGTTGGTTGTTGAGATGGGGGTGTTGCACTCTAAAAGTGGAGGAGGGTGAAGGGGCCTAATTAGGGATGTGTTTTGACCGGCGAAGCCTAGCTTATGTCACCAAAGAGAATTCTGTCATTTTCACTGGAAGATATTTTGATTATAGATTACGAGGTTTATTAGGATTTTTGTTAAGACACTTGTTTCAAGTAACAGTAATGTATTGTGGCTTGGGAAAACTTAATCCAACAGCCATTTATTAAACATAGAGCAAGGAACACATAGAAGGGTGAGTAAACTGAAAAAGAAACATTACAACATCATTGTTCAGTTTTGTTGTACCGAATACACTATTAACTGACTGATCATTCGGTTTTAAAATAAATTTAAATTGACTGAAACAGCTTGTTTATCATTGAAAAAATAGTGTTCAACATGGGTATGTCACATTGCTCAAAATATAGTCTCTTTTTGCAGCATTCGTAAGAGTTGACCTCAGGAAGGGGCCAGTCACGATCAGACTCATCAAAATCAAAGTTTGTTTCAAAGTCCTCCCGACGTTTATTTATCTGCATAAGATTCCAAAACGTAGAGTTTCACAATCTGCAACTCTTTGTCAAACACAAATCTCCCCACACGATCATAAGACACAGTGAAATCTTGTTTCACAAAATCTTCATCTTCACTGAGAACCTTTCTTATGCTCTTCCCTTAATTTTTCCTTGGTGCAAAAGTCAGCTCCTCTCTCATTTCAGCAGAACTTCTTGGCGGTGTGTCACACATAATTCTTCTAGATGTTTCAGGACTGTTTGGAGCTGCGGCAGTCATTGTAACAGGAGCATGCAGAAAGTCTTCTGTGGTTAACTATATGCACCTAAACCTTTTTTAAATATCACACTTGGAATGTAGGTAAGAGCCCACAGGTGTGAAATAAACAAGGATGTGACACCTTCAGTAGTCTTAAAACATTGGATGCTTTAGCACATTCAGTGAGATTATTTTCTCTTAAACAATGTATGTTTTCCTTGCGACCAAAGCATTCAAATGATCTTTCTAGTAAATCTAAAGCACACTGTTGCATGGTGGTTTTGTTTAAACCTTAAGTTTGTGATGACCACTAATATAATTTAATAATGTACAAATCGGCCGAGAACTATAATTATTATGAATGTGTATTAATACATGTGTAACAGATTTATGTACATTGTTGGTTTCAAAAAATTATGGTTCCATGACATGTGAGATTGTTCAAACTTACGTCAACTACATACTAGAACAAAACCTGCTGGCCTGTAGAGATTTTCTTTTCTGGCTAGACCACCTGTAATGTCATTATTACTGTTTGTTAGTAATGCCAGTTTGACCATTTTCTTCACTATTTCAATGTATGAATGTATATTCAAAAATCTATTGTTGAAATAAAAAGTTGAATCACATTTGAATCTTTTGTGGTTTATGAAACAATGGGCCTGAGCTCATGAAAAATGTGTTAATGTTATATTTAAAAGAAGCAGTCTTGGTTCAGAGTGTTAGATGGATATTTCAAGAAAAAATATTTGTAAAGATCCTCTATATTCAGACACACTCACATTACCCAAAACTGTGTTAAATACTTTAATCGAGCCAATTTAAAGAAATCTGACGTATATAAACACAGTAAAGCAGACAACACAAAGAGCTCGCTAACATTACAGCAGTTCTGTTTGCAAAAAAAAAAAAAAAAAATCCAGAGACTGACACACACAAAACTCTTTACAATCATGCATGACAATACAATACGATTGTGATGTTTAAAATGAAACCATGGTTCAGAACAACACGAACAAATCATGGAAAGATAAAAAGAAAACATTTTAATTCTGCTTCAACTAAGGCTCAAGCTCATTTTTGTTTGGTCTGGTTTCAGAGTTGGACTACTACAGTGAAAAACTTTTTATACAGTACATATCTTCACAATGGAGTAATGTGGTGTTAAACATTTGGAGCAGTAACAAACACTATTCAACATAAACTAGAACCCCAAAACTCTAATGTAACTGTGAGCTAGTTTCACATCATGTAGATAATCTCGGTAATGAAATCTCGGCTCACTTGCATTTTCTGGCTAACAACTGAAATGTGGACTGATGCTAAACCCGTTTTGTGAAATATACGTTATAAAATTTAAAAGATGATAAACTATATCAGATGTTCTTAAAAATGTAAACGTCAGACATGACAACTTTGTAAACACGTAATAACTAATATTTTAAGATAGATAAATGTTTAGATATTTTGTGAAAACAAAGATATACTACAACATTTCAGGGGCCCATGCTGTCGAAGACCATAATTTCACACTGTGTTGTTTTAAAAGTAAAAGTAGATCAATTATAAAGACATGACAACACTCAGTTCCAGTTGTGTGTGTTTCCCGAATCAAACCTGTTAGTCTGATGAATACCTAAAACATCTAAAACATGTGTTGGTGCAGACCATCTAAAACGGACTAAAACATGCCCCTTTCAATGAATTCTTTCTACATGTGATCTCTGGTTTATTTAGTGTGATGTTTAGAGAAACAGAGAAAGGAAATTGTTCCTGTGGCATCCATGACTTTTAATGTCTAACTTTAAGTGTAATAGACGGGTTTGTATTAAGTGTAACAGTCAGAACAGAAAATGGCAGGACTCATTTTCAAGTTGATTGAAAATTTTGTGTCTTTGTGACACTGGTAGACCAGAAAAAGCTCTAAAGTGCATCACAATCTCAGTTTAAACAGTCTCTTGACAATCATTTAATCATCTTGTACTACATTTTGTTCATGTTTTTGCCTGTTTACCAAACTCTGAGAATAGTCTTTATCTAAAAAACAATGAAAAAGATACACGGCTGGTGGGCCGGATCAACATTAAACGTTTTCACAATAGTTTAGAAGAGAGGATTTCATATTTTCAAATTAGGTATTTGTTATTCTGATACATATTTCTGTTGTGGAAACATATTTCCTGTATAAAAGAGTATGTCTATAACCTATTCAAGGGGGTTTAGTGCGATCATATGGATCTTAAACGTAATCACATTACAACAAGGTCACATAGTCCCTCTAGCAAATCCACCAAAAGTGGAGAAAACAGAAAAATCTTAGCACACAGTAGATGCTAATGCTTCTGACATAAAGGGAGTACACATAGGCCTACTCTTTAATGTCCAGTAGAAATGTTGAAACTAACGAGTACGACAAATAAAAATGTGAACACCATCATCAGCTATATGAACAAGAGCTCTAGATGTAGGGGAAATATTTTTTTTGCTGTAGTTATGCTGTAAAAATTCCTATGAACAGGCACTGTATGTTTGACCACAGTCAGAGAAAACTCTTCATCAGAAAACGGCAAAACAACATGTAAACAGATCAGTCGACTATCTCTGGTAAAAATAAATAAATAAATAGAATATATTTACAAGTCACACATTGACAATTTTTGTCTTATGTGCTCATTACAGCTAAAATCCTGTTTTGCCAAATGCCGTACACACTTTTGCATTTTTTAATTCAGTGATTTTTTAGTCAGTTTTGCTCCGTATGCAAAAGTTATGTTTGAATTTTTCTATAACCATTACAAAAGTGAGAACATCGTAGTTCTCAAATGTGTCTGTATTACAACAAAAGCCCATCTAACAAATCTGCCAGAAGTGGAGAAACAGATGTTTAGCACATACACACATTGTAGATGCTTACGTACACCAGAGATGTTGCTTCATTTGAGTCAAAGAAGATGGCCATAGGAACGGATAACATTCTTTAATGTTGTTGTGTTTTGTCAAAATAATAAAAAAGTTTGGTCAAATATTTAATACTTTTTCTTAAATGAATAGGATGTGCTCACCCTGCTCTCTTTCCCATAACATGAACTTACAGGAGTCTTCAAACAAAAACGGCCAAACAAACAAAATGTGAATGGTTTCATCTGCTATCTGAACAAGATGACTTAATCTAGTGGATTAATAAAAATACCATTTACAAATCAGCATAATTTTTTTTAACAATTGTATTCTGAATTTTATATGCATTGTAAACATTTGCTTTCTTGCTATACTCTCTTTCTTAGTGATTTGGTCACGTGAATACACAAAAGGTTATGGATAAAATGTATCTCTACACAGGAGTGTGGAAACTTTAACATGCTCAAACTTAAACGAGTGGGCATCTTTCAGTGGAACCGTTTCATTTGTTTAGGTTGTAATAGTTTTAAGTGTAAAACAGCTAGACTTAATTTTTTGTTGTGTCGATGCTTCATGTGATCACACTTTTTGGACAGACACAAAGTTGCACTAAAATAAATATCTCGAAGAGAAAAACTGTAACTTAATTTCTTAATTTTCATTTATTCCTATTATGATGACACCACACAGAGATCACCTAAAAACGTACAGTCCAACAAACAAATTGTGAACGGCCGTCCAAAATCTTGATATGGCTAAATCTTGAGGTGTAAGAAAATGTCGTTTAAAAAACATTGTGATTCTTAGATGTGAACACCCTTGACATAATCTGCTGGCATGCAAAAATAGTCATAAATGTTTTAGCACAGCTATCTACACAAATAGTATGAGAACTGTATATCGTGTCACTTGCATAGAAAATGCATTACCAGTTTATTAGAGTCAAAAGGAAATGATGACAATAGTTGAAACATCCTTAGCTTGTACATTTCTTTCATTTTGAAAATCACAGCTGCTGGTGCTAAAAAATTTTTTGTAAACCATTTAACATTACATGATGCCTACAAAATAGTCAAATAGTCAAAGTGTATGTTTTCTGTTCTAGGTAAGAACATTTACACCAAGTGTTATAGGCCGGGTAAATAATTAGAAAATAGTATTTCTGTCGAATGAGAAAAGTTCAGTCATGCATTTAAGATGTAGAAATGATGTTTTTGCCAAACACATCCAAAGAGTTTTCTACTCGTGCGAAAAAAGCACTTGTGTGCATAAATGATCTAAAGAAACAATGCTGGTCATCAGGTTATTTAAACATTTTTTAAGACAATAGACAGTGTGCCTTGCTTTAGTGACACACAATGTGTAATCTTTTAAACATGTTTAAAATGGTAGGTGTAATTATTTTACTGAGTTTAAGCCAAATGTATATTTGTTCATTTACAGTGCACATACTATCTACAGGTTAGATTATTAAATTAAAACATTTCTTACATAACACAAAGTAAAAACAACAAATACGAATTTGCTCATAAATAAAATTTAGTTTACTCAGTTTTACTGTGTGTGTCTGTGTGTTTGTGTGGTTCAGGTATACCCCCATGTTATGGGGAACAATGATGGCAATATCCAAAATCCTTGGGGATTGTTTTTGTCCCTGTGAGGAAACAAGTTTATAAATCATACAGAATGAAGTGTTTTTGAAAATCTTAAAATGAACGAAATTATCTGTAAGGGGGTAGGTTTAAGTGTAAGGTTGGTGTATGGTGATGCAAAATACAATTTGTACAGTCTAAAAAAGCATTACGTCTACGGGATGTCCCATAGAACATGGAAAACCAATTTGTGTGTGTGTGTGTGTGTGTGTGTGTGTGTGTGTTTAAAGTCGGTTTTAAAATTAGCGTGAGATTTCAACTCCTTTTACACATCACATATTATGGATAGTATTTTCTTAACATTAAGGAATGCCTGTTTGATTTTATTAATTCCAGATAACATTCAATTATGTATCTCTTCAGCGGCTTGGTTAGTTGATGATTTAGATAACTGTCTCTCTCTTTGAAATTCTCACCTGGAAAGACACCAGACATCGTCCTCGTTTTCAAATGTGTTTGTAGACGGGGGGCATGTGGCCTGTCGGTGCCTAGGTATCAACACCATATAGAGCAAACAAACATTGATCCTGTCAAGACGTCAAAACCCTCACTTTTGCACCGCCATTTTTTCCCCCCAGGAAAAACCCAAACACCTCCCCACTGTCTTTAGGTGTGAACAACAGGACTTCACAGAAACCCCCCCACAGCTCTGGTTACAGATACAACCATCATAAGAACCCCCCCCCCCCCCCCCCCACTGCTCTGGTTACAGATACAACCATCATAAGAAACCCCCCACTGCTCTGGTAAAAGATACAACCATCATATACCCAGTGATAACCACAACACAAGTCAAATCTGAGATCTCTTTGATCTTTTGATTTACACATCTCTGCCATGTCAATCAAGGGTCACAGGACCCAGTGGCATGGCAACCGCTTTGACTGACAGGCCTTATAGTCATAAATCAATCCAAACTGACCATGCACACTTCTGACTACCTGTCAATCTACACGGACTGTACGGCCATAAATCAGGCCATAAATCAGGGTAATAAATCATCAAGACTTGAAATAAAGTGTATGATAGGACTACTTATATATATACACACACACACACACACACACATACATAACATACAATTGCAAACATCTATCTTTCAGTACTTTTTTACTTAAGTACATACAAAATTGAGTAATTTTGTACTTTCGCTTGAGTAAAATTGAAAAAAGAAGTACTTTTACTTTTACTTTTACTGGAGTAATATCTTATTATATGTATGTGTACTTTTACTCAAGTACTTGATTTGTGTACTTCGTCCACCACTGGTAAATGAACAAAGATTATTGGAGTACTTTTTATAAGAATATACTATTTTAGTGTTTCTACTTAAAAACGTCATTTAAATATGATGATTTGCTGCTCAAGACATATTTCTTAATATGTCGAAACTGTAAAAGTGAGAGTCAGTTTTCTTATTGAATTTAATGCATCTTTTAAAAAGTATCGCAAATTCTTGAAAGGTGGTGCATATGGACCCAAATGTATTCAAAATATATCCTTTGGCTTTTGGACCCGATTTCATGGGAAGATTTGTCCTTGAGAAAATGGTGAGCAAGCAATCTAACCTAGCATCATTGACCTGAGACGGGGGTGACTCATGCAAGTCCAGCAGCTCAGTCTTTTTATTCCCAGCTCTTTAAATGGTTCTGCCGGACCCCTGTGGGTCTCTTATCAGGCGATATTATCCAATTTCCAGCTGTGACCACAACTAGCTTGGAATCTGTTTTGGAAGGATCATTTAGTTCCTGGATTTCTTCCTGTTTTCCTTTGGCAGTAGTTCAGTCCTGTTTGCTGTAAATCTGTCCGGCCAGCACATCAGTCACCCTGCCACGTAAAACAGCCCCTAAATGGCTAAAAGTTCTCACAGCACAGCAGGACTCACACTGACGGACATCAAAATGTCTGCTATTGATCTAATTATGAACATAACAATTGACTTACAAACTCCACATGTATGAACAAAAGATAATTATTCCTCAATTTGACTTTAGTGTTAGATAATGGAGAAGGGGAAACTAAATATAGAGTATCCTAGTATTACACTAGTAAACTAGCATACAGTGCAACTGTGCATTAGCCCTTTTCTTATGTATCTTTCCTGCAGGATAAAATCAGAAGTAATAGATTTGCTGGAAAGACAACAAACACTGCTTAGATGTGGTCTGCTCCTCTTGTTTTTAATCACTAAATACAGTTTGAAACGGGAGAGATGTAGCTATGTTGTGTTTAACTAGGATAGCGAATCATACCCTGTTTATGACTATACTGTAGGTATAATGTAGGATAATAAATAAGACTTTGAGTCTCGGATCAAAGAGCCCTGAGAATGGATGCACAGGCCCTGCAATCAATGGACATCACTGAATGTAAAGAACAGATATCTCTCAAATCTCTCAGTTTATACAGCAGAACTACTAGCTACAATATAAGGCTTATAGTGCATGGAAGAAAATATAAAAAATAATGTTGTAGTTACATCAGAAAGCTTGTCTGCACTCACAAGTAAATGAGGAAAATTCATGTAGACTTGCTATTCTAAATTAATTATCTATCAAACAACAATCAGATTACACACCAAAGGACATGTTATAATGGAATGAAAAGGAAAGAAAGGACTTAAAAGACATATATGAAAAATGTAAACTAAACTTTACTTTAAAAACACCCTTGGAGCTGCATTGAGGAAAATATATGCACAGTTAATTTATATATTTTAAAGAAACAGGCCTGACGGAGAGAATATAAAGTCTTGTGGTTTATTATTGTTTTCTTTTTTCCTGCCAGATCTTCTGGGTGGCACTAGGTGGCACTAATGCACAACCACCACTAAATTGAAAGAAGTACTAGTTTGGCGGGAATTATTTTAGCGGAATGAACAGTTGGCGCGCTAAAGTGAATCCAAGCATAACTCTAAAGTGATTTGGCAAAAAGCTATGATCAGGATGTGGGTGTTGTTTGGATTCATGATCATGCTGATACTTGCCGTAGGTAAGACGTTATTTATATTGTTTTATTGTTTTGATTTGCAAGTTGAATCACGCCTCGGCTGTCTAGGCACAGGCCTACCGGCTTCGTATAAAAAACGAGTGAGACTACTGACTACATACAGTAAGCTAAATAAGTGACTGATGTGATATGCTCCTAGTGAATAGCGCATGTCATGTGAACCACAAGAGAGGCTAAATAGTTGATTCTAATGATAAATATAGCCAGTGGCGGTTCTAACGTGCATGGCGCCATGTTAGCCATGTCTAACCGTCACATGTGCAGCTCTGCTACAGTCTAGATAATAATTAGCACACATACTTTTTGGATTAAATAACACGTGTTACAACTTTACTTAATCGCTCTCACTTCATGTTTGCTCTTGAATGGAAATGTTTTGTTGCAATTTTGTTGCAATGCATTGTGGGATTACCTTATGTATGGTGTATGTGCAGAAATGCTGCTTTGGTGGGAAACTCATTAGATTCAGACAAACATTACATTTCTTAGGAATTTATCCTTTAAATAAGGGGGAAATATAGAAACTTTTACACCTACTCTGAACATTTTTTGTTAAATGAGGAAAAATAGAATAGGCCTATTCTTTCAGTAACTTAACATATAACCATTTTGAGGTTATTCCAATAGATAATCAGCCTTGTTGGCAAATTAACAGATTTATTTCAGAATAACTGCTGGAGTTCAGGCTACTACTGTATGTTAAACTGAATTCTTGACCATAGTTTTTCTGAATATAAATCTGTTACTGATATACTGAGCAAAAGAGTAAAATCTGAATGTGCATCTAAGTTTGGATCTGTATTACTAATGGTCTTACAGTTAACATATTCAAATATTTATTTTGACAGGGTCTTGTACAGAATGCAAAAAGGTGGATGTAATTGAGGGGGGAAATGCTAGCCTACCATTCGCAACTTCTGGGCTGACTTTTTTCTATGAAATCCATTGTGAAGAGAGGACAAAGACTAAGATCGGTCAATACTGTGGCCCTGCTGATAACTGCAGCAACCAGAGTACAACTGGAGTTTCAATCGAGTCTGGCCATCTAATAGTTCATAATGTCACCTACAACAGATGCTACAGTGTCATTCCAGAAAAAAACACACCAGGAAAAGAGACATGTTATAATATTACTGTCAACAGTGAGTATGTTACAATGTCAACTTTCTTCAGGTGTTACAAATAACATTTGACACTTTACATTTGTTTTGAGGTTCAGGTGGGTTGTAGAGAAGTTAAGCCTGTAGTTTTATCAAATGCTTTGTTCTTCTGACCCTTACAGAAATACACACTAAAGTCAGCCCACCCAATGAATACACAAATATTATTATTATTTGTGTTTCTGTTGCTGCTGTTGTTGTTGTTGCTGTGATCTTGGGTGTCATCATCACTGTCTGGAACAAATGTAAAGTAAGTTGTGTTACAGTAATTGAATTGTTATTTTGACCAAATTAAGTAATTTGACCTCATTTACAACTGTGTTCAAGTAAAGTCAGCTTATTGTTCACATCAGAGCAAACACTTTTATAACAATGTGAATGTTAAGTCCAATTTAAAATCCAGATGTAAAAGTACTGCGTGGGGAAAGCACGGCTTAATTTGAATTCAAAAGCCACACGTATTTTGTAGTTTGTCATTATCATTATACGGTTCCAAACTAATCGTGGTAATTCCAATTTAACAGCATAAAATCTTTTGTGTGCAATTTAAATTCAACAGAGCTACGTACCAGTGAATGCACAAGTTGCTCCAGTGTGATGCTGGCAATACTGTCTCATGAAGAAATCATCATGGGTGAGTCCTCCCAGGTGTCTTTAGGTTCCTTTACACCTGATATAAACAATAAACATGTGTTTCATACACAAATTCCAACATGCCTCCGCTGGGATAACAGAATGATCTCCATGCATGTCATACATGATAGCTGATAATGGTGAAATGGTTTAGTATAGGTCAGATCCATGACTACGAGCCTGATTTCACTAAGTACAACATGTTCCTGGATTAACATTCTTGTTGATCCTAGTACAAAATTCCAATCAGCCAATCAGAATTGAGATATAACCTTTCAAGAAATATCTGTTTTAGGCTCACAATCAGAGTTAGGTGCTTCTATGCTCTTGTTAATAATTTCCCACTGATTTTAGGTATAAATTATGGGTAAGGTTAGGTTTAGGGGTAGGGATTGGGATTATCCACTATGAATTTTTGGTGCATTTACTGTACAGCTTTAAAAGTTAGCGTATATGCTATATGATTATGACCTGATTAATGTAAATGCATGTACTTCTGTTCTGAATTTTGCAGAAAAACTAGATTCAGCCAACTGACTTCTTACAACAATGAATGCACCTCAACTTTAGATGGCTGCTTCACCTTCCATGGATTCCATCTAGTCACTTTGTAACTTTATTGACCTCATGTCTACAATGAAGGATTGAAATGAAGGATAACATCTGTTTGGTGTCTGTGACTTAATTTATGAAAGTGAATATTTTTTGTTTTCTCAAAATGTAAATGACATATATATATATATATATATATATATATATATATATATATATATATATATATATATACATATATCCACATCCACTTTGTACCCCCCCACCCCCACCCTCCATGTTTGTTTGCATTCATTACCTGTACTGCTCTTAATAAAGCCTCGACATAATTATGCGCCTTCTTGTGCCTTTTATTTTTTCTTAGTGTTGGCAAAAATCTGGAAATTGCTTATTTCCAGATTTTTGCCAACACTAAGAAAAATTAAAATTAAATAAATAAATAATAAGTTAACCCCTGCAGCATGCATCATGGCATTGTCTTTAGCTCACAGACAGAGCTCTTCTTTGAGCAGAGCACAACATCAAGTGCTCAACCAGTAAAACAACAGTGCCAATTCTCCAGTTCAAAAACCAGACTGGACAGAACCAATTGAATCAGAACACCACAATGCTCCAGACAATTTGAAATAGAAGAGAGAGAGAGGCATGAAGTTAACAACTGGCATTGTCCCTATTAAGAGACACAAGCTGCAGAGGACTTTGTGGCAGGAATAGGCTTCCTGTCATTCTGTATGAGTTTGTGCACCATCATGTTGTGGGAAGACCTCTTTGTTGTGAAGATGGACGGTCTTTCTGCTCACTGATGGTAACTTCATAAAGTCCAGATTAACTGGAGCTAATGTTTCAGATAGTCAGTGATCCAGTTTCTCGGTCCAGCTTCAGTCTGTTGACTAAATGAATAAATGCAGTGTTTGTGAGCAGAAGAGAAACTTTTGACCCATAGTGCATAAAGTAAAAACAAAAAGTACAGTTCTTTGGATTAATTGTACTTCCACCTTATATTACTGTTGTGAATTTCAATCATTTTTTTCACAGGACAGCAGAATAAACATTGATACATATATTTATCTTGGCTGTATTGAGTACATTTCATAGTTTGCATGACAGCACCAGTGTTCACTTCCTCAGAAATCATCTGTCACATAATAACAGCCATCAATCACATCCACATGAGCTGTAATCAGTGAACACACCATCCATCAGATGCTCACAGGCAGAATGGATCTCCCAAAATCTGAAGGACAGTTCGCTCGGCTCAATAATAAAGACAAGTGAGAGTGTTTCAGGTCATGCTCAACTCATAAACTTATGGTTTTGTGTAATATGTGTTGAAGAATGATGAATTGAATTTTGCTCATTTAAATCTGTCAGTCATCAAGTTAACAGACTGCCAACAAGCTGTCAAGAACAATACTCTTAAAAGCAAACAAATCAGTAATTTGGCACCATATGCCGCTGTTTTTCAGAAAGAGCACGTGTATGAATTCATAGATCTATATTATAGTTAGTAATACCAGGTATTATTACGAAATCAAAAGCCATAGCCTTTTGTTGAACATTAGATTGTGTCCAAAAGCTTCAAAACAGACTATTTTATAATCAGTTCTCTCTCTCTCTGTCTTTACTCAAATCAAATTGATTCTCTGGAGCAGGATCAGCAAATGTAATCAGTGATTAAAAAGGCTGTGATTGAGGAGCGAGCACATGCTCATCAGATCAAACGAGCATCTGTTGTGCTGCAGTAGAGCTCTTGATTGAGCAGCACACAGATGGATCTGCACTCATGGAGGATGTCAGATAATTGCAGGTTAAATTCTGCATCTGCTGAGAAGAAAGCATCTGACCGGAGACTTATTCACTGTCTTTACTGCTCCAAAACAAACTCCATCTCACTTGACCCTACGAATCTGCAGTGTGTGCCTGTCTGAAACCAGTTACCTGATCCAGTTCCCATCAGCCATCTGAGGTCAACTGATCCAAGATCTGCTGCAGGAGGATGGTTTAAGGTTTTGTGGTAATGACTGCTTTTTTTGAGTCCTGAAAGTGGCCTGCAAGGAATAAGACACCTTTGAGAAGTAGTTTGCACCATGTCCTTACCTATATATCCAGCGACTAGTAAATTGTACTCAGTATTAACTTTGAATCATTCGATTGGGAGTGCATCATGACACATCTGACCCAACCTTTTTATTAAACAGTACAAAACATTAAGAAGGAACACAGATACAAATCTCTTAAAGCGGTCATATGATGCTTCTTTAAAGATCATTATTTTGTGTATTTGGTGTAACAGGATATGTTGACATACTTTAATGTTAGAAAAACACATTATTTATCAAATCCTGTACATTATTTTAGGTCCTCTATGCACCGCCTCTCTCAAACACGTAGTTTTCTACAAAGTCCCTCCTTCTGAAAATCACAGTCTGCTCTGATTGGCCAACTGAACCAGTGCATGTGATTGGCCGAACACCGCAAGCGCTCATCAGAAATGTAATTCCCTTTTTACATAATTGTGAGCTTCATCTTTCAAAAATAAATGTTAAGACAGTTAATAATGTCCTTTGTTTTTCCATCAGTTAGTGGTTTACAGACACAGTGATGAAGCTTGTATGTGTGTGTACAGTGACAGATTGTCGTAGCAAAGTCAGAATTACCTCCTCTTCTAGGTTCACGAAACGGTCGTCCATAAAATGTGTTGCTGTTCTGTTGTAAGTAATCTTAAAAAATCCTAAATGCATCTACTTTCGGAAGGCCAAATAAAGTGCTTTTGCTTTCTTCTAGATACACACAACATCTCCCTGACATGACTGCTTCAACACTAACTGTGTTACTGAAACCAATCTTCTCTCATTGCATGAACATTGGCCGGCATTACGCAAATATTTCCACATCGTGATGTAGATAGGTGGGGGTGTGTTTGAATGAGCTGGTTTAGGGGGCACGGCAGAGTCTTAACTTTGATAAAGAATATCTCTTTGCTTTTAAAACTTTAGTCTTTTAAATCTATGCACAATCAGCTTGTTACACTCCAAAGATAAAGAATACCTTGAAATCGCATTATATGACCCCTTTAAGAAAATGAACCAGGGTTTTATTATAGTAAAATTGTAGCAACCAAGTTTTTTTAGTGTATCGATTACCATTTGTATAACCACAGTTTTACTAGAAATACCATGGTTAAATTATAATGTAGGTACAGTATAATGTAAATGAATATAAAAATACAGTTTTGAATGTTTTAGGGTTAACAGAGCTTTGGAAGGTTTCCACATACTTGTCTAAATCAACTTTGCATAAAGAAAAGAGAGGTTTAAAGCCATTACATTTGTATGTATGTGAAATTTAGCTAGCAGGAAACTCTAATTAACCTCTTAAGACGGCCTCGAGGAAATTATATTTTTGTGAATTTCTCTGAGACTGTACAGTACATGCCACAGTTTTAAGTTTGGATGTCAAGAGATACCAAATGATTGGATGTCATCATGACCACTGCCTCTTCATGGTCTTCAGAAATGTCTGAAATTAATTTAGTTACACTCTTATGGAAATATGATACAATTTTGTAATTATCATTTAAATCGGTCTTATTTTTAAATTGTGTGTCAGAAATCAACGTCTCAAGAAAATTTGATGGTATTTCAAATCAAAATAGGACTTTCTGTTATGAATCAGGATATTGATTTCATACATGTCCTCATATGAGAACTCCGGGGATAAAATCATGTTTATTACACATTTTGGGAGACAACAAATGAACAGGGAAAGAAATTATATTTCAATATTCTGTGAAGTATTATATATTATTATGAAAATCTTGTCAATTATCACTCACATTATTACACTTCTTTTTTCACATTGCCCTAAAAACACATTAATATGCAAATTAGATTTAGTTTATGGATACATTGTATATAATCAGAAAACCATTTTAAACATATTTTGCATAAAAATAAATGGCACATGAAATTATTCTGTTAAAACATAGTTGAGAATCATCTTTAAACAAAGTTTGGTAAAAAAAAAATAAAAAAATCTTGAAACCTAAAAATGTATTGGTAAATTAAAATAAATATATATATATATACTTTTGTTTTTTGCCTGTGCATGCTCATTCATTTATTTATATATATATTTTTTTAAGTAACTGAGTCCTGATGTTCTCTACCGAGGACATAACTTATGATTTTTTTATTTTTACACATTACTTTTTAATGTCGAATTTTTCCATAAAACTTCAGAGGTTAAGTTATATTTGCTGTATTTTCTTTTGAGTAGTCAAATAATCCAAGGAAACCTTTTTTTAACTGCTGTAACTGTTGGTTTTACATAAAACTGTGTAATTAATTATTGACTAATGAATATGCCAGCATATTGCTCTCTTTAAGAATTATGAGAATCTTAGCTACATAGCAAAAAATAAAGACTTTAGATGACATGAAACTGGTCAAAAGTCTATCATAAGTGCCAAAACACTGGGGTAGTGTGATCCCCTCATTGAGAGTGTTGTCTGTTATGTCCCCACCAACATCAAAATCAAACCTTGTCCTTGTCCCACTGGATCCACTGATGAAGGAGGCCCTCTAGTGGCGTGATGGACCTTTAAAAAAAAGACAACACTTGAAATTCCAGACTCGAGCAAAAATGGCAATGACAGAAAATGGCATTTTATGAGACAGCAATGTAGTTAAGTCTCCATTTCGGCATTAAGTCTATCCATTAGCAGACAAATGCTACAGTATGTGCAGAATTGCTTACTAACATCCAACCCTTACTATTTCTACAGTACAGCATGCACACTGTATACTATACTATACATACAAGTGTGTCGAGGTCATGTGAAAACATTGTAGCTTACTTCTGCTTGAAAGATGTTATAATGTTTCACAAACTCAGCCATGACGTCAATCCTCAAAATGGGTTTCTGATGTAAATCAAGAAATCAAGGCCGTTTCCACAGCGCTGAAACCAAACGCAGAAGAATAACAAAGTGCTAGATATTTTATTAACATATTGAGTGAATTACTGTCCCAATAGAAAAGAAACCTCTGCTGTGTATGTAATGTGTGTGTGTGTGTGTGTGTGTGTGTGTGTGTGTGTGTGTGTGAACATATTTAAAGAAAAAAAATACAATCAGGGAGCAAAAGCAAATAGCAAATATAACACCACTGTTCCCAAAACACGAGCACAAAACTCCTCTCTGACACTAATAACTCTCAGTGCTCAAAAATGATAATCACTTTATCAACACATACAAATAGCAAGCCATCATTTTCTGTGGGAATTTCATACAGCAAAGTAAAGTTCTTCGTGTCTCCCCAAATGAATTCATGAACGACACTGTACAAACACTTCTAAATAATGATACGCAAATGAGAAATATATAAATGGAAACCGGTCCAGGCAGATGTACCCCTGAGAGTCGCAACCATGATCATGCAGAAAAATATCAAAACCATGAATAATAATAATAATAATAATGTGTGGATTTCAGACAAAGTACAATCACTAACAAGAAAAAAATAAATACATAATTGCACAGTGCACAAAAGTTCTCTGTGATACTGAATCTCTTGCTGCAAAGCTGTAATATAGTCAATAATTATACAATGCAAGTGCTGTTTAAGACATGATACTGGCATCAGGCTACACCACTTCTGCCAAATACGACATCATAAATATGTAAATACCTTTATATAATATCTTTTAAATGAGGACGTTTTGTACGGAAGCTTGTTTCTGCCACAGAATAAAAAATAAAGGTTATCGCAACTTTTTATCTCGCAAGTCTGACTCTTACTCACAACTGCAAGTTTATATCTTGCAACTAAAAAAGTTAAACTTGCAATTCTGAATTTACATTTTACAAATTGAATTATGTGTTCGATTTTAATTAGAATTTAGAATTTAATTAGAATTCTGAGGGGAAAAAAAAGTAGCAATTTTTTTCCCTCCAAATAATTCCGACTTTTTTTTAATTATAATTCTGACTACATTTCACAAGTTTAATTGTGAATTTACATTTCAAAACAAAATGTTCAGAATTGTGAGATAAAGTCACATTTACATTTCCAAGCCGGACTTTTGTTTTTTTTTCTCAGAATTCTGAGTTTGAATCTAAATAAACAACAACAAAAAACATTTGTGTTTGTTTTTTCCCCCAACTACATCTTACAATTCAGATTTCTATATCTAGCAATTCAGAATTTTTATCTTGCACTTGCAAAAGTCAGAATTATGAGAGAAAAAAAAACTTACAATCAGCTTTTGAAAATTTTAAACTGTGTGTCAGAAATAAGCTTTAATAATTCTGATATCTAGAACATACATGACCTTGATAAACTCTTATAAAAGTGCGAGATGCGTGTCTAGTACACAAACATCGGTCTCAGTGAAGTCCGTGTGTTTGAGCGTGAGAGTCTGTGAGTTTGAAAGCCGTGTCCGGTCAGTGAAGGCAGGGACGGATGTACAGCTCCTCAACACTTTCTACAGTCTCCAGAGTTTCTGTATCCATTTAAATGAACATTTATGTTGGAGCGAGACCGTAGTTTCCAAATCTCCAGTGTCATAAATCTGTGTGCGCAGATGCGTTTAACTTTGGTTTTTTAAGAGCAGAAATGTACAATATGCATCTGTGCCTGCAAGTCATTGGGTTCGTTTATCTTGTGTGATAGAAGGAGTCTTTAAAGAGACAGTTCACCCAGAAATAAATATTGTGTCATCATTTATTCACCCTCTTGTCAATGCAGACCTGTATGACTGTCCTTCTTTCTTTCACCGAGTGCATTTGGACTTTCTTTCTATTTTCTATGCACTGTAAGTCACTTTGGATAAAAGTGTCTGTTAAATGCATAAATGTAAAATGACACAAAGTCATGGTTCACTGAAAATTGTAAGCACTGCAAAATTGGTAATGAGAAGCACTGATTTTTTGGCATTATTAAAACTAAACAAAGCTAAGCCTAATAAAACTTAAATCATGTGGCTTTTTTGTACTTTCATCATGTTTAATGGTGCTTTTTGTCCTGCTTGCTGCTTTTATTTTATTGAATGGAAAAGAGAACATATTGTTTTCCACAAAAGATGAAAAAGGTTTGTAAAGGCATGGGGGATGAGTAAATGATGAGCTTTATGGGGAACTACTCTGTTAAGGTGTTGTGGCATTCAGAAAGCGTGTCTCAGTCCCAGTGCACCTGGGATGCTGCGATTGAATGTCTCTTGGCCTCCAGCACGGAGCTCCCCAGCAGTTCATCATTGACTTCCTTCAGCCTCTTCTCCTCCAGGAAGGCCACCAGTGAATCCCTCATGTCCACCACGTCCAGCATCTCCTGCAGGACCCGGTTCTCATGTTCTCGCTGCTCGGGGGTTTTCTCTGAGTCTACATGCACAAGAACATCGCAAACACATTAATGCATGTGTGCATATGTTCACATAAATACAGAGAACAGCAAATGACTACTTTATTTAAATATCAATAACAGCATCATTTTAATTTGATCTTAATATTCACTTATATTTCAAACTATTTAAAATTACATAATTTAAAACGATTAAAAAAAATACAATTTTCCTCAATGTATTGGAGAAATTACAACAGCTAAACAACAATAATTTAGACTTTTATATTATTAAATTAATTAAAGGATTAGAAGTATGTCATATACTTTAAATATTTTATAAATTTAAACAATAAAAACATTTATTCCTGGCTTTTTGCTCATTGTTTTGAAGCATGTGCAACTGCTAAACAACAACAACAATACTGATTTATTATTGTATATTATTATTATTAAAAAACTATTCAATTTTTATATATATTTTTTAATATTTAATAATTCAAATATCTAATATTATATAAATTCATAAAATAAAAATGATTTGTTTTGGAACAACAACAACAACAACAACAACAACAACAACAACGATTTCTATTATTATTACTATTACTAATTATGCATTATGCTTTCATGACCTCATAATAATTGCCATGACTATTTAAATGACTCTTATATAAAGAAAACAATGTCCCTATTCAAATTATATTGTTAAAATCAATTAGAAATATTAGATTTTAACATGAATTGTATTACATTTATTTTTGTTAAATTTATTAGCTTTTTTATTTTGTGTTATTATTAGCAATAATAATACTAAATTATTAATAAGAATAAAACATCACTTTTAATTGACATTTTAATTTAACAATTATATAATTAATAATTTAATTTAATAATTAAATAACGACAAATGATATATCAACACTGTATGGTACTATTTAAAAACTGATTTCTCAGGTTTGATTTCCCACCATCCATTTCCATGTATTTCCGTAGCTCCATCTCTAACATGCTCTGTTTGTCTTCCAGCTCCAGCTGTCGAGACCTTTAAGACACAAAACAAGAGTCACACAAATATATTCTGCCGCTGTTAACACAGCCTGTAATTTAGTTTCTGCACAGAGGAACCAATTGTGCACAATATATGCTAAAAACATGCGAAGCGGTGGGTTAAATGAGGCCACTCGAAGCATTCATCTTAAGCATTAGCGCTCGTCAAAGACATGCAGAAGAGAGAGGTTGCCAGGGGCAACAAGATGATGAGCTGGCTTTCAGGGGGGCTTGAGGTTTTCTTCAACACATGCAGAAATAGATGATGCACTTGGGCTAATAACTGCTACTGAGCTCCTTGCTGCTAATTGCATTAATGCTGACACAGTGTTCAGACTTACGCCACCATGAGATCGGACTCCTCTGAGAGCAGATTGTTCTTCTCCTGGACCAGCTCTATCCACTGATCAATCGTTTCAGGGTCTGAACCTAAAACACACACACACACAGGTGTAACAAGATCTCTTTACTCTCAGTCGTCGCCACACTTTGACACCCTTCGGCTTCACTCAGCAAACCAATAGTGCATTCTGGGATGCTTACAAAACAGTACTGAAGGAGCTTCCATGCAGGGCACAAAAAAGCTTTTAATGGATTTTTTCCTCTGAAAAAATTCATATGCAATGAATAAAGAAATGTAAGCGTTAATTAAGTCACTTATTCTTGTATTAATATCTAATAAACTTTTTTTTTGTAAAAAGAACATTCATGTTCATTGAAAGCTTTATGTTTTTTTCATGTTGGAATGAAAAACTTAATCTCTCTCTTTCTATATATAAACATTTTATTAATTAATACAATTAAACACAAAAACATTTTGGCTTTTTTTTCTTCTTCGCTCATTGCATTGAAACTAGGGATATGCCGGTATAAAATCTTCATGTTTCATGTCTAATTGCTAATGCTTTTATCACCGTATTGCAATTTTGTCATAATACAGTTTAACAGGTTAAATACCTTTTTCTTATAACAAAAATAACTGAATATTTAAATACAATAAAGCAATACAGGAAAATATATCAAGTTAAATGTTGTACACAGATTAAAGCGCAAAATAACTATAAAGTTCTCACTTTACTAGAAGATCTCATTAGTTAACTATTAACATACACAATGAGCAATAGCTACATTTGCTACCAAAGTTATTAACCTTTGTTAAAAAATAGTCTTAGTTCATGTTAGCTCATTAAATAACACAGTTGCAACTTTCGATTTTAACAACGTGTTATTAAAAACACCTAAGATTGATGAATGTGCAGAAGAATTTTTCATTGGCAGTTTATATAATACTGAATTAACTAATGTTAACTAATGAAGCCCTAATGTAAAGAGTGAACGAACAATAAAGAATCAAAACACTTTCAAACAATTAATAATAATAATTGTTATTATTAGTACACATTAAGTTGTCATGAGTTTATTTTAATAGACTGATTTACTTTTTTGGACATTTTTCGCTTGCATATGAATTTCTTGAAATGTATATTTAATGGATCAGTGCTATGAGGGTTAACTAGTTTGAAGGGTTTCAGTGTGAATTTAGCGCACAGCCCGACTGCTGTTGAATATGATGAAGTGAAATCATTAGCAGTGACTGTGTTTTTCTGTAGATGGATGAGATGTCGTACCAGCCTCTCCTCTCAAAGCTCTCTCCAGCTCCACTCCTTTCTCCTCCAGCTCTTTAAAGGTCACTTCTATCTCATCCAGCCGCCTCTGAATCGTCTGTGGGGGCGGCACAACCAGGACACCACGACCAAACAAGAGTGAAAATCAGATACTTGATAGAAATGGATGCCGATGTTTCTTTTATTGGTAAAACGACAATAGTTAACATGAACAAACAATGAAAAGTAGTACTCCTAAGGCATTTCTTAATCTTAAGGACAACATTTGCTAATACTTCTTAAAATCAAAAGTTGTATCCATTAAATTTAATTTAATGGACATGAAAAAACACAAGCAATGAACAGTTGTACTTTAATGTTAATGATATGTAATGCATTAGTTAACGTTTACTATTGGGACGTAACTTTAAAGTGTTACCTATTATTTAACCTGCATATGTTTATTGCAGTTATGGGAAACAATCTACACGGTTCAGACTTCTTCTGTGGTCTTCGAGGAGTGTGATCTTGCTCACCTGAGCTTTGTGGAAGCGCTGGATTTCGCTCATCCTTGCTTTCCGCTCCAGAGTTTTCATCTTCTTTAGGTCGCGTTTCTCTGACTCAGAAATCTCAAAATCAGCCCCCTGAACACGAAAAAACACCCACAATCCAGAGTCAACAACCTCCTAGAGAGAAGCTTTTAATCAGTCTACCTGAAAACACGATCACATGATATATCGTTTTTTCCCACAAAAATAAATGCTTGATAGTTTGAAAATTTAAAAAATATATATATAAAATATTATTTGTTTTTTATTTTACAGTGAAATATTACAATATTAATGCTTCGTATTTTGCTTAATATCTGCATTTAATAATAATAATGTCACATTGATCAAATGTCACATAATCCCAAAATTTTTGGCCAAATTGTGCAAGTTTACAAACAAGCATAGCAAAGGTGGAAGGTTTCTCATTTTAAATCCCAATCCAAATTTTAATCAAATATTTTCCCAAAACATGCAGCCTTTGTTCATGAAATGCCATCACAATCAAGTTCTAATCTGGGCAGTCATGTTCAAGTATCACCAAAATAACTGCATATTCTTCTCGTTTGTAGATGTCATGCATAGAAATTTGGCCTTGAAAGCTCACCCGGCAATCTACATAATGGTCTTCTCCTTGAAGATCCTCTTCATCCTCCTCTTCCTCATCGTCAACACATTCTTCATTATCATATTCTGATACAAAATGATCTGTTTGAGATTGTCCTGATGAAAATCATAGCAAAATTAATCTTAACCTAGAGACGTTCAGTACTAAATTATATCTCTACACGTAATATTTTCAGTCTGGCTTCACTGACACTGAATGAGAACAAAACTTAAACATTATTACTGTCTTCTGTGGAGCTGCTTTATAGCTGAATTCAATTTGTTTCATAATTCATCAAACCTGTACAAAAAGGCGTCATAAACATGCTAAGTGAATAAATGCAAACAATGCAAAAAAAGCCAAACAGTTAGATTTAGGTCAATGGGTACCAGCTATTCTTCGCAATCTTCTTTTGCGTTCAACAGAAAAAAGAAACTCATACTAATTTGGAACAAGATTTAGTTGAGGATGAATAAATTATAACATCATCAAAGAATTACTCTTTTGATCAGTCTACCAGCTTTAATATTTAGACATAACATTATTTCTAATAATATTACAACAACAACAATAATAATCATTTATCACACTATCAGACATGTTGATAGATAATCACAAGATTTTTGTCCAAATTGTAAAGCATTACACAAAATGCTTTTATTTGATTTTATTGACACTATTGTCTTTATTTTTCAGAGCTGATTTACATCAGAATTTGAAGTTGTCTCATATTTAAAGTTAGCAATTTTAACAGAAATCTGAATGAAAACATGAATGCGATGAAAACATTCGACAAAGTTTTAAATCTGAAAGTGCGCCGTGTATAAAGTTACTCTCTCCCAAAAGAAAGAGTCTACTCTGAATCATTGAAATTATTCGTTTTTAAAACGAATCCCAAACAACAGCATATTGCACCCCACTTTGCGTTGGTCTGAACAAAAATGCTATTTCATTCTTTACCACTAGGTGCTGCTTTTGGAGCGGTAAAAATAGCGGTTTCACCGGTAACGCTAAACACAAAGCAGCACTGCGCTCTCAAAACCATTACAGGCATGATGAAATGGAAATGAAATAGACCAATCGAACCAATCACTGTAGATTAGCATCACGCAAAGGAGGGGCTTGGAAAAATGAATTGTTTAGCAAATCGTTTGGGATGTAAGGTAAAAAATAAATGCATATTATCAGACAATGAAAGTGTTTTTTGACCTTGCATGCATGTCAACCTGTTGTTGGGGACTCCCAAAACCAAAATATGAACTTTCCATTACCCATCATAGGGGTACTTTGACAGAAAGTCCTCTTTATTAACTATCTGAATTGGTTAAATCCTACCTTAATAAACCTGACTACCAAAAATGTTGACTCCTAACCTGATGGTGTGACTTTGAGGACGCTGAAGCGCTGATGCAGTCGAGGTGAAGACAGATTCCATGGGGAAAACTTGGAGCGCAGCTTTCCGTGTTGTGAGTGTGCGGAAGGTTGCGGTTCGCTCTTCCTTCTCATGCAGCGCTGGTTGCGTTGGTTGCGCAAGCTCATCCCGGTCGCGGTGCCTCCGCTCCAGTAGCCCTCCTCCTCGCCTCCTTCCTGCTGTTTGGAGGAAGAGGAGGTGGAGGCGGCAGAAGACGAGGCCGGAGTCTCAGAGTCTGAATCCTGGCTGAGCAGGTCGGATTTCTCCTCTTGACTCAGCTGAAGTTTTCGCAGTGAAGGTTTGGATCTGGATTCTGGAGTTTCCTGTTGGTTCTTCTCTGGTTCCTCGGGGGTATTTGAAAGTTGAGGCACCACGTTATGGACAGTGCGAGGTTTTGGGAGCGGAGCTCTGGACGGTCGAGGGGCCGGCACTGGAAGGGACGGACTGCTGTTATTTTGTTGGTTCTCGATGCCTGTGGTCTCTGGGTTGAGCTCTGGGGGTTTGTTCGATTCGGGAGAACTGGATGGCAGTTGGTCTTCTTTCTCTGTGGGAGTGAGACACTCAGTCGATTCTTCAAAGTCAGGGTCAACAGAGATCTTGTATGAGCCCTTCCGTCTAACAGAGACGTGTGGAGGTGGGGATGAAATCCTCACAGTTTCACCATCTTTCTCCTTGTCCTCCTCCTCATTAAGGCCATTTTTGATTTGATTCTAAAAAATATGTAAAACATAACATTATCTTGAAATTTTTGAACAGCCCTTTTTTGTGCAAATGCGTGAACTGTTACGCTGCAGAACAGTTTTGGACAGAAATGTGTCAAATTGCAATTCATATGTACAACTGTTCAAAAGTTTGCAGTCGGTATGACTTTCAAATATACTGAAAGACTCTTATGCTCATTAAAGACTGCATTTATTTGATCAAAAATACAATATAAACAGTGAAATTGTGAAATATTATTGCAGGTTAAAATTACTAATAAATCTAAACTAATAACTCCAATGGCATATACAGTTCAGTTTAAAACTAACTGTGAGACTTTTACTAAATTACTACTGACTGTAAAATGAAGAGATTATTCCAGTTGTGGCAATATATCAGTCAACCATTATTGCATGCGTAAAGCATTGCTCACAAAGACATTTCAAATCAAGCAGCTTTCTGTTGATCAATATGCATGACCATCTTTAATCAATTAAAAAAATTATGTTTTGCCCTCAAGCAAAACTCCTGGTTGCATGAACTCCGGTTGAAATGTCTCAATTTTAACAGTGAATTTTTGCAGAATAGCAGTTAATGTGAGTGCACTAAGAGTGCATTATTTATCGTCTACAATAATATCGTAATTGCGGTTTTAACGATGTGAGAACTGACATTATCAAGCGTGTGTACGCAAAAAACAAACAAAAACACATCTTGAGAGTCCAAAAGCATTCACTGCATGATGAAGCCTATTAGAATAGATTATAATTCAAGTTACGATAGCAAAAAATAACACTGTATGGGTTTTATATATGATTTGTAATAGTCAATATCCCAATAGTCAAGATTTGTAATAGTCAATAGCAAGAGTGCCGATTCTATACAAGACAGCAAAAAACAGTCGGGACAGTAACATCTCTCAGAGAAACACTGCGTATCATTATCACAAGTATTTAAATGAATACTTTTATTTTGCAAGGATTCTTTAAATTGATCAAGTGTGACAAAGACATAAATCACATGAATTTTGTTCTTCTGAACTTTCTATCAAAGAAACCTGAAAGAAATCTACTCATCTGTTTTCAACATAATACATGTTTTTTTTTTGAACAGCAAATCAGAATATTAAAATCATTTCTGAAGGATCATGTGACACTGAACACTGGAGTAATGATGCTGAAAATACAGATGTGCATCACAGAAATAAATTACATTTTAAAATACATTCAAGTAGAAAGCAGTTATTTTAAATTGTAAAAATATTTCAAAATGTTACTGTTTTTGCTGTACTTTGGATCAATTAAATGCAGGTTTGGTGAGCAGAAAAGACTTTAAAAAACATTACACATCTTATGGTTAAAAAAACTTTTGACTGGTAGTGTATAGCTATATAATATATTTAAACCCCCAGTTTTTTATATTATAATGATGAAAAAGTTGTTTAAATCACTGATTCAACGACTCGCTTATAAACCTACTTGTTTCAGTACTGGATGAATCAGCGTTTTTGAACGATTCTCTCGAATTAAAAATTCATTCATTGACAAACACATTTTTAAAACACTTGTCGCCACCTAGTGGTAAAACAATGCAATCGACACGAACATTATTTGAAGCGCAGTATACTTTCAAAAGGGGATTTGCTCTATTTCGCTGCCATATTGACATCAATGTTTGTATCTGAACTATAAACTTTATCCCAGTATTTCTGTGATAATATAAATGACTGTAAGACAGAAATATTACTGTGTAGTTGAAAAGACCGTTTGTGAAGATGTTTTTTTTTTTAACCAAACATGCTAACTGCTCTCTCTGTGTCAGCGGCAGTGTGAACACGGATTTGAATGATCTAGTCACTTGCTCTGTTTCTAAATAAATAAGGCATTTTGAAAGAATCGTTTGAATGACTGATTCAACGAATCACCTATTAAGACAGGGACTTGCTGCCACCTACTGGCGGTTTTAGTGTCATATTTATTTATCTATGACAGGCTTTAACCAGCCAATGTGCCTGCATTCAGCAAAATACTGTATAATTATCTTTATTGAAAAAATACCAAAATATCAAGATACTAATTTAATTTAAGCCAATGTAACACACTCCTAGACCGAACATAATAATGCATATTAAATACGTATAATGGGAAAGCAGACTTGCAAAGCATTGGCTTATCATTCTCATCTTCAGTTGTGCATTAGCATTATGTTGGTTTAAAATGAGTATTACTAAAACGGTTTGTCTTTAATTCATACAGTCTGCAAAAAACATCAGTAGCTCACAGAAAACTGCATCAGCTCTGAGGAATCTTATGACCAAACCACTAGGAATCCAATCCCACAAGCATTACACACACACACACACACACACACACACACACACACACACACACAGCACAATCTCAGCGTTAAACACCATTCTGCACACGAGCAGGAGCGGAAAGGAAATGTTTTTCCTGACGCAGCAGCTGACCCACATTAGTTCTCATCATATCATGTTGTTTCATAAGAAATATCTGAATATATCTTACTGAAGAAAAGACCATCTGTCTACCATATAATCATTTCATATTTAACAAAACTTACACAAATAAGAGCTTAACTTAACTCTAAGTTTGCACTATGATCACAAATAACACAGAGAAAAAACGTTATTACTTTCAAGTCCAAATAAATCAATTTCATATTTTTTTGCGCATATGAACTATAGAACTATTGCTTAACATTGAAAGTTATTATGCTCCAGACACTCTCAGAGCAATATCCTTCCCAGTATCCTCACACAAGAGATCTGACAGTAAATAGGAGGCAATCAAGCGTCTCATTAGCTCTGATGTGATTCATACCTGTGAGCCTCTGTGACCTTCATCACCCTCCTCTTCCTTGGCTGCTGAGTGCAGCTCACAGTAGAATCTCCCTGAAGACGAATCAAATTCAACATGTTCTGGACTCTTAATATCAAGGGCTGTAACACTGATGTACTGTACATGCTTTTTTTAGACATGGGGTAAATTATTGAACAAGCCCCATAAGCAGGAGCATTTAAGAAGATCTATTTTTGAAGCGCTGCATAGACGGATGATTGTAATTTACATGTGTTGTAATAAGAAGAACCTAATAAAACCGCATTCCACACTGTGCAAGTTATGAATAGCTTTAAAAACTTATGTAATAATTTATATAACATCAATATGTTTCCGTCCTTATGACAGCAGATGAGAGACAAGTGCGTGATAAATAATAAAATATAAAATTGCATTATGTAATATAAGAAATATAAAAAAATATCAATACTGAAATATTTATTATCATTTGGAAATTATGAAAAAATTATATACTGGATTAAGGCATACTTTTACTTACTGTTACTCCCTGATCTACAAAAATAAAATAAAAATTAATAAAATATTAATAAAACAAAAATAAAGTAAAACAAAAAATTATAATAAGGTTGACTAAAACGAAGTACAATAAAATAAAATAAAGCACAACGAAGTAAAATAAAATGAAGCACAATGAAGTAAAATAAAATTAAGTATAATAAGGTCAAATCAAATTATGTATAATGAAGCAAAATAAAATGAAGTATAAACAAATAAAATAATAATAAAAAGTATAAAGTATAAAGTATAAAGTATAAATTAAATTAAATTAAATTAAATTAAATTAAATTAAATTAAATTAAATTAAATTAAATTATTTGGTATCCCGGGCTTACCCATGTCGGAGTGGAAAGTGTACCCGCCCTGCCGTAGAGTGGAGCCGCACTGATAACAATTGAAGCAACTGCGATGGAAGAACTTGCCCTCAGCGCTTCCTTTCTCCAGCACGTACAGATGCTTGTTACAGAAATAACAGAGCTCACTGCTGGCCGCCTCTGATGAGGCCATGGGCACCACAGGCGCCGCAGCCTGGACAATTGGACAACGATTAGGATACTGCACATATAATTACTATAGAGCAATACATTATAAGAAATGACTTTTTTTTTTATTTGATTTGATTTTTTTACTAGGGAGCAATATTTCCCCCTGGAATGAATGTACTCTGGATATTTTTTATCTTAATAATTTACAAGGCATTTGAAATAAGAAAACATGAAACTCTCTTTGAGAACAATTATGATTTTTATCAGATCAAATCTGCCATTTTTCATCGAACTGCAGTTTAAATTGTTTTAAATGCTGGGAGCATTTTAAAAGACACATTAAATAAAATAAATTAAAAAAATAATTAATAAACATAAGCTTAAGCTTTTAATGTTTAAAAAACCATGAATATAAAAAAAATAATTACAAACTGGTATTTCTGTCTCAATATTTTAATATTAAAAGGCATTTTTGTCACTTTCAGAGGTTTTGTCATTTCTAATCCTGATCTGAGAGAATATTTAATCCTTTTAAGTCTGATACAGAACTAAGCCACTCATATCTATAGGTCTGTGCATCATTTCTCATGTTTAATCGTGGAAACAGCATCAGAATATCTGACAGGCGTAAACTGCATGACATTAGCACTAATGCACCGTTTGATTGAGAAACTAGATTGCACCACTTACTTTTTCCTCTTTCGCATTCTTCTCCTCCTCTTTCTCCTTCATCTTTTGCTGTCTTGGTCTTTTCTCTGATTCCAGTCGGTCCTGAGAGACACGGGTCACATGATCTTATTTACAGCTCAGGTTACATAATGTGGCGGCAGCAGATCGACAGAAATAAACAATGATTTCACTGTTATCCTGCACCACGAACACACAGCAAGCATCCATTTATTTAGTCCTCTCATCGCTCCTTTAACTTCCTCATTGTGGCGACAGCATGGGAGTAATTCTCTTTGGCAACAGCTGTGTGTAATGGGGGCGTTTAGTTGTGGTTGGTTACGACAGCGGTTGCAGATGGCTTTACTACACATGACCTTTGACAGTGCTACAATGTCAACAATCCAGGGTTTGTCTGACATGATAACAGGCAGGTGTTTGTGTACCTTGTGTCTTTGGAGAGAGTTGTGCTTGAGCTTGTTGAGGAACAGGATGGATGAGCAGGTTCTGGACAGCGAGAGGCTCTTGTTGGAGCACTCTGAGGAAGACAAGAGGAACAAAACCGTGAGATGCAAAGAAATGATACAAAATACAGTTAAAAATGTAAAAGTAAAAATGATTCAATATATTAGCAAACTATAAATAATGACCAAAAATAATTATAAAACAAAACATTATGTATAACCTGTCCAGAAATATGATCTATTATTTTAGCTTTTCGTATTGCAGCAAAACAAGAAACACTGTGTAATTCAACAACTCGCAATGGCATAACACACACACACACACATATATATATATATACACACAAACAAATAAATAAATACATTAAAATAAAATAGCTTAATCTCAAAAATATATTTTTGATATTACAATAAAAACAAATAAATATAAAAAACTAAAATATATTAATAAGCAATAATAAAATAAAAATAACAAAAAACTGTAAAAAGCATTGTATTTTACATGAAGTTCAAAAACGAAAAAAAAAAAGCAATAACAATTTAACACATTAAAAATAGTTAATAAATATATAAATACATTTTATATAAATAAAAATATTAATAAACAACAAAAAAATAAAAACTGTAAAAAAGCATTATATTTTGTGGTTTAAAAAAGAAATGTACAAAAAAATAGAAAAATAAAAAAACTGTAAAAAACCATTATATTTTACATGTAGTTTAAAAAAGAAATGTACAAATATTCTTAATTGTAATAATTAATAATTTAAAATAAATAAATTGTAAAATAAATGTAGTGCAAACATTGTGAATTGTAAATTAAACATGCTTAAAATGTCTTAAAATCCTGAATATCATTAACTACATCATACACACAAGAAAAGCGTCAATTATAATCTCTTTCATAATCCAGAACAACCTTACATAAACTGGCATCTTAAATGCAATTCGCTGGATCGCTTCAGCAATACATACTGTAAAAAAATTGATGCAGAGTCTAATAAAACAATACAATTAATTAACTTCCTACCCTTTAAACTGGAACAAACACGAGTCGTCACATTCAGTATGCGGTCTGCAGTGGCGTGTTAGAGCTGTATTGGATCCCACCCCCTTCCCCAGAATACACACATCCACAGCCTGTGTGAGTGACAGCTCAACCTGGAGCACATCTGTGTGAGACCCCCTCCCAAACACAGCATCCAACAACTGAACGCTCAATCCCCCTCCCTAAAGCCCCTCGAAGGGCTGCGACTCGTCTTCTGATGGCGTCTCAGAGCGCTGCGTGTCGAGGCTGGACTGAGATCCACTCCCACCCAATCGCCAGAAGCTGCTGATTTCTCCCCAGCTGAGTGCATTTGCTGCCGCAGCCGCTGCTGTCAGACTACAGACTACAGCAGAAAACTGCCCATTCACAGCAGTGCATTCTGGGAAGGGGTCTTAAAGAGACAGCAGACCTGATTTCAAATGGTGATGATGATGCCATTATGTGTGCTAAGACATTCATCAGCCTGCTTCTCTTACAGTAAATGCTCTGAAAATGACTTTTATTCTCTGAATTTTCAAACAGCTCAAATATAAATGAATAAGTGTAGGATTAATCTGGTCAAATGTTACATTGTTCTTTGTATTGTTGTAAAATACCTTATGAAAAACAACAATATATATATATATATATATATATATATATATATATATATATATATATTTTTTTTTTTTTTTTTTTTTTTTTTTTATGTATAGCGCAGTAATGGAGGCAGAAACATATGAAAGATAGGATGGAACAAGACAGGCTATTAATAATCTTTCATTGTGCAAAAGTATTATAATATGAAAGGCTCAATATAGGGCTAAGTGCTAATGTGCATGGTACATATATGCATTTTGCAAAAAGGATCAGCCTGCAATAGTATATACATTTCAAAATAAGAGTCCCAGTGTTTTTTTTGGGCTTGTTTAGAATTAAAAGTCACACCTTCTTTTTCTCTTTGACATTATTCATATTTTGGTTACTTACACAATTCATTGTATTGAATTTAATTTCCATTTTAATCGTAGTAAACTATTTCTGGCTGGAATAGGAAGAAAAGACTAAGAACTTTTTTTTTGACATACATTATTCAATATATTGATTGTGTCCCATTCACTGAGAGAGAAACTTATGACCATTTACATGCTGTAATTTTGCATAATTTACAATCCATATTGTAATGGATAATATTAGTAGGTACTTAAATGTAGTAGTAGCCCTATGCAATTTAAATTAATTTTAATAAATTTAAATATTGTTAAAAATGACACATTATTTGTTATTTGTCACATGTAGTAGACCACTTGAGGATTTTTCAAGTCAATTTCCACCGCTGTATATTTCATACCCGTGGGAAGCCTGAGATAATACATTGCTGACTTATTTAACACGATAACAGCTATTTATTTATAATCGTTACTACAAAAATAAAAAAAATAAAAAATTGCAGTGTGAACTATGTCAGTATGCAAAGGTTTTGCAGTCATAAAAGTAATTGTAAAATACAGATACTGGAAAACCCTTTAAAAAAGATATTCAGACTTAAACTGAATAAGCAACATAAATACAACCAGTAACTTGCATTATATATTTCAGACAATCTGTAAAAGTGTATTTCAAAGTTATAAAAGTCATCCAGAAACAGTCTTAATTACCTGCTGGTGTGTGTTTCTCTGTGAGAGCGCTGCGTATCTGTGTGAGGTAGACCACCATAGACAGCTGGTCGATTTTCCCACAGGTGGTCATTTCCCTGGCACCCATGACCGGAGGGATCCCAAACTCTCTCTCCATCAGGTCAAAGGCCAACTTATTGTTCGCGGTGATGTTATATACATCTAGACAAGACATGTTACTGCAAGAGAGGACAAAATGCATATCATTTGCATAATGCTGCAGGTATCTCTCGCTCTCCATCCACCTTAAAGTTTGGGGTTAGTAAGATTTGTAATGTTTTTGAAAGAAGTATTTTCTCTCTCACCAAGGCTGTGTTTATTTGTAAAATCACACACAGTAAAAACAGTAATAATGTGAAATATATTTTACAAATTGAAATGCATGTTTTCTTTTTGAATGGATTTTAAAATATAATGTATTCCAGTGATAGTGAAGCTGAATTTTCAGCAGCCATTGCTCCAAACTGTGGGGTCCAGGTGATTTTTGTTTTTTTTCAGGAGTCTATGATTAACTGAAATTTCCAAAAAGCTGCATTTGTTCGACTGCATTGTTTTAATAGTCACTTTTGATCAATGTAACACATCCTTTCTGAATTAGAAAGTATGAATTTATTTAAAAAAATCGTATTGTATATGTATCTAGCAAGAACTTTTCACAGCAAAACTAAGCTCTGCATGTTTAATCAGACACTAATATTCTTGTTCTCTGTTGGTTAAGGTGATCTTACATGAGTTCGGGTCTGAAGTTGTGGATCAGAGCGCAGAGAGCCATCCCGGACCTCCAGGACTCGCTCAGGTCTTTCACCTTCACATGTTTGTACCCCGCTGTGTTCTTCTGACACCAGGACAGCAGATCCTCCAGACGCCTGATAGAGTCTAAACACAAATTCAGTTCAGCACTTCACTGTAAAGTCTGAGTCTGTTCATTTTTTGAGATGTTAGCATGATATATAATCATAATATATTAACAGATATATATCATATTATTGAAAACAATATTGATAAAAGTGGCTGTTATATTTAACACACAGTCATGCATATATACACAATTATAAATATAGTAAGTATGCATACAGTTAGTTAAGGTGTGACTGTCGTATGGGACTTACCTTTTTTAGTTTTAGTTTTCATTATGGATTTCGTCGGTGTGTTGACTTTACTGTCCTCTATTTCATATAGACGCTTGATCTTTAAATTGAACACAAAAAGTCGTGATTAAAAACTCTTTCATTACCAGTTACAGTATTTCAGGCAGCTTTTGCATGCGTGTAAGTGTGCGTGTTTGACCTGCATGGGTTTGATAGAGGCCAGGTTGACATTAGGGTAACGTGTGGATGGATCGATGCTGTAGGCGGCGTAGTTCTTGCTGGTGTTTTCTGGAGTCGTTTGAGAGAGTAACTGATACACACTCTCCCTGTAAGAGATACGCACAGCATCAAGCACTACTGAATGTTCATATTTAAAAAATATAACTTTTCCAAAGTGTAAAGTGCAGCATCAACAGTTTCAGTTTTAGACCTGCTCAGATTTCGTTATTGCGTTGGACCGATCGGAATTAAGAGCAAAGGTCTGTTTAAATGCCGACGGGAGCTGCGTGCGATTTACAATCGTTTTTTCCTAGTTGTAGTGATGTTCACACTCGCGTGATGCCTTTTGAAAACCTTAGGCCGGTGACACACTGGCATATTGCACCTGTCAAACATAGTCTATTTTGCTGTTAATACTGTTGACGGTGTCCTTTATCAGTGGGCTTTATATTTATGCTCAACATGAAGTATAGATATTGTTGTCATGAAGACAAGAGCCTGGTCTGTCGGCGTTCTCCCTCTATGTCACCTACAGCAGCAGCAGCGCGCCAGCGCCGCGTCAGGCACGATTCTGGTGTGTAAAAACACAGAAAACGCGAGGCAGCAGAAACGCACACTCATGCCACGCAGCCAGTGTGTTGCCGGCCTTCAGCTGCAGTGCGGGATATGTGCTGAACGCGGAGACTACCGCCACCGTGCACCGTACCGAAAGCCCTGTACCGAAATGGTCCGGTACGAATACAAGTACCGTTACACCCTTACTATAAATGGTGTAAAATTGTACCTCTCCGCCAAAACCTCCAGGGGTGGCACACCTTTTCCCCAACTCCTGACCATCCACGCCGTGTCAAACGCAGCAAGGAAACCACGAGCAATGCCGGTACCCAGAGGCCAAAACGGCTGCAGAAGAATAAATAAAATAAAATAAAATAAACATAAAATAACTGTACTGTTTAAACAGTGTTGACAATAAAATTCTTATTTTCCATAGAATGATCACACAACATTTTTTTATTATTGCTCAGAATGAAAAATATATTTCTGAAATAGCATAATGTCATAATCAGCCACTCTGTGTACTCATAACACACCTCTACTAGAGAGTCTCCCACCAGCGCGATGAGCAGTCTCTTCCCTTTCCTCTCCTTCACCAGAGAGGCGTTCTCTGCCCTGTGCATGCAGGTGAAGTCAAACACGGCCACGTCCGGATGGCCCGCTTGGTTCTTCACGAACTCCAGGTCCGGCAGCATGTGATGTGTGGAGAAGTCAGCGGCCTCGTATGCGTACTTCTGCAGGGCGTCCTGGTTGATGTTTGCAGGAGCGAGAAGCTGATCGACACCAAAAAAGTCCTGAGAACAAGAAGCAAGAAAGGTTTAATGCTAGTCTTGTTGTTCCAGCATCGGCTCTTCAGCAGCAATATTCGAATGATTTCTGAAGGATCATGTGACACTTAGGGCTGGAGTAGTGATGCTGGAAATTCAGCTTTGCATCACAGGAATTAATTACATTTTACAATATTTTTACATAAAGAACAGCTACTTTAACCAGTAACAATAATCCACAGTATTAATTGTTTATTAAATTTGTACTCCCTTTGAGCTAAAATATATGGGTTGCATTTCTAAGAGAACACAAATAGCAACTGCCTGCAGTTATTCCAGTGAGAATACAGTGACAAAAGAGGACAAGAATAGCCGTGAGGATTGATAAATGTGTTTGTAAGTGAAAATGTGAGCTGGAAACCGGTTGAAACATGCCTGAAGTATCACCTTTGCTGATAAAATCATCTCTTTTCAAGCATTTCTAGCCTCTTTTCAGTCTTTATACAAGCGATTCTCAAAGCTTCAGGTCTTTGAATGTGCTTCACTGTGTGTCGTACCTGCTTTATCACTCCTTTTTTTAACAAGCTTCCCTTTTTTGCGGTCATCACAAAATAGTGAGTATCATCTTTGTAGTAGACAATGTTCTCAAGATCAACACCTGGAAAACATGATAAACGACAGGTGTGTGGGTTTACTTCTTATATTTTGGAGACAAAACTGGGTAACACTTTATTTTAAGGTGTCCTTGTTACACATCACATGTACTTACTATTATAATAACAATTAATTATGCATAATTAGATGCGAGTAACACTTAGCCAACTCTAATCCTAACCCTATAGTAAGTGCATGAGTGAATTAACATTACTCAGCAATTAAATGTATGATTACACTGTAAAAGGACACCTTAAAATAAAGTGTAACCCACAACTGTTTTTAATTGATAGCTAAATTTAACAAAAAGGTAAAAATGGTTGTTAAATATTTGTTATTTCTAAATGTAACCAGTCTAGACTCTATGGTATATTCTCAGTGAGATCTGTACCGATCTCAGACTGGAGCGCCTGGAAGAATTGCTGGTTGTATATTCGGGCGACGCCGCTGATCTCCTGCACCTGAGCTTCTTGTTTTGTGTGCCGGTTCACGAAGTTTGCAGTGATACCGATGGCTAACTTTCCCCTGAGCTCCTTTATCTTAAAACCTGAAAAAAACATTAAGAAAACAACAGTGAGAAAGTGTCAATAAAATAAAAAAGTTAAAAAAAGAAAGATTTAAATACCTGTAAAAATATTATCAAAAATAATAAAAGTATTTAGTACAAAGTGACTGGGATAAGGTAGGTTTTACAAAATATAAATATATTTTAATTACATTTAATTAAAAATAAAATAAAATAAAAATAATTTTGCACAAATTGACCTGAATAAGGATAGATTTTATAAAGAAAGAAAAAAATTCTACAAAATAAAGTTAAATAAAATGTGTTCGATAAACTCTCCTTATAAATAACTACAAAAAAATTGTACAAAGTGACTTGGATAAGGAGGGTTTTTATAACATAATAATTAATCAAGATAAAGTTTGATTAAAAATAATGCAAAGTGACTTGGATAAGGATAGTTTTTAAGAACAAAAATAATTGTTTTTGTTTACTTTTTTTATTCTACAGAATAAAGTGAAATAAAATTAGTTTTATAAACTCACCTTATAAATGAATAAATAATTAAATGAAACAAAAAAGTGACTTGAATAAGGAGGGTTTTACAAAATAAAAATAATTCATTTTTAAGATAAAATTGTATTTAATAATAAAATCAAATAATAATAAAATACTCAAAGCTTTTAGTACAAAGTGTCAAAGTGAATTTGATGGAATCCACTCGTCTGTGTAATTGGTTTATTTACCATCCGGCACATATCTTCCCCCTCCAGCTGAAATAAAAACATCAAACTCAAAAGCAGCAGCTGCATGGGACGCGGGAGAAACCTGTGCCCTCCATCCTAAGGGAAAAGAGGGAAGAGAGAAAGAGATATGAGACTAAAAGGACAAATGTTATGTCTATCTACACGACTGCCGTCGTTCAATGTCCTGTGAAAACTAAAGCGGTTTGTACCTGTGGATCCTGATGGTTCCTGCAGACCTTCAAAGGTCACACCTGTGTGCACCTCAACCCCCAAAATCAGGGCCAGTTTCAACAGAATCAACTGCAGCTGACGGATACCTGGAGAAACACAGACCTCATTACTATAGCTCAGGTTTAAGTTATACTTCAGAAGAAAACATCTTCTTGAAATTTCACTTTGACTATATTAACTTTCTTAATAGACCTTCCTGGTAAACAATTCATTAGTGTACACTATTCTAAACAAAAGTTTTCATAATCTTTCATCAAATGTAATAACTTGCCCTGCCTCTAAAGCAGATTCCCTGTAGGCAAGGAAACATATTAACCAAAAATATCATATTTGAATAATTCACAATCCAAACATATCTTGCCAGATTTTTTTTCTGCACGTTTAATGACATTTCACTCAGAAATACACTTTGAGGTCAGAAAGTAAATTAAAACTTTCCATTGATCAAAATGACAGTAAATACATTTATAATGTTACAAATGATTTTTTTCTTTAAATAAACACTGTTCTTTTAAACTTTTTAAATCAAAGAATGCAGGGGGAAAAATTATCACATTTTTTCACAAATATTAAGCAGCACAACATGTTTTAACATCAAAAATAATCAGCATATTAAAGTGATTTCTGAATGAAATTTCAGCACGGCATCACAAGAATAAATTACATTCTACAAAATAATCAAACAGAGAAGAGTCATTTGATATTGTAATAATATTTCAATTTTGACTGTATTTTTTAACAAACAAATGCAGCCTTGGTGAGCATAAGAAACTTCTTTCAAACATATATTTATGTCAGATATTCTCAAATCCTTGGGTCTTTTAATTAAATTTGGAAGCACAATTTGTCGTCCACATTGACTAATTAATTTGCTAAACTAACACAACAACAAAAACCCAGCAAAACATAGAGATGCTCACTTATGTGATGAATGGATCCGCTGCAGAATCTGCCATAGAATTTCTTCGCACCGAGGTTGAGAAGGTCTCGAATGGTGTAAAGCCACAGATGCAGGACGTTATTCCTTGTGAAGGACGATCTTTTTTCCAGAACAACTACCTGAGCACCTAGTAGAGCCAATTCGATGGCTGTCCTGAGACCACATGGACCCGCACCCAACACTAAACACTAACACACAGAGAGAGAAAAAGGCTTACATTTCCCAGCATCAAACAACTTTATACATGGAAATATCAAACCCTTCTCGGGTCATTTATTGCACCTTGTTTTGTTGACATGCTTTGCCCTGTTCATAGTCCCGATGGGTGCCTCTCTTGTCGATCTTCTGCCAGAGGTCTTTGGCTTTCCAGTAGTTGAGTCTGTCCTTCAGCTTGCTGTAGAAGTGCTTGTAGTCCCTGGGCTCGAGCTCCAGGTGGCGGCAGAGTTCAGTGAAGTTCTGCTGTGTCTCTTTACACGTCTGCGCCTGGACAAAGCGCTCAAACAGAGCGTGGCTGGGATCCACAGAGTCAGCCTCTTTGACCATTGTGATGAGAGAGGCCTGGAGCCTGCTAGATGAGCTGCGGAGACAAGAGAGAGCCTTTACAGAGAAATCTCAAACAACAAGTCAACTCTGACATAAAAGGTTAATAAACCGCCTCTGAACATTCATTTTGATGAGTGACTCTACAAGGAGGAAAGACATATCTCAAATATCTCAGTGATCAGAATCACAATTCCATATTTTAAGATGCTTTATTAGATAAAAGCGTTTGCTAAATGAATAAAATGTAAAAGTAAATGTTATTTCCAGCAGCAAATATCCCTATAAGCTTACACTGAAGGTGCCACCTGAGTCATATCTAGAAACCACAATATCATACAGACAGACGGGGGGATGTGATCTAACATCTTCTGAAAATACCCGAGCAATAAAAACACCTTGGCAACTAAAATGCAACACCATGGTCACCACCTAACATACAAAAGGAGTATTGCATGAAAAAGCAACACCTATGTTTTTTTCTTTCGAAATGAAGACATGTCTTAGCTGATATAATCCAGTATAACTGATTGTTCACTTGAACTAAAACGGATAAGCTAATGGGAAATTAACTGATTGATTTTCAGTCATAATTTGTATCGAGAAGCATTTTTCTTCTGCATTTTAATTTGTTTGAATTGCTTTCGGTCACGACTACTCTTCTGCAACTGTTCATTTATAATATAAAATGTATGCATCTACAGGGTTTCTGAGAGTTTTCTGAAGACCTTTTCATGACCGAGTAAAGATAATTTAAGGAATAAATGAAAGGGAACATAATATGTTCTCTAAATGTAAATGTGGATGTATCAGAAAATTATTTGTATTACCAACCCTTCAAAGTTTGGAGAAAAAAAAAAAAGTGTGCATTCACAGCTGTGTTAACTCAGAGAGGTAGAGTTACTCTATCATTATTTGCATGTGCTTTTAAATGTTTCATTCATGCTTTTTCTGAGCGCTGCATACACCCGAAGCACGTGCGCTAAAGCCTGTCAAATAGCGACTGATTATTGAACTAAGTTATCTTATGTGCTAATGCTGTCAAAACACACAAGGTTAGATGTAGACTTAAGTTGGTTAGGTCTAAAAAGAAAGTAAAGAGAAAACTGTATACGTGCCTGTAGATGTGTGCAGGTCTTAAAGGGACAGTAGGCCTATTAAACATGCAGCCTACTGCCATTACTGTCAAGGGATAGATCACCCTAAAATTTCATTTCTGTCATTATTTACCATATTTTCCGGACTATAACTCGCACTTTTTTTCATAGTTTGGCTGGTCCTGCGACTTATAGTCAGGTGTGACTTATTTATCAAACCAATTTGACATGAACCAAGAGAAATGAACTAAGAGACATGAACCAAGAGAAAACATTTCCGTCTACAGCCGCGAGAGGGCGCTCAATGCTGCTCAGCGTAGACTACAGGAGCACTGAGCAGCATAGAGCGCCCTCTCATGGGCTGGAGATGGTAATGTTTTCTCTTGGTTCTAAATAAATGCGACTTATAGTCCAGTGCAACTTATATATGTTTTTTTCCTCGTCATGACGTATTTTTGGACTGATGCGACTTATACTCAGGTGCGACTTATAGTCCGAAAAATACGGTACACATTTGTCATGTTGTCCCAAACCTGTATTCATTTGTTTCTTGTGCTGAACACAAAAGAATATATTTTGAAGAGTGTGGGTAACCAAACAGTTGCTGGTCCACATTGAATTTGATAGAACAAAAAATATTCTGGAAGTCAATGTGAACCAGCAACTGATTGGTTTTCCACGTTCCTCAAAATAGCATTTATGTTCATTAGAAGGAAGAAACTAATTTAGCTTTAAAACCACTTTTGAGTGAGTAAATGGTGGTATAAAAATAAAACACTATGACAGAATTGACAGAAAGCTGACAGCCGACTTTTATTTTTGGGTGACTATTCCTTCAATGTTAATAAAACGACAAAACACAAAGAGAAAAATCACTCACTGCTCTTGACTGAAGACATTTAATACAGTTGCTTTAGGAAATCATATATTGTTTTATTTGCTCCCACATAATGCTCCTGCTAAATACAACTATTGTACCTGAAAATAAAGCACTGTGTGTTTCATTTTTATATTATGTGTAGTTGTAATGTATATCTTTGTCATTCTTTTATCTTTGTTATTAAAAATTAAGAACAAAGTTTTTTTTAACTTTGGCCTAAATATCTGCCATTCTTTTTTATTTTTTTTTGTTACCACGAAAGGCTTCGTCTTTATAATAGGGAAATTAGTTTGGGTGTAATGCTCAGACAACTTGCAAAATAGTAAAACCAACATGACAAAGAATTGTGATAAGATCGTGAATCGTGACATTTCTAAAACAAAACAAAAAAACATGATATATTTTTTCCCATATCGCCCAAAGGTGAAAAAATGGTTTCTTTCATCTATGCTTCTATGCAGAAGAGAATTTGGTTTAGTCAATTCTGTACAAATTCTGTTTAAGATTCTAACAAAACTGAATCAGCCCGAAGCAGTGTGGTAGGGAGTTGTATTAGACTTACTGTTTCTAAAGTAACTGTAACAAAGTTGTAAGTGTTTCTAATGTAATTGAAACTAACTGTGAAGTTGTTATAATTCTGATGAAATTCTAAAGTAACTGAATTAACCCGAAGCAGTGTGGTCACAGGATCATTTCAGAACTGTTGTGTGTTATAGTGTATTAAGTCTGACGCACATTTAAATTCGATTAATGAGAAATGATTTTTGAGAAATTTCTGTAGCTTGGTTTTGAATATGAAAAGATTCTTGTGGGGGAAACCACTTCTGTTGATCTGGTTTCAGGTATAAGCATCCAGATGTTTGTTTTGAATGTGCACCCTCCAGGAGAAACATGATCTGGTCATCTGATGGACAAGAAAACCAGAAAAAATAAGTGGAGCCAGGGGACTTCCACAAGGGAAGCGACTTCTTAAAGAACAGAGTGAACATCAGAACCAGAAATCGAGAGATTTCCAGACCCACAAGATCCAGAACTCCAAGCCTCAAGGATCTAGAAAAACCTGGAGACTAGGGATGGGCATTCGATTAAATTTTCTTAGTCGATCGTCGGGAGAATTAACGATCGACTATCGATTAATCATTAATATTTTTATAATATAATTAATTATTTAACTTTTATAATAAAAAAATGCAATGAATACAAAAATACAGCGTGTTTTTCCTCGGTTTGACCTTTATTACAAGATCAACTTGTGGCAGACAGTTAAACTACGTTCAGGCAAAACGAACATATATCCGCGTGCATATGCAGTGCTCTAAAGCAGCGGAACCTGCAGCTGCTAGCAGGCGTTCTTAAACAGAGACCTCATTTGTTCCAAAATAATAATAATGATAAAAGAATCATGTTAAACAATAACATAAAAAAACATTATAATACTTAGATCTGACAGATTTTGTCAAAATGTAACTCAAAACTATCCAAGCCAGAAGAAAAGGCCAGATATTAGCCTTCCTAACAATTACGCTAGGGTGTCAAATATTGCCCCCTGGTGGTAAAATATTTAATTGCTGCCACACAGTGAAATTCATTTAATTGCTTGAAGACTCGCACTACACAACGCAACCTGCATTAGATTCAAAAAAATGCTTTAGATTAATCGATAACAAATTAACATGATCGAGGAAAATCTTAACGATCAATTATCGATCGTCGATTAATCATGCCCATCCCTACTGGAGACCCACAATGTCATGGATGGATCTGATATTCACAAACTGCGACAACAGCTAGAAGGAATTTTCCAAATTGAAATAAAGAAACAAAGAAATCAAACCATTTTCAGAAACTGTGGACAGCAGTCTTATCACCGAGATGGAAAACAAGAAATGAGAAATGCACAAAGACAGACTCTCTGCACACGGCACCAGAAAGAGACAAACACACTGTATGCGTACTCAAATGCAGAACATTGTCTACTGAAAGCCAACATGTGGACAAATGACATCCACACTGAGAAAATGGACACAATGCAAGTGACAACACAAACACACACAATGTTGTTTGTTGATTGATGTTTTTGCTCCTTTATCCAGGTTTGAACTGTCATAATGTCCTTTTGCTGTTATGGATCTCAAGTGCTCCTCTCCCAAAAGTTTGTATCCCATTTTGCTAAATTTGAGAAAAGTCCATGTAATAATTTTGCCTATTTGGATAGAGCGATAACCAGTGTGCATGAGATGATGACCCAATGACGGGTAAGATTCTCCTTTGGCCAGAGGTGGACAAACATGCTCATTTCCCAAATGGATAAATGATTATAGAGAAGAAGAAAGTCAACAGTTGTGTTGTTTGTAGATCATTTGGGATGATCAAATCCTGAGCAAATGGTGGCCAACTGTAGAATGGGTGCATGTGTGATACATTAGCCGCTTTTCCACCGTCATGCCAGTGCGAGCCAGTGCTTTAAACGGGCCGGACGGGGCTAATAGCCTCAGACCTGTAGCACCGAGGCCAAAATAGAGCTGCGTTTCCACCGTTGGGTCAGAAGCTCCGCTGAGCTTCACTTAAACCTGCCCTTTACACGTCTCTCAGTAACAATGTCATTACAACCCCATCACTTCACCAACAAAGAGAAGCTATCTGAAAACTAATAAGAAATAAGTCAATGAACAAAGGGCTCCTGTAGCTAATCATTTTTGTAAGAAAAATATCCATAATCAAAATGTAATAATCACTTTAATCTAGCTTGCACTCACTGTTGTAAACTGAATTAGTTTTTGGCGGATGACGTAGGAGTTTGGCTCTGCGCATGCGTCGCTCAGAAGTATTTTTATTTTTTTGTTTTTGATCAAATAAATGCAGCTTTGATGAGCGAAAGAAACTTCTTTAAAAAATAATTATACAAATCTTACTAATCCCAAAATTTTGAATTGCAGTGTATATATTTCTGTTATATAGGCCTATATATTTACATACACAATATACATATATATATATCCCCGTGAGTTCACATAAACAGACAGCAGTTATGACCAATGTTATGTCACAAAACTAGGTTAGTGTACAACAAACAAGCCAGTGAGTGCACACTGGTGCTGCAGAGCATCATGTCAAGTGAGTCACTGGCTGCTGGCTGGAATATATTGCTAAGTGTGCATGTGACAGTAATGTACGTGTAAATTTAGATGTGCAGCCCACACTGATGAGTGTAATTGAGGCAAGACTATTTTAACACAACACAACACAGTGTCACCTGCGACTCCTGTGGGTTTCATGAACACAAAGTGTCCGTTTCATTTCAAACTCTCTGGATCCCATGCAGTTTCGTACAAAGCACAAAGTTTGCCTTCAGTCACGGTGAACATTCTTTCATTTTGACACAATGAGTACTTCACTTGTGGAAAAATGACCGCAAAAAGCCATGCAAGTTAAACAAGTAAGTTCATTTGCAATGCAATCACATACGAAAAGTGACAGAATTTTTATAATGTTTAAATTTAGCATCCTAAATAACTTATCTAGTACCACATTAGAATTACTAGTAGCATATAAACGGATAAACACTAACATTTAAATGCAGTTTAAACTTGAGGTAAGAGGATAAAGTGAAATGATACACACTTCACAGCATGTCTGGTCTGACTTTAGTGTGCTGGGATACTAGGAGTACTTCCTTTAAAACAGAGGCTTGTAACAAAAACACATATGGCATTAATGAGGACATTTTTTCTTGTGACATCCCTGATTTAATTCAAGATTTCCCTCTTTTACCTCATCTCTAATGACGTCAGATAACTTTTTGGTTCCCAGTTGACATGATAAACCTCATGAACAAAGTCTTAGAAATTTGCAGAAGAATGCGTGTTGCATGATCTAAAGCGTCACTGATGTTAAGAGTTTAATGTAATGTAGAATGCATTGCTAAAGTGAGGTTAATTCAATACTGTAACACTTTTTTTAGGGTGGCGTCTTTTTACTCTTTCTGTATGAAAAACAGCACGTGACTCCAGGGGTTTTGGTTTTTAAACCTCATAATCAACCCCCTGTGTGCCAACAAACCTCTTCAAACAAATGTTGCAGCACTTCCCGAATGTTTTACAGTCACACAGCATGTTACACAGACAGTAATCTCTCACACATCACTTCCTGGAAACGAACAAAGTCACGTCTTGTTCATGTAAACACTTAACAAGTGGTAGGGATACTGACTGAAAGAGTTTAAATGAGTCAGTTGACAGCATGTCGCTTGTGCTGCTGTTTGAACATAAAAGGCCTGTGATATGAGGAACAGATGTGAGACACACACACACACACACACACACACACACATCTTTTCAGGTACAGCATACCAGTCACTAAAAAAAAAAAAAAAATTATATTATTAATATATATATATATATATATATATATATATATATATATATATATATATATATATATATATATATATATATATATATATATATAAAATAGTAAATATTAAAATAATAATACAATATTTAAGTAATATTTAAAACTACATTAACATTATGAAAAAAAAGTAATTTATTATAAAGCACACATTTATTTAATTAATTATTTATTTACATTTTATTTAGTTTTTTTAAGTGAAAAATAATTGTATTGGCCCAAACATAATTCAAAATAATAAAAATGAACTACATTCACCAATAAGAATAATGTGAAGCACAAAACTGAACAGAAAGTGAAATGTCCAGATGCATTACAATAATTAGCTAGATTTCATGGGGGTAAATTATGACATAAAAATAATCTCGTAATAAAAAATATAAAAAGCTTTTTTTCTCGTGCATGAAATATTTCTAAAACTACATTTATTGTGTGTTTCTGCAGGTTTGGTGGTGTTAAATTCCACCCCTGCAGGCTCATTAACAGATTAATAAAGTTTATTGATTGTGCACGGAAGATGGAATTCTGTGCCCTTGTTATGAAGCACATGCACTTTGGGAGAATTGTGACGGGGACATTTTCTTGACCCATGACATCCATCCATTAAATTCACATGGGACGGAGCACGTACCACACAGATATATGCTGTTAATTCATAAAATCATGACACAGACTTAAAGAGAATGGTCTATGGTGCAATCTTGATAACAGCCACTGTTAATAAATACAGCAATATACATAAGCAAAGATTAAAGTCCCAGGGTTAAGGCAGATTTAGTACAGTAAGAGCACTCTCATAAAAAAGGTACATAAGCCGTCATAGGGGCAGTACCTTTTCAAATAAGACACATATGTACATTTAGGCATAAACATGTACAATTCAGATATTAATATGTACTTTTAAGGTACCACCGTAGTAGACCCCTAAGGTACAAAGGAGAACCTTTTGAAAAGGTACCACCCCAGGGACAGCTTTTGTTCTGAGAGTTTTGGGTAAGAAATAGACATATTTTTATAATGCTGAATTTCCCCCTGAACTCACAAGGTGATCAGTCATCAGTTTCAGCGATGTGAAAAACTGAGTTACCCAACACTACACACACTCACACCCAGGCCTGGACAAGCCGGAGAATTCAGCATCATTACCCCAGTCTTCAGTGTCGCATGATCCTTCAGATATCATTCTAATATTCTGATTTGCTCAAGTGTTTTATATATTAATAATGATAAAAATAACAACAGATATGTTTCTTAAGCAGCAAATCAGCACATTACAATGATTTCTGAAGGATTATGCAACACTGAAGACTGGAGGAATGATGCTGGAAATTTGGCTTTTGATCACAGAAATAAATTACATTTTAAATGTAGATTCCAACTGAAGGCAGTTATTTTAAATATTAAAAATATTTCACAATATTACTGCTCTTGCTGTACTTTGGATCAAATAAATGCAGGCTTGGTGAGCAGAAGAGATTTCTTTCAAAAACACTACATTTTTTACTGTTCAAAAATTTGTTTACTAGTAGTGTACTGTTGAATGAAATATAGGTTTATTAAATCTAGGCTATTTAAGCTATTTTAAGATAAATAACATTCTATGCTAACAAATTGAAATGAGGTAACTGTTTTCAACAAGGTGGACACATTGCAAGAGAGAACCTTTATTTATTCTCCACGGCCTCAGACTAAGGGTTTAGACTTTTTTTTATGTGATGGCCAAACAAGTGATAGGCTGGTCTGGTTTCAGAAATTTTTGTGGATGTAAAGGCTATATACAGGAAATAAGGGGCCAAAATTTTAACAGCTTGTCACTTGAACAGGGCCCTTAAAAAGAGATATTTCTTTCCTTTTTACTCCTAATAGGTAGGCCTACAAAATAGCACCTTATGGCTACGAATATACTAAACTAATGTGTACAGGTTACTGCTATGGTGTCAAGCAGGTGTACTCCAAAAGGTAAAATTTTGGCCCCTTTTGAGTGTGAGATTTCCCGGCCTGAAATTGAGTATCAGTCCGGCCCTACACACACACACACACACACACACACACACACACACACACACACACAATGTCACCCCCAAGTTTTTGCAACATCCCATGGGGCTTTATCTCAGGAAACATGCTCAGTGTGGCTTTCACGCATCTGCAAAGGAGACGCTGCTTTTAACAGAAAAACAGTGCTTAAACTTACACAAGCAATGCGCAAACCACAAAATGACACTAAACAGAAAGACAATGATACTAGTGTCATGCAGATTGAAAAAGCACCCTGTCTTTTTAAAACTGTTGTAGGAGTGCTACAGAGTTCCATGTACAGTGGTATTTACAGTGTGATACTTCAAAACTACATACAAAACTGGAACCATGGTACAGTGATTGTTTCAGATGACTGATATAGACAATGGTTACGTTACAGTAAATGAGTACAGATTATCATCTTCACATAGCCTCCCATGGTATTTAAAAAGTGTTAAAATAATATGTGAAAAAACTTTTTAGGAATGTATTGCCATATGCTCATCATCTATAACCTGGAATAAACATATTAAATACCCAAAATTCAGAAAACATGACTCTTATTTTTTTAATATTTCGGTTTGCGAAAACAGTTTAAAACAGTGTAAAAACAAGATTAATAAGTCTATCTAAACATGCAGAAACCATGTATTCACTGTATATACAACTTTATACTTTACACAACTTTAGCACATCACATCGACACAAGTTCACACCAGCTTGTTTACTTCTCCTTCAAGATGTGCAACGCTTTCTAAAGTACTTTTTCTGGTTTAGTAATTAATCGACTGACAATCAAATGAAATATTACCTTTAGGATTCTTTCAAACCACTTGTACCTCCTTGTTTTTCTCTCTGCGATTTTGACTCACCTGCCGCGGCTCGTCCGTCAAAGCATTGAATCCTTCAGGGAAGGCACTGCTCATGAATATTAATTAGACACAGTGACGTTCGATGATTTGATTGGCTAGAAGCCAGACACAAAGTTTTTCTAGGCTTCTTTGCGCCGTTGGATTTTTTTTCTACGACGAAACGTTATTTTATAAATGTGTTTTTATGTATGGTTCGTTTCCATATACAAATCAAAGTTCATTAACTGAATACGTGCTTATCAATCGTCATGTTATATAATTATAATAAAACGGTTTACCTAAGGTTTGATTTTATATATATATATATATATATATATATATATATATATATATATATATATATATATATATATATATATATATATATATATATATATATATATATTAATTAAGGAAGTGATTTGACGACCCGTCATCAGGACATGTTTAATATTCATAAGGCAAACCTTTTCCTTATAGTCTGATTCTTAAGTAACATTTCCGGGTAATGCATTGAAGCAAAAGTTATTACCACAGGGCAGGGCAGACCTATCTTTTCCTCAGTTTTATGACCATCTTAAGTGCATAAGACTTTCGAAATAACATAACAGAGTTTTAGAGAAGCAGGAGGTTTTTTAACAAGGTTATTTTGGCAACACCTACTTTCACTTTTAAACAGAATTCTCACAAAAGCTTCATTCACAGTCTTTATCAAAAAGTTGCTTTTTAAAAAGGATTTATTAAACTTTTTTTTTTTTTAAGTTTAAAGTTAAATATCAAAACATAGACTTTCAAAAGTATATACTAATTGTACGAGCTTGAATAAAGTGGGTGATGTAGACGTAATATCTACCTGAAAGTACAACAAAAAGGCAAGATTGCTCAACCTGGACATTTTGTGGTTAAACTAGATGTAAATATATTGCAGTTTTCGTTAACATAACAGTAGGTGTCGGTAGAGGACAGTAAACTGGCTTTCAGTCGATAGAGAGGTCAAAACAACCGAATTATCATCAGATTAAAGCTGTTGGATAAAATCTGATTATAATAGACACCCTCCCCATCCAACTACATTTTCACATTTATGACAGACTTTTGACAACAGTTTCATGTCCTCTAATGTCTTTATTTTTATATATGGTAGACCCCCTTAAATTTTTCACTCTTTGTTATATTGCAGCCATTTGCTAAAATCATTTAAGTTATTTATTTTTAATCATTAATGTACTGTACACACAGCACCCCATATTGACAGAAAAACACAGAATTGTTGACATTTTGCAGATTTATCATGAACTTAAATGATTTCAGCAAATGGATGCAATATAAGAAGGAGTGGAAACATTGAAGGGGGTCTGAATACTTTCCGGTACATGGGTACCAATGTATATTTCTGTGGATTCTTTGACTAGCCTACTCAAAAGACGATATATGAAAATGTCTGCGTTTCACACAAATAAACAGAAATCTGTCTCTAAACCTCTCTTCTCTTTATTCAAAGTTGATCTAAACTCGTATGGAAAATATCCAAATCTCTGTTTACCTCAAAACTGTTCCTCTGTATTCATCCTTTGTGTCCAAGTGTCTTTTGTATTTAAAAATATATGGTATTTTGTAGTAAAACTGTGATTATACAAGTGCTAAAAAACATGGCAACTAAACTATATGCAAATAAAACGGCTTCTTAAGGGATTTGTATCTTCGTATGCTTTCTTTTCCCCCATGTTATTATACCTGACTATGACAACAAACTGTTAGAAGAAAGGGATCATTGGGGTTCTATATATAACCATAGGGTTCTTTACTCAACTCCAAATAACCTTTTATGCTAAAAAGGTTCTATAATGACAAGAAAGAACCCTTTTGGCACAAAGGGTTCATATCTTGAATTTTGTGATCATTCACATGCATTCATAAATGCATTTAAATACACCGAATAATGCAGTGAAAAAACGCACTCAAAATGCACACGCGCACTAGTATGACTTCATTATGTAACTTTACATTAGCCTATATGCAGGCACTTTTTAGGCACGATTTGTTTAGTTTTTTAATATACTTGATACTGTTAAAAGGCACATAATTAAAACAAAAAATACAAGTTCACATTTCACACCTAAGCGTGGAAATCGTAATTATAACTAGCTACTAAATTAGTTAAAAATGCCTAAACTAACTCAAATGATTCGGGAAACCGCTACGAACTCCCGAGCTGATTCAAATGATTCGCGATCCTCAAACTGACTCAAATGATTCGCGATCCCGCTACGAACTCCCGAACTGACTCAAATGATTCGCGATCCCGCTCCAACTCCCAAACTGTATTCAGATGACTCAAATGATTCGCGATCCCGCTTCAACTCCCAAACTGGAGTCAGATGACTCAAGTGATTCGCGATCCCGCTACTAACTCCCGAAATGACTCAAATGATTCGCGATCCCGCTACGAACTCCCGAACTGACTCAAATGATTCGCGATCCCGCTCCAACTCCCAAACTGTATTCAGATGACTCAAATGATTCGCGATCCCGCTTCAACTCTCAAACTGGAGTCAGATGACTCAAGTGATTCGCGATCCCGCTACTAACTCCCAAAATGACTCAAATGATTCGCGAACCCACAACAAACTCCCGAACTGACTCAAATGATTTGCGATCCCAATACACGTAATGCTATAAAAGTGTGCACATCCAGAGAAATAAACAGCAGATGTTTATGTTAACAACTTCTTTAACTTGAGCAAAAGCTGCTTATACACATTTGTTAATAAAACGAAAACATTAATGTTTTAATGCGACTGAATAAAAATAAACGATCCACTTGAAAGTCTCTGCTCATGACAGGACCTGGATCAGTAAACTGCGTCTAGGGCCGATGACGTCACTTCCATGGAGGCATGTTGTAGACGCACCCGTCCATTGACTCCGCCCCCACGTCAAAACAGTGCCACAAAGAGAGACGTGCAGAAAAGTGAAACGCAAAGGAAGAATGGTATGGCAAGCTCATACTAGACTGACACGCAAAATAAAAGCAGCGTTGCAAATAAATTAATAGATATGGCCATGGAAAATATGTATTGCAAAATCATCGTTTTCGCGCTGTTTCATTTGTTTAGCAATTCTTAATTTTTGTTTGCAAAAAGCAAATGTATTTTCCTCAATACTTTAAATAAAAAAAATTAAATTTGTTTTTGTTTTTATTGTTTTTGTATATTTTAAACAAGGTAAATCTTTCTGATTTATTAAAATAAAAAGTCACATATATGGATTTTTCTGGGCTAAGCCCCGAATCTTCACTCACCCTAGAACCACCCCTGCCTGACTTTATGGTTTAATAATGAAGAAAAAAAGAGCGCTATAGAATGAAAAGGAGCCCACTCCAAATAATGATTTGGAGAAAGAATGGAAAAGAATCGAAAACAACAGTGAGGAATCGATTCCAAAAATTGTGGAATCGAACAGCCCTATCTGCTCCGAAGTTCCGATCTGAATCAAATGATTCACAAACCTGCTTTAAAGTTCCGATCAGGGGTGCGTTTCATAAAAGCAACTATGGTCGCAAGTTCCGTTGCTACCAACAGAGTTTAATGGAATTAACGACCATATTAGCTAACATGGTTTTGGGAGCAATGATTCACTAACCTGCACAGATCTGAATCGAATGATTCTCGAACCCGCTCCGAAGTAAATAAAATCCGTGCTCCGACGTCCCGATCTGAATAATGATTCGCGAACCATATTTCAGATCGGGAGGATATCATGAATCTTTCAATTCGCAAAATTATTGGCAAACCAGCTCCAAATTCCGATATGAATCAGAAGATTTGCAATCCTGCTCAGAATTCCCGTTCAATCAAATAATTCGCGATATGCATTCCGAAGTCCTAAATAATTCACAATATGTGCTATGTAGTCCCGATGAATCAAATGATTCGCGATACGCTATCCGATTCAAGCGCTTCGAAATGGTGAATAATTTAGAGCTGAAACAACAAATCGATTTAATCGATTAAAATCGATTATTAAATTAGTTGTTAATTTAGTAATTAGTTAAATTAGTAATTAACTAATTTAGTCATCGATTAGTTGCTAAATAACTTTTATTTGCCGTTAGCGGCTCATTTCGTGCATATTTTAAATCTGCGGTGACCAAAGAGTGGCAGTAATGAGCCACCGGAGGTTTTACTCAGCCAGTACAGCAGGAGAAGTGGCGAATAGCCAATAGCTGGCCTCGTTTTATGTCACGTGCTTCCCGAACAGGGTCTCTGCAGCATTCAGTGGGATGTGGGAGTACTTTACTTTGAGCCTTCAAAAAAGAAGAGTAACCTGTAAACTCTGCACTACTGAACTGTTTTAAGGGGCCGTTCACACATCACATCTTTTTTATGCATCATGCGTGCTCATAATCGAAGCGACCATATCGAGTTAAAAACATTTCAACTTTTCAGAATGCCGCAAGCGCAGCGCGGGTCATGTGACAAGAACTAACCAATCAGCTTCATCCTTTCCCGTAACAACGTTGAGAGCTCAGCCAAGATGAAGGAACAGCTGATCATAGTTGTATAAGTATTGCCATTTTGAAATAAATTTAGTAGCAGAGCTACTGCAAGCGATTTTTAGAGCTGCAAATCCATTTATCCTTTGCTGAAATTTCTGCGTCTTCATGGAGAGAGCATGGTTGCTTAGCGGCGCAATATGTGAACTAAGACTTTTATTTGTGCAGATTCTCCAGTAAAATGTTGTTTGCAAATGTTTAGTCGTAAAAGCTGATAACATTTCTTTTTAACAGTTAACATTTAAAGCTTTACAAACATGTTCTGTGATCAGTTTGTCGTTTACCAGTTCATAATTCAGTCGTGCAGCCTAATTATGACTGAATGAGAGAGGTAAATGGTTAAAGATATTTGAAATGCACTTTTTCTAACTATTCACTGCTCTTTTTCACACAGCAGGTTTTTTGTGTGTGTCTTATTCCTTCTGATGGATTTTACTTTAAATTGTGAGTTCCATTCAGGTTTCATGCCATTATCACTTTTTTCGAAGGATTGTTTACAATTTCACAGAACAAGCTATAAAGCTGTTTCCCAGTAAATAATAAAATGCAATGTACTGCAATTTTATTCGGTTTTATCCTTATTCTTCGTAAAAATATGTTCTGAAAGATTCCTTAAGCTTTTTTCGGGACGTTTAACTACTTTAGGAGCCCTAAGGACTACCATGGTGAAAACATTAATTGAAATCTCCTTGTGAAATTTGCTAGAGTATGGGTCAAAGTTTTGATTGCAGAAGAGTTCAACAAAGGATTACTAACACATAATAAAACAACTCCAGGTATATTTTTGATGAGGATATGACAATGCAAAATGGTTTAAATCTCTTAAAAATCTATGCTGAATGATAAAGACCCTTTATTAATAATTTACTTGGGAAAAAAACTAAAATATAAGAACATAAACTGATTAAACGTAAAAATAATCGACAGATTAATCGATTATCAAAATAATCGTTAATTGCAGCCCTAGAATAATTTTACAATGCAATTGTGATTTGGAGTTTCGAAAAGCTCCATCTCACCTATCACTGTACTTAAAAAAATAAAATAAAATAAATAAATACCACTGAGATTATCAGCTTATTGTTGCCAATAACGCTTCATCCAGAGAAAAAGTCCATCTCCCATTTTCCTCTCACATCAAAAGACACAGTCATATTTTTTGCTTTTAAAGGATTGAATTGAAGGACTGGAGTGTTGTGTGGATTATTGTGATGTTTTTATCAGCTGTTGGACTCTCATTCTGACGGCACCCATTCACATCCATTGGTGTGCACGTGATGTAATGCTACATTTCTCCAAATCAGATGAAGAAACAAACTCTTCTACACTTTGGATGACCGGAAAAATAAAACTCTCCTGTGCTTAAACCCAAGCTTTAGAAACATAGTTTATTGCACTAAAAAAAAGATAACACCATGTCATAATTTTTTTAAAGTACAAAACTCATTTCAGTATTATTTCATATTTTGAAACCAGTCACTGCAGAACTGTACAGTGGGAGCAAGTACCTGGAATCTGATTGTGAGCAACTGCAGTTAAAATACAAACACGCAACTCATAGAAAACAACTGCATAGTTTGAATACATTAGATGGGGATGCACTAATATTGTTTTACTTGTCATCATTTTATTTTCCAGTTCTACAGCACGAACCAAGACCACTCCATCGTCAAATATCCTCTGTAAGTCGTATTACAATCAGAGCAATGCATACAGTGCAGTTTACTTTGCAGTAACTACCTGTCAAAATCAACAGCAGATTTATTGCAAGTTAAAAAGTAATAATAAAACACAATACTTTAGTGCCAAAGTCACACCTAACGAAATGATTCATAAAGGTGAGCTTCTTACTGTAAATAAAAATAAAGAAAGTGATTTGAATCTGTGAATTCTTCCTGTTTTGTGATTGGCTGCTTCTCTATGCATTCATTTGCAGTAGGAAAACTGGTTTTGCAGAATACAACTATTTTGCAGTCAGCTTCGCGCAGGATCCAATGTCTACCCATAGCCTTGATCTTACGGGGAGAAACAAGCAAAGCTCTGCTTAACATAAACTGAGGCAATATGAATAAATATGAAAATAATATTTACATACGAAAGTATTTACAGAATATGGACCGGCGTTACACATCTACCAGCTAAAGTACCGCGATTACAGCTGCATGCCATTCTAAAGAACTCGTCGGGACATTTCCAAACCCTTACCATCATCATATCAGCACCAACATCCCTACAACTCAAATTGATTTCATTCTACATTGTCTCAGCAGTAATTATATTATTTATTTGGGTATCTCAAACCATCACTAACTCCTCACAGACAAGGTTCATGGCTTTCTGTGAATCTTATTGGAAAGTAGCAGTGATGGGACTGAGGTCGTTACCCACAATTATATATAACAATGGCTATTTTGCATATAACATATTGGCGACTTTGACGGCACGTGTCAGAATTTGTCTCAAAAAAGCCGAAAAGATAAAACATTTGAAATTTAAGCATTTAACAAGCTTTGAGGAGTCAGTTCAAACATCTCTTGAACAATATTCATAAGTGATAAAGGCAATAGTTCCCTGACACTACAGAAGCAGATGTTCTTCCTTAGTGCTTTTGTCTTGTTTTCCAGTGCAAATGTTCCCAAATCAACTTTAGAAGCAAAATACTTACGATAAAAAGTGTTCTTTTCTGAAAAAAAAAAAAGATCAAAGTTAAGCGAGTTCATGCTTAAAGTGAGAAAAAATATCTGACAATTGAGTAAGAAAATACCTAATCTTAAAGGTTGCCAGATATCTTTTTTTGTTTTAAACATAAAATCATTTAATTTCAGAAAACAACTCTCCTATATAATTTTGCTTGATTTATGAATGTTTGTAATGGGAAAACAAGAAAAAAATACTAAAAGGGGTAAACTTTTTTTTTTTTCCAGTGTACAAATTTAAATGATGTCATAATTCACCACCCTCGTATTATTCCAAACATTAACGCTGTTATCGTTTTCATGGGATACAAAAAGAGATATTTAGAGGACGTTTTTCTCATGCAATAAATGTAAAAGTACTTTATATGGAAAAGAGGAGCATGAACATTCACCTAAACATCTCAGTTTGTGTTTTACATGACGTGAGGGTTAGAAAATGACAAATGTTTCATTTCAGTGAACTATTCCTTTAAATTCTAATTACAAATCCTGCTCATCCTCTTTGTTACAAAAACAACATTAATAAAAATACATTTTATACATAATAAAACAGTACAAAATTCATTTTTTTCCTTTGTATCGCCACACAAAGTAAGACTATACAGTCATATCTGCTTTAAACAAAAACAATGCTTTATATCAGTAGTTGTGTTGAATACTAGAAGAGTAGAATGACTGTATCAAATGAAACCACATTCTGAACGACTCTCTATTTGAGTCCATATCAAAAGGATTTCAGAATTCAGAAGCGACTTCCAATCATGTGACCAAGTGTTCAACCAATCAGCTTCTTATTCCAGTCTATCCAGGTTATTACAAAAGAAACAAATAAGCATAATAGGACAAAAAAAGCTAATTTCTACCATTAAAAGGCATAAAATACTATGTTCAGATACAGCCTCTGGATATCTATTGGAAGACATTAACGGGAACGGGTCGCAGGGTTCACGGCGAACACCAGAGCTGATGGAGCTGACACTTTGGGGGTCCGTGGGGGGATGGGAGAGGAAAGAAGAGAGGGATTGTGGGAGGGGAGATGAATGACAGATCTGGAGCATCTGCCAAAAGGGTTTAGGAGAGAAGGGGTGGTACATTGAGGTCAAGAAAACAGCTAGGGATCAATCCGCAGAGCTTCAGGAAAAAATCCTCGCAACAATTATCAACAGAAACGACGACGGCTGAAGATGCAATTTGTTATTGAATTTCTTTGCAGAAAAGATGCATCTTGTCTTGCTGTTTGCAGCTCATCTGCGATGAAAGCGGAGAAACATGCGATTATATTATAGATGCTATAACTCTGAAACCATGTGAAAACCCAATAAGTTGCTTTAAATGAGCGGATTTAGCTGGATGCGGCGTTGTCGCCTGTGTGGATCAGTATTGTTTGGGTTATGCCACAAACATCCCGCGTTCCCGGTCCGGGAAATGATATCCTTTTTGCTTTTCTCACACTTGACTGGATCTGCATCTCTAGAGGTTCTCGCCCGGCTGGTACTGTGGTTCAGTGGAGGTGAAGTAGTCTTCCAGGAAGCTCTGGAGGTATTCGAAGGTGGGCCGCTCCTCGGGCTCCTTGCGCCAGCAGGTCAGCATCAGCTCGTGCAGGGATTCGGGGCACTCGGCGGGACAGGGCATCCTGTAGCCACGCTCCACCTGGTCCAGCACCTCCCGGTTCACCATACCTGAGCGGAGGACACACGTCAAACAGGGTGGATGTGGGTCAGGTGTCAGACTGTGGTGCAGGCACATTTTAACCAGCCAGAGGATGTGGTTGTCAGCAGGGAGGAATAACCAGAAATGCTGTCATGTGCTCTTTGCGGACAGATCTCTTTAAAATTTCATTTAACATGATAATATTATAAACTATGGTGACATAAACACACCCTATATTTAATATTTTATATAAGTATATATATAATATGATTATTATTATTTTTTACAAATTATTACTTTATGAACTTTGTCAAAAAACATTTTTTGAAACAAAAAAAACAAACTTTTTTTAAATAAATTTATTTTTTTGAAAGAACAATAATAACAATAATATACCATTCTTTAAACAAATGTAATACATGAATTAATTATTATCATTGTTAAAAATGCACACACACATAAATATATACACATATAAATATTATTATTGCTTAATTCATTAATTTATTTTATTACATTTTGGGTGACATCATGCTTAATAATTTATAGAATAATTTAAATGATAAATATAAAAATGTTTTTTTAATCATTTTTATTATTATTATTATTATTATTTTTAATGTTGAACCCTGCACTGGACTCAATGTGAAAATAAATAAAGCAGGTGAATATATATAATTTATAATACTTTTATTTATTTTTTTAAGGTGAGCGGATGACTTTCTTTGATTCATATTTGTCTGTAGAGCAGTAGTACCTGGATAAGGCACCCTGCCTTTGGTTGCCAGCTCCGTCAGTAAGACCCCAAACGACCACACGTCAGATTTAATGGTGAAGCGGCCGTAAAGTGCTGCCTCTGGCGCAGTCCACTTGATGGGAAACTTGGCTCCTGTTGTAATAATGATTTAAGAGAGGCCTGTCATCATAATTAAACTGATTCAATTAAGGTTGAAGTGCAGAAAAAGCAACGCCATGAAGTCGGCCTCAGGAAACAACTGAAGATGTGAAGAACATGGAGAAGGTGCTCCTGCTCACCCTGTCTGGCCGTGTACTCGTTGTCCTCTATGAGTCGAGCGAGGCCGAAGTCAGCCACTTTACACACCAGGTTATCACCCACCAGGATGTTGGCAGCTCTGAGGTCCCTGTGCACATAATTCATTCTTTCCACGTACGCCATTCCAGAGGCGATCTGAGGACAACACATAAATTATAACGCCGCCCTCCAGAGTATCCACCGAGTAGAAATAGATTCATATACACGATGAAGACAATGACATGTAAAAACCGCCACCACAATGTTGTTTTTAGTGATGCTTTTAGTGAGTTCCTCCTTCAGTACAGGGTTATATAGTTCTTTTTTATTTTATTTACTCAGTGAGTGTTTAAATTAATAACATTTACATTTAACAATTTGGCAGACACTTTTATCCAAAGTGACTTATAACACCTTCAAGACAATGACCTTGGCATTGGTGCTGTGCTCTACTGTTTGAGCCACATGAACTACATTTTGTTTATCTATTTTTTTTATGTATTTATTTATTTATTGCAAATTTACAGTTGCTGTCCACATGTTTCAGAGCAGCCTAGGGTCATTGCTATTGTTATGTAGTGTAATTTTCATGTTTAATTACAGTGGGTTATAAGAGTCTGTACCGTCCCAGCTCACATCCCACTGAAGATAAAAGGGGATATATATATATATATATATATATAAATAATACACACACACACACACATAATATAATATAATATAATATAATATAATATAATATAATATAATATAATATAATATAATATAATATAATATAATATAATATAATATAATATAATATAATATAATATAATATAATATAATAATACTTACCAGCAGGACGCATTCAATTAAGGCTGTTGTTTTAAACTTTCAATTCATCAAAGAATTCTGAATTAATATATATATATATATATATATTATAAATTCAGAATTCTTTGATGAATTGAAAGTTTAAAACATATAAAAACAAAATTTATATATAAAACAAATATTAAGTAGCACATCTGTTTTCAGTATTTAAAATATTCAGAATTGTTGCTTGAGCAGCAAATCAGCATATTGATTAATTCATTAATGATTTCTGAAGAATCATGTGACACTGAAGACTGGAGTCATGATGCAGAAAATTCAGCTTTGATCACAGGAATAAATGATATATTATAATATATTAAAATGGAAAACAGTTATTTTAAATAAAAATAATATTTTTGTTTTTTATAGCATTACTTTATCAAATAAATGCAGCCTTGGTGAGCATAAGATGTCTTTCAAAACATTCAAAAAATATTACCGCACCCAAACTTTTAATCAGTAATGTACATTTTCTAATATAAGGTTTCCAATTATATTACTTTTTATTTAATTATCAAAATTATCAAAATTATTCATTATTAGATCTCCTATCATAATGTACCTGAGAGGCCATATCCACAAGCTGAGGCAACCGCAGCATTTTCCCCATGTCACCCTTCAGGAAATCCAGCAGACTTCCTGTGAGAGCAGAAATCACAGCGTCTCATCTCCATTCACACTTTTACTGGAACACCTCTAGATGCTCTATTTACACATCTTCCAGCGAGTTCTCACTTCTTAGACATCTTTAGCCCAATATAGTTGACTGGATCTCTGTACTGACCTTGTCCCATGTACTCAGTGACGATGTAAATGGGCTCCTCGGAGACGACTGCGTAAAGCTGCACCAGCTTCTCGTGCCTGAGTTTCTTCATCACCTGCGCTTCCTGCAGGAAGGCCTCAGGAGACATAGTGCCAGTCTTCAGAGTCTTGATGGCCACGCGTGTCGTGCCGTTCCAAGTGCCTGGTGGGAAAAAGACACTGTGAAAACATTGCTTGCATCATCAAACAGCTGTGGTATTTTGCACTGCTGAACTTCTTATTTAACTCACAAAGCTTTGGTTTTCAAAGGAAGGAAGTTGAAAGAAGAAGTCTTACCCATCCAGACCTCTCCGAAGCAACCCTGGCCCAGTTTGACGTCCAGTCTCAGAGAGTCTCGTGGGATCTCCCAGGCGTCCCGTGCCAGGCCCTGAGTCTGAGGCTTCAGCACGGGACACACGTCAGTCAGACAGTGACACAGGCCGTCTGCGTGCTCTGTGACGGACACAGACAGAAAAGAGCATGTTTATTATTTTTTACAGCTGTTAAAAAGTTTGCATTGTTACTGCAATATTATATATATTTTTCTTTCTTTTTCTTTTTCTTTTACTTTTTTTTTAATGGGTAGTTCTGGCTCATCTTGATTATATATTAAATGCACAAAGATGCTTTTGTTGCAGAATTAAAATTAAAAATGGCAATTTAACTAAATTAAAAAGTTAATATATCAAATTATTGGTTTATTAAAAATAATAAATAAATAAAACATATTATTTTAAATAATGATACAATTATTTTAACGTTTTAAGTATACCTTAATAAATGAAGATTAATATTTCATATATTATTAAATAATTTTAAATTAATAATTAAATAAAACAGAACAAAATAGTAAAATACTTATACAATTTACTATATAATACCTTAGAAATTATTCTAACTTAAATAAATGTAATTAACCACATTAAAAAATTGAATAAATGCATAAATATTATTATTTTCAATAATAAAAAATATGTAATTAATTGTTAATTATAACAATAAAACAATAACATACCTTAAATATTTTATAATTATTGTTGTATCATTATGTGTAAATAATAATAATAATAATAATAATTCAAATTTACGTAATCTACAAAATTATTATAATTATTGACAATAAGTAATAATATATTAACACAAGTAATAAGAATACTCATAATTTAACTTAATCCACAAATAACTGAATTGTGGTCAACAATATGAATTTATTTATTATGTAATCTTTCTCTTAGCAGATTTTGAGGACCTATTGAAGCTATGTTTAGGGCAGCATGAGAAGTAAAGGATGAGTAATTATGGAATTGCTTAATGCAATTATTTTTTTTATAGATTCTTATTTTGCTTCTTATAACTCGAGTTCCCACTTCCAGAAATAGCCGTCTGTATCACTTCCCTTCGCAGACATTCAGAAAGGAGCAGGTGTCTGTGAGAAAGCGACTCACGGCGGTAGTGGTTGACCAGCTGCTGTAAAACACTGAACTGTGTGCGCGACGTGATGTAAAATCCCCCGCTGTCCAGCTTCCTGATCTTGTAATGTTTGACATTTAGACCCTTGACGTTGTCATAATCCAGAACGGAAAGACAGTAGGCACCTAAAAAACACAGAGAACACACTTAAGAGGTGAACTGGATGACATGGACAGCACTAACAAACATTTAGATTTGAAACTTATAGTTAGATTAGTATGATAGGTGCCAGATTCTAAACTTTTGTAGTATTTTATTTTTCCTTGAAGTTGACTAATCCGAGCAAAAACATCAATTTGGTGCATTTGTTTCTTTTGCAGTTTCTGGTCCCCATTGACTTCCATAGTATTTTTTTTCCGCTCATACTATTGAAGTCAATGGCTACCGTCAACTGTTTGGTTTCTTGCACATTCTTCAAATTATCTTCTGTGTTCAGACAAATGGAGGATGAGTAAATGTGACAGAATTTTCATTTCTCTGGTGAACTGTCCCTTTAGGAGGACGACAGAAAGTATGTAGTCGATTGTGTGTAACAGGCCTTTCAGGAACATCTTGATCACGTTGATGATTCTGGAGCCTGTTTCATGAAGCAAGTTTACCACATAAGTCAGGCTTGTTTCAGTCAGTCTGAATTATTTTGAACCGTAACAGCAGACGATAAGTCATGCTAAATGTGACCCTGGACTACAAAACCAGTCGAAATGGAGATGTATACAACACTAAAAGCTGAATAAATAAGCTTTCCATTGATGTATGGTTTATTATGATCTGACAATATTTGGCCGAGATACAACTCTTTGAAAATCTGGAATCTGAGGGTACAAAAAAATCTAAATACTGAGAAAATCGCCTTTGAAGTTGTCCAAATGAATTCTTAGCAATGCATATTACTAATCAAAAATTAAGTATTGATATATTTACGGTAGTAAATTTACAAAATATCATCATGGAAAATTAAATTTTACTTTATATCCTAATGATTTTTGGCATGAAAGAAAAATCGATCATTTTGACCCATACAATGTATTTTTGGCTATTGCTACAAATATACCCCAGAGACTTAAGGCTGGTTTTGTGCTCCAGGGTCATATTTGGTCTTATTTGGTAAACTTGCTTTCTGAAACAGGTCTTCATAGGGTTAATAAACACTGTGTGAAATGCTCTGTAGAGGGCGCTGTGGGCATCACACACATTGATTCACTCTGTCTGTCACTTGCTCCCTCGTCATCTTCAGTCTCTCTGGCTGATCGTATGAGCTGTGTGTTATCGCTCAGAGTTATATGCTTGACCTACTTCTCGCGCTTCATCCCTGCAAGCACTTCTCTGACCTTATGCAGCCATATGCTCTTTACATATCATCTCAGATGACCGTTGTTTGTGTACACGGCCATATATGGAGCGTGGATCTTTACAGTGTTTAGAGAGAGGAAGGCTGCAGGGAGGAGATGAGGAATGATAAACTGACAGCAGAAAAGGGGAATTCAACTGAACGTGCACTTTGTTCTGATCTGAAGTCCTGAAATGCAACTTCCTCAATGTAGACAAATGCATGAGCAATTTCCTGCACACTGGTGTTGGTTATTTGTCATCACTGTCTTTATTAATACATTTCTTTCTTGTGCAACTGTTACAGTAGCGGCTGTGGTCTCTGAATTTAAATGGCTGAGCAGCAACAGCACTAGAATTTGTGATTTGAGAGATGTTTTTTGCATTCCCCGGGATGTTGAACTCTTGAGTCTGATGTAATGAGAGCCAAACTCTACTGGAAAGAATGGAGTTTCATTCCCTACGTTTCATTCTGACACAATTTTCCATTCTTCACTACAGTTTGGCCTTTGAATCAACACTGTGACACCAGACAAAGGGTAATTATACACTGTAAACCCTGATAAGTTCACAGAACTCAAAAAATATTTTGTAACAGATTACACAAAAACATTTAAGTGATGTTTTTAAATGTTTTAAGTTTACATAAACTTAAAAAATTTAATTCCAGTTGCCTTAAATTATCTCAGAGTTATCTTAAACAATTATATTTCTGAACTTATAATTAGGGAGTCATTCACTCATAATTTTTCAACTCCTATAATGTGGGAAATACACACAAAATTAGGCTTTTGCTCTCCATCCTCAGTCTAACCACAGGCTCTACTCTTCACCACAACGGTAACACTACAAATCCAACATAACATAAACCTTTGTAAAATCTAATATAACACAACATTTAATTATTAACTTATGTCCCTCTATGTTAATCTTGTGTAAAAACACACAAAATAACACTTAATTTCTAAATTTATTTTCCTTGTTTTCTGATGCAAAGCATGCTGGGAACTAGAAAACACAATCATTTTAAGTTCACCTCACTACAAATTTTTTTTGAGTTAACAGAACTTATTTAAATTAAGTCCAATGAACTTTCGTTATTATTTGAGTGCAATTAACTAATTTCATTTGATTAATTTCACTGTTCGGTTTTACAGTGTAAAATATCAATTCTATATCAATTCACAAAACTGTTTAAACAGAATAAAAAATTAAAAATGACAATTCATCTAAATTAAAATGTTTAAATATATGTATTACTATTATCATTATAATAATTATTAATAATTAACTAATAAATACTATAAATTCTAAATAAGATATTTGCTATAGGGCTGTGAATCTTTGGGTAGGCAGCGATTCGATTCGATTCACGAATCATGATTCATAGGTTTTCAATTAAATTAAAGAAATATTTTTTCAAATTTAGAATAAATCAATTCGATTCCATTTAGAATTTAATTCGATTCGATTATAACGATTCAATTCTGCAATCTTTAAGTGCATTCAAAGGATTATTTAAATGCTTCCCTTAAATGTTTTAAATGCTTAGTCAGGGGGCAATTTACACAGCAGCCTTTATGTTTAGAGAACCAAAGGTAAAAAAAAAAAAAAAAAAACTAAAAACCTTTTGTCCATTGTTAGATGCTAGTTTAATGATGCTATGGCTTGACATGGCGTAAAAATGTATGTAAGCCAAGATTTTAAAAAAGAGCTTTAAGAGTATTACGTATAAGCTAACATCTTGTCACACCAGTGGCATAGCTATCATTACAGAAGTGACAGAAATGTAAAATACAAACATTTTATGTATGTAGCCTTTGTAATATCATAATTTATATAATTTTATTTATTTTTTTTTTACAAGGGATTCTCTTCTTTTTTTATTACTTTTAATTTGCTGTAAGAAATGAAATACACTGCTCGACAATAATCAATCAATTGTATTTGCCGATATTTTTTTTCTAATGGCACTTTTATGATTGTTTTATATAGTACATTTAATTAGCAATTATATCAATTTTCTGCACAGAATAATGTAGAAAATATACTTTATAGTTTATGTACTGTAATAAATGATGTTAATTAGCACTGTATCATTCATAAATGTCATTTATTGTGTTTTTCATTAGTTCATTCTGCTTTTATTCAGTTTAGCTGATCACTTCTCTTTCAGTGTGAAAACTTCTTCATCTCATTTTCAAATAATAAAATGCTATAGAAGCCATTTAACTTTTCCTCTCCATCAGCGAATGATTCTGAGAGAAAAGGCGCCAACGCTACTTTCATGCATCTGATTCTCAGATAAACCTTGCGCTCTTATTTCATGGTCATTGTTAATGCTGTGGTTATTTTAAGTTTCCTTCGTATTTTCGGCTCATCAGCATTGTTAAAATACATTTATCATTCAATGGAACTGTGGATATGATTTAGACACTTACATTTCTGCTCTGTCCATGCAATAAATAACGCAGCTGTCGACTGCTCAGGCAACGCTGTCGGTAAGATGCAGAGAGCCACTGACAAACTACAGAAAGGTAAAGCTACTTCACCTTTAGAGATCACACATCGGCTGCGTCAGAGACAAAAGGAACGCGAGCGCAATCCTGTTACAGTTTTGGGCGGTAATAGTGAAGCGTGTGAATGAGAGATAAGAGGCACGATTCACGAACACTCTTCAAGCTCTCCATTAATTCGTGCTTGTAGTAATTTAATGTGCATACATTTTGAAAGCATTGAATCGCTATAGAAATTACGATTCATTTGATTCTTAGTGTTTTAAATCAATTACTGTCCGAGATCAGCGATTCACGTTTCAAAAATCATGTTTCAAGATCGATGCATATGAATCGTCAGGGTTTGTAATCGATGCATCGAGAAAACGAGTGAATCGTTTCACCCCTACTATAGTAGTAGTAATAATACAATTCTTTTTTATATTTAATAATAAATAAAATAAAACATTTTATTGTGATTTTGTGGTATTAGATGGATTCATATAATTAATGTACTCTGTAGGCCATATATATTTTGGGGTTTGCTTTGCTCCTTTTGGTATTGTATGTGGATACAATCCTTATTACTGTTTATTAATTAATTAATAATAAAAAGCTTAAAATATTTTTGTGAGGAGTGGGGCGAGGCCGAGAGCCATGGGAACGGAGGGAGCTCCACTCACCGGTCTCGAGTCCCACGGAGGAGATGGAAGGATATAAAAGAGGAGCGATGACAGTGAAAGACGAGACAGGACCAGGCCTGGGCTTTATTTTTTGTTTGGTTTTTATTTGTGCGCGACAGTCGTCCGCGAGGGGCTGTCGCGCTGTTTTGTATTTATTTTATTATTAAAGCTTAATTTGAATGTCTGCTGGTTCCCGCCTCCTTCTTCCCGTGATTATGAAGTTGTACTCCGTTACAATTTTATTGTGCTTTTATGGTGTATTTATATATTTAATATACAGTGTATGAAATATATTTTTTGTGTTTTTGCTTTGCTCCATGTTTTAGGTGGATATAATTGTAATAATTATTTCTATGTTAACAATAAATTTAATTAAATATTTTACTGTGCCTCTAAATTAATTTGTATATTTAACATACTGTGCATGCCTTATATTTGTGTTTTTTTTCTTTGCTCCTTTTATATTTATGTAGATATAATTTTAATAATTATTTTTATTTTAATATTAAATTAATAATAAATAAAATAAAATCTTTGATTGTGCCTTTGGATGGATTTATATATTTGATACAATGTGTATGCCATATGTTTTTGTTTTTGCTATGCTCCTTTTTTTTGTTGGTTTTTAATTTTAACAATTGTCTTTCTGTACATTTTCGTTTTAGGAAGACTTGTAAAACTGTCCAAGGACTACAGATGAAAAATAATCTTTAGGTCAAATCTGGTGCACTTACAGAAACATTTATTAACATGCATTGTCCCTGTACACAAATTAGTAAAAAAATGTAAAAATAATAATATTAATAAATAAAACCTAACTTATAAATAGATCAAATAAATACAAAAAAGAAGTGTTCAGAGTTTGTACTGTTCACATCCAATCACCTTTGGTTGTCTCACTCTCTCTGACCAGGAAAGTTCCTCTCCGGTTTTCCAGACTCAAGAGGAGCCGCTCAGAGTCCCTGCGTGTGATTTTTCCAAAGTACCATCTGGAGAGAGATGAGAGAGAGTGTGTATTTAGAGTCAGTAATCACAGCATCAGAAACACACAGTTGAGCAGAAATACAGCGTATGCTGCCATCCCATTGTGCAAGCATGTACACCACCATTCAAGTCTAGTGTCTGTAAGAATATACTCACAGAGGATGCATTCATTTATTATTTTGAAATTATTACAATTTAAAATAACTTTTTTTTTAATGTTAAAATCAAATTTTACAATTAAATCAATAATAAAATTTAGTTTATTCCTGTGATGCAAGGCTGAATTACTCCAGTCTTCATTGTTACATGATCTTCAGAAATAAGTTCAATATGATGATAACAAACATTTCTTGTTATTATCAACGTTGAAAGCATCTGTGAAGCTTCATATTTTTGTACAAACTGTTAAATATGTTTTTTTCAGGATTTTCTGATAAACAGAAATCTTTTGTAACATTCTAAATCTCTATACGATCACCTTTGATCAAATAAAGAATTAATTTATTTTTAAAATAACTTACTAACCCCAAACTTTTAAACAGTAGTGTACATTTAACCTATTATGAAATTGAGCTTGCATAACTAATAACGTTTGCTTTAACTTGCATGTTTTGGGCCTGAATTGACTATACTTTACAATAATTGTGCTGTATGAGATATTGATCACCGATTCATGTAATATTCCTCATAAAACGTTGGTGTTTGGAATTCATGACCGACTTGGTGACATTTAGTGTCTATAAATCAGCGCAGTTTGTTGTTAGCCGCTGTGCTCTCTCTGAGTCTTACCTTTTCTCCAGAGTCAATCTGAGATGACTGGCGAGGCAAGGGTGGAAAAATTAGTCATTACAGGTTTTCAAAGGAGTGCTTGTGTATTTGTTTAATGCGGTAGTTGACTGAGCAACAGCGCACGTCTCAGGAAAATTGACCAGAATCAAGATGGAAAAGGACTTTGGGCCACAAGGGTTTTTTTCTTTCTAACTGATGAGATGATGGAGAGACTTCATCGCAGATAATGGAGGAGGGGAAAAAAGCAAAACCATTTGGGGAAATATGAAGGACTCAGACCGGAAGGAGAGAGAGAGGGGCGAGAATGAATCATTCTGTTAGTAACTTCACAAGGGTTGAGCGTCAGTGTTATTTTATGTCACTGAGATAATATTATAGTCTGAATTTAAATTGTAATAGTACTAGTTCTTACTTTTGTATATTTTCCATGTTCATCTTTTGCTAAAGTGCTTGTCATTTGTATTTTTTGTTGTTTTTATTAATTTCTAGTTGTTTTACACCGTGTTCCAAATTATTATGCAAGTGACATATCAATAGGAGTTCGGTAAAATAAATAGTCATATTTTGTTTGTGTTGTTTTTCACATCATTTCATGTAACTGGTATCAATCTCAGACTTGTTTGGTCAATAGTTTGCCAGGTCTTCTTAGGTAAATGGAAACCCTATTTAAAGAGGTTGTTCCACATTATTAAACAAGTCACAGTTCTCATTAAATATGGTGAGGAAGAAAGATCTTTCTGAAGATGAAAAGTATGCAACAACGCAATATCTTGCAAAAGGCATCAAAACAAACAATATTTGCCTAATATATACCTCACAAAGAGAAACCTGCATGAAACACATGAAGACTTGTTTTTAAGTAGTTTTATTCACTTGGGAAATCTTCAGTACAATGGATGGTCCAGATAGTTGGATGGATTTCTGATAGTTGATGAATGGCCATCCTATTCCAATGAGACTGCAACATCAGCAAAGAGATTTGCTTAATAATGTGGAACAACCACCTTACAGTAAGTAGGGTTTCTATTTACCTAAGAAGACCTGGCAAACTATTGACCAAACCAGTCTGAGATTGATAACAGTTACCTGAAATGATGTGAAAAACAACACAAACAAAATCTGACTCTTTATTGTACTGAAATCCTATTGATATGTCACTTTCTTAATGTGGCGAGTGGGGCGGGGCTGAGAGCCGTGGGAACGGAGCGAGGAGTGATTGAAAATGAGCAACACCTGCTTGACCCACCGGTCTCGAGTCCCACGGAGGAGATGCAAGGATATAAAAGAGGAGCGACGACAGTGAAGGACGAGAGAGGACCAGGCCTGTTTTGTCTGTATTTGATTATTAAAAGCTTTTATATCCTTCCATCTCCTCTGTGGGACTCCAGACCGGTGGGTCGAGCAGGTGTCGCTCATTTCCAATCACTCCACCGGCCTCGCTCCGTTCCCACGGCCCTCGGCCCCACCCCACTCGCCACACATAATAATTTGGAACACTGTGTAGTACATCAAGTTAAATAGATAGATAGACAGACAGAGAGATAGATAGACAGACAGACAGACAGAGAGATAGACAGACAGACAGACAGACAGACAGACAGAGAGATAGATAGACAGACAGACAGACAGATAGATAGATAGATAGATAGATAGATAGATAGATAGACAGACAGACAGACAGATATATAGATAGATAGATAGATAGATAGATAGATAGATAGATAGATAGATAGATAGATAGATAGATAGATAGATAGATAGATAGATAGATAGATAGATAGATAGAAATACAGACAGGGAGGTGACAGGGAGGTGACAGGCAGAGACAACAGACAGACAGACGACAGACAGAGACGACAGACAGACAGGCAGATGACAGACAGACAGATAGATGATAGACAGACAGATAGACGACAAACAGAGAGACGACGGACAGACATATGACAGACAGACAAATAGACGACAAACAGAGACAGACAGACAGAAAGACAGACAGACAGATAGACGACAGATAGACAGACGACAGACAGAGACGACAGACAGAGAGACAGACAGATAGACAACAAACAGAGACAGTTAGACAACAGACAGACAGAGAGACAGACAGACAGATAGACAACAAACAGAGACAGTTAGACAACAGACAGACAGACAGACAGACAGACAGACAGACAGATATATGACAGACAGACAGAGAGATAGATGACAGACAGAGAGACAACAGATAGATAGATGACAGACAGACAGACGTCAGACAGACGACAGACAGACAGACAGAGAGAGAGACGACAGACAAATAGCACATTTTCTGTAATAAATACTCTGAAGTGTTTCCTGAGCGATGATTCTTGAACAAATTGTTAATTTCAACACAGAACACGTGACTGTCATGAGCCGATTATTTTTGATGAATCCGTTTTGAGACTCATGAATCAGTCAGAGCTGTTTGAAAATGAACATGTGATTGACTCATAACAAACTGAAATAAGTCGTAAAATCTTCTTTCAACTATTGTTTTGTTTAGTAAAATAATCATCAATGAGGACCTAGAATCACACTCAGCTGAACTGAGAGATCTGACTGGAGTTCTGAAATCACAATGAAGGGAATAAAATGCAAACCAGAACATTTTCAGGGAGGAGAACAGCAAAGAAAAGGAGAGAAAGAAAAGGAGAAAGAGGATTTACTCTTCAGCCTGGATGGAATCGGACGGTGCCACGTAATTGCTGGGAATGTATCCACTCTCTCCTGTAGTCAGCGAGCGAGCCATCCACCAGTCGCCTTCCCTAAAACGACAGAAAACACATAATACACCTGCAGTCTGACTCACATTCAACATATTTGGTGACACAATCAAGACGACTTTCTTACCCGCCCAAAACAAACACCCTGAGATTGCATCTGTGGTATTTTTCCTGCTTTATAATCCATGAAATGAGCCATGAGAATGCAGACAAGGCTGCTCTAAAGACATTAACTACATGCACTGCCAAATTATGCATAAATGAAACGTGCAGTTAGAGGGATAGTTCACTTCTCCCAAAATAAACACAGTTATCATTTACTCATGTTGTTCCAAACCCATATTACTTACACTTACTACTGTATATCTTACTACTGTATCTCGTTCATCTTATATGGTGTGCATAATCAGGTAGATAGATAGATGATATGATATGATAAGATCATCATATGATAATACCGGTACTTATTTTTAAGTTCAATAAAAAAAGAAAATCATATGGGTTCGGAATGATTTTTGGGTGAATTATTTACTACAAAACTGGTAGATTTATCAAAAAGTGAGTCATCTGTCTGGGTCTCTATTGTCTGGGAGTCTTGATGGGTTTTTAATAATAGATGTTGTGTTTTAGTGTGAGCTGTGGGGTGTCAGACTGTGACTCACTCCCTAAGCGAAAGTAATAAGACTTCATCCATCGCCAAGACATGCTGACCCGACACAAACCTCTCCCAGGTCTCTCAGCTACTGCTAGCTGTCGCTGAACGTAATTAAAACACAACCGCACCAGTGAAAACATGACATACAGTATATACACAGGTGGGCACATATTCATATTCATACAATGCAAATGTATTATTCATACACAGCATACCATTCAAAATTCAGATGTTAATGAATTATTTATGCATGAAAAGGCATCAAAACTGTGATTCTGATAAGCAGGGTATATAAGAGGGGTTGAAAGCAATGAGGCTACAATTGAAAAAAAAAAAATACGTAGAAAACACTGTATATCTAAAATCTATACACCTAAATTACTTATAAGTCTACTTTTAATTTTTCCAAACCATTATGCACCAACTACAGCATTGAAATTGTGTCAGAACAGCGCCATTTTATCTTGCTTTTAATTAATTTAATGAGCCCAATGAAATTGTATTTGTTTTTATTCATCTGTTAGCTTTGATGTCATTCATATGCTAGTATGCTAGTGTATAACTATATAATATTAGCTGTAAAAACTAATTTTTTTAGCATTTAGCTGTACAATTTGCAGGGTGATTTTTGTCCAATTAAATAGTATGACCTCTAAAATGACAACTAACAAGTTCGCTAAACTGAAAATGTGGCCAATAGCCTTTGGTTTGCATTTGTAATCAAGAAATCACATGAAATCAAGCCTTGACTGAATTTGACTGGATATTTACCTTTAGCTTTGATAGCATCTGCTAGTGTACTCCTAGCCTAACATATGTGCTAAAAATATACGCAAAGGCATTTAGTCTTTCAATTTGTTGTGCGTATTCAGATTTTTGTCAAATAAAATGATCTCTAGGATGAGAATGAGAACTAGCAAGTAAGCTAAACGTACCCATTAGCCTTTAAGTTTACATTTTTAATATGTTAATTTAGCTAAATTCTAATGCTTTCTGAACATTATTATTTTAAATGGCCACATGAAAACAACACTTGACTGAACTTTTGTGGATTTTAGTCAGTGTCTAGTTTTAGGTTCATCCCATGAAATCAAAATCAGATATTAGTTGGTTTTAGGGTCTGCTTCATTTTTAAGGCCAACTCTATGCGACTTATTCCCACTAAAGCCATGAATTTATATGTTTGCTATTTAAAAAAGGAACATATGGACATGTTCCTGTGACGACGTCCTGCTTAAACAGGAAATATGTCAACATATTTGATATGATTTTCATCGTTCGATGACTTATGCACTAATCCTAATCTAATAAAGCATACAGTACAGATACAATAGCATGAAAATGAGCATGTAGCCTAAGGAAATGTAAAGGAACAATGGATAATACACCAAAGGCCCATAGACAAAGTCAACATGAAGGACAAATGTAAAATGAGTGAGTGAACCAGTTATGAGGAGGTGAAGGACACTATTTCTGCACCACTTCCACAGTCTCTAGAAAGTCAGGACAAATCTCAGGTGGACAAGCAAATGGCGAAATGACACACACACACACACAAACACAGAAAATGGACACTGAAAGCTGAAAGCAAGAGCAACTTTACCAACCTGGGGTTCAACTTTCTCCTACATAAACGGGGGCGAGAGAGCGTGTAGAGGAAAAACACAGAGGAGACGTGAAGTGTTTGGACATTAAAAGCAGAAACAGCAGAAGCTACAAACATCCCACATAGTCTTAAAAACTGACTGAAGGTCAGCTGCAGCAATGATGCACTGAAAACACAGCATTTATCCAACTCCTCATCAGTCAAGTACTAAAAAGATGGAAAACAATTACTATAATGTGCGTTTGATCATCTCTGCTGACACACGATTCAGAAGGTCCCAGTGATAAGCCGGAGCAGCTTGGTGATTTGGTTAAAAAGCTGATTACTTTATTATCAGGGGCTTCTGGGAAGGGTTATGGACCGCGGAGGGGATTGCTTGTGGTTTAAAGCGTGAATCTGATGAAAACATGCAGTTTTGTTTTTTTTACCCCAAAATTGGTCTTAACCACAATACTATTTTGGTAACTTGTTTTAAAGCTTTAAAAAAAAGACACATTAAGCATGCTTCATTTCAAGTCTAATGTGACTCAAAGTAATGACTTCAGCTCATTATGAATCATATGCTAATTAGGATTAAATTCATTCAGTGAATGATTCATCAGATTCATCAGAGTCATTCTTTCATGAAAACTAATTACACATGCACTGCCATTTAAACGTTAAATATTAATACATTTATTAGGCAAGGACACAATTAATTGTTCAAAAGGGACAGTAAAGACATTTATATTATTATTTAATAAAATTAAAAAAAAAAAAAAAACTAAATATTACGAAATATAAGCACCCCCCTCCAAAAAATAAATAAATAAAAATAAAATAATTAAGCAGCAAAATTTAAGCAATAAGCAAAATGTAAAATAGTAATATATATTCAAATAGAAAACATTTAAATTGCAATAATTTTTCACAATATTGCTGTATTTAAAATACATATATATTTTCAGGACCTTTTAATATTAATCAAATTTCTCACTTCTTGGGATGTAGAAGTTTTCCTTGTTTTTTTTTTTTTTTATTAAAATGAAAATCAAAATTTGTGTGGAACAGCTGAATAACTGTTATGAAAATTATGTCACAATTAAAAAAATCTGAATGCTACTAAACAAAGGCTTCATTTACATTAAGCAAAATATAATTTCTCATTTCTCTCTTTTGCTTTTGGGTTGAACTATGACCCAGCCACTTTCCGTTTCGAGAGATTCACCCATATACTACACTGTGTTACAATACAATAGCAATTCCCCTGAAAACCAGAGGATGTTTCTGAGAGTGGTTTTATTCTCTTAATGGTAGCGCTGCGCACTGGAATAAGGAAGTGAAGCGCAGGTGTCGAAAGGAAGGAAAATGCTCCCTTTGGTCCGGGAGGGGAAGTGGAGGTACAGACGTGCAGCTGAGCATCTGTGTTTTTGTGCACAGAAAGACCAAAAGAGGAATCCAGAGAACAAAAAGCTGTCATCTCCCACAAAAACAGTGCCTTCAGAGGGAGCCAGTTCCTATGGTTACCAAAGAGGAAGCGGGGGGGGGCTACGTGTGCTTGAGGGGTTTCAGCAGTCAGACAGATGAGAGACGTGAGTGTGTGTGTGTGTGTGTGTGCGTGTGTGTGTGTGTGTGTGGCATCAGTGGGTGTGTCTATTGCCCTCCGGAGCCTTGTTAGTTTTGCGCGAGTGTGTTTGTGGTTCCCCTCTTACGTGTTATTGACAATCTGGAGTCGTTCTCCTTTCCTGAATGACAAATCAGAGGCGGTTCGTGACTCGTAGTCATACAAAGCCACAAACGTGGTCACGCCGCCTATGGAAAAATACAAGAGACAAACATAGAGCGTTACCTTTTGATGCAGTTTAAAAACTTCAGCAAGGAAATTACATTAACCTTAGTAACATAATGTAATGTTCGGTTTCCAGTGAAAATGGGCATCTAAAATTAGTCTAGACTTGCACAGTTGACTTTTGAGGGTCATTTTGAATTTGCTGCATGCTTGTTTATTTGAATTAATTCAAATCAGGGTTGTTATAGTTAATAACTAAAACTAAAATCATCAAAAAAACTGAAATAAAATAAAATCATCATAAAAATAATGAGTATTAAATTGATTTAAAATTACAATTTTATTAATTGAAATTAAATGAACAAAAAAATAAATAATTTAAAAACACTTTATTACTTGAAATAATATGTATATAAAAAAATTAATATAGACCTATTATGATTAAAATATTATAATAATATTATTACTAATACATATATGTTTAATTATAAAACTTATTATTATTAATATTTGAAGATGTATTTAAATAATGGTGCAGCAGTTTTCCAAGAATGGTTTCATAGACGATACTGGATGACTGATATTATTACTGACCAAAATGCAAAATGTTCACAGACTTTGTGGCCAAAACTTCAAACGATCAAAACCTAAAATGTGCCGGATATTTCCTGGACAAACTATGGTAAATCCAGCGAGTGGTTTTCCACAGAAAATCCACGAAGACAGACAAAACTTCTGCATCCTGACTCTCAGAAACCCTGGAACAGCAGCCAATCAGATCGGAGCTTAGGAGTTTGGAAAATCCCTTGCTATTTTCGTATGCAGTAAGCATCAGATGGTTCATAAAAGCGTCTTAGTCTTAAAGCTAAAAAAAAAAAAAGTCTATCTGTGAATCTCGTTCATGGGATTTAAACAATGAATTCATCAAAATTGTCCGTACTTTTTATAGAAATAAATCTATAACGAGCCTAATTTACATAGAAAATAGGTGTGCTGAAAAGTGCTATAGCAAATAAAGGGCATGTTTTTGAGCACAAAACTGTTTAGTCAGTTCACTCTTCAGATGTCTTGGCCCATATCCGTTAACACTATCATACCGAAAGTCAGCAAACACAGAAGAATGAAGAAGCTGATCAGACCGAGCTGCATTACCAGAAAGCGTTTGAGGAGGCGTGATTATCTTCGAGTTCGAGCCTCCAAACAGTGCCTGCTCCGGGCTGCTGATGTTGGGCTGGGGGCTTTGTCTGGGGTCGTCCACCGGTACACTCCGGATGTGTGAAACGGACGACTGGTTGGGACTGGGATGGTGTCCTCTGGTGCCATCGTCATCTTTGGGTTTACTCTTGGTTCCACCCATCGCCTAAGCCTGCAAAGAGACAGTCCATCAGCTGATGCTTTTACCCAAAACACCTTGCAGTACACTGCAGTAAAATTCAAGTAGTTTATTCTATTCTATAAAATTAAGAATATTTTTAAATATATGTATATATATATATATATATATATATATATATATAAATATATAGTGAATATTTAATTATGTATTTAATATTTAGATATTTATTTATATAAAATATTAAATAAATACATTTAAATAAATTAATTTAAATGCATTTATTAATTTATATTTCTATAATATATAAAATAAAATAATCCTTTTCTAATAATAATCTTCCTTCAATTGCGGTCATTACCAACAAAGAATTTTGTACAAAGTATTATATAAATATAAATCTGCTGAAAATGTCATCTCCACAGCACCTTTAGAAATATAATTACTGAGAAAAATGCTGATGTGTTCAATACTTATTTTACCCACTGTGTATGTATGTGCATATATATATATATATATATATATATATATATATATATACATATATATATATATATATATTTTTTTTTTTTTTTTCAGAAAAATCACTTCCATGCAATTTGTTCCATTAAAACACTTCAAATGAATATTTGACCCCCTCTTTTCCAGCGCTGCCACCAGAGACCAGACTGTTTTCATGATTTTTGCATGAAATTCATGAATTATTAACCAACGATGTACTCAAGCAATAACACAAATAAACAGTGATACTGGTGCACAGAAATATCTTTATCTAGAGAAATATTCAGTATTAAACCCTAATCTCATTAATGCATATGAAAGCAACACTCTTTATCCACTATATTAAAATTCAGTCGGTTATCAGTTAATATTATCCAAAGGCCGCATGCTTTATCCATATTAAGCATCAAAGATATTATAGAGAAGTGATTACACTTTGATTAAAGATCACAAATATATATATATATATATATATATAAAAGAGTTGTTCTCAATAAGAAATGCATTTTAAAACAAAATGTTAAATTGTATATTTGCTGTTAGAGGTTTCGCCTAAGCATGCACCAAAAAAAAAAAAAAAAAAAAAAAATTCTGACCCGGAACTGACCTGGAAAAAAATAAATAATAAAATGCATTTGAATGTCAGTTCACACCGACAGATCTGTTTGAAAGAAACTGGCCAAGTGTCCTCAGTTTGTGCGAGCCACAGGTTGTGTTTAGTGCACTTTAACCTCGCTTCAGCTGAGTACAGGAGCGCTCAGCTGTTTCCTCTCACATACCAGTGACAGCCACTGTAATACGATCCTCACAGACCCCCAACACACTCACACACACACTCTTCCACATGTCACACTGTCCATCTGCCAGCACACACACACATTCTTTGAGGGACAGGCAGAGAAACTTTCCCATCCACCCACACAAACCTCACTCAACACACGCTTCCTTACAGTCCTAAACTCTCTGTAAACGTGCAGAACCAGCCTCTGCTTGCCCACGGGATGATCAATTCTATAAAAAAGAAAGTCTCTTTTCTCCAGGAACCCCGGTGGACTGGCAGCTCGGGGCGACCCGTGTCTTAGAGGAGCTGTTACAGGCCGTCGGAGTGGAACTAATCTCAGCTGAGCAGTGTGAGTGCAGGGTCAGAGCGGGGCCGAGGGCCATGAAGCCCTGCGAGCTTTCACTAGAGACCTGCGTACTTCAGACGCCAACCGTACGGTCATAAGACTGGAGTCATGAGGAGAGATATGCTTAGATACGTGTTCTATACTATTAAAGACCTGCACCGACCTTGAAATGATAGGAAATTCAAGCTTTTTATTCAGGAGTGAATGTCTGTCCATATTGATTCTGAAGTGATTCTGAATGAAATAGGGTATGTTTTTATGCAAAACTGTTTATGACAAGTGCAATGGCAGCTTTCTTTTCTTCACTCTTTGAAAAAAGCATTTGAATGAATTCTTCAACATGAAAACAGAATTTTTGAAATGATAAAAAAAAATGAACAAAATGAACATGAAATAACAAAAGAAATCCTCAAAACAAACCAAAAGAAAACACATCGACACAAGATAAAAATGAAACAACAAAGGGAAAAAACTAAGGTAAAAAGAAACTTAAAAACAAAATTTAAAAATAGCCCAAAAAAAGAAAAACAAATGTATAAAGACAAAAAGGGGATAAAACTAACATAAAAAAGAAACTAACAAGAAATATATATTTTTTAAAGATACAAAAAGGAAAAGAGGGAAAAATAAACAAATAAAAACAAAGCAACAACAGAAACAGCAAGAAAAGACAAAAAGTAAAGAGAAAAATAAATAAATAATAAATGAATAAATATATAAATAAACAAGCCAAAATGTAATAACATCTGATAATCACGGTCTGCCAATTCAGACAGCATGTGAATGTGTTCATAGAGATTTAAATAAACAAAGCATAATGTATCTGATTGTTTGGCTTTACAGATATCCTCTTATAAGTCCATTAGTCCCTATTCATGACTAGAAAAAAATGCGATCTCTGCGGTTCATCAAAAAAAATTTGATCCATGATTTGTTTTAAGTCCCATTGAAAAGTTGCCACCATCATGGGTGCTATACTGTCCCTGTGTTAACCGGTCAGGGTCATCCTGCATCCTGCAACAACACAGATGTCTCGCTAGCATAATTAACGGAGCCCTAACTGTAAGTAGCAGGGTGAATATTCTGATACGTTCAACAGCACTAAACTACACTGAGATGAATCAGGGTGAACTCTGGGTAATCAAAGAACAGCTCATGCCTCACTAATGTCCAGCCACAACAAAAACGCTCATTAAACACAAAGGCACTGTCATTACATTAATGGCAAATCTAATTTGCTACATGAGGTGTGAATGTTTGGCTCGTGTTCGGAAACAACCTTATTGAGGTTCGAAAGTGATGAATGATCATCGGAAGAAAGAGTCAAACAGGGTTCTGACATTGTGTAAAGCATCATTGATCTATAGTTAACAACTACTGGAAACAGGAAGTTCATTCACTGAATTCATGCTGTGTTGTGTCAGCGGCTTATGAAGTCTGGCTGACAGATAATGTCATTAGGAATCGATTCGTTTTTTGAAAGGACTACTTGAATTATAAAACAACACAAATCAAAAAAATAACAGAAAGACTAATTCAAAGTAACTCTTGAACTTTTTTTCTAAGCAAAATATGATTAGTGAAAATGCATTGCAAAAGAAAAAAAGCAATCAAACCCTTAAAATTAAGAAAAATAAAGAAACGATAAAGAAAAAAGTGTTTGAAGAAAAAACTAACAACCCCCCCACCCCCCCCCCAAAAAAACAAATAAAAGAAAAAGATCAAAAGGAGAAATAATGCAAAACTAAGACATAAAAATAAATCAATGAGAAGCAATAAAAAGACAAGAAACAGAACGAAAAAAAAATACCCCAAACACACAAAAAGAAAACAGAAACAATACAAAAAATACAAAAACAACAAAAGAAAATAAATAGTAGAAAAAACAAAGCCAAATATGATAAAATACAAGCACACACACAAGTACAAAAAAAGAGAACCGTACAGTAAAAAAATACATATAGTAAAAAAAAAAAAAAGATAAATAAAAAATAGGCAAAAGAAATAAGCTGTGTGTGGATGCCAAAGCATTACTTCATAGTTGCTTTTTCTGAGTTTTTGGGTGTTTTTTGGTTACTTGCTTGCCCAAGAGGGGAAAAAGCCCAACTATATGTTTGAATGCTTAGAAAAGTAAGGTATGATTATTATTCATAAACCCTTAATGTCAAGTATGAGCAATATTGGTGGTGATGTTTGACTCAGCGATCATTCATTACAAAATTCAGCATGCACATTTCTGATAAATCTCCCCATATTTGAAAGACGAGCAGAAATCATGACAAGCCTTCTGCTGGAGATCGCTTAAGACTCAAACATATCTCAAACTCTCATAAATCTGAGATTAGACGAGGGAATCATCAGGTTTAATCCAAACTCAAATTAGGACCTGAGTTCTGTCCCACTGCGCCCTGAACGTTGGGACGTTAGACTTCTGTGGCAGACCAAATTAAAGGACAGGAAAACAAAGTGGTTAGCTGAATATGACGACAGAGCGCTGGGTTTTGGTGGTACCATGAAAAAACAAATCCACTGATGTATCGTGTATTGTTTAGAAAGTTGTTAGTTTACCCTCGCATAAGCAGTCGACGAAATCTCATGCAATTTGAGATAAAATATAAATTATTAAAAGGGAAAGTTCATGTATTCATACACACATACAGTACATACAAGCTATATACTAACCGCATTTCCCCTACTGTTTATACGCGAGTATATAAACATACTGCAACTCAATATATAACTGAATAAAAAAAATTATTAAAATGAAATTGTCATTCTCTAATTGTGTACATTTTACTCTTTATGCAAATAAATATTTATATATATTTGTATATTATTTTTATAAGTACACATAAAATTATTTTTCTTTCAACTTTAACCAAAATAAATCCCCAGTGTACAGTATATACACACACACACACATTTTATTAAATTATATTATAAATTTAATAAAATTGTAAACAATTATTAACTTAAATTAACTACATTTAAATTAAATTGTGTGTATTAGTGCTGTGAAATGATTAATTGCATGCAAAATAAAGTTTTTGTTTAAATGTATATACATGTAAATATTTTCAAAATATATACTGTATGTCTATGTATTTATATATACACAATAAATATACACGCCTACATATATTATAAAAACAAATACTTTTATTTTGGATGTGATTAATCACGATTAATCACGATTAATCGTTTGACAGCACTAATATCTAAGGACATTTTTACACAGAAAATACCAGGAAAAATACATAGAAAACTAAAATTAGTCACTAACATAGGAACAAAAGCTAAATGGCTGGCAGCATGGCCAGTGTGTCTCGGCCAGTGTGTCTCGTCGTTGAGAGAGGAAAGTCTCATGTCACATGTGGAAATGTGGTGAGGGGCTGTTATCTAACAGCTGAGGAGATTCCGACAGATCGGATGAAGCCGAGATGCCAAACCATCCCCCAGCGCTCCACAGACAGCCTCTGGTTTCTGAGGGAGGCACACGATTGATTCTTGAGCGCTGGAGAGACAGCTAGCGGAGGTGGAGGGTCGATATTCCCCCTCCAGGCTCACAGTCTGTGTGCTGAAGAGCAGCTGGGGTGTTTAGCCAAGCGGGGGCTGGACGCTACATGCACACACTGTACAGTAACACCAACACGACTGCTAACAGACTCAGGAATACAAAAGAAGCCTACCTGCCTGGACTTGTGCTAAAACACGCTCATGCAAACTCTAATTTACTGTTTCAAAGCTAATTTGAATATATGAATATATATATATATATATATATATATATATATATATATATATATATATATATATATATATATATATATATATATATATATTTGGTTTTATTTTAACAAATATGCATTCAATATTTTTAATATATAATAAAATAAATAATTAATATAATGGTAAGATAATATAAAATAATATAATATAAAATGTATAATGAAAAAAAATATATATATCATACATAATGTTGAATATATTAATTTATCAGATATATACAGCATTTACATTTTAAAATTGTAATACATAAATATAAAATACATAATATATCTCCAAGTATCTGTGTGTTTGAATAATATAAAATTAATATATAATAAATATAAATACATAATACATCTCCAATTTATATATTACTTATTTTTATTGTATTTATTTATTTATTTTTAGTTATATAGACAGCCTTTTAATATTTAATTAGCATTATCTATATATTAATACTTAATATAAAATACACACACACACACACACACACACACACACAGATATATATATATATCCAATTTAACTAGTTTTTTATTTTGACTAAATAAACAGATTGTCATTTTAAAATAAAAATACCATATTTTTATATATTTTATTAATATACATTTATATCAATACTATATATTTAAATACATATAAAATATAAAAAATATATTTCAGAGATTTATACTCAGAGATTTATATATTATTTATTTATTTATTAAGTTGCTTATATTTATGAATTATTCACAAAACAAAATAATATTATAATGCAACCATCCAGAACACCCGTGTAACCACTTATAGCACCATAGCAAATACATAGCAACACCCTTGCAAAAATCATACCTTGCTGAGAATTGTATTTTAATGTTTAATTCAACATACTTTTTTTAATAGCAACTTCTTGCAACATTCTGTAAAGAAGTAGTTTACCCAGAAATACTTATTCTTTAATTATTTACTGGGTCTCATGTTATTCAATATACCCTTGCTACGTGTTTGCATTAGAATAACCGTGGCTTGTCATAGCAATTGCATATAATTGCTCTTTTGTTTATTTTAATTGCTTCAATTGTCCTCATTTGTAAGTTGTTTTGGATAAAAGCGTCTGCTAAATGACTTAATGAACTGATTACTGTTACCCATTATTTCTCAGTCATATGTAGAAAGCACTCCTTCAGTTGGATAAAACAAAAGCGTCCATTGTTCTCCACCCATCGTGCAATCTGGAGTGTGTGATACTGCAACTATTCACTCTTCTGTTGCTATGCAGCCTGTTTTAATTCCTCTTTTTAAAGTCCAAGCAAAACCATCTCTAAATTACACACAAGCATCCATGGAGTCCAAAACACCTGCAGACAGCGAGCGAGAGAGAGTCCAATCTATGATCAAAGGCTTCAGATTTGCTTAATTATGCAGGAGGAAAGCCAGAGGATCACCAATCCCACACACTTCCCAGGGGTTTGAGCATTACAGGAATTAGAACTCAGCTGCAAAGTTTTTCTTTTGACCCGAGATTCCTTTCCTCCTTTCTGTTATCGGATAAAGTTATTTCTTGAACTCAATCTGCCAAGCAGAGGCTGTGATTGGTGATGTAACAGCACCATAAAAACCTGTTCTTGCAATCATTTCAGCCGTAATATCTCTATAAAACACTTGTTTATTGGGCTACACTGCATTGCCATAACTGTCATATTCATAGATATGTTTTATCAGAGGCTTTTATCCAAAGTGACTTTCACATGCTATGGAGCAAAGAATAAATCTATAGTGCTACCCACAAGTGTTGTTTTATATACTACTGAAGTATTTGAATTAGCTTTTCATTATATTATTATTATTATTATTATTATTATTATTATAATGTGAAAAAGTACTAAAACCTAAATGAAAATATAACATTAACACATATTTAAACTGCTCTTAACAATGAATATTACAGTATATTATATAATTGATGTAAAAAATAAAAATAACAAGGTCTCTTTTTTTTCTTAGACTGTTTTTTAATAACACAGTTTTTTTCGGTAAACTGGTTTTAAAAAAGATCAATACCGATAACCATAAAAATGCTTTATATCGGTGCCGATAATCGGTCGACCCGTGTGTGTCTATCTATCTATCTATCTATCTATCTATCTATCTATCTATCTATCTATCTATCTATCTATCTATCTATCTATCTATCTATCTATCTATCTATCTATCTATCTAATTTTGTATATGATTTAATGTATAAAACATTGGCAACACTTTGGAATAAGCTTCCATTAGTTAATGTTAGTTAACATGAACTAAGTAAGAACAATCCTTCTGCAGCATTTATTCATCTTAGTTGATGTTAATTTCAACATTAACTACTGCATTATTCAAATCAAAAGTTTTGCTTGTTAACATTATTTAAAGCACTGTGAATTAGCATGAACTAACAATGAATAAGTGCATTTTCATTAACTAGCATTAACAGAGATTAATCAATACAGTAATAAATGTATTGTTCATTGTTTGTTCAAGTTAATTAATACATTAACTAATGAAACCTTATTCTAAAGTGTTACCAAAACTATTTACTTGCATGAACACATTGTGTCAACTTCAATTTTTAAATTTCACTGAAACAACAATGAAATTATGTGCATACACAATATTTATAACTTTTATTGTTATATTTTCAGTTTATTTAAGTTTAATTTGAAGCTTTATTTTGTTATACATACATATATTTTAAAAATGTAATTTACATTTTTTATATACAAATCACACTTAAGGTTTTGCTACTTGTAAAAATCACCCATTCGTGACACTATCTGTAATGCTTTTCGAAGTGATGCTTGTGCTGCGAGGTGTGTTGACATACACACTTGAGGTTAAGTGCTTAAGTTCAATGGATACAACTCACAGATCGCTCCTTGTGTGGTTCGAACCTGCAAACCTTCCAACATGGGACTTTAACCACTTCACCACCAATGTACATACTCTTTATGTGGCACAATTCAGCTCATGCTTCTATTATAAAAAAATTAGAGAAATCAATTGCAACAAGGTGGATGCAGTTCTAGTTAAGTCGGTGAAATAATATTGAGACTGAAAATTACTGAAAGGTCTAGATTTCTTCATCTTTTTTTTACCCTTTGCACCATTTCTCTCTTTTCCCATCACTATCAGTCAACAGGTGCCACTCTGCCAAAGATATCTATCATGTTATTCCTGCATTTGCATGGTCAACATCAAACTTTTCATTAACTGTGGATAAGCCGCTTTGGTACAAGTTGTACGTCAGCGTCTAAGCCAGAGAAAACATGTGGATGAAAGTGTTTAATTCACTTGAACTGGAAAAGCACCTGAAAGCACACAGAAAATAAAACTCCCCCTCCAGTTTAGCAGCTGAGGTTTTGTCATGTTATGCAAAGTTTTCCGAGGTCTCAGAGCTGTTATAACATCAACCTTTTTATATAGCATGACCAATACATGTGCCAAAAAAAAAAAAAAAAAAACATTAAAAAAGGAAAAATAAAATACCATTAAACGTTTGGGGCTGGAAACGTATTTGTTTTTTATCTATGTCTACCTAACTTTTAAATGGTAGTGTTTAATTAACTACATGATTTTTGGTTAAGCACTTACATTTTACAATAATACAAATATTACACCACTGGTGAATGCAATACAAATATAAAAAGCATTGAACTACTATCATGTAAGCAAACTTTATAGATGTGAACATAAAGATTAGGAGTTTGGGTATATTGTATATTAATATGCTTATTGTTTTTAATTAAAGAAAAGTTGGATGCTTTTCCATGTCACAGCATACAGTACCAATGGAGGTCTAATCCAGACGCTTGTTCTGGAGCGAGATTATCAATATTAACTCTGTAATCACTAACCCATGATAACATTCCATCTGAGGCTCAACTCCAACTCAACAAACTCCAGGACAGGACTGTAGCATTTACAAGACAACAAGTCTGATTGTGATGCTATAGCAGCCTTATCAATGGTCAGTCTTCTCCCTCAGGTTATCAGCGGTCATGGAGGAGTTTGAAGAGACTTCTGAAGAAGAAGATCATTAAGGTTGACATGCTTACAGCTAGCTACCTCAATAATATTCTGTACAGATGTTTTTTACTGCCACAGTACACACACATTACATGCACGTGCAGAGCCAAGCAAATCTCTGAATGCAATGCAAGTCATTTTGGAACTTTAAGACTCAAATGGCGAAATGCAATAATGTAAAGCAGCGCTTCACAAACCCTGGACTGGTTTTGCTTCAGGACCAAGAAGATTTTTACATGGAAATCATGTTGTAACACACAGTACCAAAAAAAAAAAAAATCTAATAATAATAAAACTAATTTAAGATATAGGTATTAACATTACCATGAACATGGTCAACTGTTTACATAATATATAATATATACATAATACATAATATATAAACAATAATGTAAAAAATTAATTGTATAAACTATGAAACAAAAATATTTGTAAAATTCTGAAAAAAAAACCCTCAAAATATCTTTTTAAATATTTGTTTCTTTTTTTTACTACTATAAAAGTGTTTTTTTAAAACAAATTATGTTAACTGGAATAAAGCAGAAATAAAATAAAACTTAAACAGATATAAAATTTAAATTATAAAGTATAGCCTTGACAACTTACTAACTTTCAGTTGAAGAATGAAAATAAAATAAAAAATTAAATAAATAAAATAAAAATACTATATTTAAAATAAAAAATTAAGCTCTATTAAAAGCTAAATAAATAAAAATAAATAAAAAATAAATAACTAAACTAAACTAAAATGAAAACTCGTAACACTAAATACTGAGGTTATGATGCTGAAAATTCAGCTTTGATCAATTAAATTACCTTTTGAGATGTATTTAAATTAGAAAACTTTATTTTAAACAGTAATAATACTTCACAGTATTAATGTTTTAATGTATTTTTTAATCAAATAAATGCAGCCTCTATTAGCATAAGAAGCTTCTTTCAAAAAACGTTTGCCCAGTAGTATGCTGAACTATTTGCTCTTCATCACTAAAGCCGTGTTTACCCACTGACACAGAGAAAGACGATGATCAGATAGAGCTCAGGCACCATGTTTACATTCCTCCTCCTCCTCCTCCTCCTCCTCCTCCTCCTCCTCCTCTTCTTCATGCATGCTTCCTTGTTACTGACAACTCAGTAAATCATTATACAGATTGACAATACAGCATGTGTGCACTACCTGCTCGAACCGGATCATGAACCCCTCGAAAAGAAAAGAATCCTGACATACTGAACAACAGGCATGGACAGGAAGTCAAAGCTAGTTTGATTTGAAGAGCTCTGAATGCAGACCCGGCCGGTCAGCGAAAAACAGTGAGGCGGGAGGTGCTCCAGTCAATATTTACTCCATCTGAAGGGAAGCGATTATTGGAATTCCAGGAGTGTCTGAGCAGATGAACGGGAAGGTGAGGGTCTTTGAGAGAGGTGGAAGGATCACGGCGAACAGCCAGGCAATCACATAAGAACTCAGACTGCTTTTCAGCACAGGGTGATACCGGGTCGGTATTACCACTCTCTCGAGGAATGACAACACAAATGAACCGGCCTGTCTACAGCTAGAGGCTTTGTATAACATCTGTGAGAGCATCAGTCCACATAAACTGAGCCATGGTGCTCATATGGGAGGTAAGGGATCAAATCTGGCCACTTTTGTTCAATTAAATGTATGGATGCACGATATATCAGGACCAGAAATTCAATTATGCAATAATTTACTCAGCCTAATATCATTCCAAACCCTGCCTTTGTTCCATCTTTGAATGTGTTGTCTAACTTTCAAAATATCTGCTTTTGGGTACTTTCAGAAGAAAGAATGTAAAAGGGTGTGTAAACGACAGAACTTTTTATTTTTTTTAGCTGAACTATGCCTTTCAAATTGTGTCTTTTAAAAACATTATCTTTAGCAAACTTCATTATTAATATATATATTTTTAACCTTATATGATAATGCCTAAATCAGTGTTATTGATATAAAAAAACCTGAAAATACAAATTCTGTTAATTGAAATAAAGCAGAAAAAAACAACAACAAAAATATTAAATGAAAAACTTTATATATAAAAAAAAAACATGTGCTGCCTTGGCAACCAACTGAAATAAATTTTTTAGTTTGAAGTACTAAAATAAAAAATAAAAATTACAACAGATATATATATAGATATATACTAATAAAAATGACAAATAATAAAAAAACCTAAACGGGAATATTAAAAAATAAATACAAATAACAAATAATAAATAATAATTACAAATAACATGAATGCAATAAAATTACTTTAAATAAAATTAAAACAAAAACTAGAAATATAAAATAAATGCTAAAAAAATATGTAGCTAGTACATATACACAAATACACAGATAGTCTATATAATAATACTAAAATAACACTGACCTAAATTCACTTGTACCATTTTAAAGTGATTGATTTTTGACAAAAAATTGCATCGAATTTTAATATTTATTATTTTAATAAACAACCATTTAATGGTTTCTGACCATAATTTGAAAATAATCAGTATCAGACAGAATGATTATATTGTGCATCATAAAAACAATGCTTTAGTGTTAAAAAATAACTAGTTTTATTCATTTTCCAAATAATATGTAAGAGGTCCTTGTCCATAAAAACCTTGCAGCTACTTACCAAATTGCACAAGTAATGACTGTTTTCATCCAGGTTTCCTAAATCGGTCTCCTGTATCATCTCACTTAACGTACACTTATCATAATCCACATCAGTCTACATTAACCTGGGACACAAGAAAGTACTGAAACATGCAAAAAACAACATGCTTCAAAAGCAATAGTGACGCTTGCACCTCTAAGATAACATTTCTAAAAACCTTTTCACCCCTTAATCGGCTGCCAACACATATGAAATCATTTATGGCGGAACGGAAGCTTCTCTCTTGAGCATGTCTGTAATCAGCCACATGTGTCAGATCAAGTGTGCGGCTTATATTTTACAAACTGAAGACAGCACGCTCCGACAGCATGCTTTAATATATTTGCATGTAAATGAATCAGAGTTTCTGTCACTCATTTCCTTACTATATACCATCTGAATGTGTTCTGTCCCTCCCAAAACCCTAAATAACCTTAAATAGGACATTTGAATTATTTTATTTTGTTACAACAGATGCAATGGCATAATATGTCAGTAACTGCATTTCACTTAACCGAGCAGTGAATATTTTATGCACAAGCACAAACACTGCGTCTGTGACATTTTGCTTTCGGTTTACAATGTGATCATTTGTCACCTGCCATCACCGGTTTATTTAAATCTTAAAATGGCATATGTGGAATAAAGAAACTGGGAGTGTCTCTTATTTTCCTCTGCTGAATTTGGCAACCCTTGCATTCGCAAACCTTTCATTTGAACTGATGTTATTCACTTGAATAGCATGTATTTCCAGTGCTAAAAGCTACAAAACAAAGCACGTTCCCTAATCAAATTAAGAGCGAAAAAGGAAAACATTGCATGGAGGAAAATCCAATAATCCAGGAAAAACATTTTGATGTTAATTCACAGAAAGCCCACGGGCTGTAATCTCTCCATGACCAGTGGCAGGATCGGCAGATACTAATCACTGCATTACCAGCAATACTAGCATTTTTAGCACTGGCCAGTATGAAAGGGATTAGATTCTGCTACATTTATGCTATTATAAAAGCATATTTGCGAGGCTATCAGTGGGCATGACTGCCTTACATCATTTACACTTGAGAATGCAGAGGGGGGGAAAACAAAGTAATGTTAAAACACAGCAGGACATGTCAAGTTGAGACATGATGTAGCTGCTGTTACAGTAAAGGGTGTTTTTTTCTTCATTTTTCAAAGAGAATAACTTTACAGAAAATGGCAAATAAAAATAAAAAATGGCACCATGATGCAAGGCTTTAGTGGGTGGTTGTTTAACTATGAGCAACAGTGCATGAGTGGATGTTTCCTATATTTTTTTCCCATTAGGATTAAATTAAAAAGCTTCATTAAAGAGTTGCAATGCACAATCTAAAAACTCCTGGGTTAATTTCTCCAACCCAAATTCTGGGTTGAGTAAATTGGGTTATTTTTTCAGTGTTTGGATAGACTTTGTGTTACCCAGATCCTGGTCAGACGTAACCCAGCAGTTTAGTTATTTATTTGAGATTTTGCATCCTCTTAGGTACAGTACTGTGTAAATAACTAATTTAACGAGGGAAAAAACTACCATGTAACAATACCATGATACACAGCAAATGGCATTAATACAGTTAGAAATGGAGAAATTTTTAATTATTGACATGTAGCCTGTAACTAATAATTTTAACAGTTGACGGTAGCCAATGACTTGCATATTATGGAAAAAAAAAATTACCATGGAAGTCGATGGCTATGTTAACTGTTAGATTGCCAACTTTCTGCGAAATATCTTTTTTTGTGTTCAACAACAGAAGAAAGAAACTTGTACAAGTTTGGATGAGTTTAACAACCTCGTAGCTCAAAGTAGGTCTGTCTTTAAAGGTTTAGGACTTATGGTTAAAAATCAATTCCACACTGAAAAAATTAACGGGATTTTGACTTCCGGTACCCGACTTTTGCACTCAAAAGTAACAGCAATGCAAACACAACTGATTCTTTTCAAACAGGTTTCTCAAAGACAAACTACTCCAACCATGACATGAAAATAACACTGTTTATACTCAAATCAAACTATGAATTTGATATCACACATTTGTGTTAGATAAGGCATTGTTCAGTCTGACATTCTGCGGTCTATGAAAACTGGCACATTTGCATTTTCCAATAGTGCTTGAAAATGCACGTCTCTAGAGTCTAGACAATTTCACCCTGATTGAGCTAACAGCATTCTGCAAAAAGATAATGCATTTTAAAAAGAAACATAAGACACTTTCATTACACCAAATTGAACCTGCTTTGCAAATTACAAATTACACTGTGTCCATATGAGCTGACAATGTTCTGAAACACCTTTGATCAGTCATATCCTGCATAGCAAATCTGAGCAGTATTTTTGCTGCTTTGCATGAAAGGTGTGGTAGGATTACACATCACAAAGGCAAATGCATGAATAAACATGGCTTTACCAGTGTATGCGTTTGTATTTGATACACCACAACAGGTCATGCATTTTCAAAGTCTGAGTTTAAGACAAGCAGCAAACATTCAGGCCGACAATTACAACCGCAAAACCCAACAAGTTTGGAAGTGGCCCCAATTCATGCCTAGCAAACTTATCGCTCACCGTCCAGCTGTCTTGTTACTAGATGACACGAAAGCGCTGTGGAATTCATGCTGAAAGTATGAAGCCTGTGTAAAAATAAAACCTGCTTCATAACAGAACCATTTTCTTGGCTAGAGAGAGCTCACAAAGAGGTGTTAGTATGTGTGTACAGTGTAAACATATCACATTCTTTAAAGTCTGAGCCAAGATATCATGAGGAGAACTGCTGTAATCTTCATGATAAAACTCTCACGAAAATGGTCAGCAAATGTTATACCTGTACGTAAAAAAAAAAGAAAAAAAAAGAAAAAAAAAGTTTTCTCTCTTTGATCGTGAAGTCTTTATTTGAGTAGCTTTTAGTATTCATTTACTAATGCACTATTTTTAATTTTAGATATTTTTTTTTTATTTGGTTGTTTTATTTATATTTACATTTTTCTACTTAGTTTTTATATTTTATTTTCAGTTTATTTTAATTAGGCTGTTTATTTTGTTCCATTGACTTTATAAAAAAATAAATATTAATAATAATAATAATAATAATAAAACGACAAGCCTTTTGGATATGTCCTGACCAAACTTCAATGTTTCTGAAAATCCTGAAAAACCTCTCATTATTTACATTAAGACCACAAATTGGTGGGCGGAGCTAAACAGGCAGCGATGTAGAAGCAGGCGTTGATCTTCTGCAGAAGCGGGGATTATCCACACTATAATGTCATAAAGTGGCACATTCCACAAGCTGTCGTTTGGGCAGATTGGCTTCAATATAAGCTGTTTTTAGACTAACAAGTACGGTCTGAGTTCTAAAAATTTAAGGATGTCTTTAAAGCATAAATGACCTCTTAAATTTCAAAATATATTTAGATTTCTCAGTTCATGCCCCCTTTAAAAATGGTCTGAAATTCACATTTCAGTGATTAGAATTTATGAAGAAAATATGCTTAAATGTCATGAAACTATACTCTTTTCAGAAATAGGCCTTTTCTTCTTTAATCAAAATATTTCTCAATTATTTTCAGGGTAAAACCTGAACATGACTTCTGTGAAATTACACCGCTATGATGAATTAAAAATACCCGTGAGCCCGGAAAACCAACAAATATGAAATATTGCGCCATATGGCTGATATATACACCATTGCTGGTAATTAATAGGCTGGTTTATTGCATTTGCATTCAGCGTCCTGATTCTTCAGCAACGCCAGTGAGTCACGCTCCTACGATCTCCTGCTGTCATCTGTAAACAATCATAGGAGCAAGCTTCTTTCCTGCGTCTAAATATGGTCATGGTGTGTGTGCAAAGAGCAGAGATCTGCGGTCAGGAGTATTAAAGAGAAACAAGCGTGGCTGGGGGATGTGTGTGTGAGTGATACTGTGAGAGAGTGGAAGAGATACACGGATCCTTTGGGGTTTATCTTTCCCTTGATGATTGCCCAAATGAAAAAGTAAAGAAGCATCTGTTTCTTTCACAGCCAGGCGTGTAGCATGTGGACAAAACTATACTTTCATAAATGACAGATTTCTTTAACTCGGTCGCCCTTTCTCACTCTTTCTGCGGCAAAGCCTCTTCCCATAAAGATACAGCCACAGAGAATCAGCTTGCAGATTAAAAATGGAGCATCACATTTATCCGGCGGCACATCACGAGAGAGAAGTGTTACTTCCAAATCTAAGCCCTTCTAAGGAAGACGGAGTCTTTGATGTGAAACTCATAGATGACCCTCTTTGCATCCTTCTGTTCTGCCAATTTTGTCACTGAAGGGAACATTTCAATGAATGTCAGCCCGGCACAGGTCAATAACTTGTAATTTGCTTGGATTCCCATGATTCAGAGCTCCTGTGTTTCTGTGCAAAGGTGTTGTTAGAGCGAAAGGGTTGAAGAAATGGGTCACTTTGCATTCGGCTACTTACTAAGCCCGTAAAAAATTTGCATGTTTTCCACAGAGATTATTGGAGGAAATCTGTGGAATTTGCAGAAAGGATTTAAGGGGGGATCATGCAAAATTAAAATGCTGTCATTTATAATTTTTCCAATACAGCAATAAAGTGATCATGTCCATCAATAAACAAACAAATAAAATAAAAAAGGAGTCGCGATACTGCAAATAAATTTACGAGAAAATACATTTTCTTAATATTTTAATAAATTAAATTAAATTAATTAATTCTTTTTTTTTTCCCAGCAAGGATGCATTAAATTGATCAGAAAATAACATTTTAAAAATGTATATTTCAAATAGATTAGTTAATTTCCGTAAAAATATTAGTTTATGAACAAATATGAAGCAGCACAACAGTTTTCAATTTTGATAATGATAATAAATGTTCCTTGAGTTGCAAATCAGTATATTAGAATCATCTGGATCATCTGACACTGAAGACTAAAGTAATAATGCTGAAAATTCAGCTTTGCATCTTGGGTATAAAGTACATTTTAAAATATATTCATATAGAATAGAGTTACTTCAAATTGTAATAATATTTCACTGTTTTACTGTATTTGTGATCAAATTAATGCAGCCTTGGTAAGCAGAAGAGACTTCTTTCAAAAACAGTGATGTACGTTCACCGTATTGGCAGATCACTCATCCCTGCAGCAGTTCTGGAATGCAGGCCGCATAAAGAGACGAGTCCTAACATCTTTCCATCTCTCCCACACCCAGGGCAGGCTGAAGTCACAGAGAGGAGCCCATAGGGCACACAGCCCATCATTTTACCATACATGTTATCAGTCTCCACCTTCCCTTGAGTCAGGAATGTCTTCTCTATCTGTTACCAGGAATGTGTTTTACAATATTAGCAAGGAACCATTTCTCTGCTATATCCACTGCAACAACATTAAACATCCAACCATGGGTTTCAATTGCCATTTCAAAACTTCAAACGGTTCTAAACCTTGAATCAAACCAACCAGATGCAAAAAGAGTTATAACATTGCAATATTTGACTTAGCACACAGAGAACCTGCCATAGCTCCCACAACTCACCACAGCAATGCTTCCCGTATTTCTGGCACACCCAAAAAGATACTAAACTATCTGCACCCACATTGTACAACGCACTCAACCATCTACGGCATGAACTTTCAAGCGTGGTATCATCTCAGATGGCAAATTTGCTGTTGAAAAAAGCATTTCAAATGCATGTGATGGATTAGTGTGCCAAGTTTAAAAGAAAAGCACTTTTTTTAGTTAACGAAGAAACTAACAAGTTGTTTTTTAGCCTGAACAGACTACTCACACTACAAAATGTTGTAGAATTTGGAATTAGCCAAATGCTTTTATTTCAATGGAATACAGTGTTCAATGGAATTTTTATTTGATGGAATACAGTGTATCAGTGCATGCATTCCTTGGGAATCGAACCCATGACCTTGGAGTTGCTAGCACATATTAAACTACAATTATGCTGAACAGGACGCACCTCAGAAATACTGAAGCTAACCAGAAAGTGTATAAATGGTTAAAACACAGTAACTTATGGCCTAAATAAAAATATTTAAAATATTACATTTTAAATGAATGGAATGATGGAATGGATATTTGAAAATTTTTCAAATGATAACCATATTCACTTGATCCACTGATCCATTTAGAGGTTTAGAAGAATAAATAATAATCAGCAATATTATTGATTAAACTGCAATGACATTATTGGGTGAGAACAAATCTTGAATTAAACTGAGCTGGATAATGACTCCACAACATTCACACTGATTTTAGACAGAATTCAAACATTTAAAAAAACTGACTTGAATAATGGCACTATTACGTTTTGTAGGGCTGCTTTACAGCTGAAATGTAATTACTGATATATCTAACTGCATTAATTCTGTTATTTTCCAATGTATTTATGTAAAGCTCTTTTGAAACAAACTGTCTTGACTTTTGGGACTGTGCTGCTATGGTCTACACCTGCCTTTTCATGTCTTCAGTTATGCTGTAACTACAATCACATTCTGCAAGCAAGTCGGGACACGACCCATTAGCACAGTGAACACTCAGAATCAGCTGATTACTAATGACTTGGAAAAAAAGACTGGGTTCCACGTGTCACCTTTGAACTTCCTCTGGAAATTAAAGAAGGAAACAGACATGGGTAAAGAAAGAAGGCTGCTGAATCTTCTCATTCAATGAAGAGGGTAGAAGAAGCCACGAGCATGGTGATGTTTCCTTCATGTACACCAAAACAATGGGCTAAAGACAAATCAGTCCGGCAATCAAATGCCCAGTGGATGATCTGTGATTCATCAAACATAACAGCCTTTGACCCTCCGCATTTCCATAACAGATTTGATGAGAGGGACCAAACAGCGCAGCGATTACTATTACAGCTCATACTACTGTTTAAATATTCAAATGGCACACAAAGAGAAGAACTTCCTTTAAAAAGATGCTCTGCCGGCGTATTCGCGTTTAACGGGGAATTCCAAGCATCTGCTGCACGAACATGTGATTCATGTGATTTTTAGGCTTTTACTGGCTTTTAAGTCAGGGCGCCACTAGGTATTTTCCTTCAGGATCAGGAGATAATGAGAAAACCTATTTAGTATTCATGCACAAATTAACATTAAGTAGCCTGTGAACTGAGTGAACCTAACGCTAGCGTCTTTTCGGGAACTCTCGAATGAAACAAAAACCTACAACAACTTCATCTCTATATAAAACACCCCCCGAGCGGTCTCAGTGGATTGGACTATTTTTCCATGCTGAAATATGTGGGTGTATATATGCAAGACCACAACAGCCCTCAACAACCACAACACCCAGAAAGGTGACAGTATGGTGAAATGGGATCTTTGCTAGCTGTGCCACAGGATGAACTCACGAATATGAGTCTTCCTGTCTTGATATATATCAAAGATGTCGAAATCATTCAGTTATCACTTGTGTAAGATACAACAGACCACTTAATTCTAATACAAAGCAAATACATGACACATTTTTGGCAGGTTTTTTTGACAATAGATAAACATTTTGACAAATAGTATTTTTTCTTGTGAACTTGGAGTGACTATTCTACAAAATAAATGTAATTTTGTTCATTTTATTATGGATTACAGATTACAATGGAATATGGATTACAAATTACAAATGGATTTTGGATTACGATGTAAAATATATCTGAAAGCAGCAATGACGGGCCAATGTGAAATCACACATCCGATGGTATTCACCGCTGAATAGATAACCAGCTTTACTGATGAGATGCGCATTAATCATCTGTCGATATATATTGTGCACCCATACTCACAAAGGTCCATTATAACAGTTTCACTTAACAGGCTGCAAGCTGTTTAGATATGAAGACTACCAGACTATGGTTCAACAGATAAGCTATTTTTTAGATAAAAATGTCCAAAACTTAAAGTCATCAGATTTAAGTAAACAGCATTCAGATATTAATTTGGATGGCTGCACAAAGCCCTTGCAAGAGCTAACTTCAATGGCTGAGCTGAGTGGTGCTTCAAAATCATGCAGGCCTACTTAATAATAAAAATCCTATCTATTCTTGTTCCCCTGTCACATAACGGAAGGAGAGAACAGAGGGAGGATTGAAATGAGACATGAAGAATCTGTGGCTTCGCTTGCCGAGTTGACAGGAAGTGGCCCTGAACTCTGTGTGGAGACAGTAGCACTGTGTTCCCCAAACCGACCACCACCACCACGTCCTCCATTCAAATGACATCAGATGAGGACAGATGGGTCCACTGCCGTGAGAATTCGGGTGGTCACCCTCTTTAAACTCTTAGCAGTATACAAAAATGGGTTTTGGACACATTGAGTGATGACAATTAATAAAGTCCAGCTACAGTGTATAAAGCAAAGAAGTGAGGGATAGAAGTACAGGCCATTTAATAGGTTTTCGATGGTTTAGCCAACAAAACATTGTAAAATATGCTGTCCCAAATTTATATATGGTAAAACAATGGTTTCATATGGGTAAATATAGGAAAACATATGTTTAGAACTTCAAGAACAGCATTTAAAAGGTTCTCAACTTTATGCAAAGTTGTGGGTCTGGACACAACCTTTGACCTTACAAAGAACTGAATAGACTGACTGTAGCTACATCCATCCTTCACATCCTGTTTTGAGTCCAAATGAAAGTGCCTATTTAAACTGACTGATGGTTTGATTAAGAGAAAGTTTCTGAAATAACTAGAGATCCTGTGAGTGATGATATATAGGGGTCAACTGTTTATCATCCTGGCCAATTATCGGTGCCGATATTAAGCATTTTTATGTTTATCGGTCATTTTTAAAACTGATTTGCCAATAAGACAATTTAAAAGCATTTAAATAGATTTTGCCAGAGCCCTTGTAATTCTTAATTTTGATACTAGTTTACAATTTTACACCAGATATATATGTTGGTTCAAAATATCAGTTATCGGTCTACTTGATCAGTAATAATCGGTATCAGTCCTGAAAAACACATATTGTTTGACCTCATAATGAAATATATCACAATCAACAATTTTCAAGCTCTAAGGCAATCCAACAGTTCATGTTAAGAATGTCAGGCTAGCAAACTCCTCTCAGAGAAGAAACATCTCCTCTAAATAAGCCATTGCAGCAATCAAAGCTTTTGTAATAGATGCAACACATTTAGTGATAAATTATTTTAATTGTTAGTCTAGACATACACATGCAGATAAATGCATTTAGCTCAATATATGGTCACTGTGATTCATATTCTGAATGATAATTATAAGTTTGAAATCATCTCAGAGGTGAAAAATAAATAAAAAAGCAACCAACATTTTCACAGAAAAAAACCCCTCAATTTAAGACTGAATTTGCGTAACTGTCTTTGAGCATTGGAACTAATTAATGCATAACTGGGACAGAGCAACAGAACATGTAGAGACAGCTACACGCAACAACAGAAGTTAGCCGTCTGCTGCATTAAAAATTTAACAAGATCTGTGGGTGTCCACAGCAAATCTCGGCTGCATTCTCCAAACCCAGAGAGGCCGATAGCGTGACCATTAAAAATGCAAATTTCATTGTCAATCACAAAAAAATGGCACATGATAAATCACATGTGAAGTACAGGCATCAGGGTCTTCTGTAATCTCTCCTTTTAAAAACACATTAAGGGTGGTGACACGGTATCTCAGCACTTTCCATAAATCAATAGATGTTTCTGAAAATAAAACATTGAATAAATAAAACAAACATATACATTTTAAAGTGTATTTATATTTTATATTATATTAGTATACATTATTTCATATTATATGTAATACATTTAATATTTACGCATTGTAAGATTTTCCAATTAAATATTATGACAATGAGACACATTCAAATTACAAAACCAAAAATGTTAATTTGTTCACCAATTACATTCAAGACATTGCAATAATTACTATCATGAAAAATATGTGTATATATGTAAAATTATTTAATATGGAAAGATTAACATTTACGGGAAATTTGGGTAAGATACTAAATAATTATTTGTATATCTCTTATCTTAGTGGCTCAAGTGATATAATTCGGACAAAAGGCTTCCCAAAATTCAGTCTGAGGGAGTCTCTATGTTGTCCACTGGTTCTCCCGCTTTCGACTAATTGTGCCACTCATTCACATAAAAGCATCACAAAAGATAAAGCCACTTTTTATTGCATGCCAATTCTCAAAGGCAGTCAACAGAAACAAGCACATCATTCATAATGGAGCCCAAAGCCCAGTGTATCACTCTTCACGGACAGAGGTTCCCAGTGAAGGGAGGACAAAGGCCCCACTGCATAGGCATGTTACCAATTAACAGGGATTTTGCCTTAAAAGGCTGCTTTTCCAATGATCTCACTTGAAGCCAACTTAAACTAAAGGCATTCACATAATCCTGAAAGGCATTAAGGCCACTTCATGGGCTCCGGACCCCTTATTCAAGAGCCCTCAATGGTGTTATGAGCACGTCTAATTAAGAGCATCAGTCCCTCCTCATGAAAGCACCCATAAGGACTATCAACAGCCACGGGCAATGCAGAGAAACAACAGATGAACACACTGATGGCTAATTGCTCCAAATCACTAAAAGATAAACAGCTCATTGGAATAAACACGAGTACAACAGATTTAGGGGAATACTTTAAAGTTATCAGATGCTTACTCATTACAGCGTTTCAGTTCTGAGACTTGTATTAGATTTCTTTATTGGGTTGGGATTCGAACAAACCCCCAAATCAAAAAATTGTAACGGACGTGGATGTATTCTCAAATCAGCTTTTAAGTAAATGAATTATATTAGCCTACTTTTCAAAATGACTGGACTTTTACATTTTCACCTGACGGATAATAAGAAAAGGGTGGTGGACATACGCACACCTACTTCAATGAAAGAAAGAAAAAAACAATCAGAATTGAACTGAAAATCCACTCTGCCAAACCCTTAAGATTAACATTGACACTGAGACTTTTTGGCAAAGACTCAACATGGCAAAGTGCCCAAGATAACCAGGATGTACAACAACAGGACTGGAATTTTTTAAAGGGGTCATATGATGCAATTTCAAGTTTTCCTTTTTCTTTGGAGTATTACAAGCTCTTGGTGCATGAAGAAGATCTCCAAAGTTGCAAAGACTAAAGTCTCAAACCCAAAGAGATATTCTTTATAAAGGTTAAGAGTCAACCACACCCCCCTAAAACAGCTCATTCTAACATACTCCCACATGTTTACGTCACAATGTGGGAAGATTTACATAACAGCGCTCAAATGTACAAGCTAAGGAAGAAGGTGTAATTTTGAATCTCACTGTTGCTGCCGGCACCATGTCGTGGAGACGCTGTTTCATTGTGAAAGTGAAAATACTTTGTTTGGCTTTCCAAAAGAGGACACAACTAGAATTCAGTGGTTAAGTTCAGTTCAACCCAAATATTTAGTGTGCAGCACATTTTATGGAGGACTATTTCCTTATTCTGGGAGAACAGACAACAACGCCGGCTTTTCTAACTCACAGTCTATAAGTACGTTATAGTTTTAGTCTTTATAGTCGTTATAGTCTTTACATATGAAAAGGATTTGCCACTGATGATTCAAACATGAGTTTTGAGCAGTGTAGAGAAGCGGTTCTCAATTCCAGTCCTTGAAAGGCGGGGCATAGAGGAGAAATAATAATGTACAGTATGTGGAAAATAATGTGCTTTTTGAACCTTAAACTGCATAAATACAATCACACCAAATACATAAAATAATGTTCTTTTTAGCAACATCATATGACCCCCTTTAAAAATTAGATGCAAGTCAACAGAGAAGGTGAAACCCAAAGATAAACACAAAAATGGCTGCTTTACCAGCCACTGGTGTGCTCGGTTTTTCAAACCAAAGATGATGTGCTAAATGTTCAAGTGAGGCTGATAAAGATGCACTCTTAAAAATAAAAGTTCAGAAGAAGAACTGTTTTTTAGCAATCAGTTCTTAAAAGTACAACTTTTCTTGGTGTAAAGAACCCTTTTCCAGTATTAAGAACCTTTTGTGGAATGGAAAAATTCCATAGATTTAAAAAGGTTCTTCATGGAACTATCAATTCCAATCGAGAATCTTTAATGAGTGTACTCCTTTTTTATTTTTTCACACCAATGCCATAGAATAACCGATTTGGCTTCTCCAGAGATCCTTTTAGTGAACAGTTCTTAAAATAGCCATTCTTTCTTAGTCTAAAGAACATTTACTCAAAAAAGAACCTTTTGTGGAATGGAAAGATTCGACGGAATTAAAAGGTTCTTTATGGAGCCATAGATGCCAAACTGAGAACCAAGGACGATTTGTTTAGTGCAAATCACGCTCTCACTTTCACTTACCTAAGTGCATTTTGCCATGAAGAATGAGGAGGCTGGGAAAAAGAAAGCACTCTGAGGACAGTAAGTGTGGGCGAGGTCTTTCTACCAAGATGAGAAGTGGTAAACTAACAAATTATAGCTCATTTCTATGCTCAAACTCCCATGATATGATTCCTAAGGCTCTTTAACTATGACTAACAGTTTTGTACAGGGAATATCTGCAAATGTAAAGCCCCCTAATCAAATGTTATTCATGCCATGCACATGTCTGAAAAAGCCAAAAAATGACCAACCCAGTCTCACAAGTATAATATTTTACAAATTGGATTTGTAAATTGTGATTCATATCGATACATACATGTAAAAATGTAAGCATTAAGGTCCACACCTCCACCTAATCTTCAGTACGGCGTGAACAGAAAACAAAAACGAACAACTGGGATCATATGAATTCATACAAATCGGTCACAAATTTGTCAAAACATAAAATAGATGCCCTGAGTGGGTGTTGAAATGACAAGTTCATTCAAGCCGATTTATGGTGTGCTTAAATGTAAAGATGTCCAAAAATAGAAAAATTAGACACTCATGCCTTATGGCAATCTCAATATTTAGAGATTTGAGTCATCTTGAGTGGGAGAACCATAATCCCACCACCAACAAATCAGACGAGAACTTCTCTTTAGTTCACTGAAGAGCTTCAATGGCTGGATGGATGGATGGATAGATAGATAGATAGATAGATAGATAGATAGATAGATAGATAGATAGATAGATAGATAGATAGATAGATAGATAGATAGATAGACTAATCAGTCTATCACTAACACATTTAATTAAAAGTAGAAAAGTAGTTAATAAAGAAGTAATGACACCACTCCATCAACGACCTTTAGACTCAGATACTGTACAAATGAGAGAATAGTTGTACACATCTATAAAATGATCATAACGTTTGGTCTGAGACATATTTGAGTTCATGTTGGAATATCTGTCATGTAATTTTGGCAATATGAAAAAAAAAGTGTCTGAGACACTGTTGAGATCTGTAACTCTAAATGAGATGCGAAATTACTGGCGTGTTTTATTTCTCAGGAGAAATATCTGACAGAGTAGAGAAAAAAACGGGATCTGATTTAAAAAAAATTCCTTTCCTACCGAGAGATCAGGTGACGTAAACACAAAAAAAGGAACAAAAAAAGACAAATCCTGACTAGTCCTTGACAGACTGAGTTCGGCTAGTTTTAGTTAAATAAAACAGTTCACCACATTGCGGTAGTTTGTCAAACAAACAGATCAATAATCATACGAATTGCATCTGATTTAAATGTAAAGCATCACGAGCATTTGTTGTTGAGACACTATCTTCAGTCCATTTAACCGGAGAAAAAAACCCGGATTTATAAACATCATGGACAAATAATAATCGGCATGGACTTCGTTTTAAACAATATGCCAGAACGTTTATAGAAAGCCTATTTCAACAACCGGAAATGTGGTAAAATTCACCTTGAGCTCTGTTTTTAATCTGAACGCCCAGCAAAAAAAATAAACTAGCCTATTATTATAAAATATAACCCAGTCATACTCACCTTGTCGAGAACCACGACTGTGGTGTGAATAAAATCCTTTCGTTTTCCGGCTGCTCTGGTTGACCTTTGAGTAACTGTTTTCGCTGTATGAATGAATGAGGCTCAGCTTTCCATAGTCTATAACACCGACCGGCTCTGATAGAAGAAATGAAACTGATCGAGTCAGTGAGTGCGTTCAGTGCGCGTTCATGACGGGGGTTGCCTGGGAACGCGCACAGCTCCACGAGTCATGTAAATAACAATGTCACGCCGGTAACAACTAATATATCCAGCGTCAGCAATCATCTGATGCCTGGATATATATTTTAGGTCGTCCCTGAGAAACCGCGAACGACCGAAGGGGGAGTGAGACCCAAGACACCCATATGATGATGTGAAACTGGAAGGCAGCAGAGAGGGCAGGGCGCTTTGACGTGACACTGTTTTACTACGTTACACTTAACTAGCAGAGACAAGAGAGAGAGAGAGAGAGAGAGAGAGAGAGAAAGAGGGGGGGCATGAGGATTTAAGGTAACTGGGTCACCTATTGCTGGATCTGGGGCAAACGAAACGTCATTTCGCTAGTGCTCAGTGCAAAAAATAAATAAATAAAAATACATAATAATAATAATTACATATGGTGTAGCTACATGGCTTACATTAGTCTGTGATAAATGTAAATAAATTAAAAAAATAAAAAATAAAACTAAGGTGTAAAAGGGCAAATACTGATAAATAGGAACGTTGGGTTTGTTTTTTGAAGAAATCTGTCCTTAGTATTAATTGTTTAAAGGGTTAGTTCACCCTTATTTAGTTCAACATTGACAGATGCAGATTCGCAGTGGAGAAAAAAATAAATAAATAAATAAAATAAATAAACCATTGGTCACGAATTAGAAATGCAAAACCAGGATTTGTACAGAAAAATGTCAGCGGAATTCAATATAAGCCAATAGGAGACAAATTACGGAAACTTTGCTTCCTTTGCTCCAGTAAACAAACATTGGTTTTCGCGAGACTCACTAAGCCTACATCATCCACCTGGAAAGGCTTCTGTCCAAAACTGTTAGCACAAGCAAGAGAAAAGTGATTACTACATTTTAAATATGGATATTTTTCTTACAAAACACCTCCATTCACTACAGGAGGCCTTTATTCTCCCCCCGGAGTCGTGTGAGGCACTTTTTGATATGGATGGATGAACATTATTGGACTTTTTAAGGACAGTTTTAAAGAAGCACCCTTATAAAGCTTTGAAGAGCCAGGGTAAATTTTTTACATAACTCTGATTAGATTCGTCTGAAAGAAGGAAGTCATGTACACCTATGCCTTGAGGGTGAGTAAAACATGAACTAATTTTGATTTTGGGTGAACTAACCCTTTAGGCGAATGAATTCCTCTCGTTCACTGGAGCATTTCGCTTTGTGACAGCTGTAAGTATGAACAACTGTAGCGTGACCAGAAGTATTTGAAGGCGGGATGATACGGAGCATTTCATTGGTTAGACTGATGAACGAGTCTGTGACCTCATTGGAGAATGTAGATCTAGTGACAGACTGAGTGTGAATCGTGAACGACTCAGTGTTTTTAACAAATCCGATGAGTGAATATTTAAAAGAATAAATAACTTGTTATACCGCAAAAGACACGCAAAATTTCCCCCACCTACTGGCTTGATGTTGTAACATGCAACAAAAAACACTGAATGAACCAGAGTGAAATGATTTTAAAGATTCAAGATCAAAAAAAGAAAAAAAAAAAGATCAAAAATACAGAAAAAACTGTAATATTGTGAAATATTATTACAACTTAAAATAATAGTTTTCTATTTGAGTATACTTAAAAAAATTATTCCTGTGATGCGAAGCTGCATTTTCAGCATCATTACTCCAGCCTTCAGTGTCACATGTGACATCCAGTCGATCACATGATCATTTAGAAATCATTCTAATATTCTGATTTATTATGAGTGTTGGAAACAGTTCTGCTGTCTAATATATTTGATGAATAAAAGGTTAAAAACAACTGCATTTATTAAAAAAAAAAAAATCTAATAATATATTTTCTTTACTATCACTTTTTATCAATTTAACACATCCTTGCTGAATAAAAGTATTGATTTTATTTAAAAAAAGAAAGAAAGAAAATTACTGACCAGTAGTGTATATTGTTATTACAAAATATTTATATTTTAAAAACATAGCTTCTTTTATTTTATTTTTTTACTTTTTATTCATCAAAGTATCCTAAAAAAGTATCACCTGTTCTGAAAAAATATTACGAACTGTTTCCAACTTTGATAATGAATCATCATATTAGAATGATTTCTAAAGGATCATTTGATAATGATCCTAAAAATTCAGCTTTGCGTCACAGAAATAAATGATAATTTAAAGCATAATAAATGTAAAAACAATTACTTTAAATTGTAATAATATATCACAATATTAAATTTTTTCTGTATTTTTGATCAAATAAATGCAGGCTTGATGAGCAGAAGAAACTTCTTTCAAAAGCATTAAAAATAGTAATGTTTCCAAACTTTTAGCCTGTACTGTATATATATATATATATATATATATATATATATATATATATATATATATATATATATATATGGCAGAGTAAATATAACTGAATTAGAATAGAACAGATTTTTTTTTAAATGTGATCATCATTGCCAATGGAATAATTAACCCAAATTGTAAATATATATATTGACATATATTGAATGTGTATATTTTTTATTGTTTTCTAAGAGAACTTAATCTGTTGAATGTATATAGGCTACATTTGGAGGTTAAAGTAATTCTAGAGGATTTTGTGTGTGTGTGTGTTGTTTAGGTTTGCCACTGTCTCCATAAAGAAAGGTAATACAGACATATGCACATTCCTCACTGAATACTTGAGACTAGACTGATTGAGTGCTTCCCTTTAGCTTTGAATTTTCTGTAACTTATGACAAGTCTCATCAGGTTTTGACAGCCACAAACATACCAGAGATGAAGGCTTGAGGCCAATGCATGCTGTCTTCCTTCATTTGCATAATATATGTTTGTTGTACAGTAAGTTTTTAGCCAAAGATGTGGCACTGCTGCCCCCTACCTGCAAATACGGGTTGCTCTTGGAATGTAAAGCTGTGAACACATTATTTACATCATTCCAGCAAGCAACAAACATTTGTACTAAATGAGATCCTAAAAAAATGTAAATCACAAGAAAAATTCAGGTTTATTCATGTCCTGTGATTTATTATTATTGATATAAATAATAATTAAAAAAACAGCATGTGACTTGAGAAATTATATGGGGAGATGTTCCTGGCAGATGATTTCTTTGCAATAAACATCACAGATTGTATATTGTGGTACAGAATTATATGGCATGACATCTGCAGTTCATATGGATTTGAATCATACACTTCAGCAAATATCAGCAGCACTAAACTTTGAACACAAACCGGGTGTTTAAAAACATTTGACTGACAAGTTAGTGTGTGATGTGATTTGTGTTTGTTAAATTTGCACAGAGGGAAGATTCTCATGCAGTACTGAAGTACTGAGAAACGTGTGGATTCAACAGAGTTCAGTGTTGATGGCCATCATATTGAATCATTTCCTGTTTTAGGTGCAATCACATGCACCTTTGTTTTCCATTTGCTTCTATTCATATGCATGCAAATATGGGAAACCGAGAACGCACGCATATGTGCACAAAATTCGTCTTTTGCTGTGCATCAAAATTTGGTGATCTGTGAATTCATAAAGATGTTTGATCAATACAAGATGTAAATGTCACACAGAAATATATATTTTTTGCATACTCAAAGTGTAGTGTGAAAGCACCTTTAGGCAGAAAGGTTTTGAAAAGGGGCCTTAACAACAACAACAACAAAAAAGTCTTGCCTTCAGTTCTGTTTTGCTTCTTAAAGGCATATTTTAAAAGCATATGAAGTTCTGTCATTCTTTATTAACACTCATGTCATGTAATTTGATGCGTTCTTGAGTTTATTTTAGTGTTTTATATAGTAGTATTACACATTATCATTCATATTGTAAACACTATAACAATAAATAAGTGTACATAATTTATTTTGAATTGTTTGAATTGTTTTAGTTTTGTCACTTTTATTATTTTTGCCTTTTAAAATTTTTATATAGCTTTTTATATATTATTATTATTTTTTATTTAGTTAAGGTTTTACATCTTACATCTTTTGTTTTACAAATTCAAAAGGCATTATATAGCGCAAAAATACTTTTTTTTATTAAACTTACATTTATGCAGCTTATGTCATTTTTGATGCCTGAAAAGTGCCAGTCGCCCATTCATCAGAATCTTTTGGGAAATTTTTTTTTTGGATTATTAAAAAATCTATTTTTGTGTTTCACAGTAGGTGGTTTGAAATTACATGAAGGTTCCGAAAGTTTGAAAGTGATCCTAATGTTGTTGTTCCTTTGTTTGGTTGTTACAGTTTCGGTGTGGACTTCCCTTTTTTTCACAGAATAAGAACTATTATTAAAACTTCATAGTTATCATGATACTGTAGTTAGTGACCTTATTGTGAACGGGCCTTCAATCAGGACAGAATTTTCATTTTTGGTGATCCGTTTCATTAAGATCTGCCTTATCATATTTACTTTCACTTTTACATCTAGTATTTTTCAAATAAACCCAAAGACCTCCATCAGGAGGGTCTGAAAGGTTTAGATATGTTCAACTTAAACTTTGAAGCCAGTTCTGCTGGAAAGTTCATGACAGATTTATTTATTTGGGGGGGGGGGGGCTTGTTAATTATCCTTTTAACCCAAGTACGACCTCACTTTGTGTCAATACGCTTTACACACTGCCTCTGAAAGTTTTGTCCGTTATATAAAATGTGGGATCAGTTTCTGTGTTTTCGCATCCATAGCAAGCATTTTGATAGGAAAGAATGACAAATATAAAAACAGTTTTGGACTCAAGTGTGCAAGGACCTTAGGGTTTTAGAAGGACATGAGGGTGAGGAAATGATAAAAGATGTTCAGTTTTGAAAATGAAATCCCTTTAACGGACTGTTGATGGACAATGCGTAAAACGACATTCAAGATATGAAGACACCTGCTTTATATTCTGTGTTCATTAGCGTCCTCCATGTTTGCGTCCTCCTATTCCTCATGGATTTTGTGATCCGATGAGATGCTAGGAAAAAGCACGTCGCTCTCCAGTGACATGTTGCTGCCCAGACCGGCGATGCGGCTGCGCAGCAGAAAGTGAGTCCTGCGCTGCAGCAGCCGCTGCTGCTCCTGCTTGAGCTCCACATAAGAGCGCGAGAACGTGTGGAAGATGGAGGTGACGGGGAACGCCATGAGCAGGATCCCACTGAGGATGCTGCTGAGCGCCACCACCTGTCCGGGGATGCTGCGCGGCACCATGTCACCGTAACCCACCGTGGTCATGGTGATCACAGCCCACCAGTACGTTGCAGGAATGCTACTGAACTCTCGCGTGGCTCCGGCCTCGTTCTCGATCAGGTAGAGCAGTGGGGAGAAGAGAGCTATGGCCACGCAGAGGAAGAGGAGGAGCAGGCCGAACTCCCGCGTGCACCGGCGCGCCGTCAGCCCGAGCGTCTGGAGTCCCAGCGAGTGGCGCGCCAGCCGCATCACGTAGAGGATGCGTAACGCACGCAGCACGCGCAGCACCAGGCCCACTTTGTCCAGATAGCTGTTGCCCGAGCCCAAGCGCTTCTCGCCCGTGGAGGTGCTGTCCACCACCAGCGTGATGTAGTAGGGCAGGATGGCTACGACGTCGATCAGGTTGAGCGGCTGCCGGAGGAAGGCCAGCTTGCTGCGGTCTTGGATGAAGCGCAGCGTGAACTCCAGCGAGAACCAGGCCACACACACCGTCTCCACGATGAAGATGTTGTAGCACATCTGAGAACATTTGCCCTGAAACAGACGAAGTGAAAGTTGTATATGCGTGAACCACTATTTAAAAGTCTAGATGCTTTTACTCAGAAAGGATGCATTAAATTGATCAAAAGTGTTGCAAAAGATTTCTCTAAATGCCACTCTTTTGAACCTTTTATACATCAAAGAGTCCCGTAAAACAAAACAAAAAAATGATAAGGTTTCCACAAACATATTAAGCAACACAACTGTTTTTAATATTGATAATAAGAAATGTTTCTTAAGCAGCAAACCAGTATATCAGAATGATTTCTAAAGGATCATAGGACACTGACAACTGGAGTAATGATGCTGGAAATTCAGCTTTGATCACAGGAACACATTCACATCGTAATGATATTTTACAAAATCACTGTTTTTACTACATTTTAATTAAATAAATAGAGCTTTAGCGAGCAAAAAAATCTTGTTCATTCTAATTAACTTTATATTTACAGTAGTACTGTTTTATTTTTGCTTATTCTGCGGTGTGTGTGTGTGTGTGTGTGTGTGTATACATATCATATATATCATAATTTGAAACCTTGGATCTTTGAAACTTGATGTAAATATTGTTGTGAATAATCCTACATCTTGATTAGTGTCATCTTGAAACTTTTGAACCTCTGTGACATTCAGTGTATGGACAGATATCTTCTCATTTCTTCTTTTGTGTTCTAAAGCTGTGAAGAAAAAAATCTCTGGAATGGCATGGGGACGAGTAAATGATGCCAGAATATCTTTTTACTTTTTTTAAGCAACTATCCTTTAAAATGTTTACCCTCTCTGATCCCGGCCAATGTCTTGTTCTCAGTTGTAATACCGCTAGTCCACCACTAGAGGAAGTCAGGGATTCATGAAAACACATCCGTCTTTGGTTGGTTTTCAGAGCTTTGCTGAATATTATAATTTCACCTCATCTCACCTCGCTTCTTCCAGTGTCTTTTTCATTCTCATTAAATCCTAGAATTGCACCTTGAAGACTAACAACAGCGAAGTGAGAGAAATGTGTTGATTGTGGTGCAGAAAATGAATTTCAGCTCAACTGTGAAAATGGTGCCACTGACTAAGTGCACTGATAATTAAACCCCGTTATATAAATACTGTTTGCACGCTTGATGTTTCAGTGCTAAATTTAGAATAAGATATTTGAACTCCTTACCTGCAACTTTGCATCCTGGGTCTTTAAAAACAAAACCCTGTGCCAGACATACAAACCAGCAGAACAGAGATCATTGCTTTTATGAAGATAAAATTAAAACCTCCGGTCTAAATGTCACCATGGAGTAAATACTAATAGATTTATCAACATTATTTAGATTTTCCAGGAAATACTTTGAATAAGTCTTATTTCAGCCTTATTTCCCTCACAATGGAGTGCCATAAATAGCCTGTGACAAAAACAAAGGAGGTAATTCATGAAAATGGAAGGAGCCTCTGTCTGGCTGGTGCTATGTTGGTTTAACGCTTAATTGAATTTTCTATGCTCTGTTTTTCTCTGTACCAGGGGCGGCAATTTTAATTATTCCAGTGACTGATGTGAGCCGAGACAATGGGTGTCTTAATTCAATTAGAGTAGGAGCTGGTTTAACATGCAAGTCAGTCTAATTGCCACAAATTATTTCTGGAAAAAGATGACCTCTCCTGTAGCAAAGATTGGCTCTGGTTGAGCAGAACAACTGTGAACAGGGCTCGATCTGGCTCCTTGAGATCTTTCCTCCTGCAGAGATGAGCTGTGAGACACCTGGCTGTTATTTTCAAGTGAACTTAAAGACGTCGATTAGCTGCTTCAGGTGGGTTTGAGTTTGAGTAACAACTACAGGCTGCAGGAAGCAAGATCTTTTGAAGTATTTAAAACTCCAGCCAAATGATTTTTCAGCCCTTTTCACAATACTACACTTTGTTTCAAAGCAGCTTTACAGAGATTCATAATGTAAATGTTTATAATATTATAAAATATTCATACTTTATCGTAGCTTGTATCAGATGTAAAACGGTTATATAATTGTTAGATTTGTTTTATATGTACTACTGTATATATACAACTTTAAAGAAAGAGCTGGGCAATATTATAGCTAAATTTTGTAACAAAATAAATCAGACGGTTGAGATTTTCTCTATAGCATATATTGTTTTAAATGAAAAAGCTACAAGTATTTTCTAGGAATGCATGGTAAATCTGTTACTGGCATATTGGCTATTGGCTATTAGATATTTAACTGTTTAGATTATTTAATCGATTAAAATCAATAAAAAATAAAATAAATGAAGTAACACTGTTCTAAAAAAGAATATGCTATTTTCATACTGTCCATTATAATCTTGTGACATTTAAAATGTTTAACTTTGTTGTTTCATTTTTTTATTTATTTAAATAAAACTGTACAGAATATTCTGTACAGTATATATATATATATATATATATATATATATATATATATATATATATATATATATATATATACAGATAAACTATATATATATATATATATATATATATATATATATATATATATATAGTTTATCTGTATATATGTAGAAACTTAAATATTTATACATGCATACATCTTTGACCTTTTTAAAAATAAAAATAAATAAATATATTTCATGTAAATTTGATTTACACTACCATTCAAAAGTTTGCGGTAGGCAACATTTGTAATTTTTTTGGAAAGAAGACTTTTTTGCTTACCAAGGCTGCATTTATTTGATCAGCATTACAGTAAAAACAGTAATATTGTGAAATATTATTACAATTTAAAATAGCTGATTTCTATTTAAATATACTTTAAAAATGTAATTTATTCCTTTGATGCAAAGCTAAATTTCAAATCAGAAAAAAGAAATCATTCAAATATGTTGATTTGCTGCTCAAGAACAAATGTCTTTGCCGTCACTTTTGATCAAATGAATGCATCACTGTCTAAATAAAGTTGCATTTCTTTTTAAAAAAGCCCCAAACCTTTGAACAGTAGTAGAGCGCAGGACAAACTGGTACTTACAGTCTCCTCTTCCTCCCTCATGGCAGGCATGGTGCTAATGGAAAGGTTGACGGCTGTTATGGTGACGAACAGCACTGACAGACAGGCAAAGATCTTCCCGGGGAGGCCGGAATGAGGCTTCTCCACCATGTCTCTTAGTTTTCCCATCCAGTGTCCGAGACGGGACTCCCTGGCCAATCCGCTTCCACTGTCCTCCTCGTCATCCTCATCCTCCTCCACCACCCGCTCTAGTTCGTCACACTCCTCCACGCGCTGCAGGAGGCGTCGCCGGCAGCACCATTCCAAGCTCTCCTCCGGGACGCCCCAGTACAGCAGCTCTTCTTGGAAAGACAGGGCGCACATCTCGCGCAGAGAGCGCAGCTTCCCGGCGCGCAGGAAGGTGAGGATGGTCCGGAAGGCGCAGGGACTGCGGTCGAAGAAGAACTCATTGTGGACCACGTCGTAGTCGTCGCACACCCGCATGATCTCGTCGAAGCTGCTGCACAGGCGCAACTGGCCCAGACGCGAGAGGGGGAAGTCCTCCAGCGTGGTCCAGGGAAGCTGGTACCGCAGGCCGCCCACGTTAATGATGACGTGCAGCCGCTGGCCACAGGACGGCAGGTTGCCGTTGTCGTCTGGATGGAGAGCATCGGGGATGCCGGGGTCGGTCAGAGGCAGTCGTTGTGCCCGTTTGTAATAAACGCCCTTGAGGGCTTCTTGCTCCTGGATGGGCGGCGCGTTCAGAGAGGTGTCCGAGGTGCAACTCAAAGCGCTGTAGTCATAATCCGAACCATCGCCTGCCAGTAAAGTCATCTTTCACCCGGCCACCTCCACCTCAGCGGCTGTCACATGCCTGGAGTCCAGCGCTTCCTCTCAAAGAGTGACCTGCTCAACGAGACCGAGACGGCAGATTAGTGATCACGGTATTGAGGCCTGTTCACTGCTAGACTGATAATGATAACAGGGTGGGCAACATCAAATCTGTATCACAATATTACCTACCATTACGGTTGCAAAGGGGTGGAAAATTTCCATTTCCACATTTTTTAAAATCCCTGGATTATTCAAGAAAATCCTGGAAATTTTCCACATTTTTGCAACTCTACCACCAATATATAATTATCTTTTTCTTTAAATTAAGTCTTTATATAAATCTTGCCATCAGTGTCAATATAATAAAAAAACTAATACTAGCCTAAATAAAAAAAAACAAAAAAAAAAAAACACCCAAGCTAAACAGTCAGCGATTATTAAGTAAGATTGAGAAACAAATTACAAGAAATAGGACCAAAAACTACAGTAATACAGAGCAAATAAATACGAAATGCTACGTACATTTTATAAAAATGTATCACTCTGTAAATTGTATATATAATGTTTTCTTATTAAAGTTACAGAAGTGATATAGTCTATCTATCTATCTATCTGTTATCTATCTATTTATCTATCTATCTATCTATCTATATATATATATATATATAAAAGTATAAAAGTAACAATTTTTCTCAGTCGCTTTGGTGCATTTCTTTAATCATTCTTAATATTTGCGAAGAAGTATGTGCATTTCTCATAACAATTTGTACAAACAGCACCACACAATGGATTTCCTGCGAAAGCCTGCAACTTACTCAAAATCTTTAGTTCATCTCTCCAAAGTAAGTATTTATGTCAGTGAACATATTAGTGGCATCAGAATGAAAAGTTCTTGTGTCATTGTTCACAAACAAGATGCTTAGTCTGTGTTGTCATTAACTTGTTCAAAAGAAAGAGAAACTGATTTTATGAATTTCATTCATCTGATCTGAGAAATGCACCAAAGCCTCTGAGAAAAACTGTAATTTAATATACACATTAAATCCAAACTAAATGCAAATCTATTACTCTATCGGTCTCTTTCTGAAAATGTAGGTTACTGTGAGGCACAATTTCAAGAAGCAAAAAATCATTTTATAAAAGCACATATATTCATTCTTCTGGTATAATTTGTGTATTTTTTTACATTTGTTTGTCATTTGTCCAGCAGTTTAAGTGTTTATGGAACTGAATCTGTAAAATTGGATATGCTGTACAGGCACTTTACACAGAAAAGGTTAGTAAGCTTCTTTTAAATCATGGTAACACATATTGTTATATTTTGCAGCTGTGAAATGAAAAACCCATCCAGAAGAGGCAGCGAGATGAACTACGAAGTACTTTCGTGTTCTGCTGATCAGTAATCCTGCTGTCTACTTTTTGGGACAGACTCTGTGATTTAGGTCTAGTAAAGTGCAATTGTTAGTAGCAAAATCGATGCTATTTCATGCTACTTTTGACTAATAATTAGCATGACTTGTTTTTCACCCCACAGGGCCTTTCATCTGCTGTTTTTGGGAGCATCTGGGACGTTCAGATAAGATGCTGTATGTTCTGACTTGTTGCGTGGGACCTGCCAATGAATGAACCCTTGCGAAACAAGTGAACAGAATATCTTGGCACACGGTTACCTAGCCTGCGATAACCCGAGACAGGAAGCCTTCCCATCCAAGAAAAAGTGTGAAAATGAATAACTCGAGTGCTTCCAACACCTCTTTTTCAAACTCATCTCAAACGTTCACCTACACAACAAGTGGAGCATTTTGAACCTTAGACACCTTTCTTGCAACGCCGCAATGCAAACCACAGACTAAAGGATAAATCGAAATGCTCTGGCTCAACATATCACCAGTGAAGACATCACCTCCCAGACAAGGCTGGACAGATTTTATTAGCTTCTTTTCACTTTTGGAAATTGAATTGAATCGGCCACTTCCCACAGGAAGTTAAACTGAAATTAGAGGAAAAGGAATTTACTAAGTTCATTTCAAAGAAAATCAACACAAGTAATGCATTCTAGTAAATGAAATGTTTTTTTTTCCCCACAATTTTTCAGTGTTATTTTAGTATCATTGAGGTACTATCATCATATTTTGAATCATTTTTTATTGGTTTTATAAATGTAAAGTTTTAGTTGTCATTTTTAGTATTTTTTTCCCCTAAAGTTAAGTTTTAGTTATTGTAGTTAATCATGTTATAAAATTAGAAATGCTGCCTTAACTTAAAAAAAAAAACTTATAACAACTTAAAAAAAAGAATTATACGTCAATATATATTTGTTTTATAATATATATTCATATTTTAAGATTTTTTATTTATTTTAAGTAATAAATTTTTATTGGTAACTAAAAAATAATTCACAATTTAAGTTGATTAAATATATAATATATAAAATGACAATTAATAATAAATAAAAAAATATATAGTATATATATGTATACACAATGTGACCTTGGACCACAAAACCAAACATAAGGTCAATAAAAAAAATAAAATAACAAAAACATTAGAAAATCTGGAATCTGAGGGTGCAAAAAAAAATAAAATAAAAAATAATAATAATAATAATAATAATATATATATATATATATATATATATATATATATATATATATATATATATATATATATATATATATATATTGCATATTATTATATATCATTAAAAATAAAATTAATTAATATAAATATTAAAAAGTTAATTTATTTTCATTTCTGAATGGCACACAATCCTGCCATAAAAGCACCAGTAGTATTATTAATAATATATGAAGCAGTATTATTAATGATAACAAAAATAAAATGACTAAATAAAAAAGTAGTACTTAATTTATAAATAAATACAGGTACATTCATTGTTAGATATCAGTTAATTTTTAATTGTATTTCCTGTTTTGCAATCTGTCGATTCCAAATTCAAATTCAGGAATTCAGCTGGAATTTTAAAGCCGTAGTAATTTCAATTCTGAATGGTGCACAATGCTGCTCCCAGATGCTTTATCCCCTCCATGGCCAGTGTCCAAACTAATTAAATCAATTACCATGATTAAGCTGTAATGGGTTCACAGTCACAAATTAGTGACTGCGGCCCTGTGTGTTCAGGCACCAATCAGAGGCCAAGATGGGAGTCTTCTGGTTGCTAAAATCAGGAAGAGTGTGAGTCACCGCATGCTTATTAAGCACCTGCACTGTCAGTCGCTGCGAGATAATGATTATGCTTGGCCTTTTGTTTCCGAGCTGTCAAAATAAGCATGCACCAACCACTGGGCTGCTGAGGAGTGTCTGCTGCCTTTATCTTAAGAAAAGTTGAGTGTCAAAGAAGGCCTCAAAATAAAAATGTTACCTCAATTAAAATTCTGGAATTCAAATTATTCTCAATTCAATTCCAAATGGTGCACGGCACCCACGGACAGTTCAATTCATTAGACTGCCTTAAAAATGCCACAGAAATACACAGAAAGGTGTTTAGAAGCCAAATCAAAAATAGTGCGATGCTTCTTGATGTGCAACTTTTAGAAATATGCATGTGTGATGTGTTTGTGGTAATGATAATTAGGGTAATATAGTGGGTTGCTAGACAGTCTTTATTTTATTGTACGTTCGTGGTGGACGCTCTATTTCATTGTTCACATTGTTTTTCCAATGCATTCTTCAAAATTTCTCATCCACAGAACAAAGAAAGTCAGTGGGTTTGGAAGAACAAGAGGATGAGTAAACCATGACACAGTTTTCTTTTTGGTGAACTATTCCTTTTAAGGATCTGCAGTGTGGATGGACAGAATAAAAGAGTGTGCGAGAACAATCGTGGAGCAGAGCGAACCTTTGAACCGCAGTGTTGCTAACACTGCGCTTCTCTCTGACGCAGCGAGATCACAGCTTTGCTCCAGGGCTTTTTCTCCAGATTGCCTCTGAGTCACAGGACTGTGATTCTGGCAGTAACATGCTGAGCACACTTTCCAACCTAACAACACTAACCTCCATAATGTAGAAAATTGAGCGCTGGGGATCTGAACCCTCTGCTTTCAAGGAACACCTCTTGCCAAAATGAACATTTTGTCATTTACTCACCCTCACATCTTTCCAAAGTTGTACTTTTCTTTTATCCTTAAACATATATATTAGGGCCGTGGATGTAATGCATTCATTTTATTAATTAGCTATAGAAGCTATAGAATAACAATACATTTAGGTCACATTGTTAATCTTAAATTTCATACAGTTGATTGGTGATGCACCTTATGCAGCTGTAACAATGTAGCCGAAAGAATGCAGTTACCGCATTTTCCGGACTATAAGTCGCACTTTTTTTCATAGTTTGACTGGTCCTGCGACTTATAGTCAGGTGCGACTTATTTATAAAAATTAATTTGACATGAACTGAGAGAAATTAACAAAGAGAAAACATTACCGTCTGCAGCCGCCAGAGGGCGCTCTATGCTGCTCAGTGCTCCTGTAGCCTACACTGAAAATATAGAGCGCCCTCTAGCGGCTGTAGACGGTAATGTTCTCTCTTGGTTCTTGGTTCTTGGTTCTAAATAAATGCGACTTATAGTCCAGTGCGACTTATATATGTTTTTTTCCTCGTCATGGCGTATTTTTGGACTGATGCGACTTATACTCAGGTGCGACTTATAGTCCGAAAAATATGGTATATGACCCTAAAGTTCAGGATGTTGGGGCAAAAATGCCCCGTGTGAGTTTCTGATGATATAGTTACGCAATATTACACAATCAAACGAATGCTAATGTTAATGTTGTGTTATATTTTAGACCCATTTTTGTCCGTTTTTGCTCGGTTTTCTATAAAAAAAGCCAGAGCAGAATTGTTGTGCATCTGAGCGACAGTCTGTTTTTTAATTAATCCATGTTTTGAACAATTTTAATTCATAAATGGAGCCATTTACTTAATTCCTGAATGACTCACCCATTTGAATGAATCAAATGAATGAATGACTCAATGACTGACTCTTTAAAACAGTTTTAGTTTCATAATTAGAGCATAAATTATATATAATAAATACAAATAATTGCAATCAATCAATACTGTCATTTTAAACCTACACAACTTAATTTTTTTTTTAATCTTTTGAAGAATGTTTGTAAACAAACTGTTTTAGTTACTTACCACTGACCTTCGGTTACTGAGACATTTCTTAAATTGTTCCAAAGCACAAAGAACATCATACAGGTTTAAGGGTGAATAAGTTATGGCATAATTTTCATTTTTGGGTGAACTATCCCTTGAATACCCATTTAAAATGCATTAAATCTGACAACATTATTTATGCAATTGTAATTGCAGTGGAAATGCCTTCATACCAACTCCGAGCTGCAAAAAACATTCTAAAATATATCTAAATACCAGTTCAGATGCAGCTTGTTTTACTGGTTTCTGTTTGATGATTGAGCTACTTGAGCAGAATATCAGATCAGTCTGGTAATGTGATATGTAGTATGCAGAGCACAGGAAGATTACAGGCATCATTATTTACATTGCTGGATTTAGTGACTGTTGTAAGGCAATAATAATCATACTGTGACAGCCAGAGAAAATTACTTAATGGGAAAATTGCTTGTGTGTTTAATACACTCAGTGCAGTCATGCAAAATGTAATGGCAACAGCCTCCATGCTGCTTCTAAGTTGGATCTAATATCATAAGGCAAAATCTGACAAGTTTAATATTTTGATCAGCAAGAAAGAACAAGTCTTACTCCCACTGTTACTTTCATGAGCTGTGAACCGTTAACCCAAATATTGAAATCTTTGTCAATCCGTGCATTGTTCTCCAAAGTAATGCACTGTTTAGCATCCAGTACAAACGTTTTTGGAGTATTTGAGTTTGTGTGCATATGTGCAAAAGCATAATGGCAGAACAATAAGTAGAACATCAGTGTTGTGTCCCGTTAAAGTGATGGATAACACGGGAAATATCTCATGGCTGATTTGTATGAGGCTTATTGAATTATCCATGTCTGATACTTCTTTGCATCTCAGACATAAATAAAAGCCAAAGCTTTTCTTCTGGGACATCTTTACTCACAACAAAACATCCTCTCTGTGCTGTTAAACACACCGAGAATCATCATCCAGCTAACAGTATATTAATATATATTAATATATATAAAATATTCATGATACCACATATGCTTGATCACTTTGACGGTGATATAAAATCGAGCGCTGGACTTATTTTTATGGAGTTCTGAATTGTTTGGTTGTTTTTTAGAGTTCTGTTCAGATCTGTCTTCAACATTTATAGTATGTTTGTTACAAATACAGCAGAAAACATACCATGCCATACATTTCATGTTTTAGTTTATACATTTCCTGGGGGAGATCACTTTTAAGACATTTTCATCAATTGGCTAAAAACATCAAATATAATTTTTGTTACATCACCCAGACCCTACTGAACAGCTGGTAAAGTATTCTGATGTCAATGTTGTGCATAACTTCCATTATGTTCCTCACATCATCATGTTAACTATTTTTGTGCACTTTAAATCCACAGTGCTCATGATGAAGCAGGGAGACTCATGTTTTGGGTGATGATACACCATCCTCCACTGCTGCCTGGTGAGAGCACTTGGCAAACGCACCCCACCCCGTCCCACGCATCTCATGGTCTCTTCTGGTGCCGCCCACCCGTCGTCTATGGGGTCCTGCAGCTCTACGTCTCTAGGACTTCTGCTCCCTCTTCCCCTCAGATTGATGCATCTGTGGCCGTCTGACTTTCCCATCATGCCCATGCGTCAGTGGATTTATCAAAGAAAGGCCAGCAGCAGTTTTCTGTCACCATCAGGTGGATCTGTTCATTTTTCCCATCACTAATGCACTGCAAGTACTGCCTTAACAGACACTTTAAATCAAAGTGAAACACACTACAAGAGGATTCGAACCTATAACCTTTCAGTTATCAGTTTCAACTTCACGTATGTAATGGTAAAAAAAAAAAAAAGTCAATTATTTTTGGGAGATGTGCTTAAATGTCAGGAAAATAAGAAGAATATCATTTACTAGAAACAATTGTTTTAATTTTTTACAGCAATATTTGTACAATATATATGTATGTATGATCAACACTTGAAATAATACTATTAAAATTCATATACATTATTAATATACATTTTTCAGACTAATATTTTTATTAGTATAATATTTCTTCATTATAGGCTTACTAAAAATATAAATCAATAAGAAGCATTTGCAACCAGTTACTACTTAAGTAAAGGTTATTTTTTAATAAAACTAAAATGTTCCCATCGATGAAAAAAAAGTGTCTGCCAAATACATTAATGTAATTTTTTAATCTCCCAAATTCTTATATCCTATTATTTCCATAAACATTTTTACAGTGATGTTTACCACCATTTGTTTTGTTAATTATAGACAAGTTTTGCTTAAAAAATGTATAGTTTTCATAGTTGTAACTTTTTAAGTTATAAAATAGCCATTTGCATTGCCAAAAATCATCTTTTAATTAGTATTTGTGTTGTTTACATGTTCAAATATCTAAAAATGCTTAGTAAAGTTTCATTTGAAAAACAAAACTACATAAAATAAAAGGCTTGTTTTCATAAATTGCCTCTTGAATATAAATGCCTTCTGTTTCACTGCACTAGCAGATGTTTGCGCTTGTTTGTTTTTTCTTGTTTACATAAAAGAAGTCTGGGAAACTACACACGTATTAAAGATACATAAAGAAAACAAGTCTTCATATCTCAATTAAATCTACTCTGTTGGACGGATTTGGCATTAACCAACAGACATTTGTTGGTTATATTTGGTTTGGCTACTGGTTATGATCAATAAATTATGATAAGATTACTTTTCTTTCAAACAATCGAGTCGATTTTACCTTCAGAACCTTTAAACACAACACAAAGGGACATCCTCAAAGATTAAAGCTCATTATTTTTGTTCATTAAATGACTCACACCACAAATTTTTTGAGTTGGTGAGTAATTCTTAAATGTTCGCCATCTGGAAAAACCGCGACTCTCAGCGTGAATGATCTTCCTTTGCACAAAAAGCACATTGACTGTATCTCCACTAGCAGAACATCACTGAATAATGCTGCTCTCTCTTCATCTGTATCTCTGACACTTGTAGCTCGCAGCAGAGAACATCCTCAGCAACAGATCTGTGTACATCTCTTACACCGACTATGTACACACAACACATGTTTAAACACTGGGATGTTTAACAGCGCCTGCAGCTACACTCATATCGTACGACATCTGCTTACATCAACTCAAATGTGAATCGGAGAGAGAGAGAGAGAGAGAGAGGGATTTTTTTTTAGATATTAGTGGGTGGATTTAATAAATCGCTGAATATATTGAAACAAGAAACATCTTCAGGCTATAATTGCTTTCCCTTTCTCTCTTGTGTCCGCCGTACATAAAACAGTCTCTGGGCTTCGCAGCGGTTCAGCAAACCTCTCCATCTTCTCGCTGTACTCAACCTTTGCCACAGCACTGCTTCTATTCCTGGTGGGTTTTCAGCACATTACGGCACATAAAGGCTGATGCATGACAGTCTGACGTGCCAAAATCTCTGAGTTTTTGTTTGCATTTATATCCCAGCAGCAGGGTCATCCTGATCTTCATTTCTGCACTAAATCCTATGTTTATTAATGACAATATGATCACAATGCAAGCCTGCTTATCACGGATTATCATCACACTACAGGGGGAATCTCACCAAACATGCAGGAACATGTTCAGGTCATATTCTATTTCAAGAAAAAATAAAAATAAATAAGTAATTATATATTTTTTTGTTGACAAAAATAGATGGCATTAAAGCACACACTGCCAAGTTCCATTAATGTTATGCAAAATAAAAATATAAATAAAAAAAATATAAATATAAATACATTTATAAGAATGCATACAAAATTACTGTAATTAAAAAAATATTTTAAATTTAGTAAAAAATGTTTTTATATGGTGGAAGTATTTATTACATGGAAATTTGGGATACTATACAATTTTAATGAGAATGTAATGTGAAACATCAATGAGATTAATAATTGAAAATGCCAAAATTGTCAAGATGCATTGTTTAAAAAATATTGATAATAAAAAAGTAAAAAATTTGCTCAAATGTCATGAAAAACAATACACATACACACACACACACAAAAAAAACACCTTACTGGTCAATAACAATATATATATATATATATTATAGAATTTAATTAATTTTATAGTAGTATTTTCAATTTCATTATAATTATACAAATATTATTAAAGATAAATTACACTTCATATAATATTATGGAAAAAGCTATTGATACACACATATTCACAATATATATATTTATATATGGATATATGCATATATACAGTATATGAAGATTCTAATGTGAAATGTGACCCAGACATGAAATTTGCTTTATTAGGAATTTAATGTATACTGTATTGTAGTTTCAATTTCTCTCTCATTTTTATGGGGTAATTAACAGTTTTTTTGTAATGTAATTATTTTTGGAGGTAATAAAAATATATTTTTTTATATAATAATAATTTTTATATATATTTTTTTATATTTTTTATCACACATATTTGAAAACAAATGTCATGAAAATAATGCAAAAAATATATTATTGCTCAATAGACTTCACAGGACCGCACAAACTTCAACATAAATTAGGGAATGATTACATAAGGATTCGTCCAGCAGTTGTGTGCATTACCACACATGTTCAAACAGTTATTATCCATCTCCTGTGTGCCACCAGCAGGCAGACCTCAGTGAGTAATCTCCATTATACCCAAGCACTTCCAGAAACGGTAACCGCAGCGGCCCGTAACAGACACACGGGTGTCAGTCTGAACAATGTCACTGCCGCAGAGCGAGCGCTTGCATTAGCTGGACCACAGCACGCCTCGGGGGACCACCGCTGGAGAAGATACATTCAAGAGCTACGAGAAGACAGACAGCTGCTGTAGAGCCGAAAATATGTTTGAAGGAGGACGGAAAACAAGGAGAGCAACATCCAACATTAACACAGTAGAAAACACTCCATCTGATGAGAAACGCACAGGCTCTTAGCAAACTTCAAATGTGATGAATTGACTTATTCCTTCAGATACTGTCGATGATAAACCACTGTCCTGCAGAGTGGGCTTCAAAACACATCCACTCCACCATCATTCAGAGCCTGTCCACTGGGAGTGGATGAGGTTACCAGAGCTCTGCAAGACAATGATCGAGTACAGACTCCTGGCTAGACAACTCTCATTACAAAAATTTGCATTACAAAAATACCCATGTTTATTTATTTAATTATTTTTCATTCACAAAGCACTTTTGCACGCAAAAACAGCTACCATTAAAGAAATCGTTCACCCAAAGATGAAAAATTGTAAAATGTAATGCCCCTTAGGTCACCCAAGATCAGTGTTTGGAATAACGGCGTTTAAAAGAGCGGTGTTAGGTAACGGCGTTATTTTTTCAGTAACGGGGTAATCTAACTAATTACTTTTCCCGTCGTTACAACACCGTTACCATTACTAAACGTTAAATGCGGTGCGTTACTATGCATTGATTTAATAAACTATGCAATCCGAACGCACCCCTGGCTCACACAGCGAGTGTGGAGGTGGGTTAAAAACAAGATAAGCGATTACGCCAGTGTTTTTACACACATGCCGGCACACGCGCCAGCGCCAGCGGCGCCAAACACACACACCCAACAGATAGATATTCGCAGCAGCAGCAGAAATGGCGAGTCAGGAGTAATCTGATGAAAAGTTGGCATTTTCAAGGTGGACATATAAGCGCTACTTCAAATTCATTGTGGTCAAAGGCAAGACCGTGCATGTAATGTGTACATGTAATGTGTGACACACGCATCTACAAAGCTAGTGACCAAAAACACCCTTTCTTACAAAGATAATACTTGAAGTGCAGGATAAAACTCTTGCTGTCTTTTGATGTGCAATAAATATCGAAAGTTATGTACGTACACCTGTCTGTTCTACTCATTTCAACTGACTTGTGAAAACTGCAAAAAAAAAATTGACATATAGCAACGTTTTTTTTTTTTTTTTTTTTACAGTTACGCAAATAGTTACTTTCCCTGGTAACAAGTTACTTTTATTATAGAGTAATTCAGTTACTTTTTGGAACAAGTAGTGAGTAACTATAACTAATTACTTTTTTAAAGTAACGTTCCCAACAGTGCCCAAGATTCACAAAAATAGTTCTAAACAAATTAGTGGGTTGATTTTGATGTGAGAGGACAAAAGGAGATGGACTTTTCCACTGGAGGAAGTATTATTATGGATTATGAACTCATATTTTGTCCAGAAGCGATGGTTTGAAGTTAAAAACACCTAATTATGGCTTTGTTTCTTACAAACATGCAGCTTTTTACTTCAAAAGAAATTGATCGATGTACTGGAGTGGTGTGGATTACTTTTCTGGATTATTGTGATGTTTATATAAGCTGTTTTTACTTTTATTCTGACGGCACCCATTCAATGCAATGGATCCAATGGTGAGCAAGATGCTACATTTCTCCAAATTTGTTCTGATGAAGAAACAAGCTCATCTACATCTCAGATGGTCAGAGGGTGAGAACATTTTCAGTAAATTAACTATACTCATGTATTAATAAAACCACTAAGAAAAACTCTGCATATACCAAAAGCAAGGAAGCTAAAGCCTGAGTTTATTAACTGCTTCTCACTTCAATAATAGTGCGGTTAGCAAATCTGCAGACTCACCATAATTTCCTAATTAAACACGGTCATAATAGTATATTAGAAGTTCTCTAATCATAAGCTTTGCAAACAGGAAAGGACCCTTTATAATGGCTATATCCTGACCACAGCACACAATTACACTCCACATAAAGGTATGAAAAGACATTAACCCTGCTCATTAAAACCAGCCCTTTTACATTACATACCAAGATGATGAAGCCTTTTGTCATTCTGAATCACTAAAGCTCTCAGGGACGTGTCCTTTGATCCTGAAATTGCAGTAACTGGAAATAAAACTGGTCCTAGTGCTGATCCCTGCTGTACTTCAAGAACTAGACTATGGTTTTCAGTGACACAAGTGACCCAATTTTCTCTATTAATAGATTTTCCTGGTCATATTGTGAGCGTTTAATCAATCATTCATGAAAACTTTATGGTCGATGTCACTAATCTCTATTTTTAACCCCTCCTAAACCAATTCACATTAACAATTAGTTAAAAGAAGTAACATCCAAGATTTGTTTTCTCATGCAACTGCATGCCGTATTTTTATATGAAATTAAACAAGCTGAAAACACTAACTGAAAAACTTTGTGCTTTTCTGTAGTATTAAGACTCAAATTTCAACTATATAACAGATTGCTATTATAGTGTTATACTAAAACTAAAATTAAAACAAACCCTTAAGATAATGTAGAAAGAAAAAAAAATTAAGCGCACAGAATAACATAAATGGACTTTGAACGATTAATTGCCTCTTTGAACGATTACGTAATTTTTATAAAAAAAAAACTGTTTAATCCTAAGAGCATAAAACAGCATGAAAATGATTCTCTTTATACACTCTAAAGTATAGAAATATTGTATGGCATTTGCAAAATTATTTTCGAAATAACACAGAAAGAAGATCTAGTTCCAGCAGCTCAAAGACGGTGCTATAGCAACACTTAAGGTCATCGGTTTGATTTCCTGCAAATGCATGAATGCTAAAAAAAGCATCTGCTAAATGCATAAATGTAAATGTACTGTAGTTCCTTGGTCATGGTCAGGAAAAGCAGCTGTTCCTTGTAGCCGACAAACCTAGAAATCAAACCGAACTCCTACAGGTTTATGCAAAACGTTTGTTTTTTTAGAGATCTAATCTCTTCTCAATAAGCTCGGAGTCCATTTCTCACCGTGCAAATAACTGGATAGAGGAAGTTTCCAGAGACATGCCGTGAATCACTGTCCTGGTTAAACGGATAGACTCATTTTTATGTCAGTCGTTTTCTGATTTGAAATTCATAATATGCAAATGTGAGTCATTCTTAACCTCGAGCTTCCCGTCCGATACCACTACACCATGATGATGATGATTCACAGAGAGGACACGTTCCCACCTTGGGAAAATGATGACCATTCATACCCACTCATGGCCGTAGATGCCACTCAAGCACCAAGAAACTCTTTCACATTCAGAGAAGTGTACTTCATTATGACTAAGTGTCACCAACTCTTCCCAAACCACCCACAGTGAGATCTCGAACCCTGAATGTGTTGATTCGTGCTAACAGATCTACAGTCCAGTCCAGAAGTCTGAGGCCGCTAGCGGAAACGCAGCTATTTCACATTTTTATTGATTTTTATTGAACATCAAAGGCATCTTTATACATGAACAAAACCTAATGATCGTGTTCCAGCGTGATTTGAGCACATTGAGCTTCAGTGGAAGCAAGAATGTCTGACCTTTGCAAAAATTAATTTGACCTTTTTATATCAGAACCTTTTCTTGCTTTAAAAATAACCCACATTTTAAATTTGCTCCAGTGTTATTTTAGTATCATGCAGATACCATAATAGTTTTTATTAATATTTTGAATAAGTTTTTGTTTTCATTTTTTTATATATAAAGTTTTTATAATTTTGATGATTTTATTAGATTTTTTTAATGTCTATTTAGTTATTTTTTAAGTATTTTTATTTCAGTTTTACTTTTAGTTATCTTAGTACATCAAGTAAAACTAAATGAAAATGAGAAATGTTGCCTTGGAAAATAGATGAAAAAAAAAATGTATATACATTTACATATTTTTTATGTATATTTTAGTAATTTTGTTGTATGTTTTTGATATTGTTATTATTATTATTTTGATATATTTTTTATTATTTTATTTCAATTTTACTTTCAGGTATATTACTGCATCAAATGAAAATGAGAAATGTTGTTGAGGAAACCAGATGAAATAAAATAAGCATAAATTGTTTTATAAATTTTATTTTATTTCAAAGAGCAAACTTTTATGGTTTTAGTTATATTTATGTATCATAACCCTGATGTAGACCTCTGGCCCCCTGTACATGTATTCATGCCATTTCATATGAAAAATTTAAATTATCAAAATTATCAAAAGCCCCAATAAAACAACATTTTATTTCACAATATTACTGTTTTGCTGTATTTTTAATCAGCAGAATGAACAGAAGAGAATTTTGGCCTCGTCAGTAGGTCTTCACCTCATGACATTTCATATTAAATGTTTAAATGATCAATAAAAGCCCAAATAGATCCTGATATTGACTGAAAGTATTGCCAAAGCCAGAACAGAATATACTGAATCGGTATAAAGATGCACAATGTTCAAAACAAGACATTTAGGATCAAAACGGTTTTATGTGTAACAGAAAAATTAAGCAAAAATAAAATAATAATAATAGAACAGAAAAGACATTTTGCGGTTAAACAAGTGGTGTTATTTCAGTATTAGCAGTCGCAGTTGTTCAGACACGCAGAGCTTGAACATTAGAGATGCATTTGGGAATGCTGGATTAATGGTTCTGTTAAATTAAATAAAATGGACTCAACCTGACTTCTGTCATTTGGTAATGGCATCCTATTTGGCTTTCATTAAACACTGGACAAGCGTGCATCTATAAATGCACAATAAAATGTTATTTGACAATGAAATTGAACAGAGCTCAAATTGAAGATTTGACAGCTCCTAGGACAAAAGCACAAGAATGAAGTGAGTCACAGTAATTAGATACAAACTGTTGCAAATACTCTAGCATTAGTTATGTTTATGTAAAATGTATGCAGAAGGAACAAATTGTTGATATAAAAAACTAAAATAAAAAGGTGCACAATGGTACTGTTTATCTAAAAGCTAAACTTCAAAATATTATAAAAGCATTATGAAATTAAACCGGTAATGTGAATATATTTTGAGTTGAATATATAGAATATTTAGGGCCCTCGATTTAACATTAAATTATTTAATACAATTCATGAAATCAATTTAATACAATTAATGACATAATAACATTAAATATATATATAAAAAAAATACATGAAGTGCTTTTCCTCAAAGGGTCGTTTCTGGTCATTTTAGCATTCTAGACACTGAATTTACAAGATTACCACATCAGACATGCTGCCAACCACACAAAAGAAGATATTTTAAAGAACGACTCTGAACCCCATTGACTTTCATTTAATAGAAAAAAACGCCTGCACATTTTTCAGAATATCTTCTTTTGTATTCAGAAGGAAAAAGTAATTTGGAAAGAAATAAGGGTGCGTAAATGATGAATAAATATTCATTTTTGGGTGAACTATCTCTTTAAGCCACATTTTGAAAAGCTGAATTGTTTATGTCTTCACATGGCTTCTTCAAAATAACAAGATGTGATGCAACGGCCAAAGGCATCAGTTTTCATGTTTACACAGAGCAGCGTTTCAGACATCAGAGCACATGGAACCCAAGAACATGAACAAACTCAACTCAGTGGATTTCTGTGGCCAGCAACTACACAAAATCATACAATATGCTCATATCCAATGCAACTTTTATCTATTCTATTCAATGCTGTACTCATTTGCTACAATATCATGCTTTGAGGTATACGTATGATACTTAATTTACTCACCCTCATGCAAAAACCTGTATGACTTTCTTTTTTTCTGCAAATCACAACAGAAGATATTTTAATATATAAGAAAAATGGGAGCCAAATAACATTGGACCCCATCGACTTTCGATATTGTTAAAATATCATCTTCGTGTTCCACAGAAGAATGAAGAGATATGATTTTGAAGCGACATGACAAATTGTCCCTACAAATCTTTGTTTAAGGGCTTTTCTGTGCAAATATTGCTATATGCATCCAACTGTGAGTCATTTGAATAATATATCATGCATAATAATTCAAATAAAATCTTTAATAACCCCTAATAATATCATACAATATATAATATTTACGAACAGAAATATGCAGCAGGAAAAAAGGAAAAATAAAAAAATATGCACCGAGATGGATGAAATGCAAGCACTGAATATAAAAGCGATATGAATGTATCGAACTCATCCACGTTCCGTCCACAAAGCTCTAGGGAAGCAGCCTGATCTGATTTGGGCTGCAGTAGTAACAGGACATATTTGCACAGACAAAACATCACTTTCAAGCCTTGGTTTGGTTAAACGTCTCCATTCTTCTCGTTTAAACTCCCACCACACTGCAAAAAGCATAAAAAGCAAACAGCACGCATCAGTTGGAAACACTCACCATAGTTCATCAGTAGTTGAGATTGTTCATGAGATTGCTTTACTCAAGAAGGAGAAGGAAACATTCAGTGTGCAGCTCAGCGTTCCAACTCCATCCGATCCCTCAACAGGCTGCGGAGCTTCTGGAGCGCTGGCGGCACATTTGATGATATGAGCAACAGGCTTCAGCTCCCTCCCTCTTTACACACACATCAACAGCTCTGACATCAGAGGTGGGATGTGTCATTATTCCAAGAGCTTTTGAGAGATATCCATAGCAACCAACCAACCGGCAAAGGAAGGATTCCTTCTTTTCCAGCAGGAACAGCCAAGTGTCTTTGAACTGCCGGCCACATATGCATCCCCTTCAGCGCTGGGAGATTTTCAGAGGCTTTCACTGTGTCTTTAGCGTTTAGGTATCAGCTCAATATCTGCTGCAGGACTGCGTGTGTTTCTGGAGATGTGTATGAGTATTTAACGCATGTAGGATGATCTTACAGAAGACAACGGGAGAACAGACACTGGGAGTTTCTTTAACCATTAGAGATGTGTTGTGGATACTGTTTGCTTTTTTATTTATCCAATGGAACAACATTGGCCATATTTATTTTCTTAAAGAATTATCCACGGTTCGGTACAAGTTAAGCTCAAACGACAGCATTTGTGGTATTATCTTGATTAGCATACAAATTAATTTCCACTTTTCCAATTTTTCTTAAAATCAATCAATCAATCAACCAATCAATCAATCAGTCAGTTAGTCTGAGTTAGTGAGACACTTACAATGGAAGTAAATGTTAAAATAGTAACTGTTTAAATATAGTATATAATAAAGGGATTATTGCACTGTAATTGTTAACCAGAATTAGTAAAAATATTTTTTGTTAGTTGAAATAAAGCTGAAATAAAATATCAATATAAAATGTTAAAATTAAACTTAAAAAACTAAAATGTAAAATGATGCATTGGCATCTAAATGGAAAAGGGGAAGTTTAAGTTGAAGAACTAAACTTACCAAAAATAAAAATGTAAGAACAAAAAAAATAATAATAATAAAAATGACAAGCACTTCCAAAAATTACTCAAATTGAAACGAATTTGTACAATTAAAATAACTGATTATATAAATATAAAAGCTCATACAAAATATGAATAAATACTATAATTGTATATAATTAACACTAAAATTCTTAACATCATAATGACAAATAAAAATAAAAGCTCCTGTTGTCCATTGCACTCTGGGCATAAAAAAATATTTTTTTTATATATAACATATATAAAAAAGCTCATACAGCATTTGGAGAAATACTATAATATAAATCAAGAATATAGAAATTGTTTACTATACCAACTTTTTGTTATATCCAGTGTAAACACCACAAAGCCTAAAAAATCTACTGAAAAAAAGTATGACTTAAAAAGCTTTTCAGCTCAAATGATATAATAATAATAATAATAATAATAATAATAATAATAATAATAATAATAATAATAATAATAATAATAATAATAATAATAATGCGACATATGCGGTCGATTAAGCTAAACCCTTTAAATAACATTCCTTACAGTGAATGATTCATCTTTGCACGTTATTCTGAAGACAATAAAGAGATGAACTGGCTTCAGTTTTGAAATGACTGGACTGTCCTCCGAATACTTGTAGAGACACTTTTAACCAATTGATTTCTGATAGATAAAATCAAGTTTAATTAGGAAATACTTTTCTAAATAAAAGGGTTGCATTATTCCATGCTGCCAACATCGCTTCGAAAAAGAAAACAAAAAGAAACGACAAACAAAACAATAATGATTCACACCCCAAAGCAGCCTTAATGGTTCCTTCAGAAGCCGTTTCTGTTACGAAGAGTCACAAACCAGCTGTGAGCAGATGATAAATGTTATTAAGCGCTTGTCATCTGCAAACAGAACGTCTGACAAATCCAGTAAGAAGACCAAGAGGGAAAGAGTTTTGAACAAATATTTGAGACGAACAATCTTGGCTATGCACGGCACGTACAGCGATTGGCCGCAGGGCATTATCTGCAAAGCACTGCTTGCGTTCGCGGCCCTCGTTTGCTATTGATTCACCTGCGCTGAACAGAATCTGTGTGGCAGCCAACAGCGGACTTTGAAAATCAGCGGCTACCAATTACTCTCAGATCATGTGTAATGAGGCTTTTGATGACAGTTCAAACAGCGTAAGTGGAGCTCGCTTTTCCAGCACATTTTTTATGTTTTCTTTGATTTTTCTTCAGTTGTTTTTATGGCTGGTTGCTCTAAGTTTGATCACACAGAAAATGTTCATTATACGTGGTGCATGACAAGTTACACACCAAAGTTTTGCAATAAAATAAAATAAAAATAGTTGCATGCACTACTCATAAATAATAACATTTCCTGAAGAGGGAAAAAGAGAAAACAATGCTTTCTTCTCACCGCGCCAAAGAGAATTGAATCAATACCGTAAGATGAATTATCCATGTTGTAAATAATCAGAGACTTGTTCAGCTGCCTCGAGCCCCCGGTGAGTGAAGGAACAGAAAATTGCTGAGACAGAGGCAATAAAAGAGGTGACAGGTCAAGTCATTGTAAGCCATCATTGAGATGAACGCCTCTGGGCTACTAATGCGTCACATGAGCTTTACTGTAATGATATCATACTTTATCAAAGAGATCGAATGAAAGTTTACGGCAACTTCTGCAACTCTGACAAAAATGATATCTAGTCACTTACTCTGTTTCAGTGTTTAAAACCTGTTTTACAAAGCGTGGCTTAACCACAACATTTTGAATGTGAAAAATTATTTAATTATTTAATTTAAATGCTCATATATATGTATATATATATATATATATATATATATATATATATATATATATATATACATACATACTCACCTAAAAGATTATTAGGAACACCTGTTCAATTTATCATTAATGCAATTATCTAATCAACCAATCACATGGCATTTGCTTCAATGCATTTAGGAGTGTGGTCCTGGTCAAGACAATGTCCTGATCTCCAAACTGAATGTCAGAATGGGAAAGAAAGGTGATTTAAGCAATTTTGAGCGTGGCATGGTTGTTGGTGCCAGACGGGCCGCTCGGAGTATTTCACAATCTGCTCAGTTACTGGGGTTTTCACGCACAACCATTTCTAGGGTTTACAAAGAATGGTGTGTAAAGCGAAAAACATCCAGTATGTGACAGTCCTGTGGGCGAAAATGCCTTGTTGATGCTAGAGGTCAGAGGAGAATGGGCCGACTGATTCAAGCTGATAGAAGAGCAACTTTGACTGAAATAACCACTCGTTACAACTGAGCTATGCAGCAAAGCATTTGTGAAGCCACAACACACACAACCTTGAGACGGATGGGCTACAACAGCAGAAGACCACACCGGGTACCACTCATCTCCATTACAAATAGCAAAAAGAGGCTACAATTTGCACGAGCTCACCAAAATTGGGCAGTTGAAGACTGGAAAATGTTGCCTGGTCTGATGAGTCTCTGATGATTTCTGTTGAGACATTCAGAAGGTAGATTCAGAATTTGGCGTAAACAGAATGAGAACATGGATCCATCATGCCTTGTTACCACTGTGCAGGCTGGTGGTGGTGGTGGTGTAATGGTGTGGGGGATGTTGTCTTGGCACACTTTAGGCCCCTTAGTGCCAACTGAGCATTGGTTAAATGCCACGGCCACCTGAGCATTGTTTCTGACCATGTCCATCTATTTATGACCACCACGTACCCATCCTCTGATGGCTACTTCCAGCAGGATAATGCACCATGTCACAAAGCTAGAATCATTTCAGATTGGTTTCTTGAACATGACAATGAGTTCACTGTACTAAAATGGCCCCACAGTCACCAGATCTCAACCCAATAGAGCATCTTTGGGATGTGGTGGAACGGGAGCTTCCAGCCCTGGATGTGCATCCCACAAATCTCCATCAACTGCAAGATGCTATCCTATCAATATGGGCCAACATTTCTAAAGAATGCCACGAATCGATGCCACGTAGAATTAAGGCAGTTCTGAAGGCGAAAGGGGGTCAAATTTAAGCTAGTATCTGTGATAATCTGGCCTTATTTGAGCAAATGCCTATTCAATCTTCATTACAACACACCTTATTTATCAGGTTACTCAGCCACAAATGAGACCTACAGTGCAGTAGATTCAAGATTCAAAGTGAATGACCTGTTTTTTGAAGTTTGGAGTGAATTATTACTTTAAGGGATATGAAAGGCTATATAAAAATGTGTACAAGACTTTGTGAGAGCTTTGGCCGGGAACAGACCTCTACTTCTGCTTGAACTCAGCAGTCAGTCAGTCAATGCCACCGTGTGAAAGTCATCGCTTGACAGTGACATGAATCAGGATTCGATCAAGATCGATTGCACTTTGAACTACAGTGATTCTTTAAAAGAAACCAATTCAATAGCTAAATAACTGAAACTGCATTAGAGACAAAGCAAGCATCCCAATCAGATAAATAACAGACCCTCTGAGCCCAGATAATGAGTGCAGTGATGGATAACAGCACATATATGTTTTAATCGATCCCACTGTTTGATATTCAGTGCGGCGTGAGGGTTCAACAGGAGGAGATTCTCAAGTCTGAAGGTAATCCGAGGTAGTTGATATGCAGAGCTGATGTTGCCTTTGCTTTTTATCTGCAGTACTGGGGGAAAAATCAAGACTGAACGCTCTCTTAGGGCTGATTTGGGCTGAACTGTATTTGGCAGCATTGCTTTCAGTCTTCTGAAAGAATTTCTAGTTCATTTTGGGTCAGTTTCTTGGGCATCCTCATAATTCTGACTGCCCAATTTTTCAGCAACTTCTGGAAATGTATTTCCCAGTAAGGATGGGTGTCAAAATACTGATTTGATTCTGATTCACAAGCTCTCGACTCATTTGATTTGATAAAAGTTGTGCACATTTTGCTTATGTGCAAGATACATTTCCCTTTCAGTTATTGCTATTATATCGGAAACTCTCATTTTGTGTATTTCTTGCATAAATTTGATATTAAAGCAAATGGTTATTCAATTATAAACTGATGAACACCAGTTATAAATGGATTTAAAAACATGCACATCTCAATGGATCAATAGCATATCCGGTAAAATATTAAAATATTCTATCACAGAGATTAATCGGTCAATAGATTTGACTAATGAAAAAGCTGTGCATCTTTTTCTTTCTTTTTTCGTCATCTCAGAAGTGTCAGGTGTTCATTAATCTAATTACACTGGAAAGTAACATTTTTGTTGACTCAAAAAAAAAACTGGTTCACATAAGAGTTATTTGTCTATGAATAAGATATATTGTATATATATTTGTACCCAACCCTACTTCCATAAATCTCAAAAATAAGCATTTCAGAAAAATCTAGAGTGGTACTAAAATCTCAAATCAATAATGACATTAAAATCAGTCGAATGAATTAAGAAAGACTGTGTGCAATTCCTCATCAGTCAGCCAGTGCACATCTCAGCTGAAGTCAACACTAGATCGCATCGAAATAATCATATCTAACCAGAAAAAACAGCATTAATCCATGGTGATTTGCTAATTGTTTTATTTACGCTAAAACTTAAAAAAGAAGTAATTTTGTAGGCAGCAGATGCTATATTGTATAATGGCAATAGCCAAAAAGCAAATTGTTATAGGTCTGGCCCCTAGGGGTGGATCTAGAAAATAATGTATTTATATATAATATATAATATATATATATATATAATGTATAAAACTGCTGTAGATGATTGGCTCAGCTGTCTCCTCCCTCCGTTGTTAGGATGCACTGATTCAGACTGGTGTGTTATCAGTTTTGTTACCTAATGTTTAACTTTTACCCCAATGTTTCTTTGTTTTTAAAACTGAATTAATGGTTTCGGAGAAAAACGGCAACTACTGTAAAATCAGTTATATTAACAATCGTAAACCTAGCTCTGCTATTAGTTTCTGTGATCGACATCATCTTGTATATGTTAAGACTTATATCCAGGAAGAAAGAGGATGTGGAGAATCGGGTCACCAAACAATTACGCGATGAATCTCATCTCACATATCCGGACGGGATTAGATTTCTCAGAGGACTTCTGAGTTACCTGAGAAGCTGTAATTTTCTGATTCACGAACAAATGTAAAAACAATCCGTTAGTTAACTGGGCCACGCTTTCTGGTTTTGACTCAAAAAGATCCGGTTTATTAGAGTCACTTGCTAATGAAGCCAACTACACTGGCACACGCATGCGTTTGCAACCATTGTGCACAGTTTATTAAAAGACGTGTTTTTGCCATTATTTTGCATTACCCTGTCATCCCCACGGCTGAAAAGTAGCACATGCAACACTGCTTACATTTATATTTTATTCCGTGGCTCAGCTTTTTCTTGGGGTGACATATCTTCTCTTGCTGGCTCCATTTTGGTACCATCCTTCTAATCAATTTCAGATAGAAAGAAAAATCTAGTTTTTCTCTATTTTTCTTGTAAAATATGCTTTTCCCTCATAAACACATCATATTACAGACATAAAAGGATTTGCAAACTGCAATTCTCATTAACTTGAACACAGTTCCTGCAGTTAAGAGGACTGCGGCATATATAAGAGCACTATTGGATTTTTCTGTCCTGTCTTCTTGTCCTGAACTAAACCACATAAGCTAATTAACTGTTTGGAAACCAACCCACAAAATACACTTTGCCATTACTGTGGCATTTAGGAGAGCTTGTATAACATTAAGTGTGATGTTAATGCTAATGAGGGACTGTAAGATCTCTCCGACCACACTGAAGGCTGTAGTTTAGTATCATTATAGTGACATTTTGATCAATTTACATGAAGACAACATGTCTGGGAATGCAGGAAACAATAATGCGTTCCACAGCAGAGCTGCACTGGCAGTAAATAGAAACGCAATCACAGAGTACCTTCAGGAATAACGTTTATTTTGTCAGCATTCAGGAATAGCATATAGAACAGATATTTTTAATGGTGCTTAAAAGTATAAATAAAAATGATTGTTTCTACTACTATTATTACAAGCAAGCAACACTAACAACATCAAAACCAAGACTAATAATATTATATTGTTCTGTTAATTTATAGTCATGCTTGCTAATAATAATAATTATTAGTAGTAGTTGTAAGACACTACAAAATAACATTATTACTATTATTATTAGCAGGAACCACTATAAATTATTATAATTATTATTATTGTCATTGTTGTAAACAGAACTGTTGTCCTAAGAACAAAGAGGATGTTAATCCAGTGAGCTATAAAATAAAACAAATTTTCTGCATTGTTCAACAGCACATAAGATCTTGTAGTGTTTGACTGAACAGCTGATGATGCATGCTAATTGTAAAAGTCAAGAGCTTTTTAAATCTGAAAAAGGTTAACTAATGATGAAGCACTGGCACATCACAGGGGCTTTGCATCGCACAGACTTGGCAAACCCGTGTGTTGCTTTGAACCGTACGCTCCAATCATAAAATGAGATGGAAAATGCTAAACTCATTATAAGCACGTTGGAATGGAGTGCATGATTTATCTGTTCACCGGTCTTGCCATGTCCTCGCTTAAAAACAGTCTTAATGACACGATTAGTAGGCGATATGGAGGCTCCACATAAACAACAGTGACTCCATCAGCGGAGACACATGTTTGACATATCGGAGTGGAATATAACTGCTAGTTCCAAGAGGAACGGGATCTTTTCACACCTTCTGTTGTAGATCAGGGGAAAATCCTGAGATTTAAAGGTGTAGGTCACTGTAAAATTAACATTCTGTCATTATTTACTCATTTCCATGTTGTTCCAAACCTGTATGGCTTTCTTTCTTTCTTATGTGGAACACACAATGAGATGTTTTGGAGATGTTTTTGGTCACTCTTTGCATGCAACTACACGACATGGAGCATATTAAGCATCATAATCATACTCATTCTCCTCTTCTGAAGCCATTTGATAATGTTTCAGTAAATTACTATTTAATTTAGTTTCTGTTTCTCACACAAATGTACAGTACAGTATCATTTGGCTTTAGAAGAATGTAGCATAATCCATATATGCACTGGTCATATGGATTACTTATATGGTGTTTTTGCTTTTTAAACTTAAATGCACCAAAGAATTAAAGGATGATATATGATATGATTTCAAGTTTTCCTTTCTCTTTGGAGTGTTACAAGCTGTTCCTGCAAAGATAAGATCCCTAAAGTTGCAAAGACTAAAGTCTCAAGCCTAAAGAGATATTCGTTCTAAAATGTAAGACTCTTCCAAAGTTAAAATAATAGCAATTATAATAATAATCATCATCATTAATATTGCTTTGATTTAAGCTGAAGATGTTTTACAGCTCTGATCTGGGAGATGCCCAATCATCGTTCTTTGATGATTCTCTCTTTGAGGATCCATAATGAATTGAAGTGCTGAACTGACATGAGCACTAATCTAGTCCCTGACTGTGCTAATACACAAACACTTTCATCGTTTAAGGCCTCATCTGCATATGAAGTGAGTCCTGCGTTTGCTTATTACATTGAATTTACAATCCCAGAAGGTGTATGAATGCCATATTAGTAAGTATTAGTAGTGTTCGGGATCTCAAACAGACACCTTGTGCACCTTAATTCCCTCCGAATCAAACATACTTCAGCTCTACAGAGAGCAGCGGCCGTCTGCCAGCATGTACAGCCATTGTAATTGTAAATAAGCATTAAGCATGGCAGAATGAATCTCACGTCTAGGCGCTTGTTCAAGCAGAACTGATTGGTGATGAGAAGCCAAACACCAAAACTCGGCAAAATGTAATTTTCCGGTTCAGACAAACTGGCATCGCAAATTTATTCTAACATAATTCCTGAGGAAGTCTGTTCAGTTGAGAGCACCACCTGCCAAACAGCGTGTGACCATCATTTGCACAGCATAAAGGTTAGTTTAAAGCATTCTGAAATACTGTAGTCTAATTTGCAAGTTAAATTTATTTATGACTGTATTTGCATGTTTAGAACCCCCGCTCCACAAAAAAGTAGTGCAAAAAGAACCTTAAAATAATAGTTTACCAAAAAAAATGACAATTTGCTCAAATTTTATTCCCTTATTTTCCAAGAGGTAGATGTGTAGCACTACATCACTTGCTCACCATTGGATCCACTGGAGTGAATGGGTGCCGTCAGAATCCAAACAGCTGATAAAAACATCACAATAATTGACAACACAATCAATTAACATCTTGTCACGCAAAAAGCTGCATGTTAGTATGAAACAAAACCATCGTTAAGACATTTTAACTTTAAAACCGGCCAAAATGAGTCCATAATCCATACCAACACTTCCAGTGGAAAAGTCCATCTCCTGTTGTCCTCTCACATCAAAATCTGCAGATATATTTGTTCAGATATTTTAATTGTTTTCACTTTTAAACGGTGACTGATCTGTGCATATTTCTCTCCTGACTCAGACGAGATTACTTTTTTTACTGGAGAAATCAATATTATGGATGGAAGATTCATATTAGCTGGAAGCAACAATTTAAAGTTAAAAACATCTTAAAGATTGATTTGTTACTTACAAACATGTAGCTTTCAGCTCCACATGACGGTAATTGAAGGACTGGAGTGGTGTGTATTACTTTGTGTGGATTATTGTAATGTTTTAATCAGTTTTTTGGACTCTCATTCTGACGGCACCCATTCACTGCAGAGGATCTGTTGGTGATGTAATGCTAGACTTCTCCAAATCAAAATAACAAAATAATCTTTTGTTGTTCTGCAGATGAGTAAATTTTCTATTTTATCCAGACTATTAACCCAACTGTCTCTTGGTGTCAAAGTGTTAATAGTTTATCTTATAAACACTCCAATTTTTGTTCTGCATTTGATGTCGATCTAGACTGTTTCATTAGCAAGCACACATTTCTCAGTATCAATTACCAGGGCCTGACTTTTGATTCGTCACATACCAGCCTTTTATACTCGCGTTCGTATTACAATCATCATGAAATACTTCTGTGGCACTTCAGTACAGCGAGCCGCATTAGTTGGGTCATTTCCTAGCAGCACTAATGGATGTGGTTGCAAAAAGCCATTGTGTAGTGTTACTTTAAGGTGATTCAGCACGTTATCCATTCAGATACTCTGCTTGTTTCAGAGGCCATAATATTCCCATAATATCCAGGCCATATTGTGTAATTCAGCTAAAGGGTTCCCTTGTGGTGGCACATTAACCCCAGAGAGACCCGAGATGCTAAAAGCTTTAAGTAACAGCCTGGCAGAAAAAACTCACAGACTGTGTTAGTCAACAGTGTTTTTTTGTTTTGTTTTGTTTGGTTCATCATTATAAATGCAATAAAATGAGGGTACAGCTTCAGCATATGTCACAAACAGAACAGTATGCATACAAAAAAAATATATATATATATATTCAAGCGTTTATACATTTTCAGTTATATTTTCCATTCCCAGAACATGTGGACTAAACACAAGGTCACAACTCTCTTTAAAAGAATGCATTCATTTCAATATTTACTTTGGAGATGGCTGGAAGTAAAAGCCGTGTTTAAATGTGTCCTCTTGATGCACCCGAGGGGGAGGTGACTTGGGGTAAATATTAATGTTAGCAGTAGTTTCTAGCATTGCTGTGTTAAGGTGGAGATTAGCATGATCAATCTTTAGAAGTACAGCGGTTTGGAGATACAAGCATCCGTTCTGGTTACATATTAGTTCACACACGTACTGTATGTACTTCAGTAAGAAGGCCGTACATGGGCAGTTTTCTTACTTCATATGCTACACTGCAGGAGCATTTAAAGGAACAGTTCACCCCAAAATGAAAATATGCTAAAAATGTTATCACCCTCAGGCCATTCTTGATGTAGATGATTTTGTTTTTTAAAGTGAACATATTTGGAGAAATTTTGCAGTACATCACTTGCTTTCTAAAAAAGAGATATCAAACACCTATTAAAAAAATACAATAATCTAAACTCAAGTCCAATTAACATCTCGCGAGGCAAAAAGTTGCATGTTTCCATCAAGACATTTTTAAATTCAAACTTCAAAAAATGTTACTTCTGTCCTCAATCCATAATATTGCTTTCTTGCTTTCTCCACTAAAATGGTGAGCAAGTGATTTAATGCTACATTTTTCTAATTCTGTTCTAACAAAGAAACCCATGTACATCATGGATTGCCTGAGGGTGAGTACATTTTCAGCAAATGTAAAATTTTGGCTGAATATCCCTTTAACATGACTACCTAGTAAACTACTGTAGTAAAAGCAGCAAATTTATTAAAATGGTGGATAACAAGAAATGGGAACTAAGACCAAAACAATACACTTTCTCTTTTTCATTAATATACATTTTACATTAAAATGTTGATTAAAGCTGGAGCAAAAATGTCAAAATAGTCCCAAAAATTAGTCTTACATGCAATTTCTAAGAATCGGCATCTAGCTAAATTAAATTTAAGAGTATCACTATAAGAGTAGACTGCAAAAAAAAAAAAAAAAAAAAAGAACCATTGCAAAAAGAAAAGCATCAGGCAGGGAAATGTATGCTTTCATTTCATGCTTTTAAGACCCTAAAAAACATCTACTTGACAAGAGCAACCAGAATGACCACTCAATGACTAATTGTACAAGGCTCATGATCCAGATGTATGCTTGTAGAAGGCAATAGGATGCACATAACGCTGACCATCTCTGCATGTTTACAGTCATCTGAGCTCCAGCACAGTGAGATGGTAATAACATCTGTCATTGGGGCCTTGTAAATGGCCTTCTTCAGTTCAGAGACTCATGATGATGGACTCAGATCACATCCTGCGAGACTCTAATGAGGGCCAGGCCTGTGAAGGACTAATGGCGTCATTACTAGAGTCAAGTTCCCTCCGCTGCCCTTTATTTCGGTACGCTGGGGAATGTCAGTGCAGATATGAGGACGAGGCCCTTCACTTCCCCGGCATCTGAAGAGCCAATCCATCCCGAGCATTACCCATAAATCCTGTGCCTCACCTCTTATTACAAACACATCCAGAGAGAAGCGTCTTTGCACTTCGACCCCTTTACAAACACAACCTGAATGAAACCGGCCTCGTTGGTATTCCACACCAGGAACATGGAAGCAAATTCAATTTGCACATCAAGCTGATTGTATGCTGTCACTGGCAGCCGTTTGCCAACTGGCCTCTAAATAGCACATATACTGTACAGTCTCAGCTCTTTTGAAAGAAACAGACCCTTGTGAACAACGCATTATCTTGCCGCTTGCTCGTGTACTTGAAATTTAACTATATTGTATGTTTGCTACAAACCAGCAGTCCAGTCATTTCATAACCTGTAATGAATTTTCAGCCAGTATTTATTAATGGCAGGGAACACAAGAGTCTATATGAGACAACATGAAAAGGTGAACATTTTGGACACATTTGACAGCATTTTATATTTTAATAATATTTTAACATATTATTTAAACACCTACTAAAAGGCTTGGTCTAAATTGCTTAATTTGTATTAATTGGCATATTAAGAATTTGTAATGTTAAAATGTGTAGAATATTCATAATAATGATTTGTGAGTCCTCTTGTATAGTGTACAGTGTTACTATTTTCATTAGTTTATAAAAATGCATTTAATGGATCTTTGACTTATAAATCAAATCAAATGAAAAAGGATGTCAAAAGCACACTTATATTATTTACACCATTACACACAAAATATCAAAATGGGCGACAGAAAGATTCTAGATCAATTTTATAGAGACAAGAAATAGTTTAAATGATCTGTTATTAAAATTGAAACATTGTGTAAAAGTGTAAGTAGAATCACAGAAGTTGATCCAGACTTATGTGGCAAACATAATAATAATTTTTTGTTTTAATCGTTTACTTCCATTTTAATTGTATTTTTAATTGAAAAAGTGAAAAATACTTTGTCATCTAAAGTATAAGTATTTTTATTTTACACATTTATTTTTTAATCCACTGTAAAATTATTTTTAATTTCTTAAATATTAATCATTTTTATAATTATTATTATAATATCGGTTCCCTATCTGTCGGTCACTACGAGTTATGTCGACCGACAAATGGGGTCTCACTTGGGAGGCCAATCATCTCTGATTTTAAGAGAAAACGCCAATGAAATTGGCAAGTGGATTAACACACCTGAGCCACTCCCCGTGCCAACGGGTATAAATAGGGCGAAAGGTGCATCCACTCATTAGATTTTTGCTTCGGAGCCGAGTAGTTGATGACAAAAAGTCGCTACAAAGCCATCATCTTTGTTTTGTTTGAAGCTGTTCCTGGTCGGTGTGACGGCGCGTTACAGCGGTGTCCCTGCGAGACGCCCTGGGCGCTTCGGCCCCTTTCATGGCCAGAAGCCGCTCCTCTCCCTCTTCCATCCTCACCACCCTCGACGGCGGGGCAGCCAGGGGGTACGTAGAGGTTCCCCAGGTGGAGAGGGCGGTTGCGGTGCACCTGTGCCCGCAAAACGCCGCCACTTGGAGGAATCGTCCGCGTCTCCCGTCCAAGGCCTGTAAGCTGTCGGCCGCACTCGCTGCCAAGGCTTACAGTGCTGCGGGCCTAGCTGCCTCTGCCCTGCATGCCATGGCCATCCTGCAGGTACACCAAGCCAAGGCACTCAAAGCAATGCACGAGGGTGGTACCGACCCGGGGTTGATGCAGGAGCTGCGCACGGCGACTGACTTCGCCTAACAGGCGACGAAGGTCACGGCGCGGTCCTCGAGGAAGTCGACTAAGCGGCCCTGACACGGGCAACTCTGAGATGTGGAGAACTGCTCTTCAGGAGATGGCGAAGACAGCGCCACTCCTTCCCCCGGAGGAGGGCCAGGTGGAGAATCTTCAGTTTCTGTTTTGTTCTGTTCCGCCACTGGTCGAACGGCCAGTGGCACCCACATTTTCAATAAAAGAGCAAATTCTCCTTCCTCCGAGTTGCAAGGCTCGTGGGTTGACAATGAGCGACGCACAGCTTCCTCACTCTCACCCACGACGCCCCCTTTCGCCAGCGGCCAAGAGGTCGCGGTTCGGAGACGGAACGCCTCTCCACGCGTCTCTGGCCAGTTCCTCCGGGAACACGGGGAGTGTGGTTGCGATGACCCAGGACGCAATGCCTTCTGGGCCTTCCGGCACGACTCCCCATCGCTGCACCACTGCGGGTATGTCGACTGTCCCTTTGGTGCCACTTGTACGGAATCTGGGAGCGTGGCTTGCGCTGCCCAACCCATCACGCTGGCTCATCCGGACGGTCCGACTCGGCTAAGCGGTTCAGTTCGCCCGGCGACCCCCCAAGTTCAATGGCGTGCTCGAGACTTCGGTGGCAGTCCAGGACGCCCCTGTCTTGCGTGAGGAGATTGCTGTCCTGCTGGCGAAGGATGCAATCGAGCCGGTCTCTCCAGCCGAGATGAGGACGGGGTTTAACAGCCCTTACGTCATCGTGCCCAAGAAAAGCGGTGGCCTTCGACCTATCCTGGATCTGCGAGTCTTGAATCGGGCCCTACACAAGCTCCGTTCAGGATGTTGACGCAGAAACGCATTATCAAATGCGTCCAGCCCCAGGACTGGTTTGCAGCGATCGACCTGAAAGACACGTACTTTCATGTCTCTATCCTCCCTCGTCACAGACCGTTCCTGCGCTTTGCTTTCGAGGGTCAGGCATGGCAGTACAAGGTCCTCCCCTTCGGGCTGTCCCTGTCCCCCCGTGTCTTCACGAAGGTCGCGGAGGGCGCCCTTGCCCCACTCTGGGAAGTGGGCATCAGGATCCTCAACTATCTCGACGACTGGCTCATTATGGCCCGGTCCCGATAAGAGTTGTGCGATCACAGGGACTTCGTGCTTCGGCACCTCAGTCAGTTGGGGCTTCAGGTCAACCGGGAGAAGAGCAAGCTCTCCCATGTGCAGAGAATCTCTTATCTCGGTATGGAGTTAGACTCGGTGAGTATGACGGCACGTCTCACCAGCGAGCGTTCCCAGTCAGTGCTGAACTGCCTGAGTTCCTTCAGGGGCAGGACAGTGGTACCACTGAAACACTTTCAGAGGCTCCTGGGGCATATGGCATCCGCAGCCGCAGTCACGCTGCTCGGGTTGCTTCATATGAGACCACTTCAGCACTGGTTACACTCCCGAGTCCCGAGATGGGCATGGCGCCGCGGTACACATCGTGTCACCATCACACTGATGTGTCGCCGCCTATTCAGTCCCTGGTCGGACCTTGCTTTTCTATGGGCCGGCGTGCCCTTAGAACAAGTGTCCCGGCACGTTGTTGTCACAACAGATGCCTCCAACTCGGGCTGGAGCACGACATGCAACGGGCAGGCAGCTTCAGGGTCCTGGACAGGACCTCGACTGCTTTGGCACATCAACTGCCTGGAGTTGCAGGCAGTGCATCTAGCTTTGCGACGGTTTCGTCCGCTAGTGCTGGACAAGCACGTGGTGGTCTGCACGGACAACACTGCGGCTGTTTCGTACATCAACCGACAGGGCGGTCTACGATCACGTCGCATGTCTCAACTCGCCCGCCATCTCCTCCTCTGGAGTCAGACGTGGCTCAAGTCGCTGCGCGCTGTCCACATCCCGGGGGAGCTCAATCGTGCAGCCGACGCGCTCTCACGACAGATCACTTTCCCCGGGGAATGGCGACTCCATCCCCAGACGGTCCAGCTGATCTGGAGTCGATTCGGGGAAGCCCAGGTAGTCCTGTTTGCTTCCCACGAGTCCTCCCACTGCCAGCTGTACTATTCCCTGTCCCAGGCCCCCCTGGGCACAGATGCACTGGCACACAGCTGGCCTCGGGCTTTACGCAAGTATGCGTTTCCCCCAGTGAGCCTGCTCGCACAGACTCTGTGCAAGGTCAGGGAGGACGAGGAACAGGTCCTGTTGGTTGCGCCTTACTGGCCCACCCGGACCTGGTTTTCAGAACTCATGCTCCTCATGACAAACCCTCCCTGGCGCATCCCCCTGAGGAGAGACCTTCTCTCTCAGGGGCTTGGCACCATTTGGCACCCGCGTCCAGATCTCTGGAACCTCCACGTGTGGCTTCTAGACGGGACGCAGCAGACCTAAGTGATCTCCCCCCAGCGGTGGTAGACACTATCACTCAGGCTAGAGCCCCTTCTACGAGGCAGGCCTATGCTCTGAAGTGGAGTCTGTTCACGAATTGGTGTTCTTCTCACCGAGAAGACCCCCGGAAATGCCCGGTCAGAGTCGTGCTTTCTTTCCTGCAAGAAAGGCTGGAGCGTGGGCTGTCACCCTTCACCCTGAAGGTGTATGTGGCTGCCATTGCAGCCCATCACGATGCAGTGGACGGCCGGTCCCTGGGGAGGCATGACCTGATCGTTAGGTTCCTGAGGGGTGCCAGAAGGTTACATCCTCCTAGGACACCCCTGATTCCCTCCTGGGACCTCTCTATTGTCCTGGCGGGACTTCAGAGGGGTCCCTTTGAGCCGCTGGATTCGGTTGAGCTGAAGTTCCTGTCTCTCAAGACAGCGCTCCTGATCGCGCTCACTTCCATCAAGAGGGTCGGGGACCTCCAAGCATTTTCGGTAAGTGAAGAGTGCCTTGTGTTCGGGCCGGCCTACTCTCACGTTGTCCTGAGACCCCGGCCTGGATACGTGCCCAAGGTTCCCACCACTCCCTTCCGAGACCAGGTGGTGAACCTGCAAGCACTGCCCCTGGAGGAGGCAGATCCAGCCTTGTCGTTGCTGTGTCCCGTAAGAGCACTTTGCATATACGTGGACCGCACCCAGAGCTTCAGAAGCTCTGAGCAGCTCCTGGTCTGCTTTGGAGGTCAGCAGAAGGGGAAGGCTGTCTCTAAGCAGAGGTTGGCCCACTTACCGTTACCATTCCCAAGGCGAGCCGTGCCCCCTGGGGGTGAGGGCCCACTCCACACGGAGTGTGGCCTCCTTCCATGCGTTGGCGCACGGCGCCTCTCTGGCAGACATCTGTCGAGCTGCGGGCTGGGCGACACCTAACACCTTTGCGAGGTTTTACAACCTCCGTGTAGAGCAAGTTCTGTGTGTTTTTCCGTGTGTTAGGTAACAGGTAATTGGCGGGAAGGGCTGGCTGGGTGTCTCGCTTGCTGCGCCATTCCCCCTAACACGGGGATGTGAGCGCCTTCTTCTCCCAGTAGAGTTCCCCGGTTGGCGTACCCTGGTCGAGCATCCTCCAGCACCCTCGGCGTCAGACTTGGCGGAGCAGTCTGTCGCCAGGCCCAGTACTGGCGTTAGCATGCCCGGAGCCGGTCAGCCCCTGTACTGGGCTAGGTGTCCATATGGCTGGGTTCCCTACGGGTAATCCCATATGTGTTTCTTCCACGGTAAGGTTTCCCTCTTGGCAAACCCGTGTCTTCCCTTGACAGATCGTTCTGTCAGTCTCTTCTGGCAGCCGTTCCATCCCTACTCCAAGGTAGGACCTGCCTCAGAGACCCCTTCCATATGTAGTACTGCCCCCTGGGTCAGTCCATATCGGTATATCCACATGTCACCTCCCTACGGGTAGGATGTGGTCTCCGTAGGGACCTTTTCCTAAAGGCTCGCTTCCCCATTGTCTTGCCAGCTGAAAGAACAAATAGGGAAGATTTGAAGCAATCTTTCACTGAAGGTTGAAATCCCTTCCATTTACTTTATGTGGGCGGAACAGCAGCATGGCCTTCTCCAGCAGCGATGTACTCACCCTTTTGGCCCCTTCGGTACCAAGGTCAGTGAATTTGCGCTGGGGCTTTGGGAAGGTTACGACCTTAAGCATAGCTTTTGTGACACGCCAAGGATTGTCAACATTTGCAGCGCCTCAGGGTTGTGACGAGGTTCAGGTTATGGCGTTTTCCATAGGACCCCATTTGTCGGTCGACATAACTCGTAGTGACCGACAGATAGGGAACGTCTCGGTTACGTACGTAACCCTCGTTCCCTGATGGAGGGAACGGAGACGTTATGTCCCCATGCCACAACCTTGAACCATTTGCTGTTGCCGGGACACGTTCTCGGCTCCTCAGCGTAAAACCTAATGAGTGGATGCACCTGTCACCCTATTTATACCCGTTGGCACGGGGAGTGGCTCAGGTGTGTTAATCCACTTGCCAATTTCATTGGCGTTTTCTCTTAAAATCAGAGATGGTTGGCCTCCCAAGTGAGACCCCATTTGTCGGTCGACATAACGTCTCCGTTCCCTCCATCAGGGAACGAGGGTTACGTACGTAACCGAGACGTTTTATATCGGCTATCAGCCCCCTTGCTTTCTAAGATATCGGCATCGGATATCAAAATAAATAAAAAAATAAAAAAATAAATAATCAGTTGACCACGATGCCAAATGCTTAACTTTTATCCAAAGTTATCTTGATTTTATCGGTTCATGCATTGTCCACCTATGGCCTCCAAAAAGTTCTACCATTTGCTCGACTGCAGGAACGTTTGACTATTATTCTTCCATTGCTGCAGAGTGAAGATGAAAGCTTGTCTCCTGTGTGTTTGGAAAGGTCATGATTTTGTTTGAAATGTAATTTTGCCATATATTACTGCTCTAATGGGTACACTAAATGCATTAGATTTCCTAAGAACCTCATAATTCATGCGGCTCTTCCAGAAGAACGACCAACGACCTTCTCTTATATGTTTCACTATTTCTGTCTTGGTGTCAGAAGCACAGAATCCCCAAGCACTTCCAGCTAAAAAGTCTCAGCGACTGCTGTTGCACCCGAAGCCGAGAGCGTTAAATTCAGAGACGACTTTAACAGAACAAAATGGTGTGTCAAAATCAATTAGCGCTTGGAGGATAGAGAGATCACGGATTGGAGGGTCATAATTATAACCTGTTCTTGGCTGGCAGTTTTTCTTTTCAGCAAGATTGATCTGCATAATTGCGGAAAGGAGTCAGGAGGCAGTATGTCTGACAGGATGTTTTTTGGAGGTTCTCAGAAGACAAACAAAAGGCTCCTACAGGATTTCTGGCCTGATGGATCTGGTGACGTGAATGATGGGTTTGATAACCCACCTCACACAGTCATAAAAGACAGCTGGATTTATAGGCGACTTGATGACTCACAAAAACGAAACACAGAATACGAATAGCCTTACAGCAGTGTTATTTGTTTACTGTTATCGAACTGCATTTTAAGTAAAATCTCTCATTTCAATTCACTTAAAAGAGCCATGTTTTCCATTTTTCCTCTCTTATAATGTTAATCAAGAGTTCTTGCACCAAAAACTTGTTTTTAATTTAGCTGTACTTCTCTCTCTCTCTTCTCTCTTATGCTGCACTGCAATCAACTTGGAAATGATTGGGTCACTTTGTTTCAAATTAACCATAATAAAAAAAAACACCCCAGCTCTAATATTGAATTTTGTTCATATTTTTCTGAAGAAAGACAAAGATTAATAGTGATGAAAGCTGACATTTTAAGTGTCCCAGATACTGAGTAATCACTTTTCAGCAAATAAAATGCATGAGTTAAAGTTACACAGTATAATAAATGAGTCAAACAAACAAAATAGTAAAACATTTTTTTTCATTGTACGCTTGCAACATACTAGGATTGCACAACATTCCTTATCATGCTTAAGTTTTGTTTAAAATGAATCATCTATGAAGTACACAAAGGCATTACCATTTTATTTCTTATATATGGTATAATACAAACATTAAAATCCATTCTTCAATGCTTTGTTAAACCTTTCTAGCTGGCTTCCAGATGGACAAACTGAAGAGACAGGAAGAGCTAATCTTGTTTTTCACCCTGACTTGTTTTAATTGTGTTATTACTGTGGACGGACGGGTGGACGCTTTCTTCTTCTACATCTCTGGAGACATAACTGCAGATTGACCCCGCTACTCTGTTCCTCACAGCTAGTATACTAATATTAGCAAACTGTTATGCTGAGAGCACCCTGCCCCCACAGAGCCCAAATACCAGCACTGATGCTTTATCTTGCTGTCTTACAGAGACAAATGAAATTTAACCGATCCATTACTGAAATTCTAACATTAAACTGAAATATAATAGATTAAGGAGTTTTTTAACATATTGAATTTCATTTCCTCTTATTTAAATACAAAGATCACGGTGTCCAGACAGGATGCCTTTTACTATTGTATTAGTGTTATGAGAACGTCAGGATTAAAAGAGCTTAGATGTTATGAAAATAAAGTGATAAAAAGAACATTAATCTGATTTATAGATAAAACCTGTTTATATAAATATACTACTAATTATATAGTTAAATACATAGTTTATTTTATATATATATATATTTGTAACATTATTGGATATAATAAAAATTCTAATTCAATTTTAATTTGATATAAAACAAATAATTAAAATAAATTTTAAATTAAATTATTTAAATGTTAAATATTCTAATATAGTATATATAAATGTAAATATATAAATATATAACTTTTCATTCAATTTTGTGGCATCCTGTTTATTTCTTTCACTCATTTTGGTGTCATGCTTTCTGAGACTCCTCAGACTAAATTATACAGAGCAGCAAGTGTGGCGCAGAATTGCATCTGACAAAGAAAATCACATGCAAGCATCCCCATCACGTGCAAATTGAATCTGTGAAGATCAGTTGGTATTCTCCATCAGTCTTTTCCCACAAGCCACAATTTATTCAGCTATTAGATATCACATAAAAATCCTCTTGTTTTTTTTTGGATCGATAAGAGCAGTTTATAAAAAAAAAAGTGCTTCAGGACAATAAATCAATTGTGAGGTCTCAGAGTTGAGATAACAACACAAAAATGGTGTTGTTATGATGAACACATGGCACTGTCTTGGCCTCTGTTGTGGCAAAGGGCAGGATCAGGAGTAGAAAAACCTTCCCCGAGTGCTCACAGACCCTTTTAAACATTTTCATCCAGGGTTGTGACCCTTTCCTTTCACCAGCGGGAAGCATTTCACAGAGGGAATTAAAGACTCTGTTCTCTAGTGAAGCAAGATGATGGGCTCTGACTGACGGGAGCAGGCGAAAGAAAACCCTCAAGAGGCTGCGGTGACGTGGAGCGTTGGGCTTCAAAGGTGAAGGAGACAATGCGAGACAGCGTTTGTGATTCTGTGCTTGTACCTGGTGTGAACATCTCATCAGAGCGGCTGATTGCACTGCAGGGATGCGCTCTGATTGAGAGAACTCTGGCAGTGTGAGGACATTTACTGTAAACTCTGACAAAATGTGACTTTGTCATTTACAAAAGCATTTTGACATTTTAAAGGAACAGTTCACCCCAAAATTACAATTTGCTAAAAATGTATTCCCCCATATAAGCTATTCAAGATTAAGATGAGTTTGCTTCTTTGTAGAAACGGATTGGGAGAAATGTAGCATTATATCGCTTGCTCGTCAATGGGTGCCGTCAGAATGAAAGTCCATGACGGCACCCATTTACTGCAGAGGATCCATTGGGGAGCAAGTGACGTAATGCTACATTTCTCCAAATCTGTTCTGATGAAGAAACAAACTCATCTACATCTTAGATGGCCTGAGGATAAGTACATTTTTAGAACATTTTCATTTTGGGTGATCTATTAGTTATTTAATGAATCATGGGGTGGCATAAATATTGTAATATTTTAATGTGATCTGCACTGAAACTGGTTGTTGTTGTTGCTGTAACCAACATGTGGTTGCTTTGTTGCTACAAATTGCTATTATGCTAGTGACAAATTGTGAGAAAGCCAATGACAATGTTAAAATATCAGACTGTGCAAATGTACAATATGCAATACCTTTGCAAAGAGTAAACAAAAATGTATTATTGTCATGGACTAATAATCAAGTTTGTGAGCCGTATATTATTTTTGTTAAAGTGCAAGCATTCGGGGACAATAATAAATGGATCAAAACAACCATTGCAATTTGTTTAAGACTATAGGCTATAATTAACAGCAAGACAATATAATTTTTATAACTGCAATTCCACTGATGCTCTAGTTGTAATGAATAAATGTTGTTGGCTTGTGACTCACTGAGTTTGCATTGATTCCCAAGTAATCCAAGACAAACATAAATCCCCCTCTGAAATGAACAATACAGACACAAGATTTGCAATGCAAATTCAATTTCATCACACGAGTTTTAATTAATGGATTTGTAAAGACAAAGGTTTGTAATTTTAGGAGAGGCACATAATGTGTTGTGCAGCTCTGCAAGTGACTAAAATGAGATAAATAATGATCAAGGAAGACAATGATTAAGGAAGACAAGTAATGATCATTTTCTAAAACACTGTTGTGCATTTTGTGCAAAATCTGCACTAAATCTCCTCCTGTACACTAATTGAAAAACATTTAAAGATTAATAATAATGTCACTGTCTATTAAGCAATAATATGCAGGAGTGCACATACTGTAAGTGGTCCGTAGGTCCACATGCGCGACCAAAATAAAAAATGCGCTTTAAAAATAATTTCTGATATTGCATTCGTGTACCAACATGGTTGACAGCTGTTAATGCACAATTACCATTTTAGATCAACAAACTGTACTATATAAGATTTCTGCGATTTCTGAGATTTATACGAATAAGCCACCTCGTGAAAAATTTACGAATTGCCGTGAGATCGGGTTGGATTTCTATTCACTCTGAAAGCATACATTTTGGCTACTCCTTGCTGTTTTCAAAGTACAATGCAAAACTGTGACACTTTCATTCAGTGAAGCTCTATTCAGCAGCAGCGCTAAATCCAGAAGCGCATATACTTGCCAGCAACCCGCCAAAATAATTAAAGTGCAATAATATTATAACTATTATTAATACATTTTTTATAGTTATATTTAATGGGTCACGCTATATGCAGTGTGAGGACCTAACCAAATCTCCAGGCTCTGTTATGAGAACCAGGCTGAATGTGATGATAATATGACATTTCAGAAGATTTCTATACTGTGATAAGTGAAAACTACCTTACTCTAAATGAAGTCAGGTTAATTTGAAAATATATAATGACTTATGTTTCATATATCATATCATGTTTTGCTTTAGAGGAAAAACGAGATAAAATAGATTTTGTTTTAAATTTAAAGCTGTTTCTATGGATACAGAATTGTTGCTATGTGACAGTGAGGATAGAAAACATGTGGCATGTGATGAGATTCAGTCTAATTTGTAGTTATGTCTACTATAATCAGTTTTATGTGTGATTATATGTAGTAGCATCCTGTCAGTCCTACTCATTAAACAGCATGAACTGTATGTACGTCAATCAACTCATAATGCCATGACACATTCTTGGACAAAAAATTTATAAAATAAATAAATAAATACATAACACAAAGAAAACATTTTTTGAGACATTTTGAGATTTGAAGTCACAAAATTATTAAAGATAAATCAGTTCTGTTAAAGAAATAACAATTTTTTAGGAAAACAGCTTTTCTAATGAATACTACCTGTATGTCATCTGCATCAAAAGCTAGTTTCATTTACTATTTAATATATTTTTTTATTTATTTATTGAAATGTATTACATTTTGTGGATTAATGTAATTTATTTTATTTTAATCCCTTTAATTTGTGGCAGATTTGATTTCACTGTTAATCTTCACATATTAAAATACTATATACACAAAATCATTAGTCTGCTGTTAAGGAATTTTTTTGTCCTTATGTATCATGCACATATTCTGTTACATTAGAATTTGTTATCATTACAGTTCTAATATATTAGCTATTAGATCAAATCAGGTTTTTGAGTTTTTATTATTTAACTCTTGTTTGCACTGAACAAAAGGAATTTATTTATTTTTAGAGTCAGTGTTATTTTAGTATAATTGAAATACAATTATAGTTTTTATTAATGTTTTGAATTAGTTTTATTTATTAAATTGTTGTTTTAGTTATTTTAATACATCGAGTTCAATTAAAAGAAAATTATAAATGTTGCCTTGCCAACTACTTGAAATAATACTTTATTTTATTTCAGTTAATATTTAACTTAATTCACACACAATTTTTAATGGTTTAAATTTTTGTTCACAATAATAAGTACTCTAAAGTCTCTGTTTCTGTTTTTATATAGTTCAATACACAGTTCTGAAAGTAATGAAATGTAAACGTTTATAATGAAGACCAAGACAAATTGATAATAAACTTAACGTCTTGGTTACGTATTGTAACTATCGTTCCCTGAAGGAGGGAACAGAGATGTCACGAATGTGGCTGACGAATTGGGAATCTCACTAGAGAGACCAATCTACTTTGAGTGTAAACAAAAAAAGCAAATGCACATTGGCATGCGATGATTGCATCCAGCTGCCACTGATTGCAGCGTGATAATAAATAAGTGGTGGTACAGCGGTGGTACAGCAGCCGTGGCGACAGGACGTGGAGTTTACACATATGGGATACACTTCGGTGTCTACGGTGTCTTCAAATGTCTATCAGCAAGGCACCACGAGTCAGCGCTCAGGAGGATGCAACACTTCTAGTAGAGTGAGCTTGCAACCTAGGTTGACCACCCTTCCCGTGTAGCGCGTGCGCGCACAGCGTTTGAAGCCCAATTCATGCATCCCACAAATTGAGACTGTGTCACGCATAATTAATGCTTGCTTAAAAAAAGTTGGTCGCTCATCTATATCTGGAGTCATCAACCCGTCGATCGAGGTCGACAAGTCGATCTTGGAAGCATTTAAGTCGATCGCGAAGATTTTTCAAAATCTGAGAAAAAAATTTGCGAGCCTCCGGTGCGAGTTGGGAGGTACAAGCCTCCGCTGACTGCGCACCTCCCGAAACAGACGAGACATTTATACTTAACTTGACTTAACTGTTTTAGACTGAAAACCAGACCATACAACTGATTTAGACGCGGGCGCGGGTGTGATGAGATGTAGTAATATCCGTCTGCTCGCGCATCATTGTTTTAGGCCTGTAATTGATTGATTATTGAGGTAATAGGGATGGCACGGTTCGCTGAAAAAAAACCAAACCGTTTCTGTTGATGCATGCGCATTCTGGCTTCCCAAACATTACAAAAACATGAGAAAAAAAAATAAACCCTGGACAAATCATTCACTATTGTACAACGCAAATGCTGTATATGAGCAGTAATTTATTCTTAAAATGAATAAATTCTAATGAAAAATAAATACAATTAAATAGCTAAAGTAAATCGTAAGTGGAAGTGCATTTGTCGATTCTGTCATAAGCATACAGTACATCAGCAATTACACATGTTTAGGGGAATAGGGCTTGTTAATCTACCATGTAAGGTGGTATGTGCTAGAAATGGGTAGACCACTATCAGTGCGCAAGGCAGTGTCCCACATTGTCCCTCAGAAACATACCCCTTGTCCCCCCTTGGGCTTATTAGCAGGTGGTCACCCTATTGCAACCTGAACGGGCAGGACACACTTTGTTCTTGATAAGCCAGGGTCATGGCAACCACTATCCAGTGGGGGCCTGAGGATTACTTGGGAGTCAACCAGACCAAACTCTAGGCACAATTAATTAACCAAAAATGCATCCAGATCCCCTACCCTCTTTTTTTTGTGATCAACTTTTCTTTTCTTTTTTTTTACATATAACAAATAACATCACACCATCCATTCAGGACAAAATGCAACAACAACAACAGATATATAATCAATTTACATATTCAGGCGCAGAGTCTTCATTGAAAGAAACGGCTCAAATGGGACCCGCTGTAGTGTTTTGAGAACCAGAGACTGGTACTAGATCCTGCATATTTGTGAAGGCCCAGAGGCCAGCTGTGTGCCAGTGCATCCGTGCCGAGTGTTCTCTGAGTCAGGAATGCAGACCACCTTGTCGGTTGATGTATGCAAGGTTGCAGTGTTGTCTGTATGGACCAGTACTGTATGTGCCTGCCTTGTAAGCATCCTCAGAGAAGGTTAAAGGCAAGGCGCACTGCTAACAACTCCAGGCAACTGATATGCCGCTGCAGTTGGGGCCTGTCCAAACCTCCAGGACTGGTTGCCCGTTGTATGTGGCACCCAAGCTGGTGGTGAGGGATCCATGTGGACCACAGAACACCTTGAGACCTGTTCTAGGGACACTTAATAGGCTGAGGTGCCTGAGCATCAAATCTCTGCGCTCGTACAACTGATCCCGAGACTCTGCTAATATGAGCCAATAATTGCGGTTGAGAATGCGAACACCCTGCTCTTTCAGGGGAACAGGAGTCCCCTCCACAACTTTCGTGAAGACACAGGGGGACAGAGACAGTCCGAAGAGCAGGACCATGTACTGATATGCCCGTTCCGCGAACGCAAACCTTTGCCAGCAGGACTGTGACATCCGCATGCAAGATATGAGCATCGGCTGCCTTCACTAATGTAAACTGGATGCCCCTGAACATAGGGGATGCCGGGGGACGAACTGAATTGCAAAGCCGAGTCTGATGGACTGAAGGAGCCAGCAAAACAGGTTGGAAAGTGCTAGCCAAGCTTCCAGATACTGTACAAGCTAGACCAGCTGGACCATCGACATACCCATAGTGGGGTAGCATGGTGGAATGCAGGGACCTGGCTCGGGCAGCTCATGGAGCAACTGCCTCCATCTCTGGGTCGCCCGTCTCAGGGCCTTTTGCTTTTCCGCTTGTTGCCAGGTTTGGTACCAGTATCGTTACTATCCAACCCTAGTCCAGTGTGTGAATGAGTTGTTATCCCCTCAGTCATCTGGGGTTGAGGAGTGTGATGGCTTTGGAGAAGAAGCCAACTGTGAATACTTCTTTACCTCTGATATTCTCTTAAAGAGATACTAACAACATCATCATCAGTCCTCTATTGTAAGTCACTTTGGTAAATGCATGAATGTAAATATAAATCAGTCCCACTGCATGCTATTTACAAGCACTCTGCACCAATTACACAAACAGAACAAAACTGAAAGACAGTGATGAATTAATCAGGTTATTTGCTATGCAGAAAGTCTCTCATCCCCATCAGTCTGGACAAAAATGCCATCCAGAATTCCCAAGCAGCTCAATTTAATTCTTCTGTGCTCTAAATTCACACCAGCTAAATGTGAACAACCATTTTTTCCATCAGTATGTGTCAGTATGCTGAATAAAGGCTTATTTTCTCTGTTAAATAAGGGTCTTATGTTTAATACGTTCATTTATTTAACATGATCATTACAGCGCATACATGCATGACCTGTCACCATCACACGTCTCTGTAACAGAGCGCCACGCCATAAAGAGAATCCGTGTCATTCCTGCATGAGAAATAATGTGCTACTTCAGCCAGTTATTTGTACTGATGGACAGCTCTGCAAAAGACATGAAACTACCAAAGATGCTTCAAACAGTTGGATGCAGCTCAGAGTTTGTAAAAAATGTATTATGTTGATTGTATTTTCATGAATAACAACAGCACATACACAACACATACACAGATTACTATAGTACCACAGACACACTCCCAAAGCAAAGGCTAACACAAAAGGATAATGTATTGTAAAAGTATGATGTAAAAGTAAATGTATTCTAAGGCAGCATCATTTATGTTCTTGACATGCATTACCTATAGTAGGGTTATTATCAAAATGTAAAAATATAATAGAATTATATGTTATTATAAAAAAAATACATTTTATTTATAACTCAAATAGTTAACAAGTCAGCATTGCTCATTTTCATTTACACTCAAGATATTTTTGGACATTATTTTAACTCAGAAATAGCAAGTTTCACAAAAAATAACAACAACAATGACATTTTCAAAGTAGAAAGAAATAGTATTTTCTTGTTAGCCTAACTCTGGCGGCTTCTGGGGCTCCAGCCCCAAATGTTTTTCAGCACATTTCATACAGAAATATTTAAAACTGTTTAATACCGTTTTCCTGCAGGATTGCTAAAACAAAACCAGCTACGCTTTCACTCTGTGACAGTGAGTTCATGACACGCACAGCAGTCATACATAGTCATGCCTCCTGTCAGTCACTCAGCGCATCACTCGTCTTGTCTAAATCACCTTAAACATTATTACTGCTACAGAACGATGAAGAGCACTTACATTCAGGAAGTAACCTAAAATGCACATGGTGACAGGCAGGTGACCGCGGTGCGTAAATCGAGTTACCCCTCCCCCTTCTGATAGTTTTACTGAGATTTCTAATCCCATGCGAATCGGCCATTAATATTACAGACATCCAGTGGTAAAATTACATTACCCTATCTTTCGCTGTAAAACCAATCCAGTCCGAATAGGGCTTACGTCTGTGTCTCTCAACAGCGTTTCGCAGCAGCGTCTCTACTAACAGTTAAACTTTAAGTTCATTTTCTTCAAGAACAGTGCCATTGTTACCTCACCTGTAAGAAACGTCATGTAGCTTTTAAGGTGCTAAACTATTTTACTTTAGAAATATCTCAAATCATTTGGCAAAGTAATATAGACATGTAATGTGGTCAAGAGCTTCCTGGAACTGCGTTTGTTTAAAATGCGTAATTGATAAGTGTTATAATGCATTAACTTTGGTTAGAATTATTGATGAAATTGCACAGCACTTTATAAGACATAATTAATAATACTGTACATATAGGCTCAACGTAAAGTGTTACCGAAAGCAGTAAATAAATAAATAAATAATGAAAGGATATTATTGTTTTATTTCAATATATTTCAAAAAAATCTTTAGATATATTTATATCACACAGTGTGACTTATTTAATAGTTTATTTTTTATTTGCGAGGTGAAATAAATCATACATATACACTGTTAGCAATTGATGTAATTTTTACAATAAATTTTACAACAACGCACTGTATTCATGTTTTTGTTGTAAATCCAAATGCATGATGGGAAATTAACGGACAGTCCTGTAAAATTATTGTAACTACACTGTAGAAGCATTTTTTTACAGCAACCGCATAGCATTGTGGGATCGCTGCTGTTTGAATTTTGAAATTACGCGGCCAACGGACGGTACCAGAAGTATTTTAACATTTTTTTGGAAGAAAGAACATGTCTCAGGTATGTAACATAAAATTTGTTTTATAAGTCTTTATATATTAATACTGGTGATCTGAGTCAGTGCTGATTGTTTCATTTGGTATAATTCAGTGGAATAGGGTGAAGTTAGTTAAAATCGCGTCTTCATACTCTATCCAGATTTACATCGCAAGAACTTTACCCAGAAACTATGGACTTTGAGCTGGAACTCGGTGTGCTTCCACCGCAGCTTCCATGATCTAAATAAAGTTATGGGTAAAAAAAATGCCCCTCAGAAAGTCCCTGCTCGCGAGGTACTTGTTCAAAGGTAACGTTACTGAACTTTCGGGAGTGGCAATGCAGCATTGTAATTTCAACCGCCGTTTCTTTTGATAATTTTTGAAATATTACTGTCATCGTGTCATGAAAGGTATAGTGTTTTAACTATTTCAGGCGAGAATGTAGTTGTTTAAAACTCAAATATGCGGTTTATTTATAAAGACTGCGTCTATTAAAAAATGTGTTTCGCTGATGTCGGAGACGGTCAACTCCACGCGATCAGCGGGAGCTCAGTGATCATTAATCCGTCGGGAGCACTCTCAACTCGGGTAGACATCTGACATTTGCCGCTGGCTGTGATGTCTCTTTAGTGGTAAAGCATAAAATATAATTCGTTTTGGGTGAACCGAACAGGTAATCTTTGGTCTTTATTCAGTTAATCTTTTAATATGTTAAAATGAAAAAAAGGAAACAATAGGGTACTGTTTGGTATAATATTTTGTTTTATATTATGAAGGCCTAACGTTACACATTTCCTTGAACTTCATTTCTGCGGCTATTAATATGTTTAACAAATTAAAATGAGAACGAAAGGAGGCAGTGGTGTTTGATATCATATTTCGTCTTATTGAAATGAGGTGGGGTCGGTGGAAACGCGGCATAACCGTACCACGGTCATGAATGGTCAAGGCAGAAGGAAAAGACTGCGCGGGAACAGCTGTAGACTGTCCGCAGGATCAGCTGCACACTGGCTGCTAGATGGAACATATGTTTGCTTGCTTTAAGCCCTGTTAATAATTGTCATATGGTTATATGTCAAAGAAGAAAGGAAAGGCTGTAATTCAACATAATCCTATTGCATCCTTAAAATGCCTAGTCTAAATTAGGAAAAACCATACCATAACTTTGTCTCCCACCTGATAAAATTGGTACTTTTGCCAATTCTGCCAATACTGCCACTCATGCATGTGTAGTGAAGGGTTCTAGTGCTCTTTTAGTTATCATATTGTGTATGCATTTCAGGAGAGGCACTAAGTGCAGACAAATGGATGATGTCTTTGGAAGGGACAACTGTGATGGGGCCCCACAACAACCTTCTGAATGGAGTGCAGCGACCTTCGCTGTCTACGTGTCTAACTAACAGTATCCTAAAGAGGCCTCAAGCACTAAAGGTATGTTAAAACTGTTTGCACACTTATAAAGAAAATAGACTCTACGATATACTCTATGCATTGATGTCAAAAGACAGGTTTCCATCCAATTCCTTTGCACCTTTTAAGCGCATTCGTAGAAATTTGGCAAAGAAACCCTATAACTGGAGAGCATTTCCATCAGCTCTTTTATGTAAATTGGAAATGGACAGGAGAGTAGTCATGAAACGATGTGGGATCAAAACTTAAGGGGCAACTTAAAACAGCCGATAGAGTTGCAACAAATGTGCATTTATGTTGCATTTATTAGCAAGTCAATCCACATAAAAAGTTTTATTCACATTAGAATATTTTCTGTGAATTTGAACCGTTTCCATTCAGGATTTTTTTGTTTGTTTTCAAAATGTTAAAATGTGCATTAAAAAGCTGGATGGAGACAAAGCTAATGCTATTAAGTGTCTAATATAGAGTTGGTATTGCCCTGCAAGACATTTATGTAAACACAGAGAAGTCTGACAGACAGCAGTTTAACATTACAATTTTCATTAAGTAAATTTTGGGGGTTCAAGTCATTAGATGTGATTTTACTTTTTCCTTTCTCTTTGGAGTGTTACAAGCTCTTGGTGAATGAAGAAGATCTGTACAGGGTGGCCATATGCACCGTTCATACGGGACACGTCCCCGTCAGGATTTTAATATTGCCTAAAACATCCAGGTCGATCGAGAGCTAAAGAGAGCAGAACAGACAGCTCCTTAAGCTTTTGAAATTGCTCTCATGTGTTTGTTCGTTCGTTTAAATTGAAGCGTCACTCTTAAACACTGTTTCTTTAAAAAGGGAAACTACTTTGTTTGGCCTTCCAAAAGAGAATACGACTAGAAATCATGTTTATATCACCTTTATAATGGGTTTTGACATTATAATGAAATAAACATTATATTTAAATGTTTGTCTCGTTGCTTCGGCCGGAAAGGCAAAGTATGTTAAGAGGCATAACATTTCAGTCACATTATAGATAGATTGGATAGCTGGTCAATCAGAGCACACTTCGCTTTTCAGAACGATGAGCTTTGTAAAAATCAACACGTTTCAGAAGGCGAGGAGAGGAGTACCTGTAGAGGAGAAACAATAATGTGTTTTTTTAACCTTAAACCGCTTAAACATTTCATTACAGCAAATACACAAAATAATGTTCTTTTTAGCAACGTCATATGACCCATTTTGTAGACACTTTTGTCCAAAGCGACATTCAATTTACAGTGCATACAGTGACATTATATATTTAAGAAAAACAATGTAAAAGCCAATGTAATTCTAAATGTTATGTTGTTAAATGTGTTGATGTTAAATAAATACATCAACGTCATTTTTTTACTACAATGAAAGTTTACTTATGTTTTTTTTTTTACACAGTATTTATAATTACCTGATATGAAAACTTGTTTTCACTCTCTTTTTTTCAGAGCTTTTTGTGGAATCGATTCCAAGATGTCAGCAAAGCAGTGAAGAGACGGGGGATCAACGCACCTGTCTGCACCTTATTAAGAAGACTCCTGGGTTTTGAGTTGATGGGCTAGTATTGATGCCCACCCACACCCCACAGCTTCCCCAGTTCAAGACTGGTTGGGACCTTTTGTTATTTATTACCATGTTCCCCCTGATGATAGACTGTCTGGACGTCTGGAAGTGAGCTAGATTCTTCAGTGAAATTGTAATTTTATTTGTATGAAGAAAAAAAAGATAAAATAAGTTTGTTATATGTGATGTTGCATAGTGTGTTAATAAAAAAAAATAATAAAAAGTTGCCATTGTTTTGGTTTTAATTTTGGAAGATGGAAAATTGCAGTATTTTATTATTTTGAATTACAATATTGTAATTGTCTCCTGTAAAATTACAGGAAATTCCTGGCAACTGAGTTGCAGTAAATATACAGGAAATTAAAATAAATTACAGCATTTTACTGTAATAACGCTACTTTAATCACAGTGGCACTGCTGTAAAAATACAGGACTCTATTGTATTAAAAAAACAATATATTACCTGTATATTACTTGCTGTAAATTCACGGCAATTAGTTGCCAGGAATTTCCTGTAAAATTACAATAAATTTTTAACAGTGTAGTTCTGTCCAAACACAATTACTAATTTACTCTTCATTTGTGTGTGCTGTGTGATGATAACATCAATGATTTATTATATTTGCAATATGTAAATACCAAGTTTGTTGAGGTGTTTCTTAGGTAAACGGTTTCAAATCGCTCACTTATGTAGTTGCATTTTGCTGTGCTACCTTGGATATGCAATATACAGCAGGCTTACAAAGCTAATTGTATTTAGTTATTTATTAGTTTATGTGTCTATTTTAGCCTCGAAGAGCAGACATCCCCCGGTGCCTCAGCTAGATATGGCAGACAGATGCTCTCTACCGTCTAATAAAGTCAGGATCACAAATAATAAGACCACTAAGAGTGAGGCCTGGCAGAGGAAAGGTCACGGCCCTGGAGGACACGTTACAGAGGAGCGCTGAAGTTTTGATGGACATCCAGCGACTGTCCACAGAAAAAGCCACAATGATCCATCCGTACTGGACAACATGCCATTAAACTGATGAGATCATGCTCACTGCTTGAAGAGAAACAGCTGCCCACGATCATGCTCTATTATTATGACTGTTTTCTATGCATGTGCTATAATGGTAATTTCAAAATATTGATTATGGAAAACATAGAAAACAGCCATAATAATAATAAAACACCATGCAATAATGGGAATTTATAATAAGCTGCTTTGGCGCATTATTAGTGCAAATATCACAGTTCTAAAGGTAGCTTTTATACTAATAGAGGTTAATGTTGAACTCTTTAGGATCCTAAAGCAGAACTTCTTAAACTTCTTATTAATTTGCTTTTTCTCAAAGCCATGCCTCTTTTCTTATTAAGAGCATAACGACTATTCACTGTTGGAGGGACAGCTGATTGTTCGAAATGATTTGGGACGCCACTAATTACACACATTAAAAGGCTGTGTTAAAAAAAATAGATAAGAGCCTGTATAATTAAGCTTCCCACTCACTTCACTTTGTGTGTGTGTGTCAAGAGACCCAACGAATGCAATGGATGACAATTTGAACAGTCAGAAAACATGTGATTTGGACTTGGCAGATCCGTCACTGTGCAGCTGCTTGATCTGTTGATGTACGAGCCGATGGAAATCCCGAAGGAATGACTGTGATGATGCCTCCATAACAAAACAACAAGAGTCTGAGAAGCCAACATCAGGAGAAGCAAGGCTATTATCGCTAATGACAAAATGATTGTGACAAACTACTGAAATAACTGTCAACGGAAAAATAAAAATGAAAACAAAATTGGCAAAAGAATGAAAATGTGCACCACAATAAAATTTACAATTTACAATGTATACAATATTTAACACCAGACATCAGATTATCATTGTATTCTTAAAAAAAAAAAAAGATTTATACAGAAAGCGACATGGAAAGCCACAAGCTTCTTTTTTTTCCTATCTCATGCTATTAAATCTGACATTGATGCTACTGGGATAAACTGGTATTCAACAAAAGAGCAGCTCATTCCAATAACAGTGCAGTATTTAAATATATAAATATATATTATTATTTTTTTTATTTCATGTTTATATTTTCTGTTTCTTACAAACACAACTTTTCTTTTCACAAGAGAATAATTGATGGACTGGAGTGATGTGGATTACTTGTTCATTATTGTGATGTTTTTATCAGCTGTTTGGATCAGCTTGTCTTTCTGACGGCACCCATTCACTGCAGAGAACCCATTGGTGAGCAAGTGATGGAATGCTACCTTTCTACAAATCTGTTCACTTGAAGGGACAGACACTACATCTTGGATGGCCTGAGGGTGAGTACATTTTCATTTTTGGGTGAACTATTCCTTTAAACTAACCACTCTGAAAAAAAAAATTATATTTAGTCAAAAATGTTGTATAGACAACACTGAAAAAGCTAAAATCTCATTGAAATACTATAAACACCTGACACATTTGAATATGAATCTATTCAAAGATGGGTACTTACAATTATCTACTGCTAAATGTAGCAGATGGCACTTTTAAAGCATTTTGATGCCGTATTCATTTGCATGTAAACCCTGGATCTTTGGTGTCATAATCGATGAACCAATCAGATCGTCTGTGTTAGGTGTGGATGGCGGAGCTCATGATGGCAGCACAGATGGCATTGGCAGTGCACAACATATAAGTGTGTAGAGATCATCCGGTCTTTCCCTCCAAATGTCAGAAATGTTTGCACTGTAGTTTATAGCGCAGGGAGTCTTTTACTGAGGTTGTTTTGCTAGCGAGTCTATCAAATGCTCAGACTGAATCCTCCAGATGAGAGGGCAAAACTGTTGTTTCATTTACAAATTAGCGGTATGCGATATTGACAAAAAACAAGATATCAATATATTTATTGGGATTTTTTCCAATAATGATAATTAATATTTTAATATTTTGTGCTGGTACTTTGGATGGTTAAAGGGTTAGTTCACTCAAAAATGTAAATTCTGTCATAAATCACTCACCCTCATATTGTTCCAAACCCGTTCATCTTCAGAACACATATTAAGATATTTTTGAGGAAATATGAGAGCTTTTTGACCCTACATAGACAGCAACACAACTGACATGTTCAAGGCCCAGAGGGTAGGAAGGGCATTGTTAAAATAGTCCATGTGACATCAGTGGTTCAACCTTAATTTTATAAATCTATGAGGATACTTTTTGTGCTCAAAGTAAACAAAAATAACAAGTTTATTCAACAATTTCTTCTCTTCTGTGTCAATCTTTGACACACATGCATGACAGTGCCATGCTTGCATATTATTAAAACAAAAATTAAAATTTTAATCGCAGACATTAAATATCACACAGACCTATTCCAAGTAAATGTATCATGGTTAAAGTATCTGAACCACCACCAAACCAGGATTGAAATGTGTACTAGTTAAGCAAGTCTTGTCAGAAATTATAGGGTATGCCTACCTAATTTGTACAAAAATATATATATATATATTCAGTAACCTGCAAACCTGATGATGCAGACCATCAAAGAGCTCTTTAAATCATGCTGATTGTACAAAAGTGAAAGATGAATATTGGAATTGGAGATGTTTCTCTGTCCTCTTTTTGCCCTCTGCAGGTCATTATTTCTACCATTTAGTGCACAGCCATGGCCTGTGAGGCTGCGTTTTTCATCAGCTTTGATGTAGTTCTATAGCTGCGCTCATTATCGACAGGCCGAACTCCCACCGCACATGCGTCCTCCGCCCACCTGCATGCACGCTGCACTTCTCTCCTGCCTGTTTACTTTACATAATGTTTATCTCTACAGGGCTTCAGTGCGAGATCATATACATTTCAGCGTGTTAAGCCAGGTTCACACATACTCTTTTTTTTACTACCACTTTTATCCACTATTTTGATTTCAAATCCAAACATTGGTACTTAAAATGCTTTTTCAGCATTGTGATTTTTCCCCGTTTTTCATAGATGTGTTCAAATGCTATAAATATAAGAAACACATTATTCAATACTTTTTTACTTTTGCATGTACTTCTAGATTGATATATTAGGTTGCTCAAGCAAGTGGCAAAACGTAAAATACTTTTCTTACATTTTCACAAACATTCTAAGTTAAAGCATTTAATTCTTTAGTACAAGCAATCTTGAGATTCATAAAGAATTTTGTTTTCCTTCAAGTGCCATCTGTTATTGCCTTGTTTATCTAAAAGTGCTCTTTTAGAACCTAGCCAAAAAGCCATAACCTATGTGTTGACTGAAACACAGTAGATTTTAATTATATGCATTTACGGTGTTAATACTATATTTTCTGTGTCAATCCATGGTTTTATATACTGCAAACAAAGCGCTGCCACTTAAAGCTGCAGTAGGTAACTTTTGTAAATATATATTTTTTACATATTTGTTAAACCTGTCATTATGTCCTGACAGTAGAATATGAGACAGATAATCTGTGAAAAAATCAAGCTCCTCTGGCTCCTCCCAGTGTCCTATTGTCATTTGCAGAAAGTCATGCGCTCCCAGTAAGAAACAACCAATCAGAGCTGCGGTCCGTAACTTTGTTTGTGTTCAAAATGTAGAAAAATGTATATAATAAGCGAGTACACCATGAATCCATTTTCCAAACCGTGTTTTTAGCTTGTCCTGAATCACTAGGGTGCACCTATAATAAGTGTTTATATTCTGACTATTTTAGATTGCTTCGGGGGTACCGCGGCGGAGTAACCCAGTACCTTTGTGATTCTTCATAGACATAAACAGAGAGAAGTAGATCCGGCTACAATGTTCTTCCGCAAGGCGCAAGCAGTTGTGTTTATTAACCGCTAGAGCGTCAAAAGTTCCCTACCGCAGCTTTAATGCAGTTTATAAACTTTAGTGACGATGCAACACTTCCTCGATTGTGCAAGTTACAATTCCCGTGTCAACTCTACAGCATGCATCTCATTTATAGTGCAGACGCAATGTGATTTGAGGCCATTTGCACAATTTAAGAGAGAGAGCATGTGTGCGGTGATTACTCAAACTTTTTGTGAAATTAAATTTAGTTTGCAAATTACTTTCTAGGTTATTTAATGAAGAAATATGAATTGTACTTCACTTTCTCCCCTCGCCAGACAGAAACTGAGACAGTGCCACTGCATATCGTGCCAAACCTCTCACGGCAAACACGTCATCAGCTTGAGATCAGATTTTTGAGATCGCCCTTTATAGAGATATTTTTTTTGTGTGTAATGCTGTCTGACTTTTGGACCCCATTGTGTGTGACATATAGACTTTTTGCCCTATAATGAGTATTGAGATTAGTACTAATCCAGTTCACTGTCTGCTAGTTAGATTTCCCCCTCGCTGTCAGTATGTAGACAGAGATGTCCAATTAGACCCCAAGTGAGAGAAAGCAGACAAAGACCAGTAACGGCCTTCTTCAGTGCAGGCCATGAGATCTGTAAAGTCTCCAGCTGAGTGATTCATGTTATGCTGCTCTCTTCATTGCCTCTGCTGCTGGGGAAACTGATCTGTAATAGTGTGCTGTACATTGATCTGTACATTTCTTGCGAATCGTCCACTCTCTGTGATTTAAACTAGATATGTATGAAGAACACCTGCTTTGTTTTTCTGAAATACATACTGATGGATCTGGATTTACATGGATGCATCTTAAGAGTTAAATTTCAAATCAATTTAAATGACATGTCAAATAAATAAATTTTTATACACATTATCCCAGACATTATCCCAGAGATTCTATACTATTATGACTATGACTGGACATCCCTCTACAGGCTGTGAGAGGAACATGCTCACTTCAGTTCAACATCTACCAACTGTTGCATTATTAATAATACATCTACAGATGTCAGATATTATTCCTTTGCCACTCGAGACTACAAACTGACAACTATTATTCATAAGTGGAAAGAAAAACAGATTCAATCCTATAAAACACAACCAGACAATTAAGATAAAACCTATAAAGAAATAGTTAATCTAATCTATTTTTTCTAAAGCTGTATAAAAAGCCATTAGGAATTTTCATTTGTGTTCAAATAGGAACAGCAATTCTGGTTCGGAATCGACATGAGAGTGAGGAAATAATGACATCATTTTCATTTTGATTGAACTATTTGAGTTAATGACAGCAACAGGTGGATCTCAGCAGTAATTTGAGGTTCGTTTACCACATGGAGAGGTGATAGACTGTACTGAAAGAGACACAAACACAACAAATACAGCCGCAGGCTTCAATGACTGCATCTGAACACTCAATCAAACATATGAACACAGCGTTTTTTTCCACCAGGTGGCGAAAGCACCAAACAATCACATTCATCATAATGCACCATTACAGACAGACAATACTGTACTGAAGCCTACTTTTTTAACTCTACTGCACTTCAGTTGTTTATTCTATGTAATATTATGTTCATGCACACAGCACCGTAATACATGCCAATTCATTTCCTAATTATATTGGTATTTTATGCTCCCCAAGGCTCATTTTAATTGTTAAAAAGTAAAATAAAAATAAAAAGTAATGGAATAAAAATATGATTGCATTTGATTAAAAAAAAAAAGATGATCGCTTTTAATTAATTGCTACAACATACTACAATAGAAAACCGTTTATATTGTATTATTAAATGGATTAGGTCCATGTCATTTTGAAAGAAACCTCTTACACTCTCCAAAGCTGCATTTATTTAATCAGATACAAAATAAAAACTAAATAAAAATGGAATATTATTACAATTTAGAATAACTGTTTTCTATATACGTCACTCTCCAGTGTCACATAATCCTTCAGAAATCATTATAATATATTGATTTGCTGCTCAAGAAACATTTCTTATTATCACTAATGTTAAAAACATAACAATATTTTGTATATGTTTTGTATATAATACTTTTAGTCAGGATTCCTTGATGAAAATAAAGTTTAAAAGAAAAGCATTTATTTAAAATAGAAATCTGATTAAATGATTAAGTTAATGCATCCTTGCTGAATAAAAGTATGAATTCCTTTAAAAGAATACCTTACATAGCTTTTGAACACTACTGTGTATATAAACACATACATTCATTTTCTAGGCTTTTTTCAGAATTTCTGTCAGAGCACTAAACTGAGTTTAGGATTAAAAGTGAACTTTTACCTGGATAAAACCCATTAGAAGACAGATTTGAGAAGCATGTTGTTTACTCTCTCTTAGCACCAGTTAAATGCCATTGATGAGTGCTGCTCAGTTTGATTGAGTTATTAAATATTTTAGCTTTTTGATGAGGTAAAAGTGGTGCATTTGAACCCCGGGAAGGTGACTAACGTCTCCCGCTCTATGATGCATTCGTCCCAGCTACTGTACAAATGCAGCATTATTCAGTCAAAACAAGTATTTACTGTTGGTCAGGGGTGTGACATGTTATTTCTATTCGAACAGGCCTTCTTTACACGAGGTCTGCAGCGATTGCTGCCACGCAGGCAGGCTGCAATACAACGGGTGGCCTTTTCCTCGAACCCAAACCCACTGGAAAGCAAGATTACCGTGAAAAATATGCAGCCGATCATTTGTGAACAATGTGGCAATGTCACATTTCTGAGTCTGAGGTCATAGTAATTAGCTGTTAATGTCCATCAATGTTTCATTATACAAGGAACTTATTAAAATCGACCTTCATCGGCTATTATTGCGCTATGATGTCACTCACTACTTCCAAACTACATGCTGTTCTGCAGATCAAACACTCCAGTTAAGTCACTCGCTGGGCGCTTTTCCAGTTTTACACAATCTTACTCAAGGAAAACTGCATTGAAAAGACTCTTCAGTGCCACAATATTGAATGAAATTCCCATCTAGTGAAAACATGCACATTATTTGTTCTCTGGCCCTTGTGCATGAGATCTGATTTGATTATCTAATATGAGATAAAGGGCATATGACTCACTGCATATCTGCAACAGCGAACATAAATGCGGGGAAATGTATCTGCGTTGTGTCGCGCCCCACGTGCGGCTTTATTTATTTATTTTGCTCAAAGCTAGTGATGTCATACCAAGCCACTTCCTGAACACTGGGTTCATTCACGCCATCCGCCCCAGTTAGGGCCCAAACAAGCTGTTGCCTAGCGACCGGGGAACCGCTACAAGATGCTTATTTGTTTGAGAGGCGAAGAGCTGTGGAGTCACAAAGGGCCACATGGGCCGATGCCATCAAAGGCACAAAGTTCTGTGCGTTTCAGCTCAGATTTAATGATTGCAATATCAAGCAGGCATCCGTCGCATCAAAGCGGCAGCATTTGGATTAACTGAGACTATCAATGATTAACTGGTTTGATTCAGCGCAACTGGGAGACATAAAGAGAACAGGTGTTTCATAGAGTCAACAGTGCCATAAACACAGTACACAAAACTGGTGCTAATTGATTTCTGAACACACTGCTTCATTTTTTTTTGGGGGGGGGGGGGGGGGGGGGGGCAAAGTACTATATGTGAAGCTTAATAAAATATATTTTTTGAAATCGAAAATATATTTAGTTTCATCCTCAATATGCTAAAATGTATTTTTAAATGTATTGAAGGGGAAAGAAAATACATTTCCATCATAATGTATTAGAAGTAGCCAATATTCTGAAATAGTTTACAGTAGAGTAACAGGTACAGTAACAGGAATGCATCAATATGTGCTGTACATACAAAAATAGCTGGCTACAAATAAGCAAGAGGTCAACTGTGATATAGGCCTACTAAACATATTTTCTTGGATATATATATATATATATATATATATATATATATATATATATATATATATATAGCATTTCAATTACATTTAAATTAATACCATTTCAATTAAATGTATGCATTTAGCAGACCCTTTTATCCAAAGTGTCTTACATTGCATTCAAGCTATAACAATTTTCTCCTAACATGTGTTCCCTGGGATTCGAACCACTTGTGCTCTACCACTTGTGTTTTTATTTTCATCAATATTTATTACAATATATAACTTACTGATAAATGTAACATTCACTTCAATGGTATGAGATGACTCAATGGTTTTAACTTACCTATTGAACTGTCACCAACTGAATTGCATTGGTGAGAACTATTTAAAATATACATAATTAAGCTATAAACTCGATCAAAATGCACAATGTTTCCAGCTGACATGTATTTTTAAATGCAGCTTGTCAAATTAATGGAGTGTTTTCACTAACGGTAGCAGACTAGTTGACGTTAACTTACCTCACCTGAATATGTTTATAGATTTGTGTTGGATGTCTTCGACGAGGAAAGTGGTTATCTTTGGAAGGCGAAAAACAGATATTTGATTTGTAAACATCATACTTTTCGTGTATATTTAATTAATTTAATAAAACTAGCGAGCTAAGCCAGTAGTAGTACTGAGTATCCAAAGAGGCGCGAGGCTGGACGAACAGACAAACCAAGGAAGACTCAAATTATCAGTGGTGGACGAAGTACACAAATCAAGTACTTGAGTAAAAGTACACATACATATAATAAAATATTACTCCAGTAAAAGTACATTCTTTTTCAATTTTACTCAAGTGAAAGTACAAAATTACTCAATTTTGTATGTACTTAAGTAAAAAAGTACTGAAAGATAGATGTTTGCAATTTTATATAGGCTAATTTAATTTTATGTTATGTATGTGTGTGTGTGTGTGTGTATATATATATATATATATATATATATATATATATATATATATATATATATATATATATATATATATATATATAATATGGTTGAATAAAAATATTTGGACATTATTTATATAAATTACCTCAAGTTAGCACCAGCAAGCTTGTTAGCTAGACATTTAGCATCGGCTACAATATTTACTTATTTTCAGTACGGTTATGAATAAACATCCATGTCTTACGTTACTTGTCTAGTTAATCCAAACAATATAACGTTACTGTTGATAAACAATATAAAAACAGACGTCATAGTAGCATTTTAATAAAACTGTTAATATTACGGCAGCGGGGAATTTGGAGATGCATTAGTTATTTTATTCAATCTGTGTTAGTTTAAGGTTATTTCATTTTATTTTTTAACCTAAAACACAGAGACGCCGATTGCACTCGAGCATTTCAGTGGGCTTAAACAGATCACTCTTTACAGCGGATTTAGTTCACAAACAACTGACAATTTTGACCTAAATATGATTTTCAGTTACAATAATTAATCCTAAATTTCGACATTAATAACTTACTTTTAACAACATCAGACGCAGGCAAGCTCACAAGATCTCCCGGTTCTTACTTCAGTAGACTCGCACTAAAGGGTTCATTTGAATCGGTGAGTGTCGACTCCAGAACAGCTGCAATCGGATCATTCTAATTCGTAAACGAATCGTTTGGTGCGATTCGCGATCCGATTAATGTTTATTTTGAAAAGACTCAGTTCGTTCGTGATGAATCAGACACCGCTTTTGCGTGTCCGAGCACGTGATATATTATAGGTAACGATATGTTTTATGAAATGTTGTGAAGTTAAAAGTACTCAAAATAACTACTCCAGTAAAGTACAGATACTTGAAAAATGTACTTAAGTACAGTAGAAGTAAAGCTACTCCGTTACTGTCCACCACTGGTCTCATAACTTTGAACGCTCCTCTGGTTTCAGTTGTGTTTTTGTTTATTTTGGTGATGTATAAATAAAGTCTTCCCATCTGCCTGCACTTGAGTCTTCGGCTCTTGCGATCCGTGACACTACGTCCTTAATGAAAAGTTTAGAGCCCTACTGATGATTAAGTCTAGAGTGTGTCCAACTTTGTCTGTGGGTCCATGTACACATGCTGAATCGACAGGTAAAAAAGAAATAAAGTCCAAATATTCATCTATCATCAATTAACTGTTTGACAAACACTTCCCGCTTCGAGATCTGAATTAAAAAAAAATCTCAAACATGCTCCGAAGTCCCAATCTGAATCAACCGAGTCGCGAACAGACTCCGTGCCGATCTGAATCAACCGAGTCGCGAACATGCTCCGAAGTGCCGATCTGAATCAACCGAGTCGCGAACATGCTCCGAAGTGCCGATCTGTATCAACCGAGTCGCGAACATGCTCCGAAGTGCCGATCTGAATCAACTGAGTCGCGAACAGGCTCAAGTGCCGATCTGAATCAACCGAGTCGCGAACATGCTCCGAAGTGCCGATCTGAATCAACCGAGTCGCGAACAGGCTCCGAAGTGCCGATCTGAATCAACGGAGTCGCGAACATGCTCCGAAGTCCCGATCTGAATCAACCGAGTCGCGAACAGGCTCCGAAGTCCCGATCTGAATCAACCGAGTCGCGAACAGGCTCCGAAGTCCCGATCTGAATCAACCGAGTCGCGAACAGGCTCCGAAGTCCCGATCTGAATCAACGGAATCAACAGAGTCCCGAACAGGCTCCGAATTGCCGATCTGAAAACTTCGACCAAAGAATGTAAAAAATAACTCTATTTCTCTAATAACTCTAACTCTACAACTCTATGAAAGATTCAGATCACGTATCTAAAAATAAATCGCTATAGTAAAAGAGAAATAATAAGAGGAGTGAAGTTTCCTACCATTCTGCTGTGTTTGGTCTGATGCTCCGCGGCGCGTCTCCGCCCCTCACACGCGCGTTTACAGCGCTAAATTAATCATCTTTGCTAATTATTATACATTAACTTCATTGTCAGCTTCAGGTACTTCATTTATTATTGTTCAATGAACTGTTTGAAACAAAAAAAGGTTGTATTTCAGTAATAATTCTAAATTATCAAAATAAAATATATAAAATAAATAATAAAAAATATGATTTTCAGTTACAATAATTAATCCTAAATTTCGACATTAATAACTTACTTTTAGCAACATCAGACGCAAGCGCTCACAAGATCTCCTGGTTCTTACTTCTGTAGACTCGCACTAAACGGTTCATTTGAATCAGTGAGTGGTCGACTCCAGAACAGCTGCAATTGGATCGTTCTAATTCGTAAACGAATCGTTTGGTGCGATTCGCGATCCGATTTAAAAGTTTATTTTGAAAAGACTCGTTCGTGATGAATCAGACACCGCTTCTGCGTGTCGGAGCACGTGATTATATTATAGGGAGTAACATGTTTTATGAAATGTAGTGAAGTTAAAAGTACGATCTTATGCTTTGGAATGTAGTGAAGTAAAAGTAAAAGTTACTCAAAATAAAACTACTCCAGTAAAGTACAGATACTTGAAAAATCTACTTAAGTACAGTAATGAAGTAAAGCTACTCCGTTACTGTCCACCACTGCAAATCATTTATTTATTTATTTGGACAATAGGCACATTTTACAACCCCCATAGAGTTAAACAGTTGAGTTTTACCATTTTCGAATCCATTCATCGGCCTTCAGTCCTCGGGAGTTTGGAGCGGCTTCGTGGATCATTTGAATCAGTTCGAGAGTTCGGAGCGGGTTAGCGAATCATTTGAGTCAGTTCGGGGATTTCAAATCATTTGAATCAGTTCAGGAGTTCGGAGTGGCTTCGCGGATCATTTGAATCAGTTCGAGAGTTCGGAGCGGGTTCGCGAATCATTTGAGTCAGAGAGCGAGATCGCGAATCATTTGAGTCATTTTGGGAGATAGGAATGGGTTCGCAAATCATTTGAGTCAGTTTGGGGATCGCAAATCATTTAAATCAGTTCGGGAGTTCGTAGAGGGTTCGCGAATCATTTAAGTCTGTTCGCGGCTTCGCAAATTAATTGAGTCAGTTCGGGAGTTCGGAGCGGGATCGCGAATCATTTGAGTCAGTTGGGGAGTTCAAAGCGGATTCGCGAATTATTTCCCTGATAGCACACGTACATCTCAGAGACGTCTATTTGACGTGTGCATTTACATCTGCAATACTATTTTTTAGTGTGTTTGCTCATCTGCAATACGTCGGGAGTTCGGAGCGGGATCGCAAATCACTTCTGATCGGGAGTTTGGAGCGGGATCGCGAATCATTAGAGTCAGTTTGGGGATCGCAAATAATTTGAGTCAGTTGGGGAGTTCGTTGAAATCGCGATGTTGATGCACGGTTGAAATCACTAAGTTGATATTCAATGTTGAAATTACAACGTTGATTCACTGTTGAAATCGCGGCGCTGTTTCACCGTCTTACCTTCATCACGGGTGAATTACGGTCGTTCTGCAGACCTTGGATTAACGCTGAATGAGGTGTTGATTTTGAAAAGTTAATCAACGTAGATAACACGATGTTGTTTCACCGTGGTACCTGGCACCATGTATATACACACTTGTATGTTCAATTAGATCCTAGTTTGCATTTAGATCAACAGTACATGATAAAGGCTAACAATCAAATGACTGGCAGCAATGGCTTTACAATCAAACTTCAATAAACTACCACCTGCTCAAACTTGTATAACAGCAGTTTTATTTTGGAAACATACTACATAAAACAGATGAAAATAATCCCAAACTTTATTCTTGCAGAGTATGCAGGGATGTATTGTTAAAAACATGTAGTAGAACAATCCAAATACTATAATATTTAAAGGTTTTTGAAAAATTATTTGGTATATAAATGCATATTTTTTTGCGCCATTTGCAAGAGAAACCCTTGTACCTTTATGACTGAAACCAGTTGATCTTTTATTTTGGAGGAAAACTAGTTTCTGTAAAAAACATGTTTTAGTAATGTGTCTCATGACAAGAGATATGTACATTTGTGCAGTGAAAATGTGTTGCACAGTTTGAGAAGGGAACATTCAACCAGGACCGCTGTAAGGGGAGGGAAGATTAGGACAATTCCAAGGGCCCAGCATTAGAGAGGGCACCCCGAGTGGGGGGTGGGGTTCTAATGGGAACCCTGTGTCTTCTTTACCATGGGGAATGCAGAATGAGATTTCTACCGCAGGGCACTCTAAAATGTTAGAACCAACAGACTCGTGCATACAGTGTGGTTGTGCTTCGGGTGATCATTGAAAGAGTCCCAGCGCTAGGTCCATTCCGACGCCGTCCCCTCCACTCTCTCCCACTTGTGCACTTTCTGTACCGTCCTGTATAAACATTTACATTTAATCGTTTAACAGACGATTTTATCCAAAGCGACTTACAAATGAGAACAATAGAAGCAGTCAGGTCAACAAGAGAACAACAACAGTACAAGTGCCATGACAAGTCTCAGTTAGTCTAGTACAGAATGCATAGCCAGGAAAAGAAGGAAAAGTGCCAGTATTAGCTGGTTAAGTGCTGGTGAAAAAGATGGGTCTTTAGATGTTTCTTGAAAATGAGTAAAGACTCAGCTGTTCAGATTGAGATTGGGAGGTCATTCCATCAGCTGGGCACAGTCCAGGAAAATATCCTTAAGAGTGATTTTGAACCTCTTTGGGATGGCACCACAAGGCGTTGTTTAGTTGCAGAGCGCAAACTTCTGGAGGGCATATAAAATTTAATCAGTGAGTTTAGGTATGTTCACAATGTTTCACAATAACTTTGATATTGTGAAATATATTTAACTGAAAACTGAATGCAAAATAAATCACACAATATTTTCACTCTACAGTTCAGTAACAGTGAGGTTGGAAACAAAGTGGACAACACTATTACACTGTTTTAATCAGAACACTAGCATTACAGAATAGTAAAATAAGTAAAATCTAATTCAGTAAATTTTTTAGCACAATCAAAACAAATGGTCAAAGCATCTCTACCAGAAGTGACAGTGCTATGTAGCAGATGAAAAATTTCTTACTAATGTTTCAAGAATAAGCTGGATCCTTGATGACTCTACAAGGGGAAAGAAGAAAGAGTTTACTGAAAAGTTCTTAAAAAGCATGATTTCATTTTATACCATTTCTTTAAACCATTGGTTCTCACACTTTTTATACCAAGTACCACTTCAGAAAATATATGTAATTATATATTAATGTCCACCATAATGACCAATATTACATTTCAGCAGCATAGTAGGCCAAACTATTCAGCTACAGCTCTACAGTTAAAAAATGAGGCAGTTTTATTCTAATAAGAATATTTATTGTTGTCAGCCACTTTACCATGGGAATTACAGTTTGAACATTAACACTACACTGTGCTTACATACAGGTAAATTAAAACTTAAAGTTTAAATTAAAATGCATTATAACAAAAGTTACATAACTTTACTGTACATTAACTGTACTTAAATGTACAAAAAAACCTTACTCAAAGATTAAATTAAATTGTATTAACATTAATATTTAATTTAGTTATTCACCTGCGTAACCACTAGAGGGGCCTGACACTGAGAACCACTCCTTTAAACAATCCTAATTCATTTTTAAATTAATTTTCATTAATTCATTAAAATGGTACCGAAATTAGCACTTATATGTTTCAGAAAACACTTTGAAACTATTATTAGAATAAAAACACATATAACACAACTAATGCATGGGATTCATATCAGGAAAAATCTCTTAAAGACAGACATTAACACAACTTACCAGTAACACATTAGGTGAGCATCTAACTTGATCATCTGTGATAAAGCAATGCAAAAATACACACACTGGTATTTATTTATCTTCTGCAGGTTACAGGTCCTTTAAGTTACCCATTTGTAAACTCTGGTTATACTTTACTATTTTCAAAATATAATAAAGATAGCGATTTTCTTACCTCATTTTGCCAGTATGTTTGCAGGACCTCGCAGAACACATCTGACCCTTCTTGTGTTGACAGTTTTTGTTCTCCTTTGACAAGTCACGACTCAAATTCGCTCAAAAAAAATAAAAAAGCAGCAGCTCACAGTTAGCTGCCTCACTCACAGAAAGACGACAATAACGGTCATATTTTTAAATGTAGAAAGGCGCAAACCGATTCATTGCAGTTTCCTGAATGAAAGCAAGATTAACCAATCATGATCAAAGTAATAAAACAAAACTACCAATAGGAGTTGTTTCATTGTGATAAAGCAGCGAAATGTATTTAGTTTTATTGTTGTTAATGAAATTAATATTTAACATATAACAATAGATTTTATAATAGGTATCATGACTAAAATATTTTAAAATGCTATTAAAATAATAATATTCTTAAATAATTTAATATAAATAATTTAAAAGTTTGTTAACCTTTTTCAACCCTTTAGCATTAAACATTTTTAACGTTGTTTCATTAAAACTGACCTTATTCCAACCATATTTCAACATTGAAAGTTGGTCATGTGCTGGCTGGGTTGAGTCAGTTTGGGAGTTCCATACGGGATCACGAATCATTTGAATCAGTTCGAGAGTTTGGAGCGGGTTCACGAATCAGTCAGTTCGGGGATCGCAAATCATTTGAATCAGTTCGGGAGTTTGGACCCAGCAAACACAGAACGTTGTGAGGACGTCGCCAGTTAGTCGTCATTTGGTCAGCGCGACATTACTTTATGGCAACGTTGTGAGGACGTCGTGGTAAAGTTCCATTTTTTTAAATCTTGGCTAACTTCCCAGAAACGTTGTGGGCACGTACTCAAAAGACGTCGCTAGTTAGTCCCATTGGGGACGTTGTAGCAACGTGGTCAGCTGGTCTTCAGATAACTTTTAATATTATTGCACTAGATGTATTATTATTATTAAGATACCATTTGAACAGCATATTCGTTGGGAAATATACAAAAAAATTAATCAAGCATGTTAAAATAATTATATATATATATATATATATATATATATATATATATATATATATATATATATATATATATGCCATCAGTTTAAGAACAATAAAATAAACAATTTAGCAAATGGTGATAATGTTTGTTAATGAAAGAGAGTACGGGACAAATTAACATTTAAACCTTAAACTAGCAGCGCACGTCACTTTCTGAGTGAAGTGCGCGACGTGCGCGTGCCCGTCATTTTATAACGGTCAACATCCAGCAGACGGACACGGAGGAAAGGTAAGTCCTATAAATCTACTTTTATTCATAGATTTTTAACTGATATAACGTTAAATGCCATCAAAGAGTAGTAGTGTTTTGTATTTTTGTAGGTTTTCTCTTTCAATTTAATAAATAAATGCTCTGTTTGGTTAATTAGCTCAAAAGCAGTCTCAGAGGTAACGGTAACTGTTAAAATCGAATATAACCTTACCTGTTTTAAATTATTAGAAATGTATCACTATAAACTATACAGTATTAACTTTCTAATAATTAAATTTTTAACCGTAGTAACGTTAATTAGTTTGTTTGAATACCTGCTGCTCGAGCTTGATGATGCTCATGCTAGCCATGCTGTGAACTTGAATATAATCCGATATAAAGTTAAATATAAAGTTTAACGTTCATTAGACCGAGGCTGCCGAAATCATGTTCAGCGTAACGTTATGTGGGATTAATAATTTCCCCTTTTCTCCCTCAAGTGGCAGGCTTGTAAACTCTGTCATCTGTTCATTATTGGTGTTGATGGTGTTTTTCACATGCATGCTTTTTAATGCTAGTTTAATTCTCAAATTGATCTGATACTTTCGTTTCACAAAAAGTAAACAAATTGTTCACTTTCTTAGGGCCTGACAACCACCAGTTGAGTCCATGATTCAGTGAGTTCCTTATAAGGAAATATATTTGTTACCACCTAGTAATTTAAATGTATTATTTATTGCTTTAAAATGAACACATATATTTATCATCAGGGGAAGAGACAGTCTGGGCAGCAGCAACAAGACAACTATTACAAGTAGAGATGGGTTTCAAGAACTGGTACTAATTTGGTTCCTGACTTGTTCGGTACTGAAAACATTTACATAAGGTACAGGATCAATAGTGCTGCTATCAGTATTCTTGTAACATTGATTCATTACCCTTTAGACACAACCACATATCCTCCAAATCATCTCTGCGTGGATGGCAGTAAGGATCCAGGATCAAGAGATCATTCTTCATGGAGACTGTTCCACAGGAAGCAGTTTCTCCTGGGTGAAAAACTAAACCTGGTTGTTTCAGCATCACTCAGGCAAGCCTAAATACTTTTAAATTGATTTCAGTTGGTTATGTGTTTCAGGTCATCCTGACCATTCTGCTGTCCTGGATGTAAGTCCGTGCTGGAACTACATTTCTCGTTGTTGAAAGATTTGTGGATCGGTATCCAGACATATAACGCCCCATCACACGGGGCGTCAACACCTCTCGTTTACTTTTAAATGAAGTGACGTCAAGGATGGTGAAATTAATTCTAGAAATTCATTCTAAATAGAAGTTGAAGACTTCTCAAGCGCCAATGCAGCCGTCCTCCAGTCAGAACATCTTATGCAAATACCCAAGCGCAGACACAAGCCAATCAAGTGCTTGCAATACCAGAAAACTAATGTGATTGGCTGTCACTATGAGAAGAGACAGTAATTCTGATCCGATATCAGTGTCGTTTTTTGCAAAAAAAAAAATTTAAATCAATGTAGAATTTTCTATACTTCTGTGTAGGGATGTCAATTTTCAATCATTTCCATGATCGATCGTCGTTTAAATTAATGATCAAATAATTGATTAATCGTTAACCTTAATGCTGCAAAGTCTATTGCAGTAACACCCAGTCACTGGTATGACAGGATGTGCAAAAGTGTGTGTGTGTGTGTATATATATAAAACTGTAAAATATATATTTTACAGTAAAGACCAAAAGTTTGGACACACCTTCTCATTCAAAGAGTTTTCTTTATTTTCATGACTATGAAAATTGTAGATTCACACTGAAGGCATCAAGGGCTATTTGACCAAGAAGGAGAGTGATGGGGTGCTGCGCCAGATGACCTGGCCTCCACAGTCACCGGACCTGAACCCAGTCGAGATGGTTTAGTGGTGAGCTGGACCGCAGACAGAAGGCAAAAGGGCAAACAAGTGCTAAGCATCTCTCGGGGAACTCCTTCAAGACTGTTGAAGACCATTTCAGGTGACTACCTCTTGAAGCTCATCAAGAGAATGCCAAGAGTGTGCAAAGCAGTAATCAAAGCAAAAGGTCGCTACTTTGAAGAACCTACAATATGACATATTTTCAGTTGTTTCACACTTTTTTTGTTATGTATATAATTCCATATATAATTCCACATGTGTTAATTCATAGTTTTGATGCCTTCAGTGTGAATCTACAATTTTCATAGTCATGAAAATAAAGAAAACTCTTTGAATGAGAAGGTGTGTCCAAACCTTTGGTCTCAAACTGATATATATATATGTGTGTGTGTATATATGTTTATATATGTATATATGTATATATATATATATATATATATATATATATATATATATATATATTAGACAGTTTCATCGGATGCACGCGCCTGGACCTAAGTTAACTTCCGGTCTGTGTTGTGTATATCGGTCTGGCTGCAGTGCCTTCTACAAACGCAGTTAAAGGCAAGGTGATGAGTAAACTGAAGTTGGGCTCAGGTGGTTGTGCTGCGGGATGTGTTTCCCATACATTTATTTATTTTTGGAGACTCGCCACAATTTTAAAACTGATCGATTTTCAAAAAGGCTTCGTTGAATAAACATGAGTAACATTACGTACTGCACGTTTAATAATTCCTAACATTTATATGTTTAAATATCAAAACGAGGCACAGGTGTTTTTATATCGCTGTATTTCTGAAGAAATACTTGCATGTTATATGCCTGATAAAGCAGCGTGTGAGCGTAGCTCTGCTTTGTTTACAGCTGTTACTGGGTAAACCTCTATTTCTCGCACTTTATGTCTATGCTTTAAAACATCTCCTGCTGGCAAAGGATGAATTTGCATTTTTATTAAGTCCGCCTGATCCACGCAGCAAACATATTTTGTTTGTTATTAAAAAATATCTACTCTAGAGGGACTTGGCTGTTGTTATTGGTTCTATTTGGAAGTCTACCGGTTAGGTTAGGTCCACAAACGCGCGCATGCGCAGTAACGTTTGTTTATGTTGTTGCCGTTGAAACCGTCTATATATATATATATATATATATATATATATGTGTGTGTGTGTGTGTGTATAATGTATGTGTGTGTAAAATACATTTCTTTTAAATTTATAGCACAGTAATGAAGGCAGCAACATGTGGTAGATGGGACAGAACAAGAATCTATCATTGTGCTAATGTATTATAATACGAAAGGGTATGGCTCCTATACAGCGTGCAGCACGTAAACACAACCAGTGCGCAGAATGATGCACTTGAAGCAACACAGAGTCACAGCGTGTAGCATTACTCACAGAAATATTCAAAACACCAAAGGAAGAGATATTGTTGTGTATTATATGTGTGCAATATTTTGAGCCTTTTCTTTTAACAGTTTTAAATATCAGTTATTGTGCGCTCTTGAAGAGAGTTTCATTGTTTTGACTGTAGTAACTAGGGCTGGGATGATACGCTAATCGGCCAATTCAATACTATCCTGATACTTGTGTGCCGATTCAATATATATTTATAATTTTATATATATATATATAATTTAGCATTGTGATTATAGTTATATAACTATTGCGATTCGTGACTTATCCAAATTGTCTGTAAAATGATGTTTGTTTCTGTAGATTTGAGGGAAAGATTAAAAACAAGGAGGTCTGGGAATGACTGAAGGGAACTGACAGCAGTGAGGGAAGGAAGTTATCACCAGAATGTAAGTTCTTTGAGAATGTGTGCATTATTACAAGTTGAGTTTTCATTTAAATGTGGCAATGTACACAACTGGTCAAAAGTTTTAAATATATTTTAAAAGTTTAGTTTATTTCTATAATGCACAGCTATATTTTCAGCATTAATTCCTCCAGTCTTCAGTGTCACATGATCTTCAGAAATCATTCTAATATGATGATTTACTGCTCAATACATTTTTCTGATTATTATCAGTGTTGAAAACAGTTGTGCTGCACAAACATTTTGTCTACACTACAGTTTTGTGATTTACATCATGTATGTCATGAGCAGATGTACACTTTGATCTTAGTGGCAATAATGCGATTGGGTACATGTAAATGCACTGATTGATGATAATCAGCAATGTTTCCCGATCAGCAAATCAGTATATGAAAATGATCATGTGACACTGAAGACTGGAGTAAAGTTACTGAAAAATTCAGCTTTGCCTCATAATTATTTCAATAAATATGTTTAAGTATATTCAAAAAAGAGTATGAAAACTGTTATTTCTTTCTTTCTTTCTTTCTATTTTCTTTTCTTTCTTTTTTTTACAATTACTTTAAAAAAAAATTTTTTATCAAATTAATCTAGCCTTGGTGATTAGAAGAGACTTCTCTTGAAAACCATAAAGAAAAGATTCCAGATTTTTGACTGGTTGTGAACATACATGAGCAACATTAACAAGATGATCCTCCCTTTCAGCTCAGAGGATGTTGACAGTGCAGGCCCAGGATGAAGAAGAGGAGGAAGAACACGTTTAACAATTTTCTCATAAGCTTGCCATGTGTTATAATAAAAACAATGAACATGGCTACAATAATATGCTAAATGTTATTAAAAGATTCCAGTTTGCAAGAAGTCTGAGTGTCTGACTCTACACTAGAGGAACTCTTTTCTGAAGAAGATCAGGTGCTGAGAAGAAGCCTTGTTCTACAGCACAACACTGCATCAAGCCTCCTGTCCTTCCCTCAGAAGAGCCTGTCTTCTGCTGCTGGGGTAAGAAACACACTCTTCCTCTTCTCTATCAGCTGTCCAGCACCTAACTCTGCCTCCTCAGCACTGTCTGAAAGAGTCTTCTCCACAGTCAGTAATCACAGATCACAGATTCTTCTGAGAAAGTCAGTACGCTCATTTTCTTAAAAAACTTTGTTTTTTCGGGTGGGACAAATAACACAGGAGAGATGCTAGAAATCTCTATATTGTTCATTTTTTATATCTTTACGCTTTATGAATGTTTTTCTTCTGAGAAGCTCAAAAATTATGGTTCTTTGGTAATTGTTATATTGTTTAGTTTTATCCTCTGATAGTGAGCACAGAGCCCTGATCATGACATGCAAGAAAAAGAAAGAAATCATGTCCATGATTTACTAATTCGTTCCCTCTATGTACTAAACGTGCACGATTACTTTTACATTTCATTGATTTGCTAAATCGTATGCACAATTTACTAATTCGTTCTCTTGATGTATAAATAGTGTACACGTTTTAGCAAATCGAGGGAATGAAATAGAAAATCGTGCGCATGAATTAGCCTAAATTTTTTCCTGTTTGTCGTGTAATTAAAGCACATCACCATCAGACATTTATACCAGGAGTCTCATATACGACGCTCACAATTTTACTTTGTGCAGTATCTCTGTGCAGTATCTGCTGAATTGTTTCATATCTATTTATCATGTATTTTTTGTTGCACTAAATTATGTTGTATCAATAAGTTTACTGATAATTATTTTTAATTTTCACTAATAACGTCTATAACCATCTCCCCATCTGTAAGACAAAAATTTTATATTGTTTATATTGTGTAATCTATGAATTGATGTGTTTAGTTTTCTGTGCTCATAACTTAGTAACATTTTGCATGTTTAAAGAACAGGTGCGATGTTCAAAATGTTTTGGCTTCGTATTTGTACAAAGTAGTGCTGAATAAATATTGATTTGTGAATGAATGCAGTGTGTTTTTGTCTGTTTTATATTAGAATGTAATGTTTTTGTATTTGTTTGCATTGCATGTATGTAATTAATGTATTAACTATGAATCCCCTATAATTAGATTACAATTAGATTTGATAAGGTTTATTTTTTGCACCAGAGATGGATTGAATTTATTAGTTATTTATGTATTTCAAGGTAATGGTGAGGTGAAAATATGAATTACCAATATGATCCTGTAATGTCACGTCCTCATAACGTGCCAGTTTGGTCGTCAGGACGTACTCATCACATTCCAGCGACGTTCCACTATAACGTCGCCACGACGGATATGGGAATCACAAAGTTACGTCACTGGAACGTTATGTGGTACGTCGCTGAGACCAATATGGTATTTTATAGGAACGTCCTCATAACGTGACAGTTTGGTCGCTGGGACGTACTCATCACGTTCCAGCGACGTTCCACTATAACGTCGCCACGACGGATATGGGAATCACAAAGTTACGTCACTGGAACGTTATGTGGTACGTCGCTGAGACCAATATGGTATTTTATAGGAACGTCCTCATAACGTGACAGTTTGGTCGTTGGGACGTACTCATCACGTTCCAGCGACGTTCCACTATAACGTCGCCACGACGGATATGGGAATCACAAAGTTACGTCACTGGAACGTTATATGGTACGTCGCTGCGACCAATATGGTACTTTATAGTAACGTTCTCATAACGTGCCAGTTTGGTCGCTGGGACGTACTCCTCACGTTCCAGCGACGTTCCACTATAACGTCGCCACGACGGATATGGGAATCACAAAGTTACGTCGCTGGAACGTTATTTGGGACGTCGCTGCAACGAATATGGTCTGGTCCAGTTACGTCGTCACAACGTAACTGTGTTAGCTGGGGAGTGGCTTCGCGGATCATTTGAATCAGTTCGAGAGATCGGAGGGGGTTCGCGAATCATTTGAGTCAGTTCGGGAGTTCGGAGCGGGATCGCGAATCATTTGAGTCATTTTAGGAGTTCGGAGCGGGTTCGCGAATCATTTGAGTCAGTTTGGGGATCGCAAATCATTTGAATCAGTTCGGGAGTTCGTAGCGGGTTCGCGAATCATTTGAGTCTGTTCGGGAGTTCGTAGCGGGTCCGCGAATCATTTGAGTCAGTTCGGGAGTTCGTAGCGGGATCGCGAATCATTTGAGTCAGTTTGGGGATCGCGAATCATTGGAGTAAGTTTGGGAGTCCGGACCGGGATCGCGAATCATTTGAGTCAGTTCGGGAGTTCGTAGCGGGTTCGCGAATCATTTGAATCGCGAATCATCTTTGTGTACTGTTGATTTTGTGATACTGTTGAACACTCAACTTAAGCACTCTCTGTACTGTCAGGTATTTTGTCTTCTTCTGAGGGTGGATTAAAAATAAATAAATAAATTAAAAAAAAAAAAAAACTAGGATGTGACTATCTGACTTGTTGATTAAATGTAAAATGTGTCAATGTAATTTAAAGTTGAGCTGGAGTGAGTGTCTTTCTCTGCTCTTGGTCTAAGTTCAACCTGAATAAACAAACTACGAAATGGATTAAAAAAAAAAAGTTTTATTCCAAGATAGCATTGTATAGATTGTATAATATGCTGTTATAACAGCACATTATATAATCTATTCCATGCTGTTTTAAAATGAATTTATTACTTTTATTTATTAATAATCTTAATTTATGCAATTTAATAATTAATCTTACTGCACAAATAATAATACCACATCTAAATGAAAATACACCATTACAAATGTAACTTCTGTATTCAAAATCTTCAAAGTTTGTAAGCATTAACTTTAACGTTACCAACATTTTTAAAAGTAAAAGCACAAAATATTTCTTAATATTAGCTACTGCATGTGGCATTTTACAGCTAAAATGTTGAAGTTTAGCTGTTTTAACTACTGTAATCATTAAAAATGTAGCAACCTGAATATCACTTCCTAACATCAAAAAAGATAGAAACATCAGTGAATGAGAAATATAACTCGTGAATGAGAATGATTCATTCATTGAAATAAACAGTGTCAACATACTTCGCGATGTTCTGAGAAGTTCTTAATTATTTGATTGTAGCAGCTATGTTTTAGATAGACTTTATTTTAATAACAAAGACTGGGAAAAAAAAAGAGTCGTGAAGATGAAGGAAGTATCTCACACGGAGTGAATCACTTCTTATAAATATTCACACAAGCAAAGAAAATCTCTTTAAAGTTGTCAGGTTTATTGCTCATGTTCTCAGCTAGTAGGCTTTATTTGACAAACAACATTAACACGTCTAAACACATTAGGTTAGACATGCTTAGGCCAAAACATGAATATGATCATGAAAAGCTAATGGAATAAAAAATACAATTGGTCTCTCTTTTGGCATTGGCAGTCTTACATTTATATATATATAAAAAAATTAAATGCAATTTGTCTTTATGCAGCAAAGGCTTTGGCAGTTCATATATTCCCAGAGCCCAGGATATAAGATATTAAATGTTAAGAGAACAACTGATTCAGTTCATATAAAATGTCTCTTCCTATTATGACTATCTGATTCTAAAAAATAAAAATGATAGGAACAGTCTTTACACTTTTGAGGCAGTCTATTTACAGTAAAGATAAAAGGTTTACATTCTGAATATAGTTGTTTTGTTATGCCCACAGTTCACTGAAACAACAGATTCACGGAAACATTAGCATCACTCTTTTTACAATGTGTTCCAAAATAGATTTTAGATAATACATACAAATGAATTATTAATGTATACCTCTCTTAATTATTCAGCCAAAATTGTAAAGACATAGAAAAATATATCCTGCATAATTGCTTATGCATTTTTTTAAGAGGGTAGGATCGCTTCCAAAAATATTTTCTCAATACAAACTGATGCTTCTTGATTAGTTTGCTTCTTTAGTAAATGCACTTTTTGTTAGTTTGTATTCAAATATGAAAATGAATGTGACAGTGTGTCACAGAGACATGCAGACCTTATCTACTTTAAGTATAAATACAGACACTGAATGTTTTACACACAAAATATAAATGCATATTATAAAAGCAAAGCAGTTATGGTTAATAAAATCCTCCAAGAGAAAGATCTGTAATACAGTCAACCTAAAATTTAACATTGGGCACAAGACTTGAATATTTCAAGTTTTTTCTATTTATAGAAGAGATGGAACTGGTAATGTCGCATCATACACAAATAAACAATCATAAAATATGATAACCATTCAGTTTTAGTTCGGCACAAAGACGTTTCAGAACCTAAATGTAGTGCAGGGCATTATGGGCTCTGACTTGACAAGGCACATTTCCATTCATTTTTGGCTTGCTTGTTCTACGTTTTGCTAGAATGGCAGCTCTTTAGGAAAAGGCACAGATGTTAAAACAGTTTCACAAAGAAGAAAATATGACTTCATTGGTTTTTTAGCTGTATTTGCTCAACATCTACATGATTACAAATAAATCTAATTTTGCTGACATACTTTAAATAAAATATAATTAGTTGACAAGAAAGTGCATACACTGTTTCCCTTCACGAACAGTGCATTTGCTTAAAACAATTTAAAATAAGGCTTTTTCATTCAACAATTTGGATTGATGTACTGTACACATGGTTCATCTAATACAAAAACAACCTATTCTTAGACTCGTAGATTAATCATTAGCAGTGGCGTGAAGTATTTATCCACTTTCCAATTAGAAGTATGTGCAAATGTCTTGTTTTGGGGAATATGACATGAGGTTATTGCCCGAAATACACTAGTCTGAGTGAGTTCATTAATGTGAGTCAAATGGCTATGGAATTAAAAAAAAAAAAACATTAAAAGGAAAGAATTTACTTGACTGCACCTGTCCAATCCAAACTGTTTATGAAGGCTCAAGGCTCTGACAACTTTGACGTATGAGATCAACATTGGATGAGTTTCAAAAGTCAAATAATAGCAGGGAAATTCAATAACGTTTGCACATCAACACGCTGCTGTTCCTGGAGTTGACTGAGATGGATGTTGGGTTAAATGTGGTCCATGATCCAGTTTTTGTCAGGGTGACGCTTGACCGGGCCGAGGCCTCGCTGCTGCTGGTAGACCAGTCTCACGTGTGACGCTGAAGGCAGGGCACTCCAGGGGTCCTGCACGACTCCCGATCAGGGGTTTCTCTATGTCTGACCCCTGCCAGGCACCCCTGTCAGGTCCTTCCTTATGATCTCATTCACTACAGCAACGACAGAAAAGAAGAACGGGTTTAAAAATGAAAGGACTGGCACAGTGGGGTTCAAAAGAAAAGAAAACATACATCATAACATCATACCTCAAAAAATATCTTAAAGGGTTAGTTCACCCAAAAATGAAAATTCTGTCACTGATTACTCACCCTCATGTTTATGCAAACCCATAATGACCTTTGTTCATCTTCGAAACCCATATTACGATATGTTTGATGCATCCCATGAGCTCTCTGACTCTCCATAGACAGCAAGGATACTTTCATGTTCAAGGTCCAGAAACATAACAAGGACATCGGTAAAGTAATCAATGTGACATCAGGGGTTCAAGCGTAATTTTACAAAATACGAGAACACTTTTTATGCACAAAAGCAACAAAAATAACTTTATTCAACAATTTCTTTCCTCTTTTTTTATTTTGCGCACAAAAAGTATTCTCGTAGCTTTGTGTCCTTGCTACGTTTCTGAACCCTTGATCACGTAAGGACACTCGCTGTCTATGGGAGAGTCAGAGAGCTCTCGGGTACCATCAATAATATCTTAATTTCCGAAGATGAACGGAGGCCTTTCAGGTTTGGAACTACATGAGGGTGAGTAATGAATATGAATTATATATTCATCATTATTTATGCATTTAGCAGACGCTTTTATCCAAAGTGACTTACATTGCATTCAAGCTAACAATTTTCTCCTAACGTGTTCCCTGGGATTCGAACCCCCAACCTTGCACTTGCTAACGCAATGCTCTACCACTTGAGCTACAAGAACACTTAAATTAAATACATACTATATTGAAATATATGGTTATATTACTTATTAATTATTTTTAGGGCCGTGTAAAGTCCACGCTAGCTGCTATATGTTTTGCGTTTAGGTGATACTTGAGGCTCGATGTGCTGCGGTGATATGCGAACACTAGTTGGTGCTCAAGTATAATCGGTTCGCCGAAACTCATCCAGTGAGAAACGTTCCGTGGTGCAAAAATAAGTTATTAAAAATGCTGTATTTTTTTTTTCTGTAATTAATTAATCTTAGTTAACGCATTATTTTTTGTGTAATTAATTAATCTCAATTAACGCGTTAAAGTCCCGGCCCTAATTATTTTATAATATAGATAAATGTATAACAATATAGCTAGATTTATTTTTTATATGTATTTTTAAATTAGCATATTTATATACTGAATGTTATCATACAGGTATGCTAATTTAAGTTTATTAAATATGTTTCCATGCATTTAAATTAGCATATATATTTAATTATTTGTAAGTTCTTATAATATATTTGTAATTATACATATTTTTTATTTATACATTTAAATATTAACATACTAAATATATATTTCCAGATAAATATTAAACAATGAGACAAAATGGCAAAGTATCCCAATTTACTGGAATTTTACTTAAATGTAAAAACAGCAGATATTATATGTAGTAGTATAATTATATTAAAATGTGATATATATACACAGAGCTGGGTCGATTAATTCAAAATCGCATGAAAAAAATAGTAGTTAGTATTGTAATCCGTTACAATAAACAATTTAGGTAATATAATCAGACTACTTTTTGAATACTTTTAGATTACTTTTGAATAAGTCATTTGTGTGTGTGTGTGTGTGTCTGTATGTGTGTGTATTAATTTGTCACTTGGTAAAAATAGCTATTGTAGATGTATAATAATTTTCACATGTTGCAGTGCCACTGAACAGGCACTAGGTGGAAGGGAACCATCCGACAGAACAGATTCAGTGAAGCCCTTGCAATGGCCTTTACTTCCTGCAGTTACTCTTTTTACAGGGGGGCATAAATGGAAACTTTTACTGCCTCTTCATTCTAAGAATAGCAGCAGTGCGCGTGGGTCTGTTAACTCAATCACTACACCACCACACACCAACTCTAGTCTAGCCACAACTCTGACATGAACAAAGGTCACAGGTAAGATCGAATCAAATTAATGTGGGAAAACACCTCCAATGCTGTTTGAGTTAAGCATGGAGAAAAATGATGACGAATTCACAGGTTGATGGTACAATTACATTGTAGACCAAGAACATATTGATATTATGATTGGCTGGTACTGTTCAAAAGTACAACGCCAATAGTGATGTTTTATTAAAATGCAATATATTCAAGAATCTGTGATTTGCTCATTCTCTTTACCTTTTATTTAATTGAAAAAGTACAAAGTAAAACGTTTTCATTGACCAATGTGTAAATGTATTTTGTAACACATTCCAAAAAAGAGAACGAGTCAATCATTCGTTCGTTATCTGGCTCGGCTCGGTGTTCATCTTCAGTTCTCTCTTCACATCAGTTCAGTCAGTGTACTGTTTGAGTAAATGAATTACTCCGGGATATTGGTATTGTATATTTGAACTCAGAGGGAGTGTCAGCCACATTAAAAAAGTTAACAGCTTAAGTCATTTGTGGATTAATGCGTATTAGAGACGCGAATCGTTTAAAACGATTCAGTTCGATTTGGTGAACTGCTTCAAAAAGATCCGGTTACATCGAGTGATTCGTTTGCGAACCGGATATCACTACACTGCAGTGAATGTGCTCACAACAGACACGGACTCACAACAGACTCTAATTTCTGCATGTGCTACAATAGATAGTGAATTGGTGGGTTTTTGTTAAATGTGAGCCAAACTCATGACAATTAAAAGAACCAAAGACTTAAACTACTTCAGTCTGTGTGCACTGAATTTATTTAATACACAAGTTTCACAATTTGAGTTGAATTACTGAAATAAATGAACTTTTCCACAACATGGATGCACCTGTAGTTTCTCTTGAGCCATATATATTTGTGACTGACTTATTGATGGCCAGTCTAAATATTTAGCCTAAAATGAATAATGAAGCCCAATAAAGCAAGTTGCATTCTATTATTAGCAATGAATAATGCAATATTATATAGTAGCAAACACGCAACCAGCAAGTGCTCTGTATAGTGCAGCGGTAAATATGCACAGGTTTTGCAAAATGTATGCAAAAGAAAAACCTCAGCCAAGAATTAGATGAAACACTGAAAGATTTTGAAAAACAGCGTTTGTTGTGGTCAAAGCTTGCGTTAGAGGAGAGGGAACTTAATGTTCAACTGATTTCCCTATTTGAAGCTTGGCTTGTGTAAGAAGCACAATGACACAGATATAAAAGTCTAAATTGAAAATAAACACTGTAAAAACAGCATGAAAAGTTTAGACCAGCTCAGACTCAATAAAGGCTAATGAATCATCTTGAATCACTAAACAGCCCTATAAAATAAATAAATACAGATTTTTTATAAACAATACTAAAATGCATTATTCAAGAAATGTGTAATTACTGTTATCAGGCTCAAATTAAAACAGTTTTTTTTCTTTAATAGAATCTATAACAGCGCAATCAAGAAAGCCTTGCGGTTTCAATCATATAATCCTAAGTATGGGAGCTTGACGTGGATGACATCTGTTTTTCCTTCCGAGACTAATGAAGAACAGATGATAGAGGAATAAACTGGTAGCAGTGGGATGCTGAGGTGCTTTATCAGCGAGTAAAAAAAAAAACTGAATACGAGGCACTGCAGCCATCCTACTAACTAACAGCTTAAAAAAAACTCTCAACTGTAGAGAAGCTGGATGTTTTAAGCCAATCATGCTGATGTGGCTTTAAGCACGTCGCTACATGGTTGTTAGGTTGGTTTCTAGGTGGTTCGTAATGATATAAAATACCTTTGAAACATAACACCTATCTTCTAAACAAGCCCCACGATGATGTATGCTTGCTGTCCATATGCACTATACAGGACAGAGGGCTTATAGGGAAAGTAATGAAAGGTTGGCACACACTGATGGGTTTAGAGCTGTAAAGGAAGTGTACAGACTGGGCTGTATAATAGGTGAGTGTCTGGCTGGAGAGACGGCGGCCAATCAGAAAGCTTGTTTACAAACCAACGGTGGAGGGCAAGACAGAGCATAGTAGATGACTCAGTCTCTACTATGTGTGTGTGTGTGTACGCATGCATATACTTAGATATACTTTGGGACAAAAAATTTGAAAGGGTTTCTTTTAAGTGTAGGTTTAGACTGTAGTCACTGCTATTAGCTTTACATAAAGTATGTCTTTCATGTGGACTAGAACTTCATGTGTATGTGGATCAGGTTTTGCTAACATTGTGGGGACCAAATGTCTCAAAAAGTATGTAATGCACTATATTATGGGGACCAGTCGCTATGATGAAAACGGTGTAAAGTATCTTAATGAAATTTTAAAACGCAGGGTAAGGTTTAGGTGATGAAAATTATTTGCTCATTATTAAAACAATAGAAGACAATTGAAAGACCCTTGAAGAATAGAAAAAATAATTATCATATGACAACATGAAATGACAGGAGATCGTGTATTGACTTCAGGTATATGTGTAAGGACCTTAGTCACAGTAGATGCCATATAGAGTATCTAGGTGTTATTTGTTTAATGCAACACTGAAAATTTTTCTTTTTGGAGAAAAAAACTGGTGCAAAATATGGCCAACCCTGACTAAAGTCTACACAGCAGAGCAAGAAATGTGATGTATGTGATGTCCGTGTGAACGGACATACAGTGCATGATCTACAAGTGTGTGTGTACTGGCTAGCGCATACTGTAAGTGTAAAGGACAGGAAGAGTCTACACCACAGCTCTGACTGTTTTCCCTCCAAAACAGACCAGTTTAGAAAGAGCAAAACCCAAACTATCAATATCTGCTTTTCTTTTAACTTTGCCTTCAGTGCCATGTTCAACTCTACAAACTACAGTTGCTGCTAATTTGGAACACCGCTTTTACAGAACAAAGCTACATCTTATCAGGTCCCTGCTTTCACAGCCAGAAATTGAATGGCTTGGCACACACGTGGTCCAAAACTGGATGCAAGTGATCTGAAACTAATGTGCACGGCTTACGTGCTCTATCTAAATTATTCCTGCTGCTCTCTCCAGCTGGAAGAACTTCAACTCTGTTGCCTCAGGCTTCATTTCCAGCCTGGGAAGCCTAAGTCGAGCCAGTTGAGCATTGGAAGATTGGCAAGTGTCGTACCCCGAAAACTCTAGGCCAGTTTGGCTGTTTATATAAAGGGTAACACTTGTTAATGGACAATGAAGAGATGAGCAAAAATCAAAGGTTTACAGTCAAGGAAAACTAGAAAAAGAACATTACTACCTTGCCAAAAAAAGACTAGTTTGGACTAGCATGCATTTCTATGAGAGCCAGGCTGGTAACAGTCTAGTTGGGCAAGCTGGTGGACCACCACTGTTAAGATTAACAAGTCTTGCTGGTTAAGCTTGTAATAGAGCCGTTGGTGATGAAAACTCTAGAAATGACACAAAAGATGTACTTAGCTTCCTTTTCTTGCTATTGAGAAATGCAAAACATGTATGTTCATAATGAAATAGATGAAGGTACAGTTTCTATACAGAGTCCCGACCACAGAAACCCTGATACCCCTTCAAAAGCCACCATCGAAATTCTGAGTGAGATAGATGTATCTGCATGAGTCATATTATATCCGGATGTGTGTGAAGGTCTTGGCAGACATCAAACGGTGATATGTTAGTGGGTGGATCGCTATACCTTGACACCTCTGCAAGCAGAAGCAACAGGGACTTTTTGTGGTCGTCGTCCTTCCGGCTCTCAGTGACCTGGACTTTGTCTGTACTACCAGAATCACTTTTTCAAAGTAAAACTAGAGCCACCAGGCTTCTTAACTAGCTTAACCTACTAGTTTAGACTGGTTTATAATTAGGCCAGCCAGGTTTACTATAAAGACCATGCTGAATCCACTAAGCTAAAGTGACTTGTTGCAGGGTCAGTCCCACTGTTGCAACTCAAGATTAACAGCCTTGTTCATGAGTAGAATGACAAAAACAGCTGCCTCGCACCTTGTGAGATTCAGCATTTCCAACTATTTTGGGTTGGAGTGGTAAAGTGGTAATTTCCTAGTTACCAGCCTTGGGCTTTAGTCACTTTACCGCTTCACAAATTCTGTGTGGCCACTGTTATTCCCTGAGGTGTTTACAAATCTCAGCAGTTTCTGTCTTCCTTTAAGGGGCCTTAATGAGGAAATTCACTTACACCTTTATGGGTTTACCAGAGTGGTGTTAAACTCTAATGGGGCTACCAGAAATATTTGTACTTAAAATTTGGTGGGGGGTCTACAAGGATTCATTAGAAAGGTTCTAAAACAGCATCTTGTTATGAAAACATCAAAGGTTTAAAGTCCCGGGAATCTCATAGTAACTCTCTATTGACGTGTCTACAGTTGCAGCGTTGCTGTTTACTCAGGGAAACCCTATTAGAGTATGCAGAAGAAATTCCATCTTTGGCTCCTGGACCCATCCGCTTCAGTTTTTCCATCCAACATGGCCCTTTCCCTTTCCTGCGAATTCCCACCCATCACTATCTTGTTCAGATCAGGCTGCCTTTCTGGATAAGTGCAGCAGCTGCAAATAGGAGTTCTATCCTTCAGATTGGCAAGAGTGCGACCTGTGGAAAAAAAGCTAATCCTCTCGTGGGTTCCCCCCGCAATATTGGGGGCGCGGGGCCAAGGGGAAGCCTTGGCCAAGTATAACAAACAAAAAGGCTTTCCCCAGTTCTCCAAGGCAGCCCATTCCACTGTTTGACAATGGGTTGCCATGGCACTTGTTTTGCAAATCATAACACTGTCAACATGTCCAAGACGTTTTGGAGCTGTGTACTTTTCTTTTCTTTCTTTATTTGTGAGGTTGAAAAAGCAACCATTTCCTTGTCAGGAACCCCCTGCATAAGACATAATGTACCACAAGAACCTCTGAATTCCCAAATTGCCTCAGAAAAGTGACACAGGAATCTTAAGTCTTCCCTTGCCAGTATTCTGCCACATCGTGGTTTGGCCATTTTCAAAGTCATTATATCTTGCCCATGATTTTTTTGACACAATTGAAAAACAAAACAGAGGGTGTGTGTAAGGTAACGTGCAGCCATATCCATCCAATTCATTCTAGCTAATTCATTCCCATTTCATTCTTACTGAGTAATGGAAAGTATATACCCCAAAGCAAGTGGTACAAAATAGATCTTTCATTCATTCCACTTTATATAATACACATTATTGCTAGCGTCTCACTGTCCTTAAAACATATGAGTGAGAAAATGAAAAATGAAATGTTAAGACAACAAGAGATGGACTTGATAAGCACTCTTCATACTATTGTCTAAAAGCAGACAGGGACATTTCTAATGGTGCATTAGCATGCTGTCTGTCAAAGAATGTGACAGAATGGCTCCTGATAATGCATTCCTATGACCACATATTTTTACGGACATTTGAAACTATGTGTCTCTTCATGCACTGATGCTTCTGAGACACTGTGTAGATTGACACACTATGTAAGAATCAGTTTCTAACATTTCCCAACCAGCCTACAAGCATTAGAAGAGCTGCTGATCAACCTGTAGCTACTCACCATCATCAAGGTAGGCCTGGTCCAAGTTCTCCTGCTTGACTGTGACTCGTCCAGGAACGCTGGTTCTTTGTTCTTCCGTCGAGGAACATCTCTGGGGCTCTACTTGGACGGGAGGTGACCTGTCTTTGGCCACCCTCTGGAGGAAGGGCTGTTGTTGGATGACTGTGGGGTAATTCTGAGGATGCTGAGATGCATGGGCTGGTGCTGGTGAACGGTTTTCCCCTGTGGCTTGAGGACTGTGCTGATTGTAGCTCTCACAATAAATGATGTGCTGATGTTCTGGGGGTGGTGGCACGGGAGGATCTCCTCCTCTGAGCAGGTGGTGGTTGGTGGGAGAGAACTGTATGATTGAGGGATGATGGTTGGAAGGATGCTGACCAGCCAGGTGAGTGGACTGGGCTGGGGAACCCGTGTGGACCAGAACTGATCGATGGGAGTCCGGGATCATGGCAGCACTCGTCTGAGAGTAAATAGGACTACTTGACAAGCTCTTTCCAGGACGGGAGTACATTATGGCTGGGCTCTGCTGCTGAAATCGGTGGTCTGGAGGGGAGACACACAGGCGGGCCTGCTGACAGGGGACAAGGCCAGGCACCAGGCTGCTCTCTGGGGTGATGACCCCTCGAGGGTTATAGTACTGCTGGGGAGACACCCCCAGCATCTGCGACATGGAATAACCCATCCGACCAGTTTCATATTCATCCACGGGCTCTGTCTTAATAGACGGAACTGGGAAAGTATAAAGAGAAAATAACTATAGAGTATTCAAAGTGTACTTTGAATCAGTTCTGAACCTGAACTTAAAGGTATAGTTCACCCAAAGTGAAAATTAGGTCATGAATTACCCACCCTCACGTCAATCCAAACCTATAAGGCCTTCGTTCATCATCAGACCAAAAATTAAGATATTTCTGATGAAATCTGAGAGCTTTCAGACCCTGCATAGACAGCAACACAAATTAAACGTTTTATGGCTCAGAAAGGTAGTAAGGACATCACTAAAATAGTCCATGTGACATCAGTGATGTACCTGTAATGTTATGAAGCTACGAGAATACTACGTACACAAAAGAAAACTAAAATAACGACTTATTCAACAATTTCTTCTTTTCCGGGCCAGTCTCCACTGCCATTCACGAAAGTACCACAATGAATGCGTGTGCAATCCTGTTTGTTTTAACAATGTCCTTACTACCTTTCTGGGCCATAAAACATTTCAGTTGTGTTGCTGTCTTAAATTTTTGGTTGAACTATCCTTTTAACATTCATATCATTCATATTATTGATTAATAATAATAATATTGATAGTTCATCGTCTAGCTGACTACGTCTTGTATTATTATTATTATTTTTATTTTTTCTAAAATCCTGTCAAATGTGCACAAACTACTAGCTACTACTAAATATTGTAGAAACATAATTTTCTGTAAAGTTGCTTTGTAACGATTTATTTTGTAAAAAGCGCTATACAAATAAACTTGAATTGAATTGAATTGAATATCATGGTAAAATGTAAATATTATTCAATATACCAAATGCAAACTGAGGTACAATAAATAATACCCCTAACCGCTTTAAAGGTACAAGAGTAAAAAGACTCTGCGCACCTGGTAGAGGCGTGTAGGTAAAATGTTGTGGTTGACTGCGCTTCCGTTTCCCATTTATTACATAAAAGTTGACTTTGGCAGGATTGCAAATGGATGGGTCTCTATATGGAGGAACTTCAATGAACAGCATGCTCTGTGAATAAGAGAATTGTTTTAATTGGCGCATCTACAGTGTAGACAGTATACAAGAAGAGCACTGAATATGGACCTTCAGAAAGTACAGTTATATATGTAATATAGGCGTTGGACTTACTGCCTGACTTTTGTCTTTGTCAACTGTGGCTTCCAATTCCCAGATTTGCTGTCCATCTGGAAATAGAAAGATTGTTGATAGTTCATATCTATCTATCTATCTGAGACAAACAGTTTAGCATCTCACATGCTTTGATTCAAAGTTCTTTAGTTGTTTGGGAAAATCCATGATTACAATACTTTGACCTTTCTCATTAGCAAACATTGCTTCTTCCCCTTAAGTTCTTAATGACTCAACTCAGCTTTGACAGGTAAAGTGGGTGATGAGTTGTGGGTACATCTGTCACATCCATAGATCATAAGTATCTTACATAATTCCTCGCCTACAGACTGTTTCCCATACTATGGAGATTGCATGTGGGGCAAGTCAGTTACATTTCTACCCACAGTTCAACCCCACACCCATTCCTGAGACATTAATGCTGACCTCACTACACACGCTCAGATTGGCAAAGTCTTCAAACTCAGTTCTCAGTACGAACACAAACCTTTCTCATTAACTTTATGTAAGACCAAATGGTCTCCACTGTGCATCCCTAATCCCAAGAGTAAAAGAGTAGGCTAATTACATAATAGCTCACATTGCATTCGGTCTTGAGTGTTTGAATTTATACACAAATTTCTACCCATTTCTTTAGACATCACTACTGACCTAATGACAGCCAAAAAACACTACATGCTCAAATGTACAAAGTTTGCAATCAAAAGTAAAAGATCTCAGAGACTTATACCCTATCGAAAGTCAGAGATCTCAGTATGAACTCAAAGCACTCTCATCAACCTTATATGTGACCAATTGATCTTAGTTTTGAATTCCTTATCCCAAGGATCTTTTTCAAAAGGAATTACATAACAGCACACGTTGCATTCCGTCTTCCATGCTTGAATTTTTACACTAAATCCAAAAACCATAGTAACAGAAAGTAAACAACATTCACAAGAAAAAAAAAAAAAAAAAAAATTAAACCAGAACAGAAAATAGCATTCCTACCGAATTAGTCACTAAACCGGGAACGATTTTGCTCCGTATCACAGCAGCATGTGGGAAACCCCTCGTTGGGCTGCAAATGAGAGACGTGTGGCTCAAATGAGTCAGCACTAGAGAGGGGGATTCCACTAGCAGTGCCAGGACAACGTCTTAAAACTGCTTTATGTTCAAACTGCTCCATTTCACCCTTGACAGGTGATGAGTGCTTTGTCCTTGGCCATTCTGTTTGTTTGCAGTTTGTTCCAAAGCTCCTTGTTCAGGATCCCATGGGTTCGTTTTATTACATTTTCTTATAATTAGCCATAGAAGCTATAGGAGTGGAAGCCCAGCTCGGCGTACAAAGCGAAATCGGCAAGAGCCAACAAAATTCCAGCCAAAGACTGCTGTCTTTCGTTTCAGAGGGATTTCAGAGTCATAATTGTTCAGAATGCTCTGTCAAGATGTGAATCTTTTCCCAACAAAAGCAATACTCACTTCTATTTTTCTTTTTCACTTTTTGAGTAGAAATGCAAATGGAAATCACATACAATGGTGTCAAAAAGTCAAAAAGTATTTGGACTGTTTTTGTTGTTAAAACTCTTAAAATTGAATGTACAAATGTCACTGCATTATATAACAAAACATCAAAGCAGGGGGCATCTGAAAATAAATATTGTATATATTTTTAATGATTAATATTTTTCATTTTAAATATATATATTTTTTGTAATTCAAAACCTAACATTCTTCTTTTAAAGCAATGTTCTGCTAGAAAAGGTGTGCTTGTGCTACCTTTTTGTTTTGACATTTTGTCATCCAATCCAAAGTTTAAGTGTATAATTTCTGCGGCACTGGCATTGTAAAATATTAGCTATATAATTAAAAATAACTGTTTTATTTTTAATAAATAAAAATATATTATAATAAGCCATAATCAGCACCAACCATTATATCAAAGGCAAAAATACAACATTATAGTTAACTACATTATAATAAAAATATATAAAATGTAAAATAATACAATTCATTATAAATATATAAAATTAACTTATAGTATTACAAAGCTACGTAAAATATTTAAGTTAAATATTGAATAGAAACAAAAACAACTAATTTTAAATAAAAATTTAATTTTAATTTAATGAAATAATATATTTTAATATTTAAAAAAATATATATCAACACCAACTGCTAAAAATTATAAAATAAAAATAATAAAAATAATTATTATATAAAATGTAAAATAATACAATATATTATTATACAAATATATTTAATTAATTTCACAATGTTACAAAGCTATGTAAAATCTTTCACTTTAGTTTTTAAAATGAATTAATTATAAAACCTAGAATCTTTTAATGTAAAACTGTCGCTGTGTCATGCTCTTCGGGTATATTAAAATAAACAGAGGATCTTGAATTATCTGACTATTCTTACCCTCCTGTCAATTATACATATGACCTTTAAGTGTTTAAATACTTTGTGAGCAAACTGTTTATTTAGAAAAAAAAATGTATGTGTTAGTTACAGAAAGAGAGAGGGGCTAACCCTTGAAAATCAACATCAAAAAGTTACCTAAAAGAGCACTTGATGAGTCACAGCTCTTTTCTGGCAGACTAAACACATTGGCTTCTACCAGTCGACTACACTTAAAAGATCAATAAACAGAACTTTTCATTCTATCAAAACAAACAAAAAGCAGACGACACATTGCGGACATCAATAAAACAGAATGTAAACAGCAGTAGTGAAGCAAATGTGAACACAATGGGGAAAAGAAAACAAAAACAACGGGAACGGGAACTTTGAAGGTTGAAGGAGCACTTTCTAATCACACAGCTGTGACTGGATTTTATTTGCAAGCAAAACTGTCGGGTGCCACCTGTCTGAGGCTAAAAAAGCAGCTTCAATAAGAGCAAGTAGTCATAGCACACACACACATACACACACACACACACACACAGACACACACAGACACAATCCATCTGCTGTTTAGCATGCATGAAAGAGCACAGTGTGGGGGAGTGCCATAACAATGACACCTGCATGCAAAGGCTCTGCCACCAACACCACAACAACATCTAAACACACGTTTAACACACTAAATGCACTTCTTATGAGACCTTCTAGTCTTTAAGGAAACTAAACTCTTCAAGATCTGATTAAAATCTATACAGAATGGCATTTGCAACACATTTTAATTCCATAATGTGATGCATTTCCCCAATACTGTAGTGGAAATCACTGTACAGACTGGGCAAAGAAAATGTATAGAAGCTAAATGGAAACTAATTAGAGGTAGAGTAAGGTAATATTACAACAATTAAGCCATTTTTTTCTTTGTACTGATAAAATGTTCACAGTAATACCAGGATCTGAAGTTGTTCTGTTATTGATAGATATTAATGGATAAACAAGTTGGGAAATGGTAAATGGTTAACATTAAAATTGTTGGGATGAAGGAAGGAAAGACAATACAGGTGAAAAAAATTTATTCCATTAAATTGATTTATCTTTTTTTCTTTCTTTTTTTTTGCATATGTAAATATCGTGTTTAAACATGCAATTAAATTATCTAATTAAATATGTACTAATTTGCATACACTTCCAGAACTGAAATCTGGACACTACTTCAAAATTCATGTTTCATTTTGTCGACATATTAGAGTGTAAGGTTTTTACATTAAACATTATGTTTTGTAATAAAAATACAGACACAAATAGACAAAGTGCAAGGAAAAAAAAAACTTTAAAAAGTGTATTTTAGATGTATTTGTTCCACTAGTCTGAAGCAACGTGTTATGTACGTAAAGCCAGATCGCCAATAATGCATGAAAGAAATAGATATGCTATTGTTTTTGAATGCATGGTCTAAAGATATGCTACTTGCTTCTAGAAATTCTAGAAAGCAGTTTATTGGACAAAAAAATTATATTAAATCATGTCCTGAGTAGATGATGATGTCATCATTACTTTAAGATGCTTGTACCTGCTAAAAGTTTATTTTGTCAACTTAAGAGTGCACTAGCATATTGAAGGCCTCAAAACTAAAAACAAAAAAACTCCCATTTTAAATGAACTAAATGCAACTTTAACTTTTTTCCAGACTGAAAAAAGACTGGAAAAACAGGTAAACCCATCTGATAACGACAGTGAAACTGGAACCTGGTAAGAATCGACGTAGACCAGCCGCTGCAGTGTTTGTACATAAAGCTGACACTGTATTCAGGTCAGAAATCTAAAACTTCATGCAAATGCGAATGAAACAGATTAGAAAAGGTCACGAATTCAAATGAAAGCCTAATGGTCTTTTGCAGTCCGTTGTCATTCATAAAGTTAAAGTTGTGTGTGTCTGCAAAGATGTTTTAGCAGCTGTTAAGTGCGAGTATTTATTAAAACAATGATCATGAATATAGAAACAGAATGACAAAACAACCATTTCCCATTACACTGTTTGTGCACTATGAATAATGTCTGATCGGCTAAGCCAGACAACACACACGAGCAACTCTACACGTTTGTCACTGAACACAAAGGCGACACACACTTCAACAGAAGCGCCACCCGCACACTGAAACAACAACAAAGAAAGGACAATGACGCTTGCCTCTTATCTGCGAAATAATGTAAATTGTTGATGGGTAAATTGTCAGCGTAGTTTGCTTCTCAGTGTGAGTCACAGAAAACAAACACAAAGCACAAAAACAGGAGCCTTATAAAAGCAATAGTGGAAATGACAAAAATAAATAGAAAAAGAAAAGTAAATGGCGAGACCTGTTATTAAAAACCTACTGAAATCTAAAAATTTTGGTTCGCTTTGAGGTCATCTGTATAAGTGTACTCCTAAACATTGACAAAATCCATTTTTAGCAGATTTTGAGACTATAGTTTTTATGAATATTTAGAGCTAGTTTTCATTAAAAATGTTAGTAATTTCGTTGTTTTTGTGCTTTTTAGTTTTTTTACACATCTATAAAGTTATTATTACAAAACAAAATCAATTTTTAGCAGATTTTGAGATACTACTATAGTTTTTATGAATATTTAGAACTAGTTTTCTTAAAAATGTTATTTCATTGTTTTTGTCCTTTTTTTACACGTCTATAAAGTTATTACAAAACAACACTCACTTAAAGCAGATTTTATGACGCTTCGATAGTTTTTGTGAATATTTAGAATTAGTTTTCATTAAAAATGTTAGTAATTTCGTTGTTTTTGTGCTTTTTATTTTTTTTTACACATCTATAAAGTTCTATAAAGTTTTTATTACAAAACAAAATTCACTTTTAGCAGATTTTGAGATACTACTATAGTTTTTATGAATACTTAGGATTCATTTTTATTAAAATTTCATTGTTTTTGTCCTTTTTAGTTTTAAAGTAACACGTCTGTAAAGCAGTGTTAATTTCGTTGACTAAATATTTTCGTCATTATTTTCGTCACGAATATATTTTTGCGGACGAAAACGAAACTAAAACTAAAAATGAAGGCACTGATGGAGACTAAAACTATGACTAAATTGATTGACATTATCGTCAACGAATAAAGGACGAGACGAAAATAGACTGTGACGAAAATCAAATCTGCAGACGGGAGAGATGCGAGGAATCAACAAAAGAACCGGCAAAACGGAACAGGAGAGACTGCATGAGAGAAGAGAACCAATCCGAGCCTGACTTATTGAGACGTGAAGCGAAGGTTTTCAGTTTTTGACTGAGCTCCCGGGAAGTCGGCATTCGAAGAGGTGATGTCTAAAAGAGCGACAAAATGTCCACAGCTCACTTCACGTTTGACGACGAACAAAACAAAACAAAGTGTTAAGCACGCGGAGCGCTCATTCGTGGCAAGAACACAACCAATTTGAAAAGACATTTACAGACGAGCCACCCGGACATTTTCTCAAATGTAATTTCACAACGATGTTCTTTTGTTTATTGAGCTAAGCAAAATTGGAAGACTGCTGTGCGTAGATGTAGCATTAAATATTACGAACTGAAAAGTACTGTAAAATAGCCCCTTCTTCAAGTTAGATGAGAGCACAATACTAATACGTAATATTATGATACATACATTTGATTAATACTAATGTTTAGTATATTTTATAATGTTCTACTTGTTGACAATATCACAAATATTTCTATATTAGTCATGTGAAACATGAATGTTCACATCCTATCATTATACATACAAATCTAGCAATATTGTAGTATTTAAAACATACAATATTGCTAGACAAATGAATACCTTATGAAATCTTGTAACTTTTTTTATCCACCCAACTTATTAAATATTTACTTTAAATGTATGCACTTATTGTTCAGCTCAGCTGTAAGCTTTAAGGTCCTGGACCTAACTTTATTTTTCTTTTATTGATGGTCAATTGGCAGCTAGTTATTGTTTACATTATCATGACAGTGTTTGTTGCTGCATAAAAGCTTTTGAATCTAAATAAAGACACAGTTGTGTTGAAATAAAGTTGAATTTGTGTTTTATATATTTTGGTTAAGTTTGTTTCCTATACCAGCTGTAAAAAATTGTCTAGTAAATCTGTCATTGATTTTAGTCTTATTTTAGTCGACTAAAATACCAAGCAATTTTAGTCGACTAAAATACCAAGCAATTTTAGTCGACTAAAATAAGACTAAAATTAAAACAAATCAGATGACTAAAACTTGACTAAAACTAAAAAGAATTATAGTCAAAAGACTAAGACTAAAACTAAATTAAATTTTCGTGTCAAAATTAACACTGCTGTAAAGTTTTTATTACTTTTTATTTCAGTTTTAGTTTTTGTTATTTTAGTACATCCAGTTATCAAACTAAAATGAGAAATGCTGCTTAGCTAGCTGAAATAATCTTTTTATACTTCTAATTAATTTCTTTTATGGTTTTAATTTGAATTTTACAATTTAGTTTTAGTTAATTACAATAATCCTGATAAACACTCATTAAAATGTACACAAGAAAGTTTTGGTTCAATAAAATGTCCATCTGTGTTTATTTTCTAACCTTATTTCTTTTCCCAACAACGTATTGGCTGCAATGAAGTTGACAGGAGTTGAATTAAGTGGCTTCAGTGCTTATGTTTACAGTACAAAGCGTCACGTGTTGTTTTCGCTGTGAAGTAAACTAAAGGAAATATGTATCTTGTTTGTTTATTCAATTTAGTGGCTGAAAGTGTAGTATACTCCCAGCTCTCTCAGACACTTTTTTTTTTTACTACAATTAAAATAAAAATCAATTAATAAAAATAACAAAAATAAACAGAAACAGCAGAAATAGTTAAAGTACTCAGGCACCATTAATTAAATTGAGTAAGCCATATGCATGATGATTAGCAAAATCAAGTAACAAACCACACACATCCAGTATGTCCAGCCCCGACTTCCTGTTTCAATGCATATTATGTAAACACAGACGGCACAATTGCAATAAACTATTTCTTGTGGTGATTATATCTCAAAATCTGCTCAGAAAAAGTGGGCCGAAATGTTTTTTTAAGCACTCACCATGAGTCTTCTCCATGAAGATCACCTTTGAATCTGAGCTGAAGTTCTGGCCGATGAGAATCATCTGTTGGCCTCCGAGAACCGAACAGGCGTCCATGTCCTGCTTCTCTACCATGGGCAGCTCGTGGGCAGACCTCTGGGCTGTAGAGCCAAACAGGGAGCAAACAGAGACAGTTCAGATGTTTGGTTTTAATTAAACGTCACAGGTTTGAACCCTAGTAAGAGACTTACTGAGACCTCCAGAGACCTCCACAACTTATCAATTTTGCAAATCAAACATAAAACTAATATATAATGACACTTAATCAAATCAAATAAAATGTATTTTAAAAAATTTGACATTTATGGGTGAAAAATATCAGTAACTTATGCAATATATCAGTAATAATATTACTAATCACTAATAAATGTTACACAAAAAGACACTTAATATCTTGTTTATGATATTTAAATTGATAAAGGAAAAAGTTTAGAAATGTATTGAAATTTATATATATATACACTGTATATGTATATTAGTGCTGTCAAACGATTAATTGTGATTAATCGCATCCAAAATAAACATTTTTGTTTACATAATATATGTATGTGTGCTGTGTATATTTATTATGTATGTATAAATATATACAAATGCATGTTTGTTTTAGAAAAATATGTTGTTTTTATATTAAATATATTTATATTATAAATTATATGAATGTAAATATAGACTTGTAAATACATGTAAATATTAAAAAAATATATAATGTATGTGTGTTTTTATATATACATAATAGATATACACAGACCACACACATATGTGACCCTGGACCTTAAGTCTTAAGTCGCTGGGGTATATTTTTAGAAATAGCCAAAAAAAAAACTTTGTTTGGTTCAAAATTATAATTTTTCTTTTATGCCAAAAATCATTAGAACATATATTTTGAAAAACTGACACTTTTAAGACTGTTTTTGTGGTCCAGGGTCATATATATTTGGCAAACAAAAATGTTTATTTTGGATGCGATTAATCAAGAGTCATTGTTTGACAGCACTAGTGTGTGTAGTTATTGCTTGGGATGGATTGATATTGAATGATACAATTTGATACAATGATACAAAAACGTATGCAGTGCAAAAGGTTGTGAGTTCTATTCCCAGGGAATACACATACTGGTAAAAAAATATATATATAGCCTGAATGCACTGTAAGTCGCTTTGGATAAAAGCGTCTGCTAAATGCATTAATGTAAATGTAATACAAGCATTAACACTAATAATCTTAAACTATGAATTTATGTATGCAAGTAATTCAACAGATCAGAAAGCAATCATAATTTAGCTCAGGAAATTAATGTTTTATTTATTTTGTATTGAAATATGAAAAATGAGATGAAATTAATTTGCTTCAGCCAAATTAACATTATGCCATTGTAACCAAACAGAGAGGATGTATCCGGCTTATTAAACGCCTTCTGTATTTACTTTAGGCTGAAGGAGCATTCAATCCTGTTTTACATGGTGATAAAGTCCTTGTGATATTAAGGGCATACAATGGGGAAACTTATCAGTGATTTAATATCCGCCACAGCTTCTGTGATTAAGACAAACACAAGTGACCTTTGGACAGATGTGCGACGTGCTGTAATCTGAATTAATGAAGCATGTGAAGCTCAACTCGTCAATAATACAGCATGTTATCTGAGAACCGGCCGAGATACGTCTGCGATATCTCTGTGTCTGACACAACAGATTTAACTTCCTATTAGAGAAACAGGGGGTTGGGGAGCTGTAATTTATCAGGCTCGTTTAAAATTCATTCCTCTTTTGCACAGTTTACCTTGGTTCGCATCAAACGAAACCCAACTGAGGAGGAAGCAGAGCAACATGGCTGCAGAATTTCATGCAACTCAAAACCACCTGATATCTGATAAGAGCATGACAAATATTCACACAAGGTGTTCGAATACTTGACCCAAAACAGATATTACAACATCCTGCCGATAAACCTGTCAGGTCCTTCAAAGCTGAAGCCACATCAGCTTTGATTTCATTCTGATTTCACCTCTCTGTTGATTAATTTCACTCACAGCATTCGATGGGATGCGAAGCAACTTGCAGAGACACATGTTGGCCTCCTTGCTGGGGAATATGAACACGGAAAACCAGTCGAACGCGAGTGTTTTTCCGTCCGATGTCGGTCTCTCCTTTTCGCAGCTCGATGTCAGCATTGCGAAGCTTAAGAATCCCAGCGCAATCGATTCTGAGAAGCATTGAGAAGCATCATGTTACTATGCTTATTTAAAACCAGAAACTGCAGTAGGAGGAGAAATAATCAACATCATCAAGGTTTACTCACATTGCTTTCATGTTATTCTTTGGCTCAAGAGGAATCTCCAGGACTTTGGTGCAGCTGATGATCTTCTCGTAGCTGGTGGTGGTGACGGTTTTGCCGGTAATGCGATGGACCTGATAGAAAGCATGAGGCTTCAGGATGCGCTCGTCTGCTGTGCCAATGAAGATCTGCAATCCCAGTGGCTCCTTGCCTCGGTATCCACGTAACTGCACACAGAAAAGCGCAAAAAGAGATATCTATTAGCATGGTACAATGTTAAACTCTAAGACTAAAACTGTTCAAAAGTTGGGGTTGGTAAGATTTAGCAATTTCTTCTCATCAAAGCTGCATTTAATTGATCAAAAATACAACCAAAATCTAAAATATTATTACAATTTAAAACAGCTTATTTTTATTTAGATATATATAAAAATGCAATTTATTCCTGTGATGCAATGCTGAATTTTCAGCATCATTGCTCCAGTCTTCATTCTGATATGCTGCTTTTCTGCTAATAAAACATTTCTGATTATTATCAATGTTGGAAACTCTTGTGCAGCTTCAAATTTCTGTAGAAACCATGACATATTTTTGCCAGGATGCTTTGATGAATAAATAAAAAAATCAGCAATTATTCGAAACAGAAATCTAATCTTTTGTAACATTATAAATGGCTTTAATGTCACAGCTGATCAATTTATTTTCATTAAATACATCCTTAATTTCCTTAATTTAATGCTTCCCTGCATTAATATATATATATATATATATATATATATATATATATATAAAATGTATAAAATACTAAACATATTTTAAAATGTAAAATATAAATATCTAAAAATATATATGTAAAATTTATAATATTTGTCATGCTTGTTGATGTTATGACCTATTGTCAAACTTATCAAAAAAAAAAAAATTTTTTTTTCTGGATCTGGATTTAATATATCTGGATTTAATATTTATTATTCAGTACTTACCAGTGAAATATCTGCACATAAATGCCCCAAAAATGATAAAACAGCATAGAAGAAATGCTATCATAGCAACTGAACATCACCAGTATCTCAGATGCACACACGCAAAATGCTTTTTTAGCAGCTCTTTTATCGAAAGTCTGTTCTCCTGGTTGGGAAGCAGAGACCTGCTGGAAACATTAGCATTTCCAGAAACCTTGAACTCGAGCCAGAAGGGCGTGTGCCATCTGCAAACATCTTAAACTCTGTAGAAAACCCATTAGTCACTCGTGGAAGATAGATTTCAAATTCAAACCAAAATCTGAATGAGTTTGGTGCGGCAGTTGGGAAATCATACAGTAGCTGAGTGCAAAAATTGGGTTTATGCATAGCAGACGAATTTGACACTGCACAAATGCATCCTGGTTTGTTGTCTGAATTCCCTCACTGAAGGTTAATAATTCAGAAGAGCTTTCAAATCCAGACCGACACGGAGGCAAATGGGTCACATTTTCATATGCAAAACATGGCAAGCGCAATGAGAAAAACAACTCCAGCCTTGTCATTTGTTGTAGATGAGCAAGATATGGTGCACAACAAAACAGGCATTATCTAGCTACATTATAACTATACGTATTTCATGGCTGGAGATTTTGGAGGCTCTAATTTAAAGAGGAATTTAAGGGCTTTGTGCAGGAAAAAGACCAGTTTTAATATAATATAAGGCTGAAAAAAAACTGCCTAATCATTTAAAGAGCATGGACAAGGCCATTCAAACTACTTGTAATAAACTAATTGCAGGGAGAATCCCTACAATTAAAGATAAATGCATTGCTCAAGGGCACTTTGATGATTTCTGCAAACACAAACTTAGCATTTACTTGGTATGGAACATACAAGCTCTCTAAATGGTAATGCATGTCCTTAAAAAAAATCCCAACCTTGCTTTTCTTTGACGTATTTATTTCCCTGATAAAATTAATTGAAAAAAATAAAAAATGACCATAAAAATAATGTATATAAAATAAAGAAAACCAAATGCAATGAAATTTAAACTATAATGAAATAAAATAAAAATAACTGTAAAAACAAATTAGCAAAATAAACAAAAATAAATAATGCAAATAAAAACAATTTAAAAGTAATAAAAGAAATGTATTTTTTTTAAAATACTGTAATTTATAAAGTAACAAAAAAAAAATTAAATAAAAACAAATATATTTTTAAAACGGCAATTAAATAAATGTAATTAATAAAATAAAGAGTAATGCAAATAAAAATTAATATGTGAATATTATTCTGTATGTATATATTTTATATTTATTTTATTTAAAAAACCTATTAATAAATAAATAAATTATGTGTGTGTGTGTGTGTGTGTTTGTGTGTGTGTGTGTGTGTGTATGTATATACACACACACACACACATTTACTAAAAAAAAAAAAACTGTTGACATTTCCTATTCAAATAGGCCGTTTTGGTCATGACATATTACAGATCTTGTGTTTTGTTAAATAACTAACAGTCTTCAGTTTGTGTCAAAACCACACATGACAGATTATATGACAAATTAAAATCTAAGACACTTTCAAAATGACAACATTTCAGCTGCTTCCTTCCAAGCAACTGATGCAAAAGCCGACCTTCGTTAGTGTCCTTTTGTGAATATACTGAAAATATTCAAATAAGCATGACATGACTGCACAAGCAGAGCCATATGAATACTGAAAGAAGATGACACGAAATGCAAGTAACAAATTAGACGTGCACTCTTAGAAAAAAGTGTCTAGATCGGAAGGAAGCATGCAGAAACCACAGAGCATGAAGATGCAGCTAAATTTACTCTAGAGTTCAAAAGCACACTGAGAGGGGCATGTGTCAACACTTCAGCTCATATCTGGTGAACAAAACCATTTGGACAACTGCTCCTCCTAAAGTGCAGTGAAATTAAATGGAAAGCATATTGACATGTTTGCTCAAGTCTTCTGCTTCTCAGACGTTTCTCTTAAGAAAAAGCACTCGATAATGTCTCTTCTAGAGCATCTCAAACTGTGCCCAGGTTTGTCAACATACTAAAGTCTGCAGTCAAAAATCAGATGAATGCAAACATTTTGGGGTACATATTTTATATTAGTATATTATTCTAAATATAAAAATAAATGTTAAAAAATAAATAAGAAATATATATATTATTAATATTTTGTAGTGTTTTTGTAATATTTTAAATCTATTTTGACAGCAGAATTCTATAAATACTGTCATTCTGCAGGAAACATCTAAATGTGTCTCTTTAAGGTGCAGGTGAGTGAGTAAACACAGCCGTTTCCATGGGCCATCTGAGAACCTGGTTGCCATGGGTGCGGGCGATCGGTGAGTCAGAGGTGAGGTCGGAAAAGTAAAGTAGAGGAAGGAGCGGTCCCGAGGAACTCCTGCCACGTGATTGGCCAGCGCCGTGCTGCACTGACCACAGCCAGCGCCAGGGAATGGAAAACATGAAACATTTTGGCTATGCCGAGGCAGTCTGCAATCTTTAGCGGAGCACTGACATCGGAAGGATGCTGGCCGCTCCGCTAACAAGACCAATAAAGATGGTTTACACTGAGAGAGCAAAAAGCAACAAGAGGCCTTTCATATAAACTGTTACCCGAGCAACTTCAAACTTTAAGTGGTAAACAAACTGAGCAATATCATGTGTCTTCAGAATACATCTGCCACTACTGCGTCTGTAAAAGCTCGAGGTAAACACAACTTCCTGAACAGAGTTAAGCAACCTAAACGCAAATCAGTAAAGCAGTAAAACCCTCTGTAAAATTTAAAAAAGGAAGAAAAATAATACAATCATTAGAAATATTATAATAAAATACCAAATATGTTTAATAATATATATATATATATATATATAAAATAAAAAAAATAAAAAAAGATGCTCAGGACAGTTGACGGGCCACTGCTGCGCATCGTCACAAAAGCTCATCTTTTTCACGTGTTCTTAAGCCGTACCGCTTGTCGATTTAAACATTAAAGCATCCAAAAACTAGACGCGGAAAAGCTGAACAGAGTAATGTTAGCTGGTTACTCGCGTGCTGTGTTCGGTGCGCAAGGGAGAGATCGAGAGCCGCGTATCACGACAGCGACACTGAACCGAGCTCTCTTCTGCGCAGTTCTCCTCGATGTCCCTCCTGCACCTGAACGAACAAATACAAATCCCAGTTTGAAGAAACAAAAAGATGTGAAAGAGCCCAATTCAGTACTCGTGGTGTTCAGGGCTCATGCAGAGAAAGGCATCTCAAAACACTTGAACATCTTTTGTGCCGACAAATACATACAAAATATGTCAAAATATCCACCTTGGAAATTATGCTCGAAAAAACTGTCAGTTATTTCTTAAGTGAAAGTAAACAGTTGAGGGAAAAAAAGGGATGTGTATTATATTGGATGTGTTCATCGTCTCTTAAAGTGACCGCGCCTAATTTAGCTACTGGCTGCTGTAATGTTAATCCAAGAAAATGAAAATCACTCACTGCTCTTGACTGAATTACTTTGTAGTTTTAACAGTCAAACCAAAAATTATTCAGACACTAGATATATTTTTTTTAAATATATCAAAACTGTAATAATGTGATAAATGTTGAAGGTGTCTGAATAAATGTAGGTTTGATTGTATATTTCATTTTTACATTGAAGACTATCCAGTGCTATTATTTGGTTTCTGTACCTTGACACCTACAAACTTGAAAAAAAAAAACGTAAACATTGTGTAAATAGCACAAATAAATAAAAATAAACTAACATACAAATTAAACAAGTTCAAACAGGTCCCACTGGTACAACCTTCACCGGGTCCCACCTGACCCCAGCTACGGCCCTGCTCACGCCTGTTTCACACATACTCCATCTGCAGTGTGTATGCAGTCCGTGTGTAACGTATGTGGTGCAGCACGGACTCAATGTGCTTTCAAACAGGATCCGTTTGCAGTTCGCTACTCGGTACGTAAACGATCACTGCACTGCTGCAGACGCAACGCTCCTGGAACGCAACTGGAATACGTTAACACGGGTGCGTAAAAAAAAAATATATATATATATATATATATATATATATATATATATATATATATATATATATATACACACATATACATTTAAACAAATAAACACAATAATATAATAAAAGAAAAAGGAATAATAAAAGTATATTTTAAAAAGTATATTTACGTATAAGTATTTTATATATATATATATATATATATATATATATATATATATATATATATATTTATTATATATATATATATATATATATTTTTTTTTTTTTTTGAAATATTTTTGTAAATATAAAAATTATACAAATAAAAAATTATATGTAAAAATACATAAAATGAAATAGTAATTGTTATATTTTACAAATATCATAAAAAAAATATATATATAAAGCATATTTAGTAAAATATATAATAATAACTAATTAAATTATATATTTATATATGAAGAGTTTGGTTCCAAAATGCAATAAATCTATTTTGATTCAAGTAAAAATTTGTTTTCTTTACTAAGAAAGTGGCAAGATGAAAACCCCTATTTTCTGCTTCAAACTTTCACATGGCATCTTTAGGTTAAAATAACACTTAAAATTAAAATCCAGGTTTTGATTTTCAAAGATTCATTTAAAAAAAAATTATAATTTTTTCCCCAAAAAGCAATAAATCCATTGAATCAATATGAAAGTTTTTTTTTTCAGATTGAAACTGATGAAAATACACACCATAGAATGTTGATCCACATATGACAGTCTCTGAACTTGATCAATACTAAATTTTATATACCGCTTGGTGTATTAAATGGATCTGAATGATTTCCATCTGAAAGCAAGTGATGGAGATTTACCGGTACTATTGATCACAGAACTGGCTTTACTGCACATGTCAATTAAATGTGATTTATCGTGCAGCCCTTGTTTGTTGATCACAAAGTAAAAAGTAGATAAGGAAATCTAGGATGCCGGGTGTATTCAAAGTGCAGCCATTACTGTCTAGAGTGTGTGGAATGGTGTGCTGTGATTGGTTGTTACTGTTTACAGTGCGTGGAATGGTGCGCTGTGATTGGTTGTTATTATTACAGTGTGTGGAATGGTGTGCTGTGATTGGTTGTTACCGTTTACAGTGCATGGAATGGTGTGCTGTGATTGGTTGTTACTGTTTACAGTGTGTAGAATGATGTGCTGTGATTAGTTGTTACTTTTTACAGTGCGTAGAATGGTGCACTGTGATTGGTTGTTATTTTTACAGTGTGTGGAATGGTGTGCTGTGATTGGTTGTTACTGTTTACAGTGCATGGAATGGTGCGCTGTGATTGGTTGTTACCGTTTACAGTGCATGGAATGGTGCACTGTGATTGGTTGTTACCATTTAAAGTGCATAGAATGGTGCGCTGTGATTGGTTGTTACGGTTTACAGTGCATGGAAAGGTGTGCTGTGATTGGTTGTTACTATTTACAGTGCGTGGAATGGTGCGCTGTGATTGGTTGTTACTATTTACAGTTCGTGGAATGGTGTGCTGTGATTGGTTGTTACCGTTTACAGTGCATGAAATGGTGCGCTGTGATTGGTTGTTACTATTTACAGTGCGTGGAATGGTGTGCTGTGATTGGTTGTTACTATTTACAGTGCATGGAATGGTGCACTGTGATTGGTTGTTACTATTTACAGTGCATGGAATGGTGCACTGTGATTGGTTGTTACCGTTTACAGTGTGTGGAATGGTGTGCTGTGATTGGTTGTTACTATTTACAGTGCGTGGAATGGTGTGCTGTGATTGGTTGAGCAGATATATTGCGTTCTGGCGTTTGTCGCATTTTGGAAAAAAAGGGAGAAAAGTTGCCCTTATAACTCTGAATATTGCATTTTGCGTAAAATTAAAAATGTACCTTTCAAAAACGACCAGATAAAATACATATTTTGGCGAAACTCAATTAAATTTTTTTTTTAATAAATGCCATTTTAAAAAAGGTTAGTATGTATGTGTACAGTATAACACTTTATTCAAGTAACTAGTAAAGTAATGCATTACTTTTTAATTTACAAGACAATACCTTAGTTAAGTAATGCCAGTTACTTTTTAACCCATTTATTGATTGAAGGATCTCATGTCCCCTTGAAAAAATTGTTAGATTTAGTTTACCTCACAACAGATTATATACAAAGTCAATGCAAAGAGACGATCAAACTATGGATCAGACGTAAGTAACTTTCCCCAACACTGTATATATACTGTATATACATATGCATTTTTTTTTATAATAGCATTTCACAAAAATGTATTTATATATACACACACACACACACACACACACACACACACACACACACACACACACACACACACACACACACACACACACACACACACACACACACATATATATATATATATATATCTATATATATCTATATATATCTATATATATATATATATATATATATATATATATATACATACATACATATATTTATATAATCATTATAACATAAAATACATGAAAATAAAAATAAAATAAAATAAAATAAGCCTTGTTGCTAGGGTGTTCTTGGAGGTTTATAAGGTGTTATAAGACCAGTATTTAAGGTCTTATTTCTGTATCTGAATGAGTTATGAGCTTAAATTTTAATATTTAGGGTTAGGGATTTTAAGGAGAAATTTTTTTAATAACATTCCTGACCATAAACATAAGCAATAACAAGAGTGGTGCTCGTCGTCTTAACACACACTACTAATGAATGAGTGCGATCATTTGTGTGAGGGCTGATAAAAGAAGACATTTTCATAGCCCTGACCTGGGGCGAAATCACCTTGCGCTGCATAATGACTAGGAAATACCTTCACACGCATGTCTAGTGAGGTGAGAGACAGAATGAACACCCACCTGGACCACAGGGTGACCTCCAGTAGGGGCTTTGACTGCCCCGCGGCTGCCCTCTGTCTCATAGTGAGCCCTGTGGTGCGGTTTGGGCTGCACCTCGATGTGGAGCTCGTACTGATCGGTGCGGCTGGGCAGAGGCCACTCCAGCGGCGGCAGGGAAGCCACAGGGATGCTGGGACAGATGAAAGATGATATTCATGCTCATTTGCTTCACATATCCGATTCGTAGCATGAAAAGAGCAGCAGGTGCATGACCCACAGAGGGATTTGCAGAACATGTCATTTTATACAAATAATAAGACTGTGGCACTGATGCCAGGTCACACTGGAAACATCTTTATAGTTTGATTTTTTTTGGTTTTTCAACAGTCCTATACATTAAGTAATGATGCATTAAATTGATAAATAGGGACAGTAAAGACATTTATAATGTTACAATGTTACAAAAGATTTCCATTTTAAATACATTTTGAACTTCCTTTGAACTCTCTTTTCATCAAATAATTACAATTTACACAGAAATATGAAGCATCACAACTGTTAATAATACCATTAATAATAATGAGAAATGTTTCTTGAGTAGCAAATCTGCATATTAGAATGATTTCTGAAGGATCATGAGACACTGGAGACTGGAGGAATGATGCTAAAATTCTGCTTTGATCACAAAAATAAATAATCACATTTTATAATATGTTCAAATAGAAAGCAGTTAGTTTTATATATATATATATATATATATATATATATATATATATATATAATTTACTGTATTCATATAAAATAAATACAGTCTTTTGGGGGCATAAGTGATGCTTTTCAAATTACTATTAACTTTATTTATTTTTTAATTCTTAAATGTACATTTAGTCATTTAGCAGACGCTTTTATGCAAAGCGACTTACAAAGTAGAAGAATTTCTTATATGAAATTAATATTGATATCAAATTTATATCCATAAAATGTTTTGGTTTAATATTTAAATTATTTATTTTATTAAGATTATCGGTATAGGCCAATAACCAAGTCTGCTTAGCCAACTGAAAGGTTTGCCAACAAGTAATATACCAACACTTTCATTTAAAATAAATATTAAATTTTTTAATGAAGAATGTGCTTTTATAACATTTTATTATCAATATAAATATATGCATATGAGTCAAATATCGGTGAGCGATAACCATACTTTCTAGATCGGTACTGGTATCGACATCCATATTAGGGCCCACATATATCATGAAAAGCATGAATAAGTTTAAATAAATAATTTACCAAACTGTAAAGACAACAAACTATCTTCATCTAATTCCAATCACTTTTTCAAAAAAATCATGCATCGAAAGAAATGATGACACTTGAGCAAATATTTACCTGCATATTCCCGGCACCAGCTGTTTAGGCCAGATTTGAGGGATTACGAAGAATGGTTCAGGGCCATGTTTGGTCTTTACATCCTGGTCACATGACACCAGGTAACTCTCAGTGTGGTTCTCTGGGTAAAGCGTGTAGCCCTGCTGATTGGTCTTCACGATTTTGGTAGGAATGGAACTAGCTTGGGCGACGCCGAACCCATTCATGACCCCTGAGATGTTATTGGAGCCATAATGGGAGGCGTGATGCTCTTCGTGGCCACCGTTGGGCGATGGGCTGCGTGAACGGGCCACCGGCACCAGGTTTCTGTACATGTCGTAGGTGCGTTTGCATAGAGGGGAGTTGGAGCGCGAGCCGGGCCGGGGCGATGGAGAGCGTGGCCCCACGGAGCCGTCCTCAGCCAGACTGCTTCGCGGAGAAGTTCCCGGACTGGTTCGAGGGGAACCCGTGTGGATGCCTTGGAGTCGTGGGCAAAGTTCTCCAGCTGCTTGGCTGTTGCTGGGTGAAACGCAGGGGGAAGCCCAAGGCGAGTAGTTCTCCGAATGCCAGGAGGTGGATGAATTGCTGCTGGCGGGACTCAAGCACTGCGGCTCCCTATAGGCCAGAGGGTCTTGACCGGGCACGGTGAGACCGGCACTGGGGCTGATGTTCACCAGATGGTTCTGGAGCGAGTCTCGACCGTGACTATAGTGCTCTCTGGAGGGCGTGATCTCAATCCGGGGGCTCAGCGCTTGGCTGTTGGGTCTGGAGTTCCCCACGAAGCTCTTGGGCTCCAGTTGAGTGTAGCCTGAGAGACCTTCGGCACTGAGTTCGGCGAAGGATGCCACACACGGCTTGATGCCGTACGGCTGAGCTTCCTCCACAGGATAGGAGAGGCTGGGAGGAGAGATGAGGTCTTTGTGCGAGGAGATGCTTTGCTCATCTGTAACAAACAAACAACAAACACAAAATGAGTAAGACTGTCCAAAAACCCAATGTATGCTGCCTTCTATTTAAAATCAAATCACCTGTGTTACCTGTGTTCTAGTGGCTCTAAAAGACAATAGTGTCATTATATCAACCTAATTTAGTTCAGTATCGATTCAATTGAATTCAATTCGATAACTGTGAATGTTGCAAGGTTCCTCAAATTTATGATACAAATACAGTTTCCAAGTTTATTTGATTAAGTTCAATACCAATTTGGAATGTGGTCAAGTTCATTCAATATGCATTAAACTCAGTTTAACTATAATGCAGCTTTACAGATTACAAAAGTGTTGTGATTCAGCTCAATTACGTTCAAAAATACTGTGAATATGGCAAAATTCATTCATTGTGAAGCAAACTCAGCACAACTCTAAAGCAGCTATAAAAAGACAATAGTGTCATCTGTGCTGGGTATTATCTGATTTCATGTCATCTGGTTTACGTAATCAGATTCCAAAAATGTAGTACTTGTAATAGATAATATAACGTTTTAAAATGTTCATAATCAGATTATGGTTACTTTTTTATGGACTACATGATTACAGATTATTCACACAATGACAGTAAATTATTAATTGATTCTCCAAAATTTTAAATGCTCCTTTCTAAAAAATTCTACTTGTCATATTGTTTGGCTTTGAACATGTAAATGTCATGTAAATTAATTTGCGATCCATTCTTCTGAGTTTAGGGACAAGAGCACCTCTAAATCAATTATACACTGTATAAGACAAAAAATTACTAATTACTAACACTGCCGACAATGACAACAACAAAAAAATGACCCCAGTTTGGAAAACTCTGGAGTAATGTAATTTTTAATACCTCTCATCACATATTGATAACAAAAGAATGGAATATAGTTTATTTCTTTTATTTACAAAATTATAAACAAGTTAGGTCAAAAGTACTCTAAATGTAATCCAAAAGTAGTCTGAATATACATTACCTAAAATGTGTAATGTAAATTACATTAGCAACTACAATTCTCATCCCTGATTTGTAATCAGTAACAGACTACACTTTGTAAGTAATCTGTCCAGCACTGAGTGTCATTTATCACTATTTAGTTCAGGGTTGCTTTATTTTAGCTCAATGAGTGTGAATGTTGCAAAGTTGATTAGTGAACTAAATTCAACTATAAAGTAGCTCTAGGGAAGATAATATTGTCATTATTCAGTTCAAGTCAAACCAGCTGTGTTCAATAATTGAGGAAAGTTCAAACAAGTTAAATTCAAGTGTTTATTTTCGATTCAATTCTGTTTCAACAATTTATTCGGGAAATGGGAAACGGTGCATGTGCTTTACCAGCGGCCTTGCTTTCGAAAGTAATTTTCCCATAGGGATTTTTTTAAATGCCATGAATCAATGTGGTGAAGCGTATCTGAAAATAGGACAACATGTCAAAGGTACAAGACTGTGTTCTCGAAGGCTTTCACAACTAATGCCATGAAACTCTGTGAATGACATAATCATGATTACAAGATGTTCATTACAACATCCATTGCACACAAATCCATCATTGGCTGTACTTCCTATGTACCGTAGTTTATGTAGCTATATATTTGTTCATTACACTGTTAAACATGATTATTATAAAAAATAAGTTCGCATGTGTGACTTCAACAGAAGCATGTAACATCGATTAACAACCCTGTAGCTCTCAGTAGGTGGCTCCCTTTAAGGAATGATTCACAATTAATTCCCCTATAGAGAAAATTAATGGGATTTTAAGATCCGTATCACGACTGTGGAAATAAACACAATTGTTTTGCATTTATAATCAAATACTGTGCATTAATTGACACAAACTTTTTTTATTTTATTTATTTTTTATGTTCGGCAGTCCAATCAACTAACTCTTGGTTAGTTCTGGTTCATCACATTGGAAATAAAAGGTCGCATTGCATTATGGGATACAGTATTCTGCATAATGGGTTCTGTATTCTACACATTTTTGTGTAAATTTGCATTCTGTCAAATGTGCCGTTTTTGTGTAATGTGTGATGTTGTGTTAGGAACTACTACTGCTTCTTTGAGATTATAATGTACATTCATCATTGTTACAAAAATGTATTACATTTCTGATGTCCAGAGTGTCATGTCTTGGATTAGACGCGCCCCCCTGTCATTTTAATGATGGTAATGACATCAGAGATCAATCTCTGCTCACAATACTGATGTCATTACCACGATCATACCATACTCATAATTTGAGAATTGTCATATTTTTGAATAACAATCAATCATAATCAAAGACATAAATCCCTAATTAATTGTAAAAATCATATACGTTTTTTTACTATAACAAACTAATTAAAATATCACTGATTTTAACATTTTTATAGCCTATATTTATGTGGACGAGGAACAGGATCCAACGAATGAAAAATAGTAAATAAACATAAATAATTGCTTACTTAACAACAACTAGAATTCTCAATAATAAAACATTATAAAAAAAATGATATAGGCTATTATATTAACATCACATTCTACTATTAATAGGTCTATATCATTAATAAGTTGTAACATCCTCCCAAGGGACCGTTTCTGTACCCCATATATTTTTTACTGAGGCAGCCTATTATATTTAATATGCATTATCATACATATGGATACATACTGTATTTAACGTTTATGAGTTCTTTGCAATAGTTTAAACAGCTGAACATTATTATGCTGCTTTTTATAGTCTTCAGCACACATCTTATACAGAAGTTTAGTAAAACAAACCTTGAAGTCCCGTTGTGCTTCCATACTCAAAAAGATAGTCAAACTCCAGCTCATCCTGACAGTCCACCTGACCAAGCTCCTCAGCCAGTCCTAACGCAGGCTTTTCGTCGTAAAAAGAGCTCATCTGTCTTAATCTGATTTATTAACACCAGAGCAACTTCTCAAACGCGTCGAGACAACGCCGGCTGTTTGACACGCAGGGGTCCGAGCGCCAAACGCATGAATGAGAATCTGAGACCGACGCGCTCAAGTCAAGTTCAACTTCCGCTTTAAACTTCACTCACACCCCCGTTTACACTAGAGGCGACAAAATCACAACACGACCGATTCTATCAAAGAACGTGATCAGGAGTGGATCCAACGGACGCGACAGAACGGACAGGACGCGTTTTCTGCGTCGCGTCAGTGACAGAGTGATGGTTTGAACAGGTTTGTCTGAGTGTTTGTCGTACTACAGGTGGCGTAAAACTATCTGTCAATCAAACAGAAGCGATAGAATGGATGACACGCGCCTCCTGTTGACAGATACTAGTTATAACTGCAACAACAAAACCAACTCTAGTCCTTGATCTCACTTTATAAGAGAATCCTGACCTCCTCCAGTAAGAACTGCTGCCCCCGAGTGTTCATCACAACACAATCCTATCTATCTATCTATCTATCTATCTATCTATCTATCTATCTATCTATCTATCTATCTATCTATCTATCTATCTATCTGTCTATCTGTCTATATGTCTGTCTGTCTGTCTGCTATCTATCTATCTATCTATCTATCTATCTATCTATCTATCTATCTATCTATCTATCTATCTATCTATATGTCTGTCTGTCTGTCTGTCTGTCTGTCTGTCTGCTATCTATCTATCTATCTATCTATCTATCTATCTATCTATCTATCTATCTATCTATCTATCTATCTATCTATCTATCTATCTGTCTGTCTGTCTGTCTGTCTGTCTGCTATCTATCTATCTATCTATCTATCTATCTATCTATCTATCTATCTATCTATCTATATGTATGTCTGCTATTTATCTATCTATCTATCTATCTATCTGTCTATCTGTCTGTCTGTCTGTCTGTCTGCTATCTATCTATCTATCTATCTATCTATCTATCTATCTATCTATCTATCTGTCTGTCTGTCTGTCTGTCTGCTATCTATCTATCTATCTATCTATCTATCTATCTATCTATCTATCTATCTATCTATCTATCTATCTATCTATCTATCTATCTGTCTATCTGTCTGTCTGTCTGTCTGTCTGCTATCTATCTATATATCTATCTATCTATCTATCTATCTATCTATCTATCTATCTATCTATCTATCTATCTATCTATCTATCTATCTATCTATCTATCTATCTATCTTTATATCTGTCTATCTGTCTGTCTGTCTGTCTGCTATCTATCTATCTATCTATCTCTCTGTCTGTCTGTCTATCTATCTTTAATTTTATTTAGTAATTTTATCTTTTGGCCACAGTTATCAAACTCAGTCACTTATTTTAGATTCCTTAAACTATCAAAGCACTTTCCACCTCGCAATCTTACTCTGACCTGAGAGTTTTTTGGAGCAAAGGTGGAAAATAACCTGCAATTTTAGAGCCACGGTTCTTCCAGACAAATCCAGACTCTTATAGACCGAAATGACACGATGTGATTATTTACGTGGTGGCAGTATCTAGGGTTATTCAACATTACCTGAACTTTCCATTGCAGCATGATCTATGAATAGCCAAGGAGTCTGAATTTTACATAACTAATGATATTCAATATTCCTGGTGAGTCATGATGAACTATAAGAAACCCTTACTATTTCTGCCACATCTGTATAGCATGCCAATCCAAATTCAGCTGGCCATTTATTAGTAGTAGTAAATAATTTCATGTTTTGTGCATCACCAACATGCTATTTAAACCCAATTGCACCTGGACTCTTGCATCTACTCTCTCGGAATAAACTCCACCACACATGTACGAATAAAAATCAAAGAGACATAACTTTCCATGTGTTTGACAAACTAAAACAACTTCATATTAAAAAAAGTTTTGAAAACTAAACAGTCTGTTAAATGCATGACAGTAGTCTGAATAAATCATAATTCTAAATCCAGTAATAAGTGTAAAAGTTCATTCATAAAAAAGGATTATGTTAAGAAGCATAAACGATTACATTTTCATGTCTCAGTATTGCATGCATCTGTCATTGAGAGTTCCCTCATGACGTAACTGCCCTTTACTGGACATACTGTAATATACTGTACATCTTTCATTGCTTAATACAACACTAATTACGTTCAATCCATTTAGCATTAACAGTTCAGCTATAAGAAAACGTTAAAAATCAAATTATTGATTACCAGTAATTCACAACACTTCAGCACGCGCCATCCATACCTTGATCCATCGACCTCATGCTGTGGAAGTGCACCAGTCTCCAAGACTCTCTAAACATTTGGAAAATATACAAAAAAATAAAAATAAAAAATGAATTCAACAGTCCAGAAACAGCCTTTCTGTACAGTTCATAGCAGAAAAAAATCTGGATGGAGAAAGCTGAGAAAGAAAAAGCAAATACTCCGTTATAAGTGCAAACAAGAGCGCTGCGCAACAACAGCAGTAGTTCAGTGTGGTATGAACTCCTCTGCCTGCTCCGAGGATTGACTTGTGAATCAAGAGCGGCTTCCTTCCCCGGCTCTGGGTGTTTATAATGGGCCAATGCTGTAAAATAACGGGATTCCCTCAGTGTTTCCTCCTGTTTGTGCGCTCTGCCATGGAAACCTGGAGCGGCTCCATCTCAGAGACTCAGGGCTTTCCTGCAGAGCGCGCGCTCAGGAATCCATGACGTCTCCAGGCTCTGCACCAAGGCATCTCTGCGGCTTCTCTCAGACAGTTGAGCACAAGAACTTCATTGTGGCCTTGAAAAAAAAATTAGCTCTGAGGGGAAGAGGAGGGGGAGAAAATGAAAACAGGAGCGATGTTTAAGCATATGCATGAACACACAGCGTGGTTGTGAGGGGACAGGGCTCATTAACCTACAGACTTCAGAGTCTTATGGGGCTCAAATACAGTCAAACGGCCACAGAGAGTGTTTGAGACATTAACCAAAGATAGTAAAACTCACTTTTCACTGGAAAAAACATCAAAAGAAGTCAGATTTGAATTTAGAAAATTATTAATTCATTTTTAGAATACATAGTACATTTTTTCTTAAATTATAAAATTAATTACTCACAAAATATTACCTTTGGGAGAAGCTATAAATAAATCAATATTTTATTTTATTATTTTAAATAAGAATTTAAGTAGGTATTTATTTTATATATTTAAACAGACTATTTTTTTCATATTAATATATATATATATATATATATATATATATATATATATATATATATATATATATATATATATATCCAGTGAAATTATATATAAATGGATCAGAAAAAGATATTAAAAAAACATACACACTTAAACACACACACACACGCACACACAAAACAGAACGGACATGGACTAAGGTTATGGTTAAATAAGACTCAGAAAATGCACCATGGAAAATATAACATAGTTTATTTATTTCCCGTCTAATCCCAAATATCGGGCTACTTTTGAAATCCATCCAAAGATTTCAAAGTTTATTTGACATGCCTAACTTGGACAGCAGTGAAAAGTTTCAATGTTTTTCAATGTTTTCATTTTAATAGAAGGACATAAACGAAGGTTTATTTATCAATGTGCGCTTATATCAGGGTTTATGATCAGATAATGCGAGATCTCCTTCCCTCAACCGTATCAGTGTGTTTAGAAACCATCAACTCCGTTTCACTCCTAAACCACAAGTATTCAGACTTAATGAAAGTCGAAATGCTCAAAAGTACCAGCTTACGTCAAATAAGCGTGACTCGGTAAACCTAAGCAGGAAATGTTTCAAGAAAATCTAATGTAGCACATTAACCGCTTCTCCCAGTGCCCAGATGAAAAAGCTGAAGCATTCTGGGAAGGCGAAGGATGCCAAAATAAACTGCACGGGGCTGTCGAGTGAGCCTGCTTGGCTAAACCCTGTTGTAAAGTTTATCCTGGAAAATTCTGTGATATGATACACTGACTTGTTTAAACATTCGAATGAATGAAGTGCTGCTCTCACCGACTGGAAAACATCTCGACACAGGCCTTCATTAGCCACTCTGTGCATCACTTCTTAATTGAATTCAATCCTTTTTATATCTCACATAAACTCGCATTAAAATACTCCACTAGAGCTTTTCCCCTACAGGGTTCGCCGGTTGCATCAGTGATGTGATGTGCATAGGAAACTGTGAGCATCCGATGCTTTAGATTGACTCTTGGAGGTGTAAAGGAAGACGAATGCAGCCTGGAAGGAGTTTTTGCCAGAGAGCGACGTCTAGCAGATGCACATTCCTCCACTGTTACAGCACTCTTATGCAACCCAAAATGTGAATGAGTAAATTAATACGGAAAAACGCGTGCTTCCAGAAGACAGGATCTGCAGTTCCATCTTTTGCTGAAGAGACACACTTTTTCCAGGTTTCCATCAGCGTGAAGCGGCGCTGTGCCGTCTGGGTTACAGCAGCACATCTGACTTTTCCAACAGCAACAGTTGTATTGAAGCCAGAGCTTTCATCTGGAAATGGCACTTTATATCACATCCCATGGAGAACTGTCGGCATGTTTCGGAAAAGGGAAAATCTTCAGGCCATGTGCTCGATCGCTTCCAAAACTCTCTCTGTTAGCCTGTCATTTTCCCCATTGTGCTCTGTTACCTCATACAGGGTCACTGAGAACTGCATACTATCCCTACTATTTCTGTCATTTCCATGCTATTAGCATGCTTTTCCAAATTCAGATTTATTTAATGGAATAAAGTGCACTGATTAATTGTTCATTATTTCTGCAAATATTTGTATTTCATTTTCAAATGGCCATGCTTGCTTTTATGAGAAGAATGATAAAAAACTCTTTGCATGCTTGTAATCATCTGTTTAGGATGAATTGTGTGTATTTGCGTATGTATCATAAATTATTTACAATTAATCCTATGTAGCCTTTTAAAAAAAAATAAACATTCAAAATTTCTGGGTTAACGTTCTTATTTGCATATTTTATGTGTCAGTGTCATTATATGTACTATATATATATATATATATATATATATATATATATATACGTGAGTGTGTTTGTATAACAAAATTAATAATATTATTTAATGGATTATTTATCTATTTAAATATAACAAAAGATTTACATAATAATTCAATAAATATAAAATATATATTTTTTGTTTTTACAATAACCAGTGCCAACCAAGGCTGCATTTATTTACAAAAATGCAGTAAAAACATTAATATTTTGAAATATTATTCCAATTTAAAAGGACTGTTTTCTATTTGAATATATTGTAAAATGTAATTTATTCCTGTGATTGAATTTTCAACATCATTACTCAGTGTCACATGATCCTTCAGAAATCAGTCTAATACAATGATTTGCTGCTCAAGAAACATTTCTGATTAGTATTCTTACTATTTTCCAGAATTCTTTGATAAATAGAAAGATCACAAGAACAGTATTGATTTAATATATATATATATATATATATATATATATATATATATATATTTCATAACAATGTACAAGTGTGGTCATACCATGTTATATAATAACTGTTGTGAAATGTTTGGCAAGTAGCTATAAGTGTGATCATGTACACAATGCACTGAGCACATTGAGTGTTTATTATTGTTGTTGCTAGAGCTGTGGTTATGATCACAGTCAGAAGTGAAAACTGAAGTCAGTCTCTCAGCAGAGATGAAGCTTTTAAAAGCCTGTAGTGTGTATAAATAGCTCTGCTGGGTGTGAGAGCCGCTCATGCCTCTCTTAAAGTCATTTATCATCATCGAAATCCTCTGTTGATCTACACAATGGAATACAGCAGAGCAAGTCTGGATCTGTGTCTCATGGGCCAAAGGTTTACATGATATAGTCCTGACTGCTGACTACATGTTCAGTGGTGCTACTGTAAAATACTCTCCTCGCACAACTACTATTAACAAACATTTTCATTATTAGTAATAATAATAATAATAATAATAATAAGTTCAAGACTATGGCTGATGCAAAAAAAATAAAAATAAATAAATAAATGTAATAAAAATAAATAAAAAATAATAACATTTAAAAAGTTCAAGACTATGGCGCTAAAAATATATATAAATAAATAATAAATGTAAAAAAAAAATTAGTTCAATACAAATGGCAAATAAATAAATAAATATATATATATATATAATAACATTTTGTCCAGACGGAAAAAAAAATGGTTAATGCTAATAATTGCAAAGTTCACATAAATAAAACAATTATTTAAATATAATACAGATATAATAATAACAACAACCATTTTGTCCAGACATAATTTTTTTTTGTTACAAATTAATATCACAATGCAAAAAAAAGCAAAAAAAAAAAAAAAAAAAAAAAAAAAACACTAATTAATTAATTAATTAGTTTTTAAATATCATACTAAAGGTTTAATAATAGTAATACATTTTTGGATAAAATATAAACTTTATTCACATATTTGCCGTCCTATTACATTACAGGATTATATAAAATAAAATATTAATTCACTTAAATTCACTCATTTATTTTGGGATGAAATACTTTGCCATTTCTTTGCGTGTTTATTTCACCGACATGATTTCACTCTCATACTCACGGTCCCATTATCCGGATGTGTCCTTGCTGACATGCTGGTCTTCTTCCTCTGGGTCTGATCTGCCAGGGACACTCTGGCTGAGCTGTGTGTCACGTGTGCACTGTAACGTCCGGCACGCCGCAGAACGTGCCACATGAGAGACGAGTAATGATAGCTTCACCCAGAGAGTGAGGTCATCAGGGAGCAACATCAAAAACACTCAAATTACCATTCAACTCTGAGCCAAAAGAACAGAGAAGGGGCCTCGGCTTCTGCTTTTCAGTGAAAAAGCTTGATGAAAAAAAACAAAAAACTGTTTGATTTATTACTGTAATGCATTTATTTATTAAATAGCGGTGCGGTGATGAGTGTAATTTTTGAGACGCCCCCTTCTGGTGAAACGTGATAATTTGTATAAAACACAAAGGCTGTGTTCAGAATAGCATACTACTATTATATTAGCATATGAATAATGGTTGAAACATGTTATAATGTCGTGCTGTTTTACATGCTATTAATAACAGTAAATATTCTGGTATTGCAATCTGGATAGCTGCCATAAAATAAAGAAAATAAATAAACTTTACAAATACACATTACTGTTGAAACTTTGAGGTTAATATTTAACAGTTAATATTTTAAGTTGTCAAGGACACATAAAAATAATTAAAATGACAGTAAAACATCTATAATGTTATAAATATTTCTATTTCCAATAAATGTTCTTTGAACTTTCTATTTATCAATGGATCCTGAAACAAAAAAATAATAATTTCCACAAAAATACGAAGCCGCACATTGATGAACAGAAATATGTGACACTGAAGACTGGATGAATGAAGCTGAAAATTCAGCTTTGCGTCACAGGAATAAATTACATTTTAACACATATTCAAATAGAAATTAGTTATATTAAATTGTAATAATATTTTACAATTTTACTGTTTTTATTGTATTTTTAATCAAATAAAAGCAGCCTTGGTGAGCAAAAGAGGTTTCTTTCAAAAACATAAAAAAATCTTATTGACCCACACATTTCTGAATTATAGCATATATATATATATATATATATATATATATATATATATATTGTCACGGGAGGAGCACAAGACAGACACAGTGGGCGTGGCGTCAGGCCTCGGAGAGGCTTTTATTAACAGAAATCATAAAATAACACAGGGCATAAAAGTGGCCAAAGGGGGAAAGTGTCCAAAATAACAGGGAATCTGGTGCCCTCGTCGTGCTGCGGGATTTGTGTAGGTCGGGCAGTGTTCATCAAGGAAGGGTCCAGGCAAGGGGCGGAGTCCGGCGGCCGCACGCGCTCCCCTCCTTGGTCCGGGGCGCGAGGGGCGGCGGCTTCTCCTAGCGGCCGCGTCTCTCTCGTTGGCCGCGGCGCTGGTAGGGGATGGACGGCCCGGCATCCTGGCCCGTCGGCCGTGTATACGGGTGCGGTTCCCTTCCGGATCGCGGGTCCGGCAGCTCACGTCTTGGTGGCGCGGGAGTCCCTCAACGCACCCTTCCTGGACCCACGAGGACACCAGTGTGCATGCACGGGGAAGAGACCGGTCTCCTGAGGAGAGGCGCGTTGGGCTTTTAACCAGCGGCGGTAATGAGGCTCCACTTCCTTCAGGTGTGCCCCATCACACGCCGCCAGCCCTGACTCGTCCAGCGCCCCTCCTCTCACACCCACTCCAGTCGGGAGCCTGGTGAAGGGCGGCGATTTAGGACGGGGTGCCGGTGACAATCAGGGAGGAGGCAGCTGACTCGTCACATTCCCCCTCCCAAGCGACATCCCCGTCATCAGGGCGCCGCCCACACGGGAGTGCTACCATCCTCAACCAGGCTCCAAACGGTCGGAGTGGGCGGGGATTCCTCTCCGGGCGGTCCTCCCTCTCGCAGCGCACCGGAACAGGGACAGAGAAACCGGGTTTTAGTGACAGCCTCAACCAACCACAGGGTAAAATGACAATAACAGAAGTCACTTACCCTTTTTGTGGCTGGGAGGCTGTCCCCAGTTTTCCTCCGTCCCAGTCCGGGTTCTCATGAACGTTTGCAAGCGAGAGGGAGTGACGTCACCAGATGTTTCCCAACTGCGCTGTCTAGGCTCCGCCTTGCCCGCATTCTCCACCAGTGTCACGGGAGGAGCACAAGACAGACACAGTGGGCGTGGCGTCAGGCCTCGGAGAGGCTTTTATTAACAGAAATCATAAAATAACACAGGGCATAAAAGTGGCCAAAGGGGGAAAGTGTCCAAAATAACAGGGAATCTGGTGCCCTCGTCGTGCTGCGGGATTTGTGTAGGTCGGGCAGTGTTCATCAAGGAAGGGTCCAGGCAAGGGGCGGAGTCCGGCGGCCGCACGCGCTCCCCTCCTTGGTCCGGGGCGCGAGGGGCGGCGGCTTCTCCTAGCGGCCGCGTCTCTCTCGTTGGCCGCGGCGCTGGTAGGGGATGGACGGCCCGGCATCCTGGCCCGTCGGCCGTGTATACGGGTGCGGTTCCCTTCCGGATCGCGGGTCCGGCAGCTCACGTCTTGGTGGCGCGGGAGTCCCTCAACGCACCCTTCCTGGACCCACGAGGACACCAGTGTGCATGCACGGGGAAGAGACCGGTCTCCTGAGGAGAGGCGCGTTGGGCTTTTAACCAGCGGCGGTAATGAGGCTCCACTTCCTTCAGGTGTGCCCCATCACACGCCGCCAGCCCTGACTCGTCCAGCGCCCCTCCTCTCACACCCACTCCAGTCGGGAGCCTGGTGAAGGGCGGCGATTTAGGACGGGGTGCCGGTGACAATCAGGGAGGAGGCAGCTGACTCGTCACATTATATATATATATATATATATTTATTTATTTATTTATTTATTTATACAGTATTAAGAAACAGGCAAAGAAGTGGTTAAGAAAAGATTTTTATTTTAAACACCTCATCCTGAGACACACTCGTCCCTTTTTTGTTCTGCAAGTATTAGAGTGCAAATTCCAACACAAATAAAACAAATTAATAAATAAGACCCTTTTTTTTGTTATTTACAATTCAGCAGATTACATTACCAACCGAAAAAAAACTAAAAACTTTCATATAAACAAAACACAAGAAGGTAGTCAGGTGAAGATCACGGCATTCGCTCTAAGTCTAAGTCCACATCACAATCCGCACAAACTCTGATCCATGCAATAGAAGTGTCAGTTCCACAGAATAAAGTGTGTGAAGGTGAGAGAGAGTATGGCACAGTCACAGAAAACACAGACACAATGTTAAGAGCACGTCACAGTCGGCATCATTTACAGAGACTTTTCAGGACACCTCGAGGACAAGATTAGAAGGTTTGGTGCAGACTCATGGGGTTTGGCTCTGTAAACCGGTGATTGAGAGCAGTCTGAAGAAGCGTCAGAGGTCACCGCATGAGTGGACACACACAGACGCGCGATGTGGAAATAACTCTGGGTCTTTATGGCACTGTAGCGTCCCTTTATTCAAAAACCCTGCAGTGAGCAGCGGAGGAGGGTTAGCATTGCTGTGTCCAATCAATCACACACTCAAACTAGCACAGGAACAATCTGAACACCCTTTCCAACAATCACACATATATTAATAATAATAATTCGGTAACACTTTACAATAAGCTTCCATTTGTTAACATTAGTTAAGCTCTTCAGTTAACACGAACTAACGATTACAAATATTTCTTCTGCATTTGTTAATCTTAATGCTAATTTCCACATTTACTAATACTTATTACATTTAATTGTTATATTATTAAAATCAAATGATCTACCAAATATAATTGGACCTGAGCTGACATGAACAAACAATGAACAGTTCTATAAAAAAAAAAAAATTAATATAATTTAATCAATGATCATATTTTATATATATATATATATATATATATATATATATATATATATATATATATATATATATGTATGTATTGTTTTCAATAATATTAAAAGTATTAATAAATGTATAAATTAACACAAAGTATAAATCAATTAATCCATCTTTGTTAATGTTATATATATATATATATATATATATATATTATAATAAATTAAAATCATGCTACAAAATTTCAGTGAAGTATTGTTTAATAGTAATGACTGTTAGTTATTGTGTGTTAATGCATTAACTATCATTAACTAACGGGGCCTTATTATAAAGTGTCACCAGTATTAGTGTTCGTTTTTTAATCATTTTTGGTTGTACAACAGATGCATTCTGTTCTGTTTTTAACCTGATCAAGTCACACGTATCAGCATATTCAGTAGTTTTGAAAATAAATAAAAAGGTCCCGAAAACACCATAAAATAAGTTAAACTCCAATTTCCCTTTTCCCCCTTTGTGCAATTTTTTTCTTTTCACATTACAATACAAACGCACCACAAAACTGAAGTCGAAAATCGAGTAATAGCATTAGATTATGAAATCTCATGGAAAATCTTCCCTGTCGTCTGATGGACGATTCCCAAAGCTAAGCAGCGTGTTTAGTCTTCCTCAGGGGACAGTGATTCACCGAAAGCTAAACGCTGGAGAAATTAAGTGATTCAGAGCGTCTGGACTTCACATCACACAAGCGTCCGTTCTAACCAGACGGACAAAACTAGCCAACTGACCAAAACAGATGCAGCGTCAGACGTGTTATTTTAGCATGGGGCTGAATCAAACCTGACGGTCCCGCAGTGTTGGGCTCGTCTGAGCGGCTGGAGGAGGCGGTGAAGGGCTCAGGAGGTCAGTTTGGAGTAGCTGGGAGGCGAGAAGCGCCGGCGCAGGTATTTGAGGATGTAGAGCGGCAGACAGCTGACCAGAGTGATGGCCGTCACCTTCCACACAAACGACAGCGTGGTGATGAAATACACATCTGTCAGGGACACAGATCAAAATGCTGTTAGTGCTGGACTCAATCACACACACTCTCCACTGGCAAGAGTTTCTCGATCTGGCACGCTCTAATCTGATTGGCTGGGCTTTACGCAGGTTCTGGGAATAAGAGAGGAGATTCTGATTAGTCATGTGATGAAGATTTGGATCAGTTTGGAGTATTTGGAGAAGTCTGAATAAGTCTGGTAGATTAGTGGGATCAAATCTTTTAAAAGATATTATTTCAAAAAGCTAAGTGACATGAATCTCTCACAACGGTGACGATTTCTTAACCTTGTCTCAATATCTTGACACAAAATTGACACATTTTCACTAATTTGTTATTTATTTATTTGGGGTGAGAGGAAAAAATCAAGAAAAAAAAGAAAAAAAGTTTGTGGTATCAAGTATTTCAGACCAGGGCTATTTAACTTCACTAAACTAAAATGTTACTTGACTTATTTCAGCTAGTTCCCAAAGCGAAGTTGATAAAACGACTATAACTGAAATGAATACAATTAATACAATATAATAACAAGTAATAAAAACTATAAAGACATAGAAAAATATTAATAATAATAATTACTAAAACTCAAAATATATAATATTTTCTTTTCTACATGTGAGGGACTTTCAACTATCAGGGTAAAGTTGTGCAAATGGCAACATCATTTATACATTTAATTATAAATTGTTAGTTTATAATTATTTTCAGTTAAACTCTTAAGCAAAAAAGAAAAAATAAATAAATTGAAATGTCGTTTGACATGCACACGCACATTTCTGGGTGGGTAAGATGTTTTAATGTTTTTTGGAAAGTCTGTTATGTTCATCAAACTGCAATTATTTGATTAAAAATCAATAAAACAGTGAAATATTATTGCAATTTAAAACTGTAAAACAATTTCAAACAAAGCTGAATTTCCAGCATGATTCCTCCAGTCTTCAGCGTCACATGATCCTTCACAAATCATTCTGATATGCTGCTTCGCTGCTCAAAAAACCCTCATTATTATAATCGATGTTGATTTATCCAGTGGCATTTGTGATATTTATAAAGTCTGGTCTGTTTCATGTCTAAGTTGTGCACTCATGTAATAGTTTCCCATCAAGGCTTTTGTTGAATTCTTGTTCACGAAATGCAAAACCTTGCTCAATAAGCTCTTTTTTCATCCTTTATTCCCAGAAATGCAGGGAAGGACACCAAGCCAGCGCTTGTGAAATGCTCTGAGAAGACCAGAGTCAGGTCAGACTGGGATCAAACGTGTTGTGGGATTGTTTAGTGTGGTCAGGTGCCACACACCGCTGGACGCCTCATCAACACGACTCAAAGAAGTCTTGTTCTCGCGCGTGAACGTGAGCCTGAGACGGACACAAGTCATCTCCACCATCATGGATCCATCATCTTCTCTGCACCAGATCCAAGAGCCGGCTCTCCAAGTGACGTTGGTGGGCAGAAGGAAACCAGCTGTGTTGAACGTGTTTGATGAATTAACAACGAAATGTAAGGTTTTCTTTGATAAAGGCATCTACTAAAGGTCTACTACACACCTTTCTACCAATTCACTTCCATGATGCTTCTATTATTATTATTATTATTTGGATAAGGATTAGGTTGGATAAGGATTTTTTTTCTAAGGATCTCATGTAAATTTAGGAATACATATTTTAAAATTCTAAAATTAATACAAAAATATTTATCAAATTTTACTTTAATTTAAAAATGTAAAATTAATTATTTTATATTATATTATATAAGTGCTGCCATAAAAAAAAAATATTAAAAAAATATTTAAAATACCCATTATTTTATTATTAACATTTTACTATTAACATTTTCTAAAATATTCTATTTGCTATATTTTAATTTATATAAAAAATAAAAAATTTATATGCAGTATTTTACATAAAAAAATTATTTGCTAAAATATTAAAATGAAAAATTTTATAATAAATATTTTTTCGGATAACTATTAGGCTGGATAACGTTTTTTTTTTTTTTAAGTATAGTAAAACATTTTTTACAAATCTACAATGAATATAAAAATATATTTGTAATAAAATTTTAAATTCATTAAAAAAAATTTAATGTAATTCATTATTTTATATAAAGTGCTGCCACAAAAAAGAAAACTATTTCTAAAAATAATTACAATTTTACAAACAAATACTACCAATAAAACTAGAAAACTGTTAAAATATTTACATAACCATTATTATATTATTGTTTCACATAGTTAAAATGTATTTATATTTTATTGGCTATATATTAATTTATATTTAAAAATGTAAATTTTTACATGCATTATTTTGTTTAAAAAAGTGTTAAAGCAATTGATAAAATATTAAAATTAAGATTTTATTTTATAATAAATATTTTTCTAATAGTTTACATTTTTTCCAATGTAATATTTATTATTTTATATATATATGCACACTCAAACTTCTGGTAAAAAATATTTCTAAGCTGAGTGTAACAAAAACAAACCAACAAAACCCCAAACAAAATGTTATTGCTAAAACAATTAAGCAGATCAATTTATATTATATAATACAAATATAAATATAAAACTAAATAAAATAAATAACCAATTATACTATTATTTTGCATACTGCTCTATTTTATTTTAAAAGAAGGAATACTAAAAAGTATTTCAAAATATTTTTCAATAATTTATTTTAAAGTAAAAAAATATATATAATAATAATATTCACCATTTTATAAAAAGTGCTAAAAATAACAGTAGATCATGTTATGCTAATTACTACAAATTAAACTATATAAAACTAAAACAATTAAATAACCAATTATAATATTATTCTGAATATCACTATTAAAACTCAAAGTTGTCTCTGCAGGGACGCGTGAATTATTATTATTTTTTTAACCAGTTCATTCAAAGGAATCATCGAAATGAACTAATTCAATTTACGGATTCATTTATTAACACATTGCATGTGAGTATGACCTCAGATTGTTGTTAGTAGAGAAGCTGCTCTTTTATGAAATCTGCTGGAATAAAACTACAATAATGTAAATATGTGAATCCTCGATTGGTTTTTCTTTAAGAAAGAGTGCACTGTTGAAATGGAGGAGCGCTCTGATAAACACAGTGGCCTTGGCAGAGTAGCATCAGCGCAGCAGGAAATGAGAGCAGGCTCGTGGTATTTCCCTCTCGCTGCAAACACAGCAGACGGGACAGGAGCGGCCACAGCAGCGCTGGAACGCTGACTCAGTGAGTCCCGCACCTTTAAGAGATTCACACCAAACTCTCTCTGAGGAACACAGGAATGGTTGTGTGGAATGTGGCCACATTCTTTACCTGCACGCCCCAAATACTGACGTCAAGATCGTTCAATAACAACAGGATTTAATGACGATAATAGGATATAAAGCAGGAGCAAAAACATGAGCAGAGAGCATAGATGAAATATATAGTGCCACTAAAATGACAAGAAGAGGACACCAACAAAATTAAAAAAAAATTATCACACCACAAGACCATGTCAGTAATGTGTTAGGAGTAAAAAAAACTATACTTCCCTAGTTGACTGATTACATTAAAAACTGCAAATATTTTTACTACGAGTTATCTGAATACATTACTGGAAGAGAAATCTGAACAAAACCAGGCTGAAAATTCTGAAAATTCTTGTCTTATTTTGTTTTTAGGCAAATGATATATGAAAAAAAAAACCTCCTTTAAAAAAAAAAAATTAAAAAAAAAAACGACGATAAGAAAATTTTCTGGGATAAAATTATTGTGCATTATATTATTATTATTATTATTATTACATTTCTTACATTTTACAAACAATTACAACTAATAAAACTAGTAAACTGCTATATTATTTAAATAATATTCATTATAATATTATTTAGCATATTGCTATATTTGATTTCCAATTTATGTAAAAATGCATATTTTTATATGCATTATTAAATAAAATGTGCTAAAACTATTGATTAAATAGAATTAAGATTTAATATATTTTATTTCAAGACAAATCTTTTCCTAATCGTTTACATTTAGCAGATTTTTTTTTTTTACATAAAATGTATTATTATTTACAAATGCATTCACAAAAAGGAACATCTGTGACTGAATATTTTTGAGCTGTAATAAAAAAATAAAATAAGAAAAACTACCAACCAAACAAAATTGTATTGTTGTATATTTAACAATTAAGATAAATTAAATCTAAAACAAATTAATTTCAATACAAAACAAAAAAATCTCTGAATCTGTGAGGCGTGTGTGTATAATGCAGACTGACCAATGAACTCGTGTAAGAAGACGAGGGATGCGATGTAGCAGGCCAGACTGAGGAGTTCAGCTACGATCATCAGCCAGTGCCACGTCTGCACGGTCAGCGCCACCATCAGCAGCTCCGTCAGGATCAGAGACGTGAACGAGATCGCCACGATGTGCACAAACTCCGACTCGAACAGCAGCAGAGCCCCGTACATGATGATGCTACCTGAAGAGACGTCACAACACACAGATATTTAAGATGATGAAGAGACCTGTGGCAGTGTGCTGTCATGCCATTAAACCTTTATCATTACCAGTGCTGGCAAACGATTCATCGCGATTAATCGCATACAAAATAATAATAATATATGTGTGTGTTCTGTGTATATTTAATATGTATATAATATAAATACACACACAGGATATATTTTGGAATTATGTCTATATTTCTAGTCACATAATTAATATTATAAATAAATATATTGAATATACAAAAATAAAAGATTTTCTGAAATATATACATGCATGTGTGTGTATTTATATCTACAGTACATAATAAATATACACAGCGCACATACATAATGTAAACAAAAATGTTTATTTTGGATGCGATTAATCGTTTGACAGCACTAATCATTACGTTACACAATTATATTTTATAATCATAATTTCCCCCTTCCCATTTTTTTATGTACTACTTTATATTTTGATTTGAATTCGGTGATTTTCTTAGGATTAGTGTGCATTTATTCATAGCCACATTTTTCCAAAACTTCACATTCGAATCAAAATAGCCGGTTTCCTGTTGGTCGTAGCTAATGACTGTAAATTAGAAAGTTGTCCGGCTTGATGAGAACAATATATGTTCCGATTTTAGTGACTGTAGAAAAAACTAACCCCCTCAGTTTTGTCAAAAGGTGGCGCTATAGAGCGCTTCCTCCACACCCATTACTGAGCTTTTGTCAGTGTCTAACTATGATTAATACTGATGTGTGTCGAGTTTCATAAAATTCTAAGCATGTTATCTGCCTCAAAAACACAGGAAACAAATGTTAGATGCATTGCGATGGTAACAGTATTTACAGTATGCTTTCCCAGTTTTGCATCTGCCGTGCTTTGACATTATTCTGATGAAATTTGAAGCAAATCAAGTAAAAATAAGATGATCAATTCAAAACATTTTGAAAATGACACACTTCCTGCAGCCAGTTGGTGGTGCTATAACTTTCATTCATAATAGTGAACTCATACAGTGAACAAGCCACTGTAGTTCCATCAAAATCAGACAGTTATAAGACACTCCCTGTTTCTCATTTCTCGCCATAATTTTGTTGCCTTGCCATGGCCAAACCGTTCGAGATATCAAATTTAGCATCCCCAATGTCTCGAGGTCATGCTGACCAAGTTTGGTGGCCATCGGTTGGAAATCCTAGGAGGAGTATATCAAATTCAAGAGCATGTACTTTTTAGACAATACTGAATAGCCAACTTCCTGTTGGGCGGAGCCTATGCCTCTGCGGTGACCTTTTATGACTGCAGATTCCAACGTGTGTGCCAATTTTCAAGTGTTTAAGCATGTTAAGGCCTCTAAAAAGCCCCGGATAGTAAAAAATAAATAAATAAATAAATAAAATTCATAGGGGATTATTAGGGCCCTGCGCCTTAGTGGGTTAGGCCCTAATTATACATGATAAATTATATTACTAAAAAGTTAAATATACATGTATCTATATCCATATGCACTGCTTAGACATATTTTAAATACATAGACTAAATCCCTGGTCAACAAAAACTAAATATACATTTTTACACTATTATACAATATTGTACAATATTAGTGCTTTCAAACGATTAAATCGCATTCAAAATAAAAGTTTTCATTTACGTAATATATATTCGTACTGTGTTACTTACTAAGTATATATCAATACACACATGCACGAATACTGTAAATTCAAGAGAAATTTGTCTCGTTTATATATATATATTTACTGTATATATATATATATATATATATATATATATATATATATATATATATATATATATATATATATATATATATATAATATAAATTACATGAATATAAATACATACATGTAAATACTGTCAAAATATACTGTATTTTTGTATATATATATATATATATATATATATATATATACACACACACACACACACACACACACACATAATAAATAAACTGTACACACACATATATTATGTAAACAAAAATGTTAACTTTGGATGCGATAAATAATGATGAAGCATTTGAAATGCACTAATAAATATGCATAGTAAACACTCTAATGCAATTTCTGAAATAATATGTACAATGGATATGTACTATAAATATTATATATATATATTGTCACGGGAGGAGCACAAGACAGACACAGTGGGCGTGGCGTCAGGCCTCGGAGAGGCTTTTATTAACAGAAATCATAAAACAAAGGGAATAAAAGTGGCCAAAGGGGGAAAGTGTCCAAAATAACAGGGAATCTGGTGTCCTCGTTGTGCTGCGGGGTTTGTGTGGGTCGGGCAGTGTTCACCGAGGAAGGGTCCAGGCAAGGGGCGGAGTCCGGCGGCCGCACGCGATCCCCTCCCAGGTCCGGGGCGCGAGGGGCGGCGGCTTCTCCTAGCGGCCGCGTCTCTCTCATTGGCCGCGGCGCTGGTAGGGGATGGACGGCCCGGCATCCTGGCCCGTCGGCCGTGTAAACGGGTGCGGTTCTCCTCCGGATCGCGGGTCCGGCAGCTCACGTCTTGGTGGCGCGGGAGTCCCTCAACGCTCCCTTCCTGGACCCACGAGGACACCAGCGTGCATGCACGGGGAAGAGACCGGTCTCCTGAGGAGAGGCGCGTTGGGCTTTTAAACAGCGGCGGTAATGAGGCTCCACTTCCTTCAGGTGTGCCCCATCACACGCCGCCAGCCCTGACTCGTCCAGCGCCCCTCCTCTCACACACCCACTCCAGTCGGGAGCCTGGTGAAGGGCGGCGATTTAGGACGGGGTGCCGGTGACAATCAGGGAGGAGGCAGCTGACTCGTCACATTCCCCCTCCCAAGCGACATCCCCGTCCCCAGGGCGCCACCCACACGGGAGTGCTACCATCCTCAACCAGGCTCCAAACGGTCGGAGTGGGCGGGGCTTCCTCTCCGGGCGGTCCTCCCTCTCGCAGCGCACCAGAACAGGGACAGAGAAACCGGGTTTTAGTGACAGCCTCAACCAACCACAGGGTAAAATGACAATGGAAAAGTCACTTACCCCTTGTGTGGCTGGGAGGCTGTCCCCAGTTTTCCTCCGTCCCAGTCTGGGTTCTCACGAACGTTTGCAAGCGAGAGGGGGGTGACGTCACCAGACGTTTCCCAACTGCGCTGTCTAGGCTCCGCCTGCCCGCATTCTCCACCAGTGTCACGGGAGGAGCACAAGACAGACACAGTGGGCGTGGCGTCAGGCCTCGGAGAGGCTTTTATTAACAGAAATCATAAAACAAAGGGAATAAAAGTGGCCAAAGGGGGAAAGTGTCCAAAATAACAGGGAATCTGGTGTCCTCGTTGTGCTGCGGGGTTTGTGTGGGTCGGGCAGTGTTCACCGAGGAAGGGTCCAGGCAAGGGGCGGAGTCCGGCGGCCGCACGCGATCCCCTCCCAGGTCCGGGGCGCGAGGGGCGGCGGCTTCTCCTAGCGGCCGCGTCTCTCTCATTGGCCG